>NC_035449.2:96592643-97214949 GCF_002127325.2 Helianthus annuus | reverse complement strand
TTTCCCGATGACCTATTAACCAATAACCAACCCTAACCCTTCCCGTGATATCTCGGTTGCCAACGGCACCAAGAACGTACGATTAAGACTAGAAATTGCAATATGGATTAACACACTACAAACAATCAAACATACACCATGACATTCAAGCAACGCAAGATATCATTCTAGAAATGCAGAAATTAAACACACAAAAGTTTCAGAAACATTCACCTAGGATGATCACCGAAGAGTTTAGCCGGACATGGCTCGGTGAATCATCATCAACATCAAACTATTGTTCATACAAATCAAAAGCACAAACCGAATGATTGAAATTGTTCACAAAACAAGCCACAAGCCAAAATTCGTCCCCAAGGTGTCCAAGAACCGTCCAATGATGAGATAATCAAAAGCCACCATAAAACTAACTTAAATGAGGCAGTTACATAAAATTCCGCAGATACCACCGTAAATTACGGCTCCACCGTAATTTACGGTGGACATGATTTGTTTACGGTGCAAGTTGACTGATTTACGGTGGCCACCAAGTGATTTTCAGGTCCACCGTAAATTACGGTGAGACCGTAATTTACGGTGGTGACTTGAATATTCTTCTTTGTTCCTCACCAATGCTAGCCGCCAAATGTGTGCGTGTTTATCGTATCACCGCCCAAGTCACGTGCTGTTGATGTTTGTGAACCCAAGATGTCTTTTTTTCTTCACATGTGCCGCCCCAATGCGGCCCAATCAAGGAAGTCCACAAGTGCTTGATGATGTTGTTGTTGAATTTGCCGCCACCTCCTCTGCAAGAGATGATGATGAGTTTTAATGTTGTTGTTGATGTATTTAGTCCCCACATGTGATGGCGGCCCAATCCAAACAGAGCTACCATCCACCTGATCCAATACATGCCGCCCCCAAAGTCACAGCCCATGTGTTGAAATCGGCCCAATAAAAAGAATGAATCATGTGCTCTTGTTTATTTGACCTTGGCTGCGTGACATCTTCTTTCACTTGACCAAAACCAACCCCGATTCACGTGATGTTGCTGCCAATTTGATGATGATCTGTTGTTGTTGAAAGAAAATAATAAATATCCCTCAAACACATCCACCAAAGTCTACCTCCAAGTCTTACACGTGTGCTTCTTTTGTCTCAATGTATACGTGTATGGAGTCCAAGCCCAATGATGATGTTTTGTGACTTGTTGTCCACATGATTCTGATGATGATTTGATGTTTCTAAACAAAACAAAACCAAAGTCACAGTGATGACTTTTGGTGCCACCCCTTTTATCCTTTTAATCCCTTGAACCACAAAGTCACATTGCCATTTAATTTCCAACCGTAGCCTACGGATCCAATTTAACCGAATTAAGCGATTTACCGGCAAATCACACAAACATTCGTAGTTACTAAGTTCAAGCAAATAACCAAGTAAAGCATGGAATTTTAATCTTTTTAACCCATTTAAGGGTTGTCCAACGGACCACCCGTCATGATTCATTGGGGGAGGGCATGATTTGAATCCAATACATTTTGTATCCCCCTTTTTCTTTTGAACATCAATGATGTGATCCAAAACATAGCGGGAATTGGAATAGCTTTCCAATTTCTGCTTAATTGTCTCACATTCACATCGAGCTGTTGCTAACTCTACCATTTGCTTTTCAATTGTGTCAATAAGATTATTGTTAGCATGTTGTTTTCGCAAAACAGCCTTTTGTAATCCTGAAACATCATATCTTAATGACGCAATTGTTGCTTTAAATTCCTTTTCATTTCTGGTTAAAAATAAGTTAGCTTCGGTTGCTTTAGAAAGATCTACAATCAATTCTTGATTGTGTTTCTGTGTGATTTCAAACTGACTTTCCTTTTCTGCATATTTTAAACACTTTGCACATTCAACAGGAATAGAAATAGAGTCAGAATTAGTATCACATACCTGAGAAGTTTGACCTTCTACGTGAGCCATAAAGGCTGTATGAAAAGAAAAAGATCCATCTTCAGAGAAAAACTTAGCAAGCTTCTTGGAAGTTCCAGCAGATTTCTGGCAGAGAATAGATCTCCTCTTGCATAATGCTTCAGCTTCAGCCAAAAGCTCATCAACTTCCAAATCCAAAGCATCACTTGACAAATCACCAGCATCACGTGATTCCCCATTCATGCTCCCACTATAACCCGAACTATCTTCATCTTCTGAAGATTCACCAGCAGACACGGGTTCTACTACCTTCTCAATCACTTTAGCATAACATGCTGTTCCACATTTCCTCCTTCTCCAAGCTGAAGATTCCAGTTGCAGATTTCATCAGCTTGAACAACCAATCCTCTGTGGGAATTAGTGTTTGTGGATCCAGATGCATTTCCTCCAACAGGAACTATTGATCTGACAGAATTGTTGTTCTGTTGCTGTTGTGGCTGTCCTTGATTCCTGAAGGGATTCTGATTTCCTTGCTTAGGTGGCTTCTGACACTCCCGCTTGAAGTGACCCTTTTCACCACAATTAAAGCAAGTAACAGCATTCTTATCAAAACCATACTTGGTGTTGTTGTTGCTTTCCAAGTTGGTTCTCCCCGTCTTTTCCATAAACTCCTTTGCTCTTCGAATTGCACTAGCAAGAGCCCATTTGATATCCATCATTTCAAACTCTTCTTTATCCACTTGCTGATAATCTTCATTGGTTAGATTGATATTCCCAATCTGACCTGCAACTAATCCACAATAAGCACTAACCAAGGTATTCAACATCTCCATATGCTCCTTGGCTATTTCGACAGTGACTTTGGAAAAGTTGGAAGTGTCTAATCTGACTGTGTTTGGATTGGAAGTGGCTTGAAAGTTTGAAGAACTTCCATAAAACCCTTGCTGTTGCGGTTGCACATACTGTTGTTGAGAAGAAGAATCTGGTCTTGAATACATCTTCGTGTATGCTGAAGGATCAAACTGATTTGTTGTGGAAGGTTCGGTGTTTGAGATGAAAGCTGTTTGAAGCTTCGCGTGTTGAGAGGCTGGTTTTTCTCCACTGATACCTCCTGCAATCCCAAAGTACATCTCTGGATTTTGAGGAGTTAGTGTTCTTTTTGCCTTAAGCTTTTCTTCCACATCCTTGTTCTCCAATTTTTGAATTAACTCATAAACGGTGATTGTGTCTAGAACACCATTTTCTTTGAGAATTTCAAGAAAACTGCTCCACTTTGCTGGTAAGCTATCAGCGAATCTCTGCACCATTTCTCGTGGAGTGGCAGTGACTTTAAAGGCAAACATCTCGCTCAACAAGTGATGGAACCTTGTAGATAACTCTGCCAAAGTCTCATTCTCCATACACGTGAATCCTTCAAACTCTTTCTTCAGTAATTCTTGCTTGATCTTTCTAGATTGAGCATTTCCTTCACATCTTAACGTGAGCATATCCCACAAGCTTTTAGTAGTCGTGCAGTAAACAAACTGATGGTAAATGTCTCTGTGAAGAGCTTGTGTGAGAATCATGAATGCTTTCTTTTCTAACTCATATTTCTTCTTATCATCATCAGACATAGTGCTGTAAGTTTCTGGATTAGATCCTGCAACTTCCAACTCATTTTCAAATGGAGTGAAGAAGCACATCCATAGATCTTGACCTTGCCCCTGAACATAAGTTTTCAGCCTTTCTTTCCACCATCCCCAATCATTGATGTGATTTAGCTTTGGCGGTTTTGTGCTTGTACCAGTTTCAATGTCGTTCTGCATCATTGCTTGAATGCTGCTGCTTTGATTTGTGACCAATGCCCATTGATTTGCAGTTATCATTGCAGCTTGAGGTGGGGCAATAGCTCGCATCCATGCAGTTTTGTCAAAATCTGACGCAGATTGCGTAGCTGATGATTGTGGAGTTAAAGTTGTTGTAGTCCACGCGGTTGGATCCCACTGACCGTTTGTTCCCATTTTATGAAAATTAATATATTAAGTGAAAATTGATTTAAAATTTGAAAAATTAATTTTCACAAACTATGTTAAAAACTTGAATGATAACAAACAGCCGAAAGATCCTTGATCGAAAGACCTGAAAAACACAAATTGTTAAACTTAAACAGATAAGGGTCGAAAGATAGTACTTGTTCGAAGGATCAACAGTGTTCGAAAGATCACTGTTGAATTTCGAACAACGATTTCGAAAGATTCTCCAATCGAAGGATCCTTATCTTTCGAATATATCCTTCGAACAGATTCCTAGGATCGAAGGATATGTCACAAACTTCGAAGGATGTTCGAAAGATGCTTATCTATCGAACTTCCTTTGATCGAAAGATGAACTTTCGACTTCGAAGGATATCCTTCGATCTCTTCTGACACAGTTGACAGAAAGATGACAGGTTGGTGAAAAAGGTGATGGGTTGGTAGTCAACTTTTGGCAGAAAGGTATGGTCAGACCCTACTTTCTACCAACTCAGATTTGACAAATAAAATATTCCTTAAAAGGAAAGTTTTATCCAGAAAATCCGGTCACCGGAGCAAGCCGGAGTTTGGCCGGAAATCACCAAATTTCTTAAAAACAAGTTTTAAGTTACCCAACCCGTCCTTGAACACACCCGGTTAGTTTAGAACACGTTTTTACGTCAAGAAATCCAAGAAAAACACTAAAAACGGGTGCTAAACCAAGTGAGTTTTGTCCAAACACTCCAAAGTCTTGTATAAACTCGGTTTTTAACAAGGAAGAGAGCCACGGCTCTGATACCACTTGTAGGTCCCTCGAAGGATGAGGTCAAACCTTAACCTTGTTATGTGAAACACACTAGCAAGTGCGGAATCCATGCTAGAGTGCAAACCGAGATGAAACAAGCACAAACACAAGACACACAATATTCAACGATTAACACCACTTGTATTAATACGTATGAAAGGTTCGGTTACAAGCTCAATGTCTACAAATCTGTTTTGTAAACTCTCTAAGTGTGTGTGTGTTCACTGTGAAGTGTCTCTCCTTATCTGCTTGTCTCTCTTATGTCTAAAATGAAATGAACACACTACACGGGTATATATACCCATAACAGATACACTGTTCGAAGGATCAGATTGACTGCTCGAAAGATGATCTGTCGATCATACAGCTATCGAAGGATCCACATATACCTCGAAGGATGGTATATCCTTCGAGGTCCAAATGCATCCATCAAAGGTTATCTTTCGAGCTCATCGAAGGATATAAACAATCCTTCGATGACATCCTTCGACACAACAAACTTACAATCTATGTGTTAACTGTTTGGCCAAGTCAAACCAGGAGGATGGTTGACTTGGTCAAACTTACATTGAAACACACATAATAACAGACCTAAGACGTAACCCAGACTAACAAAAGACATCGTTTTGTATCATGACGAAATACAGACAAAGTACAGACATAAGTGCACCAACATGTGGTATACTCACCTGTAAGACTGAATATTTGGGATCTGGATACAGGAGTATATTCAAGTGGAGTGATACACAATTAAGTTTAAGTCTCTAAAACATTAATATCGTATCTCGAATCAATTGAAGTCTGTGTGAAGATTTAAGTGGACAAACATACTGACAATCTAGGTAAATTGTTTAGAACTAAGAATGTTTAAAGCTTAACGGTGTCAGTGATATGTCTCAAAACTGATATGATCCTCTTGCACGAGCTCACAAAAATATTGTCTGTAAATAGTTTATTTCTGCATGTATTTCCTTTCAGAAAATCCAAAAAGATTTTCAGTGTGTTTTAGCATAATTTTTTTGAAAAAGTCAAAAAGATTTTCGACAACTGATGTTGAATAGCTGATTTTCAAAATTCCGAGTGCTAAACATGATGAGCAATACTTGAGGGGGAGTGTTTGTGTGAAATTAAATGTTTTCATAATCTAACCTTTCAAATGGTTCATCAAAATCTGTATTTGTTTTGAAGAAGAGTCTAAATTGGTGCAGTGTTATATGTTTGAAATATATGTGAAAGAAATTTACTTTGAGGTAGAGCTTATGCAGGATAAGATGAGAAGTGGTTAGACGGAAAGCCAGACAATGATCCTGAAGATGTTACTGAAGAACAAAGGAATACCAGTAAATCGAGAGGGGGAGTCTGAAGATAGAGAGAGAGAAGCCCAAAGACTGATCAAGACTGAAGATGTGAAGACATAGCATTGTTGTGACTCGATAGTCGACTCCATCAACATCTGAGGGGGAGTCTGTTGGTGCATTACATCTGCTGATTACGTCTTGTATCGAGTCATAGTCTTAGGATGTTAGATCTGGGCACGAAATACGAGAAATTGTGAGAATGTATAGAATTAGGCTTGTTGGATCGCTCATTAGGTCCTTTAGTGTTTGGGCCGCTCGAATGTCATGTCTTAGGATCGCTCGAACGACAAACAGTTTGGATCGCTCATTTGGACTATGTTGGTCCGCTCGAGTGTCACATGTATGGACCGCTTATTGGGCCTGTCCAATAAGCGATCCCAGAACCCTATAAATAGCCTAAGAGCGATTTCATTTGTAACTAGTGTTGAATCTCGTACCGAAGTGCTGCCGGATCGAGAACTGGTTGTAATTGCTGTCAAATTAATACAGAAAGAGTTTAAAGTAAATCGCAAGCTATTCCTATGTTGATTACTTGTTTTCCAACTTAGGTCCGGTTTGTTTATATAGTTATTAGGTTGCCGATTGATTCCGTGCTCCCTCTAGCTTTGCTTGGTTGTTGTTCAAAGACCGCTAAGCATTCTCAGGCGAGTACATAGTTCCCCTATTTTATTGTTTTCGATCATTTTGGGGTGATCCATATGTGTTAAATGATTTCAATGTTTAAAGATGTTTTCCAAAAACGATTAAGATGGTTTATATTAAAACTAATAACGATTTTGATAATGTGAACAAGCTTGTTGGTTGTAATTACATAACGAATGACATTCATTAGCTCTGATCAAGCCGACCAGTATTAGGTTATGGTACCATAGGATCTGACAAATCCCGTTATCAGACTGCACCCATTGGTATGTGTGGGTTAGGTGGGTAACGACCGAATCTGTGATTGTTAATTTACCCTTTGGTGGTTTATTAATGCGAAAGGCGAGGTAATCGAGTCACGAAGGTTTGAATGTTGTTAGCGAGACGACCAAAAGTAGTTTCACTATTAAAACGAGTTAAACGATTTTGGGATAAGTTACACGATTTGAAATGACTTAAACGAGATAAACGATTTGGTTAAACGATTGGTTTTGGGATGTGATTAGATAATGGGATAGGTGTAGCATGATAAAAGCATGGTAGATACGCCGCTGGTACATCTTATATATAAATGCTCTTATCATATTACATTTTGAGTCATTATTTAGTTCACTGGGGGAAACGATTTTAAAACGATGTCACACAACGAGGTTTTTGAAATGATATAAACCATACGAGTTTTGTTAACGAGTTTTTACGAGATTTTTACAAATTGATTTAACTAAATGTTTTGGGTTAAGAATCATGGCTACGAGATTTTATAACAAACTATAACCAATTTGATTGGAGTTGGTTATTTATGTTGTAATACACTTTTCAAAACAACGTATGTATTTTGACTCTTGGAGTCTAACGAGGTACTACAACATATAAACTAGCCATGAATCCGATACTCTCATAAAACCTATATACTCGCCAGCATTTCTTTGCTGACTTTGTTTTCACATATGTTTCAGGTATTGTTGAATGATGTTGATTGATAGGATGCATACTCACATAGGACGAGACGAGGCCTTAGTGACTTAATAACAATGATAGACTATGTTTAACTTGTTTTGTTAGATTTCCAGACGATGTAAATGTTTAATGTTTAATAAAACGAAACTTCAAATTTTCGTGTGTTTTGAAACAATGATTCTATTACAACACTCCCCGATGTTTCCACCACGTTTTGTTGTTTTATCGTGGTCGGGGTGTGACATAAGGGGTACTGTAACTTCTGAAAAATTCCGGGGCACCAAGAAGAAGATTGCAGAAGAAAGAAATCGACAATTTGCTTCAATTGTGGAGAAGCTAGACATTTTAGGCCAGACTACCCTAAACTGGTCAAGCCAGGTAACAACAAGGCTAAACCAGCAGAAGGAACTACCAAAAGGAATGCAAGAGCCTTCCAGTTGACTACACAGGAAGCAGATCTGATTCCTAATGTGATAGCGGGTACGTTCCTAGTTCACAACGTTTATGCGAAAGTATTATTTGACTCTGGTGCAAACCAAAGTTTTATAAATCCTTCATTCTGCCAAGCTCTTAAGCTTCCTTTAACCAAACTTAGGCAGATTTATACAGTAGAAACAACAGACGGTAACTCTGTTAACATAGATCTAGTTTTGCAGGAAGGTAAGATAGAACTTTCAGGTCATAAATTTTCTGCAAACTTGTTACCCATGAATTTAGCTGGATTCGATGTTGTGTTTGGAATGGATTGGTTAGTAGCCAACCATGCTCGAATGCTCTGTGATAAGAATTCCATAGAAATTCATACACCCACAGGAGGAATAATTATGGTTACAGGGGATACGCCACGAAAGCCAATGAAATTCATTTCAATAATGAAATTGGCTAGTTATTCAAGAAAACAAGGAATAGCATATATGGTTTTGGTAGTTGTTAATACCAAAGGTAAAGAACTCAAGGACATCCCAGTAGTATCAGAATACCCGGATATATTCCCAGAAGAACTACATGGATTACCACCCGATAGAGAAGTAGAATTTAGAATTCATCTAATTCCTGGAACTACACCGATAGCCAAGGCACCTTATTAGTTAGCACCCATCGAAATGTTAGAATTGAAAAAGCAGTTAGATGAATTATTAAGCAAAGGATTCATACAACCTAGTTCATCCCCTTGGGGAGCACCAATGTTGTTCGTAAAGAAGAAAGATGGTTCAATGCGAATGTGTATTGATTACAGAGAATTGAATAAAGTTACAATTAAGAATCGATACCCATTACCTAGGATTGATGATCCTTTTGATCAACTTCAAGGAGCTAGATATTTTTATAAGATAGATTTACGCTCCGGATACCATCAGCTGAAGGTACAAGAAGAAGACATACCTAAAACCGCTTTCAGAACTAGGTATGGTCACTACGAGTTTACAGTTATGCCATTTGGATTAACAAATGCTCCTGATATTTATGGATATGATGAATAGGATCTGTAAACCGTATTTGGATTAATTTGTAATTGTCTTCATTGACGATATACTTATTTATTCCAAAAGCCAGGACGAGCATTGTGAACATTTACATGCACTCTTAACTTTGTTAAGAAAAGAGAAGCTTTACGCCAAATTCTCGAAGTGTGAATTTTGCTTTAGGAGGTGCAATTTTTTGGACACGTGGTGAATCACGAAGGTATTCACGTAGACCCCTCCAAAATAGAAGCAATCACCAAATGGAAGGTCCCACAATCAGCTATGGAAGTGAGAAGTTTTCTAGGGTTAGCCGGATAGTATAGGCGATTCATTAAGGATTTTTCTAAGATAGCCATGCCATTAACTAAGCTAACATGTAAAACAGTTAAGTTTGAATGGGATCCAAGCAAGAAGAGGCTTTTAAGATTTTAAAGCAAAAGTTAACAAATGCCCCAATTCTTGCCTTACCTGAAGGAACAGAGAATTTTGAAGTTTACTGTGATGCTTCTAAGCTAGGATTAGGATGTGTACTAATGCAAGGCAAAAAGGTAATTGCGTATCCCTCAAGGCAATTGAAAAAGCACGAGGAAAACTATACGACTCATGACTTAGAATTAGGAGCAATAATTTTTGCCCTTAAGATTTGGAGACATTATCTGTATGGAAGTAAGTTTACTGTCTATACGGATCATAAGAGTTTAAGATATATATTTGGGCAAAAGGAATTAAACATGAGACAAAGGAGATGGATGAAAATTTTAAGTGACTACGACTGTGATATTCAATATCAAGAAGGAAAAGCAAATGCAGTCGCACTAAGTAGTAAGTATCATGAAAAGCAAAAGCGAGTTCGTGCTCTCAGATTAAATATTCAAGTAGATTTAATGGAACAATTGTAGGATGTTCAAGCAATAGCAATCAATGTTGGTGTAGTTGTCTGTCGACTACATCTTAGTTGGAGTCTTAGGTTAGGGTTGTTTGTATCATGCAAGGAAATCAAGAAATCATGATTTAGTAATAGTTTCGCTTATAGGGACACAGTGAAGGTTTTGCTTATTAGTCATTGTAAAAGTTCCGCTTATGTGTCATGTATACATAAGCGAAACCCTATGTCCTATAAATAGGGGACATTTGAAGCGAAACTAGGAGAGCAGTGAAGTTGTGTAACGGCGAAGCCCTGCCGAATCGTCTCCAGAGCTTGTAACTTGTTAATAAGTGCAATAAACAGAGACAAATTAGTGAAATCAAGCTGAACAAAGACAGAATCAATGAATTCCGCCTCTGATTCTGTCTGAGCACTCTTCTGATCGACTCGTCAGGTCGTCTAACGATCCTACATGTGGTATCAGAGCTTCAGGAGGAGAAGTTCTGCAGAGAATAGCTGGAATTCATCAAGATTTCTCACTTCTACACCTTCTTTCTTCAGTTCAGAAATTGTCAACGGTCAAAATCATCTCAAAAGTTCAAGGATTATGCGTAATAAGATATAGACAAATCCTGAAAAGTTTGGTGTTAAAATTCGCATTAAAAATGGGTCAAATTAGCTTTCGTGTTAGTTCCGCTTTTACGGACATCCCATAGTTCTGCTTGTGTGAACATATTAGGTCCGCTTATTGCTACATCATATCAAGAGGTTCCGCTCCAAAAACATCCTAGGTCCGCTTCAAAGGTCAAACTGATCCGCTTTTGTGTACACTTCACAAGTAGATCCGCTTCAGTGAACAACATTTAGTTCCGCTCCTGTGATCACATAGTTTCGCTTATCTGAACCAAGTAGATCCGCTTCAAAGACCATATAGATTCGCTTTTATAAACAACCCTGAAGATCCGCTTTTGTGAACAATTCTATAGTTTCGCTCTTGTGAATATTTGACTGGTCCGCTTATTTGAACAGTCTGTGGTTCGCTTATTTGTACACTCAGTAGTTTCGCTCGTGTGTCAGTATACAAAAGGTTTCGCTTTTAAGGCTGTTGTGAGAATTTTGTAAAAATTGAAAATGGGCGAGGAATTTTTCAACGCATTCGCTACTCCGGTTACACCGATCACTTTTGCACAAAATACAATGCTCGAGAATGAAACGGGTACAATGCAAAAACCACCCAAACTCATGAACATAGAAGAATTTAAAGGTTGGGAAGGTCGTTTTGAGAATTGGGTACAAGCTAATTACCTAGATGCTTGGGAATGTGTCGAGACAAAATACGTTCGACCGATGAATGATGATGAAGAGCCTGTTCTGATAAAAGATCTTGGTGCTGATGCTAGAAAGAAATACAAAGATGAGAAAATGATGTTAAGTCTTCTTCAACAAGCAGTGAAAGAGGATATTATGGTGCTTTTGCAACACAATGGAACTTCATATTCAATTTGGAAAGCTTTAAGGTCAAAATTTCGTGGTAGTGAAGAAATGGTCAAAAGCAAGAAATCACTTCTAAAGAAAGAATTTGATTTGTTTCGCGGGTTAAAGAATGAAAGCACAAGAGAGATTATCGAAAGATACTGCAATTTGCTTGCTAGCATGAAGAGATTGAGTATTGAGAAAAACAATGAAGAGTTGATCGAAAAACTTGCTGATGCTTTGCCATATGAAACTTGGGGCACATATCTTATGATGCTCAGAAACAAGAAAGGTTTTAGTGATTTGACACTCAGCAAGTTCATTGAAAAGATCAAGCTCAAGAAATGGAACAACGAAAAATTATTCGAATGAAGGATTTTGATGGTGAACAGGATATCGGGTTATACTATAAAGCAGGGGTGAATGAGAAATCATCAAATCTATCTCCGAAAGTTGAAACTGCCTACAGTGTCAAAAATTCATCTGACATCTAAAGGATCAAGTAGCAAAACTAGTTTTACATCATTTTCATCTTTTGATCCAAACATTTCTGCTACGAAAAATGGGAGAAAACTTCAGTGTAACATTGTTTTAAATCTTGAAAATGATCAAGATTATTCTGAAGAAGTTGCCAAAAGTCAAATGTCTTTATTAGGAATGGTTTTGGAATCTTATACTTGTTTTGTTGCAGGTCGTATCGGGAATCCAATGTTAACCAAGGAAGACTACGACCAGATAGATGCTGAAGAGATGGAGCTGATGGATATTAAATGGTGTTTGGCTAGTGTATTAAGGAGAGCTGAGAAATTTAAGCAGATAACGGGGAGAGATGATCTTCGTGATGCTAATGTTTCTACTTTAGGTTTTGATAAATCTAAAGTCACTTGTTTCTGTTGCAGGGAAAAATGTCACTTCAAGAGGGAGTGCACTAATCGCGAAGCAAGTGGAGCTCAAAATCCTTTCAACAACAACAATGATTATTACAGAAAAGCCATCTACCATCAAGTTGCTCAATTACCATCACAACAACATCAACATCAAGCATAAACTGCACATGGAAGACCCATAATTGAAGATTCTGGAAAGAAAGCATGTGTGGTTAATCAAGATGGAAAGAAGTCATTCAACTGGGATAAATATATTCCAGATAATGCAAAAGCTTGTTTGATTGATCAAGAAGATGAAAAGCTACCAGAGGGTTTTAGCTGGGAAAATTTTACTTAGGATGATTATATTCCTGATCAAACTAGAGCTTACACAGCTTTCATGGCAAAGGTTGAAAGTGATAGTGATGATGATACTGAGTATTGGGCAAGAAAATTCAAAGTTGATATGAAGTTGATTGCTGAAAGTGATAGTGATGATGATAAAGTTAAAAAGAAGAAGAAAAAGGTAAAAACACCAGTCAGCAGTGATGATGAAGATATTTCTGTAAACAGAAGGCAAAAGATGAAAGAGGTTCCAAAGTTTAAAGTTGATGCTGAAGTTAATGTTAAAAAGATTCCTGTAATGTGTGAAAACTGTGAGATTTTCAAGAAGAAAAACAGTGAACTGATTAATAACATAAATCAGTTAAAGGAATCTTATGATGTTCTGAACAAGTCCATAAATCAATACAATCAATCAAGTGAAGAACAAGCAACAGCAATGAAGACACTTCAGGGAGCATTCATGATCAAACAGAAAGTTGTGAATAATTACATCGAGAAGTGTGCTGCTTTGGAACAAAAGCTTGAGTTGCAAAGAATTGAAACTGAAAGAGTTAACTGTTTGTTAAAAAGTTACTCATGTACTTCTTATGTCATTGACAGGATTTATCCGACAGTTGAAAGTATGAAGGCATGGGAAGATGATGAGGTAACTGAAGAGAAGGAAGCTGGAAAAATTGCTGATGAAAAGACTTCTGAAAAGAAGAAGAATGACACGAAGAAAAAGACTGACAAGAAAGATTCTGGTAAGAAACAAGGTGTCAGTTATAACAAGTGTCCACCCCCGCTGGAAAATGGATATTTGCCAAGATACCCAAACGATGAAAGAGTTAAAAAGGCAACAAATTTACAGTGGGAGTCGGAGTCATCAGTCAATCTACCAGATAGTATTGATGTTGTGTTTACATCGTCTGACACTGATCAACAGTCTCAATTGATGAAGAAAGTCGTGGATCATGTGTTAGAAAACGATGAAATAGAGGAGTCAAAGTCGGAGTTCGCGTCAGATTCAAAGTCTGAGTCAAGCACTCCATGTCAAACAGAAAAACAGGGCAAAATAGTTTATGATAGAAAATTTTTGTTATCAAAATCTAATTTGGATGATGGATTGTTCAAAGTTGCCTACACTTTGAATGATTCTGACAAATTATATTCTGATGAGGAATTTCCAATAAGAGGTATCAAAACTGAATTGATAAACAAGGTTTTCAAACTCACAGAAATTAATATTTCTGAAATAAAAGACTTATGTCTTAATGAAAAACCTAAAAAATACACCTCAAGAGTACAACAGAGATTAAACAAGAAAAAGAATTACAGTTCTGGTTCAGGTTTCCAAAAGAAATCAAACCATAACGGTAATTTCAAAAAGAAAGGTCTTGGTTTTACTCCTACAGAAAAACAGAAAAATGAAAAATATGTTAGTGATTTTAAATCCAAAATGAAATTGTTTCAGGAACGTCATCTGAAGAAGAAGAAGAAAAGAAAGATTTCTGGAGACAGTCTAATAATGAATTCCTTGCAAAGAAGCAAGATGAATTGAAGAAGATGGCTGAGGAGAATACAGATACGAGAACCTGTTTCCGGTGCAACACTATTGGACATATTGCCCGAGATTGTTCTAAGGCAATACAATCAAAACAGGGAGTATCTCGTAAACTTCAGAAAAGAGTAGTTGAATTTGAACCACCAATTGATAGAACAAAATTGTTTCAAGATTCTACATTTGAAATTGGTGAGAGTTCGAACAAGTTTTACAAGAAGAGAGCTAAATCTGACAACCAGAAATGGGTTGTTAAGAAGGTTGATGAAAGCTCTAGCGATAATTCTGATAGGTCAAAATCAGAGGAGCTATCTTCGGGCGATGAAACTGATTCCACAAAGTCAGTTGAGCCACAAGTTGTTTCAAAATGTGAAGCTGATGTAAAAGATGAAAAATCAGTTCCGATTGTGAATGATGAAGAGTTTCCATCACTTCGGGCTGAGAATTATAAAAAGAAAATTGGTAAAACTGAAATTTCTAACCAATTTTATAATGATAAACAGGAATTTGATGCTGAGAAGGTCTTTAACCCCAAGGTAAAACATATCTTTGGAAAGATGATTGATCGAAAAGTCAAAGGGGTTAAAGAATTTTATGAGAAGAAAACAAAGAAAGTAAAGGTTGAACCATCCCTGGTTTGTGACTGGGATGGAACATACTATGAACAGTAAGTCTCAGGACTTGCCGGAGCTCCCAGGTTGGTAAGCGTGGAGCATGAATCGGCATCTTTCTTAAGTTTTATTCGGTAACGTCAATCATTCAAACGATAAAAGGTTTGTTTGTGTTTGCATGGTAGTGGTATGTGTTGATCATAATTACAAGTGGTTAGGAGAGTTGATTGTACTTGTTTGCATATGGTAAATCAAGGACATTAATTTGTACTTGTATTTTCCTACAACGGGTTGGAAGACAATATGATGAACCACATCCCCGAACTTATGTTTGATAAACCTACAAGTGGTAAAATCAATTAAACTTATTTTCCGGAAAAATCATTTTGATTAAAACAAACTTAAGTGTTTTGAAACCTAAATGGGAAAATAGTTTGTTGATAGGGGGAGTTCTGATTGTTTATGCCAAATGAATGGCGAATTGATGTGTTTTGATATCGGTTGTCAAAGTTTTGTACAGTTTGTTTTGTGTTCAAGTGTGTCTAGAACTTAGATTTTTTTTCAAATTTCTTTAATGTGTTTGCATTTTAGGGGGAGTAGAAAATTTCAGAAAATCCAAAAACATTAGAAAATTTGAAAAAGCCAAAAACATGATAAAATCTAAAAATGAGTTTTTGTTGCATAAAAGAGGAAATGATAGTACATCAGTGAACTATCACAACACGCTAAAGAAATGTAAAGTAAAAATGTGACAAACAATCTTACTGCGGATGTGTCAGTAGATTTTCGCACATTTAGTAAATTGAAATGAGATATAAACCTAATTCAAACTTACTTGATTCGTGGGTAACTATTCTTGGATATATGGGTAACCCCCGAAATTTTGTTTGAAAGGTCCCGTATTCTGAGATACTAGGTCTTTATGCTCAGTGATATCTGGGGTATTATCCCGGGACTTCTGCTGTATGGAAGTACTGACCTAGTCCCTGAATAATACTTTCTGCAAAAAGCTTTGAAATATAAGCTCACCCTCAGCAAGCTGATGAAACAGTAAAATTGAAAGTCGCTGCTGTTGTAATCAAAAGATCCTCTAAAGGGGAAACACCAAAAGTCGAAGCCGTCATCTCTTTGCGTATACGGAAGTATCGACCTGAGCTCTCACGGCCCTCGCACATAACCCCTTTACAGATATCAGTTGTGGTATACTCACCTGTAAGATTGAATACTAGGGTCTGAATACGGGAGTATATTCTGAGGTGGGACACATGTAGATGTTTAAGTTCTAAAACACTAATTCTGTATCCCGAACAGGTTGAACGTTTTGTGAAAATTTAAGTGGATCAATATATCGACAATCAACGCGAATTGTTTAAAAGCTTAAAATGAATTAACAGCTTAACGGTGCTAGTGTCTTGTCAATAGCTGATATGATCCTCTTGCACGAACTCACAAAAATATGTTTGTATATATTTCATTTCTGCATTTTTATTGTTGTGATTGCTTTCATGTTTCATTTTTTGAAAAATCCAAAAAGATTTTCGACAACTGATGACTGGAGAGCTGATATTCAAGATCTCAAAGGCTAAACATGATGAACAGAGGTTTGGTTAAATTGGTTTGAAGTGTTTAATCAGATTTTGGAAAGTTGAATAGGTTTTAAATGAAAAAAATTCTTGAATATTCTTAAATGATTAGTTGATTCATTAAGTTGAATCACAATTTTGTTTGGTTGTGATAGAGTGTTTGAGTTGTGCAGGTTTCTGATCCTGTTGCTATGGAAAGCCAGGAGATACATCAGAACCTGAGAAGAAGTTTAAACTGATAAAGCCAGGAATTGATTTCAATGGTGATAACGAATTCCAGACGGCGATCCCAGCATGATGATAGGGGGAGTCTGATGAAAGTTAGAACCAGAGAAAGATCCAGGTACATAAGAGTTCCTGAAGAAGACCGATTAAGAGTGAAGAGCTGTCATGATTGAAGACTCTCACTAAAGATTCCGTCAACATTCAAGGGGGAGTCTGTTGGTGCAGTTGTCTGTCGACTACATCTTACTTCGAGTCTTAGGTTAGGGCTGTTTGTATCATGCACGGAAATCGAGAAATCATGATTTAGTAATAGTTTCGCTTATAGGGACACAGTGAAGGTTTCGCTTATTAGTC
Source organism: Helianthus annuus (assembly GCF_002127325.2). NCBI lineage: Eukaryota > Viridiplantae > Streptophyta > Magnoliopsida > Asterales > Asteraceae > Helianthus > Helianthus annuus. The sequence continues at coordinate 97,197,966 of NC_035449.2, read as the reverse complement.
ATTGTAAAAGTTCCGCTTATGTGTCATGTACACATAAGCGAAACCCTATGTCCTATAAATAGGGGACATTTGAAGCGAAACTAGGAGAGCAGTGAAGTTGTGTAACGGCGAAGCCCTGCTGAATCGTCTCCAGAGCTTGTAACTTGTTAATAAGTGCAATAAACAGAGACAAATTAGTGAAATCAAGCTGAACAAAGACAGAATCAATGAATTCCACCTCTGATTCTGTCTGAGCACTCTTCTGATCGACTCGTCAGGTCGTCTAACGATCCTACAATCAAGGATGATACTGAAGGAATGAAAGGAAGGGTAAAGGAACTAGAGCAAGGCATCGATGGAATTTGGAGATTCCACAAGAACAGAGTTTGGGTACCTAAGCAAGGAAACTTAAGAGATAAGATTTTAGAGGAAGCTCATAAATCTAGGTATACCATGCACCCAGGAAACAATAAGATGTACCAAGATTTAAGAAATAATTTCTGGTGGGCAGGAATGAAAAAGGACATGGCTGGATATGTGTCTAAATGTCTGACCTGTTCGTAAGTTAAAGCAGAACACCAGAAACCTTCAGGGTTACTCCAACAGTTAGAAATGCCTGTGTGGAAATGGGAACTAATAACAATGGATTTTGTTACTAAGTTACCCAAAACCAGAAAAGGTAATGACGCGATTTGGGTGATTGTGGATCGATTAACCAAATCCGCTCACTTTCTGCCAATGAAAGAAACCTTTAGCATGGAAAGATTAGCCAAGTTATACGTAGACGAGGTAGTATCCTTACATGGAGTTCCACTCTCCATTATGTCGGATAGGGATAGTCGTTTTATTTCGCATTTCTGGACAAGTTTCCAAGAAGCCATGGGGACGCAGTTAAATTTAAGTACAGCTTACCATCCCCAAACAGACGGGCAAAGTGAAAGAACAATTCAAACCCTGGAAGACATGCTCAGGGCATGTGTAATAGATTTCGGTGGAAACTGGGATGACCACCTACCCTTAATTGAATTCTCCTATAACAATAGTTACCATTCAAGCATCGAAGTTGCCCCATTCGAAGCATTGTATGGACAAAAGTGTAGAACTCCAGCTTGCTGGGTAGAAATAGGAGAAAGCCAATTATCAGGTCCTGAAATCGTACAAGAAACCACCGACAAGATCACTCAAATCAAGGAAAGACTAAAGACGGCTCGAGATCACCAGAAAATTTATGCAAACAATCGACGCAAGCCACTGGAATTTCAAGTTGGAGACAAGGTACTCTTAAAAGTTTCTCTTGGAAAGGGGTGGTCCGCTTTGGTAAGAAAGGAAAGCTAAGTCCAAGGTATGTAGGACCATTCCCAATAATTCAACGCATAGGACCAGTTGCTTATCGCTTACAACTACCAGAAGAGTTAGCCGGAGTACATGACGTATTTCATGTATCTAACCTCAAGAAATGTCTAGCTGACGAATCCCTGGTAGTACCTCTTCAAGATATAGAGGTAAACGAAAAGTTAAAATTTGTGGAGAAACCACTTCAGATAGAAGACATAAAGGTCAAGTTTCTCAAGCACAAAAGACTAGTACTGGTCAAAGTCAAGTGGGATTCAAAAAGAGGACCTGAATACACTTGGGAGCTGGAATCGGAAATGAAGCAAAAGTATCCTCACTTATTTCAGTAAATCTCGAGGACGAGCTTTTAAATAAGGTGGGGAGGATGTAAGGACCTGCAAAAATGTCCCAAATCAACCCATAAGTGAAAACCCAGACCCCTGAAACCCTAATGTGCATGAAAAACCAAGAAATCAAGATTTCTGGGTTTCACGCGGGCCGCGTAAGAGTAAGCTTAGGCTTACGCGGGCCGCGTCAACTTAAAGTTGACCAGATAAGCATGCCGGGCCACGTGGCGCACACTTGGCAGCCCTACTCATGACACACAAGCCCTATATGTAGACTAGGGGCCCTCGCTGGCCGCGTAAGTCCTTATTAAGGTTTATGCGGGCCGCGTAAAACCTATTTTTCTGCTATAAATTGCTGGTACATGGGACTAACTTCTGTGCTCGAAAATTTCAATCAAATACGAAGTTTACTACTCAAAATCATAAATCTAAGTAGGGAAACACTGCCGCGGATACAGGGTATTAACTCGATCACTGCTACGATACAATGTCCGATCGATTGAAACCAATCCGATGGATGTTTAAGTGTTGCCCGTAATTGGGCCATACTTTGTCATTCGTCGTGAGGGTTTTGATCTCGTGAGCTTATCGTAAATGTTGTATTAAGTGACTTACCTAGTTTCGTGTGCATTGTTGTTTAAATTAGGTTATCAAGCTTATCAGTAGGCTTAACTCTGCCCAACTAAACTTGCAATGTGAGTCATTCTCTTTTCATTAACAGTGTTTTACAATGCTCCAATTATTTTCAAAGTTATAATTATAGGGATTAAGTCGTGGTTATCTTGAATCACTGGCAAGTGGGGTATTGTGCACATTACTAATTTCTCACGGCTAGGTTCATCAACCTAACAGTGATAATCATCACTACTTGGGTGCAAGGACCCAATAGTGGTATGACCATCGTCACCAGGGTGTGACACGGCGCCAGATAAAAAAATAAGATAGAAGCCATTGTAATCGCTCTTATGCTGTAATTTATAGCTATGTGTCGTTTTATCAAATTTGAGTGACTCGCCAGTATTTCCCCGCTGATAAAATATTTTTAAAACATGTTTCAAGTGACCTACTGTGAATCAAGGAAAAGTGCTACGGAGCACTAATAAAGCTTGAAGTGGTGGCTCAGTTAAATAAATAAACATGTTTTGTAAAACAAGGAATTTCCTCGTGAAATTCCTCTATTGTAAATTACGGGGTTCGTCCCAAATTATGAAATAAAATAATTGGGCATTTTCAAGTTTAAAGATCCTGTTAAACTTCCGCTGTCAAATCAAATAATAAATACCACGGGTTTCTGTCCCGCGGCTCCTGGACCGGGTTAAACCGGGACGGGGGTCGTGACAGTGACAGATCACAATTGGCAATCTTGTCTCCCTTTGACTTAAATCTTGAATTTGACTTTGACTTTGACTTTGATTTTCGAAACACGGGGTGTTACAATAGTGAACTCATAGTGACCATATCTCGCGCGGAATGCAGTCTTGGGAATATCTTCCTCGAGCACTTGAAGCTGATGATACCCAGAACGTAGATCAATATTTGAGAAGCAAGTAGCACCCTGTAACTTATCAAAGAGATCATCAATGCGAGGTAGGGATATCGATTCTTGATGGTAAGCTTGTTAAGCTCACGATAATCGATGCACATCCTGAAAGAGCGATCTTTCTTCTTAACAAAAAGAACGGGAGCACCCCACGGTGAAAAGCTAGGACGAATGAAACCTTTGTCAGAAAGCTCCTGAAGCTGTTTAGATAATTCTTGCATCTCAGACGGTGCAAGACGATACGGAGATCTAGCAATAGGATTAGCACCAGGTACAAGATCAATACGAAACTCAACTTGACGTGCTGGGGGTAAACCAGGTAACTCTTCAGGAAATATTTCAGGATAATCCCGAACAACAGGGATATCTTGAATAGACTTACCTTTGCCTTTCTCCTCTACTACATGTGCCAAGAAGGCCACATAGTTCTTGCATAAGTACTTTTGAGCTTGAATACATGACATGAGCTTGAGACCACTAGCAGGTTTCTCACCATGAACCTCTAAGATCTCACCAGTCGAAAGCGGCACACGAACAATCTTTTCAAAACAAACTACCTCAGCGTGGTACTTGGCTAACCAATCCATTCCCACTATAATGTCGAAACTCCCAAGTTGCATTGGTGTGAGGTCGATAGGAAAAAGATGGTTGTTAAGGTTCAACTGGCAATTTCGAAGAACATAATCGAGCACAATGGGTTCACCACTAGCTACCGCTACTGTCAAGGGCTTTCCTAGTTTTGTTCTAGTCATGCAAAGCAAAGGTTCAAAAGATAATGACGCAAAACTCTTATCGGCACCCGAATCAAAAAGAACAGAAGCAGGCTGATTGTTAACAAAGAACATACCATTCACCATCTCGTTATCTGCATGCGCTTTATTAGCATTCATATTAAAGACTCGACCACGAGCCTGCGCCTGATTCGCATTAGCCAACCTCGGACACTGATTCCTGTAGTGGGTCAGATCCCCACAATTGTAGCATGAACCAGGAGGATAGTGAGGTCGTGCAGCTTGTGCTAGTTGTTGAGCAGGCTGCTGAGCAGGGTTTTGTGCGGCTTAGTTCTGGTTAGGAGGAAGACGACAAGTGTTGGCAAGATGACCAGATCTCCCACAGTTGGTACAAAAATGACACTGAACTTGTGGCTGGTGGTGACTGTTACATCTGTTGCACAACGGTGCATTCCCAACATACTGTTTCTTTGCAGGTGGTTGTGCGGGCCTATTAGGAGCTGCCTGGTTTGCTTGCGCTGTAACAGCAAAATTCTGGGAAGCCTTGCGCTTCCTAGACCTCCTTGAAGACCCAGATTTCTTACCCTTCTTATTCTCACCCTTGTCGGATTGTTTCTGATTCTTATCACCCTTCCTATGGAGTTTACCTTTCCTGATTTGCGACTCGGTCAAGGTCATAGCTAACTCAATGGCCTGACGGACGGTGGTAGGATTGCTACCAGTAACGATATCTTGTACTGGGTCAGGCAGACCATCGACGTACCTCTCAATGGCTTTATCCAGCGGGGTAATCATTGTGGGACAAAGTAAGCTCAGTTCCTCATACCTATCGATATAAGCACGGTGTTCACCACTGTCCTGTTTCAGATTATCAAATTCCCTTTCTAATGCCCTTTGTTCTTGACGATGACAGAATTCCCTCATCATAAGAGCCCTAAGCTCTTCCCAGGTCTGACCCAAAGCAACATCAGCACCACGATCTCTCATTACTCCATTCCACCAAGTAAGAGCCTCTTTTGAAACACACTAGAAGCAAACTCGACCTTACGATTATTAGGATACTGAACATGACAGAAAGTGCTCTCAATATTCTCAAGCCACTGTAGGAGCCCAGTTGCTCCTTCAGAACCACTGAACTTGAGCGGTTTAGCCGAATTAAAACTTTTAAAGTTGCATGGAGCAGGTGCATTATTGTAATTGTTGGCTTGGTTAATTTGAGCAATGAGATTTGGGAGTGCAGCAGCCATTTGCTACGCAATGATAGCCGCCAGTTCGGCGTTAGGTGGCTGAGCATCACGTCGAGGAGGCATTCTAAAAGAGGAATCATGAGAGAAAACGAGTGAGATGACATGATGAAAAATGAGATGTTGCAAATATCGACAAAAAGCAAGGATGGTGGTCATTTGTTCGTACCATAAAGCAAACAAACGACACACAGTGACTAATCAAAGTAAATGGGTCATAATAATGTATCGCGAAGATATGCATTAGCCTATAAGTAGACACTCACCCCAAGAGTTCCCAGGTAAGAGTGACTGGTCCGATTATGTGGATTTGTATGAACACTCTAGCCTAGACAGAAAACTCGAGGTACAGGCATCCACCCTTCCAGATTGCACGTGTTCACATTATCTAGACCCAAACTTTGATGAGATTTTGAAAACTTAGAGGGTTCAAAACCTTATAACAAATCATCTAAAAATAGATGATTGATTTTCAAAAATCGATTTGGAAAATTGTGTTCTTATTTTGGTAATCACCTAAAGATAGGTGATGTGTATATTTTAAGATCTAAACACAAGATAACTTGTGTTAGGGTCCTAGAAAAGTTATAGTCTAGGTCAAAGCATTACTAATAACCTAATTCCCTATAACCAATGGCTCTAATACCAACTCTTCTGTCACACCCCGACCGCGTAAAACAACAAACCACGGCGGAAACGTCAGGAGTGGAGCTACAGAATTATTGTTCCACAACCATGGTAAATTAAAGTTCGATTTTATTTATTAAACATGATTACATTGTCTTAAAACAAAGAAAACATAACATAAATCAAACTAGTCTTGCATCTTTTATTGTCACTAAGGCCCGAGTCCGCCTAAGTGTATCGCAATCCATATCATGCATCAGCTCCTGAAAACACATGTGAAAATAGGTACGTCAGCATAAAAATGCCTGTGAGATACATAGGTTTTGTTTATGCAGGATTCATGACTTGTAAGTTAAAAGAAAATGTTTAACAAAAAGTTAGTCATGAATCTTGTAAAATGTTTTCCTTTGCAATTCATATGAAAATCGATATGAAATTCAAATGATATTAAAGAAAAGTGTAAGGTTAACTGAATAACCAGGTAAAATGAGTTTGTATACAATTTGTTGTTTGTAAATCAATGTTTTGTGAAAATATGTCATTTGTATAAAATGTAACATGTTCTTATTGAAATGATTTAGATAACGCTATGGTATGTAATATCATAAAAGCACTTATATAGGAAGTACCAGCGGCGTATCCAACATACTTTTATCATATTACACACGCCTCGTTATTTAAATCATTCACCAAATAACCACCAAAATGTCTTGTTTAAACCAATGTTAAAATGTTCATGTGTAAACAATGTCTAATGTCAAATGTAAATTGTGACTTATATATCCAAATGTTATGTGTGGCAAGTAAAAAGTATCTACTCAAACCATACGTATAATGTTAATGTATAATCAAATGTATGGTGAATAAAAGTATTACTCAATCCCATAGGTAAAATGTACAAAACAATGTATTTGAATAAATCATAGTTTAAGTCAAAAGTTATGTTTTGCAAAATCAATGCTTTACTGATACAAATATTTATGCGGTAATGTTTATCGCATACATTCAAGCCTTACGACTGACAGACAAACCTTCAAACAAATTAAAGGTTTATCAATTACGTATATCGGATTCAGTCATCCCTTACGTCCAAACAAACCTAGGATTCCAGGGATGGGAGTTGTCAATTCCTATGGTACCACTACATACTACCGAGCGGCATGATCAGTGTTAATGGACGTATTTTAGTTCCGTTAAACAAACCAAATGTCATACCAAATGTAAGCATGTTATGTGAAAACAATGTACTAAGTAGGCTAAGTAAACATACGAAGCAGAAATGTAATGTACATCAATGTGCTAGCATGCTCAGTAAACATACATATCAGAAATGTGATGTAAATCAATGTGTCCATATGCTGAGTAAACATATGCAACAAAAATGTTTATGAAATCAATGTGCTAGCATGCTAAGTAAACATACATAGCAAAGCATAATGGAAATCATGTACTATATGCGTACTAATGAACATAGCAAGTATATGTCATGAAAGCACGAAAAAGCACGAAAGTAACAAGTAGGCACATGTGTATCACCCAAAAATATTTGAAAACAGTAAAAGACGGGACTATGTACTCACTTAATATTGCTTAAAAGTCTTGAAACAACAATCAAATAACGCCTGAAGGATCACGGAATCAAGCGGCACCTAATATAGGTAACTACGTTAATAAACCGGACCTAAATCGGATGATCGGATAAAATGAGGTTTCGTAAACCAAATGAGTATTGGAACTCATGTGATATGGTTTAACAAAGCCTACATTCTAAGTCAGAACCTATCCTAAGTGTTTATGACCCGTTATGACCCGTTTAGGTAGCTTACGCTACTTTAACGCGTCATTTGCGCAAAAGCGCAAACGAGTAGCCTAACTAGTCCTATGACAAGTATTATATGCCATAACATGCTTAAATATGTTGCATAATTAGTTTAAGTGACAAAATTCAGGTTACAAATGCTTAAAATGAAATTATGCATAAAAAGGGCATTTTGGTCATTTTCCTAAGGCATATAAACTACCTATCATACAACTAACTAAACGAAGTGACCATAAGGTATAACCTCGGAAGGTTATTCCCTATACAACTATGGTCACAAAATATGTTTGGTCGGATCCTAATGATCGACCAAACGGGTCGGGTTCGAAAATCTAAGCGGTTGTTTAGACCGCTTAACTTACGACCCTATATAAGCACTAGACTAAGAGTGACGAGTTAAACATGTTAAAACATGTTTAACTAAGTTAGAAAACAAGTTTGATATCAAAACAAAGGGTTTTGATACCCGAAAATAGCTTCGTTGCAGAATACGCATAAATACGTATTTTGATCGAAACTTTGACTCGTCACTACGCCTAATCAACGTGATAATCAGTAGGTATAGTCACAAGGGACTATAACCATCGTGATTACGCTCACGTTGCAAAGTTCAAACGAACTTTGTGTTGACCATAACCTGGTCAAAGCAGAAAGTCAAACACTGTTTGACTTTCATGCTTGAAATACAAGAACAAGCATGAAAGAAGCTTACAAGAGGTCCAAGCTTGGGTCAAGAACAAGAAAACTTGAAGATTGGAGCCTTCATCCAGAAGGGATAACTCCAAATGAGCAGATGAAGAAGAGAAATCAGAAGTGAGCAAGTTGGAAGTGAAAAAATCTTGGGTTTATATAGAATTTCATGAACTGTTAAGATCGTTCCAAGTGTTTAGAGCTATGATCTTGGCCATACATGTGTTACCCACTATTTTGAATACCATGAGACCTTAAAAACCAGCCCATAGTGTGTTAAAACCATGCATAAAACCCATGGATCAGCTGCCGATCGAGAAAAACTGGTTTTCTGCACAGATGGGGTCTGTCGTGCCCCGCGTAAGACTCAGGGTAGTCTTACGCGCCCCACGAGCGATCAATGTTTCAGCAACAGTTTTAATAATTACAGTTTCAGTCCCTGCATGTATTTAAGGCCATTTTTGACATGTATAAGACCCGTTAACCCATTTTCAAGGCTCAATAATGATGTCAAAGTATAGGGAATGTGAAATATGCTTGAAAACATCTCGGATGTCGGTTCGTTTGGTCATACGGCCACGTTATTCGGTTAATTACGACGAAACACGAACGGACGCGAAACACGATCCAAATTACGCGACGAATGAAAGTTTAGCATTCCAGTCACTAAATAAAATATTTTAATGATTACAAAAATTTTTGGATGTCCGGATATGTTCAGAACGTAAGATATGCGCGTAAATGCAAACTTATGCACTTTTTGACGCTTTTAGTCCCTGATTGACCAAATAAGTTTATTTTCTCATACCGAACCCCTCTAAGCCTATTTCTAAGCTATGTAAAGGATATTTATGGTATGTTTAACTTATGATCATGTTCCGGAGTGTACGTTAGTATACGAATCGGCAGACTTTCGCAGTTTGTCGCAAATAGTCCCTGCGATCGAATAAACTTGTTTTTTCCATACCAAACCCTTTAAAACTTATTTATAAGTTATGTAAAGCTTATTTAAGGTATGTTAAGCATAAGTTGAGGTTCCAGAGTTTTGTCGCGTTAGACTGATTACGTTTACGCATCAGTTTGCGTATAACTTTCAAGAAAGCGATATAGAGTTTGAAATTGAACAAAAATCAAAACGTGCAAAAAGTAAAACATAAATAAACAAACATTGGGATCAAATAATATTGTTTTATTGATAATTGAACTATTCAGGGTTTGTACAATGATTACAAGCACAGATGTCACATAGAGATCTGAATAATCGATACAGAAACCACATTTTTTGCACTGGATAACGAATATGAACATTGTATTTATAGCGAAAGTGCTGAACAAAGGAGATAACAGCTCCGGTTTCATCAGGAAAACTAAAAGAACATAACAACATAAATTAGTCAAAGATATCATATAAATATAAACTGACAAAAAAAAAGTAACTTATTACTTGATAAATTAATAACACTAATATATATATATATATATATATGTTTTATAAAAATAAAATAACTTTAAATCAACTTTAAATTATATATGTTTTATAAAAATAAAACAAAATCTACAACCTTTCAACAATAAAACACAACCAAATACGATCAAACAACAAACAAACAACCCATTTTTTACCAAAACCCTGCTTTTTGCCCCAAAAATAAACCGCCAGACCAAAACGCCCCGCTTTGGCCAAAGCGAGCCGCTTTGGTACAGGATCACCAGACAAGAACTGACATGCTCAGCCATAAAGCTTCCCGCTTTGGCCAAATAGACAAGGGGGTGTGTGAATAGCCCATTTGATAAATGTAAAAAAAATATAAATATAAATAAATTTATATCAAAGGTCGATCAGATCAAACAGTACCAGATTGAACAATCCCACCATCTCTTGGATTTTCATCTACACAGATCATCCTTTTCCTCCATTAAACCCCCATTAATCCGCTGTATTCTAGTGTAGATCATGGACAAAAACCAGAATCCATCGAACAGTAATACCAACAAGGATCACAATCCCCCAATTTTAGATGATTCCGGCGACATTGAACCCGCTGAACTCATTCTCTTTCAAGTCTCTGAATGTTACGTCTATTTGGTAATTGATCTATTTCCTTCCTTTCTTTACAAATTGAATCATGCATTAGTCTTAATTTGGAAACTTAGGTTCTAGGTTTGGTGCATCAGTTCTGTTTCTTGCTTATTGTATTAGGAATTTTGACTTGATTTGGAACTGTTATATGACTGGTTGTTTTGAATGACTCCAATTTTTACTAAGGGTAGTTGATGGCCTGCCTATCTTTGGTTTTATGTTAAACTGCATTGAGCCTTTTGGAGTTAGCTAATTTGGTCTTAAGAGGGAAGATGGCAAGGATAAGTTTGTGTTTTTTTAACTAGTGATGTAATGCTGCAATTCTCTTTTTCAATTTCTAGTCATCTTGACCAACATTCCGAGGGCATTCGGGTTTGCGTTTGAAGTGATTATGCGTTTTGTAGTCTACTTTTTGGACTCAAGTAACATTGCCTATGTATTTTATGCATTTAGTGAAAACAATTTCAATAATTAAATATGTATCTTGGTTTAGTTTTTAAATAAACGCTTAGAGTTGTAAACAATTCAATTTGTTAGCAAATGGTACACCATATTCACCAACACCCTCATTTGGTTCAATTATGTTTGCATTCTTAAGAGATCTAGATTGTTCAATAATGTGACATATTTTTTTAGTTTACATTTACCTTTATTTTGTAACACTCTTTTATAGCATCATTATTGGATTCGCAGGAAACAACATGTATCCTTAATTCTTTGTATGTCTTTTTTTTCTCTTTATCCAAATTCTCATAATCATAACCATGTGGTAGTTTACATTTACCTTTATTTAGTAATACTCTTTTATAGCATCATTATAGAATATAACTGGTTGTGTCACTCATGTAGTCTGCACTTTGATAAATGTTTTTAATCATAAAATAGGTGATGAACATTTGTACCATTGATAACATTCAGTACTCTTTCTGATGTCATCTTTGACTTGGGACTTACGCTGTTAATTACTATTTACCTATGTGTTTAATATCCCGATATATCACCGATATATCAGTGATATATCGCTTATCGGTCCCCAACCGAGATAATGGTGCAAAATGTCGGTGCCGATAATATCGGCGATATTGGACCGATATTTTACCAATGTATCATCGATTTTCCTGATATCAGTACTTTTCTTCTTATTTCTACCATTCGTCATCTTCTTATTGCGGCTAATACTGTTTTATTCTTAATTGTTAGTTGTTAATGTTAAATGTTAGTGTTTTAAGTCTTAGTCAGTTCCCACTTGCTACAATTGTTAGTGTTTTGCAAGTTGCAAAAGGTTAATTTGTTAATGGTTGGAGAGTATACTGAATTGTTAGTGTTAAATTGCTATATATATATATAAATTTAGCATGATATTAAAATTTCCGATATCCACCGCGATAACCGATATCTCAAATATCGGTCCTTGACCGATATCCGATATTTTACCGCATTAACTACTTAGCTATTTACATATGATTGTTTTTGTGCAGATACCTCCAAGGAAGACTGCAGCTTCCTACAGGTTCCTATCAGAATTTCTGAACTTCTGTTTTTCTCTGCATGATAAATCTGTATTGAATATGAATCTTTTTCTCTGTTGTTTAGACTTGATATACGTCTCCAATAATGTGTCTGCTAAACAAAGTGCCGTCTTCTGTGTTGTTGAATGTAGTTTAGTTGTTACATAATTGGAGACAGATTGGGTGATGTAATTTTGGTACGGTTCCAAACAGGTTACGTTGGGTTGACATGATGCATTCTTTGTACTACTTTTTGTTACAAGTATTTAACTTAATTTCGAATGTTTGTATATGCTGTATTATATTTGTATATTACATTAACTTATGATATGTATTAATTAGGTAGACATATGTTGGTGGTTAATGGTTGTTATCCAAAAAACGTTATATACAGTATTTGGCGCCAACTTTAACTGTCAACCAACCGTCTTGTAAGCATGTATATAAACATGTCGTCGGTTCGGGAACAATTTACCTAGATTTCGGCATTTGTTATCATCAATTGTTGTTTATCCGTTCAATCCATTTCGGTTGTTTTGTGTCTACATTTGTTCGATATCCCAACACTTTTTTAAATTTTTTAATAAAGAGTTAATTACTGTTTTCGTCCATGTGGTTTGTCAAAAATCACTATTTCAGTCCATTAGTTTAAAAATTGCGATTTCAGTCCCTGTGGTTTCACTTTCGTAACCATTTCAGTCCACCTCGTAACCATTTCAGTCCCTGTACTTAACAGAATAATGGATTGAAATGGTTACGAAAGTGAAACCACAGGGACTGAAATCGCAATTTTAAACTAATGGACTGAAATTGTGATTTTTGACAAACCACAGGGACGAAAACAGTAATTAACTCTTTAATAAATTTATGGTGCGTTACATATAATTACAAAATATACAATAGTTATCTAATGTTTGTAATAAAAAAAAAAATTAAAAGGCTGTATGCATTCAATATACACTTTGAGAAACTTTTGACTCATTTTATTTGTTTCTTTTTCTTAGTTGGCCTACATTTTTTTGCTTCACCCATTTGACCACTTTCTAGTGTTGACTTGTACTCAATTTCTTGCTATATAATGCATAATAAAAGCCTATCAAAGGCAGTTCTAATCTAACAAAGTTAGTATCATAAACATTATAAACTATGATTTGCATATGTTGGACTTATCGGTTTATGGGTTTTTATAGGGCTGATGAATGGGATATAAACAAATGGGCTTGGGAGGGAACAATGAAAGTAGTAAGCAAGGGAGAAGAGTGTATTATCAAACTTGAAGATAAGACAACAGGTGACGACATTTTCATTGTTTAGTGTTTACTACTTGAGGCGAAAAAGCCGGCGGTCTGCACCGGTTGGGTAACTGATTAATGTCTGTCCCGTTAAAACGAGCAAATTTTTTTTGCGGGTCAAAACCAGGTTCATGTGGGCAGATCCAACTACACCGTTTGACTATTTTAACAAATAATTGTATAAATTCCTTGACCCATATTACCCGTTAGACCCCTCTTCTTTTTTGCAGTTATTAATACTTAAACTTCTTTGACGGGTTATCAATCAAATACGGTCCAAATTGACCCATATTCATATAAACGTCTTGAAATTGCGACCTCTATATAGTATTTATGATATGTAGGTGAACTGTATGCCCGGGCATTTTTAAGAGATGGAGAGCCTCATCCTGTGGAGCCTGTAATTGATAGCAGCCGGTAAATCATTCTCTAATTCTTGACGAATTTAGGAAGTATCTTTATTAGTTCACAGAATGTGTTTAATAATAGATCAAATTATGACATACATAATGTCCATGATAATTTTATCGAAGAAATTGTCTTGCATACGTAATGCTGCTGAATATTGTCGTGTATCAATGCCACATCACTACTGTTTCTAACAAACATTCTTTATTATCTGCAGATATTTTGTTTTACGTGTGGAAGAGAACATTGGTAATCTTCATGCTTTAATGATTTATAGATATATATTCTTTATTGAATGCTAGACGTGCCTGTTTTAACCCATTTACCTACAACTCGGTTGACAAGGGTTGTTTAGTCTTTAATGAGTCAAGCGAGTTAGAGTTAAAAGATTCAACTTAAAGGAAAACAGTTCAAACGAGCCGAAAGTCACCAGAACCTTCAAGTGCATAAAAAAGATTGTTGCTTGGTTAAAATAGATAGGTTATTATAGTAATAATATAGTTTTGTAATCTTATTAACACAAATTATATATAATGTTTGGACAGAGGAATAAGATGGTTTTTACGGTCAGCCCAATCTAACCAACCTTTTTTTACTCGCACAAAAATAACTACCCGTTTTTTCTCTAAATTATGATTCCTTAAATTATGCAGGTGGTCGTCTTCGCCATGCTTTTATTGGTATAGGCTTTAGAGAAAGACCTCAAGCATATGATTTCCAAGCCGCTCTTCATGATCATATGAAGTATTACTCTAAAATCTTTTTATAAATAAACATTTGTCTACTTCAATTATACAAGATTATAATGTTTTATATTGACTGATCTATCATTAAAAATGAATTAATATACCACGTGAAGGTACCTTAACAAGAAGAAAACTGCCGAAGAGATGGAACAGCAGTTCCAACAGACTTCTTCAGTTGATTACAGTTTAAAAGATGGAGAAACTCTGGTGCTTCAACTAAAAAATGTAAGTTAATTTATAACTTTTTTTGCCTGCTATTTGAAAGTAAATTTTTAATTCTAGAGACTACTACAAACTGCACATAAAAGTAGGCCTGACAAGTTGTGTGGGGTTTGGTAATGAGTCAAAACGGGTATGGTTGAAGCATGCCATTTTTGGCAACGGGTGGGCTTGGTTGGTTTGGGTTGACCGGAAGAGATGTCTTTTTATCCATTTTATAAATATATTCATGAATAATTACAAGCACATTAACCAAATTCTTACAAAAAGGGTTATTGGATTTTATCACTACCGACTATTGGGTATTGGCCGCTTTCACTCCCAACTATCACTTTGACTCCCAACTTAACAATTTGTATGTTGTGTCACTCCGGTTGAGTGGGTTTTGGCTCCCATTTTGTCTTTTAGGAGCTGATTCACCTGCAATCATTAGAAATTCACAAAGTGTTAGCCTAATATCACCAATAACACAAGTTAAACACTAAGAAATGTGCATCTGCAGAGTGACACAACACACAAAGTGTTAAGTTGGGAGTGGTGGGAGTTAAAGTGATAGTTGGGAGTGACAACGGCTAATACCCAATAGTTGATAGTGATAAAATCCAATAACCCTTACAAAAATAATCTGAATTATTGAAATAAAAACGATTTAAAAGGTTGTATGCATTAACAATAGCGGACTTGCAACTTGTTTGACCTGTATGTCTCATTTAACCCATTCTTTTATTTGACCCGTTTAAGATTAACTACAACCAAAATAAACACATTTAAAATTATGTGGTTCAGTATCCCCTCCATTAAACTTGCAACATTTTCTTTACAGGCAACTTCTCATATGAAAAGAATATTTACAAGTAAAATATTCTCAACTTCAGCCACAAGATCCCTTTATTTTGTATCCATATTACTAAATAGTTTGGTGGGTTCAAAGACGCCCAACGTAAACCTCTTAAATCTTTTTATTTAAAATATTAGATAATTAATGGAAAAGAGTTTTTGTAATCATATATAAATATTTAAAATAATAATTTGATTGAAAAGTGTTACGGGTCAACTCAACCGGACCTATTACCACTCGTACCAAAATTACCCATCATACCCCATACCCAACCTGTCTAACTGCCTTTTAACAATATAGTATTTTGTAATTGTGGTTGGCATGCATTATGATTATAGAAAGGTGGTAGCAGCATGAGGTCCAAGTTCTTCGAGCAGGGACTAAATAATCCCGCAGATCAAAAAGAAAAGGGTAAGAAGGAGGTTGCAATTACTAGTATACCACCACCACCACCGCCTTCACCACTTTCACCACCAGTTAATGCCGTAAACAACCCTCTGGCACCCTCAAGGTTGGCTCTTGATGAAAGTCCAAAAGATAAGTCTTTGACCTCAGTTGACCAGCAACCAAATGAACCTCATTCTGCTCAAGACCTGCCAGATGATGATTTTGGAGATTTTCAAGCAGCATAATGCTGCTGTTTTATGAATGTTTGGTTTGAACTCAAAGTTGCCACAGATCTCCATGTCTTTTTTTTTATTATTACTATAATATAATGGGTTGGTAAATATCGCATTTTCTTATATATCATTTGTTTTGATTTTTTTTTCTGTTTATCTACAAAACATGTGTCATCCAGTTTTTTCTTCTTCTCTATTATTATAGGCAGTGTGTTTTGCTTTGGAGTCAATACATGCCGAAAATCCAATACTATAATTTGTGATTGTTTTGAAAATATATAAAGAATTGAATTATTTGAAGAGCTTACGTTCTATATCTAATTGTAAAAGACTACAATGAATTGTAGAAGACTATAATGAGTTGACTGACACTAACGAAAAACAAAAAGACAACATTTGGGGGTTGGGGGGGGGGGGGTGGTGGTTAGTTTTTTTTTAGGTTTTTTGAGGGTTTTAGTTTTTAGCTTGGGGGGGGGGGGTTAGGTTTTTTTTATGTTTTTTAGCTATTTTAGGTTGTGTTCACATTGGTTCTCGCGGTTCTCGCAATAAAGGTGGTTCTCGCATGAACCTTACCCTATATATATGTATATATATATATATATATATATATATATATATATATATATATATATATATATATATATATATATATATATATATATATATATATATAGGCCGGTTGACGTACAATACCACTTATTCTACATTACGTACGCGGTATTCTCAGCCGTAGGATCTTCAATCTATCAAACTAATTTAAATCATTAAATTAATCATATTAATGTATTCAAATCTTATAAAAAAGGTTAAAATCGTCATTACGATATCTTAATCTCTGTAACTGACGGAGATTGGAATCTTATATTCAAAAACCGTATTCAAAATCCAACCATGAATCAAAAATCGAACCCTAAATCAAATACAACAACGTAAGATTCACAAACCTCCTTCCCCCTTCTGCGATTTCATATCTGCCGATTCTGGAAGTTCTGAACTGTAACAACATCGATCGACCGTCTATCGAAGAAGATGATGCAGGATGAACATTATAATATGCGAAATACATATTGAACATGCGAAAACAATTGAAAAACAAAAAGAACGGTTGTGTTTTGTTATAGTGTGTGAATTCTTGTTTTAGGCACATGCGATTTTAAAAAAAGGTGATATTGTTTGAGGTTTGTTATAGTATGCGAATTCTTGTCTTAGACACATGCGATTTTAACAAAAGGTGATATTGTTTGAGGTTTGTTATAGTGAGTGAATTCTTGTTTTAATCACATGCGATTTTAAAAAATGATCTTGTTTGTGGTTTCTTAAAGTGTGCGAATTCTTTTTCGAATCGCATGCGCTTTTAAAAAAATGTTGCTGATGATTTCATGTAACTTTGTCCACGTTGATTGAAATGCACAAACAAGAAATTATGAATTGATAATTAAAATAAATATAAATTTACTATTTTATATAAAAAAAATGAATTTAATACCGATTTGACTGTAATGTGACTTGTAATGATCAATTTTACCATAAATACTACTGAACTTACCACCCTACCTACATAATAAATTTACTATTTTAATATAAAATACCCAGGGATAACAACCTTCCATATTAAGACACTGAACACAAAACACACACAGAAATAAGCACCGATGTCAACTCTTCTCATTTGATTCTTGATGTGCAGGGGAAGATTCTTGCAGAAATCAAGAAAAATCAAGGGATGTGGGAGAGACTACTTGAAGAACCACCATTAAGCTTCAGAGACGCAACATTGGATCAAATAAAGGAACAGTCTCGAGCTGATGACTTAGCCTTCTCTTTCCTGAAAGATGCTCTAAACACAGTGAAAGAGAAGTTGGAGTTCAGCTCGGCTGAACGTGACAAAATCTTTGCTTCAAGTAACTAGATTTCTGTTTATCGTTTTATGGTTTTAGTTGTGTTAGACAATAACAAATACTTTATATTTATGTTTTGTGTACATGTTTTGAAAACATCTTATGCTTAAGTATTATATTAATCGCATGATATTATATTAATCGCATGAATGAATTACACATGTTTGTAACAAAAATACAAGATAACTCAAAATCGCATGTCATAAAATGAAAACACAATGAAATCGTATGTTAAACTGCTTATAGACTGATGCATATGAAATCGCATGTTTATATACTAAATCGCATGTGTCTATAATAAAAACTCATTTGTATTAAATCGCATGTTTCTCGTATAAATCGCATGTACAATTAAAACTTTAATCTTCCTCATCTGAAACCTCTTCCCACTCATCTTCTTCACTGCCATCATCACTCCCTCCACTGTAATCTTCAAACTCATCTTCCTCTTCATCGTCTTCGACCTCGTTGACTTTGTGGCTGGGATTTTTTTTCAATCTGGATTCCCTTCATCTTCTTTTGTTGTTTGCCTTTCAGTATCTCGCAAGTTCGAATATCATGACCTTTTTCGTTGCATACACTACATGTCGCTATTAACTAATATCCCGTTGCCTACCCGGCAACGATCGGTAGATGGGACTTAGGCGATAGATATGCGAGTATTAATAAACATCCCAATAACCCAGCATTCCTCCCCGGAACGTTTACCAGATGTCCCTCCCCGGGACGCATGCTTGGAAAAAGAGCAGTGAACTCACCTTGGTTTGCTCGGTTTGATTAGTTACTTGTTCATAGTTTATCAATCAAGCCTATGGTATTCATGTATACAAAATCAGTTTATGTTCGCATGGTACACGTATAAGTTTATAGTCACAGTGTGCATTTAGAATCACATTCACTAAATAACACACAACAGTTATTCAAGCCTATGCAAAACTATACTGCACATATATGATCATAACAACACATAACAGTTACTTGTGCCATCCATCAAAGTTAATTCCATGTTTCTTAGTCTTTACTAGCATTATCAACAGACAGTGACACAGTTATCCATTAAGTTACATGCTCAAAACTACAGTCTGTTGTGCACTACTCCTGGGCGGCGAAACTTCCAATGGCGAAACTCTAAGGAGTTTCGTCGATATGATAAGTGGCGAAACTCTAAGGAGTTTCGTCGATATGATGGGTGGCGGAACTCTAAGGAGTTTCGTCAATAATGCGAGCAACGAAACATCCAGTGTTTCGTCTGCAGGGTGGTTTCGTCATGTTGCAAGATAACCATGTTCACACAGAAACCCTAACTGTCGTCGTTCCATTCATGTCAAAACGACCAGTTGCAATCATCGCTTAATCATTCCAAATCCTCAATTAATTGTGAACTCTATAATACAAAATCATCATCATGTGCAAATCCAAATCCAAATCACATATTCACTTATCATTCATAAACAACTGATGACACATAATACAAACATCAAATAGAAACATACAACACCAAATAGAACATTGACCCCAAGCAGTGAACATGAATGAGTACAATTCATCGAGTCCTCATCCTGCATATGCTAATCAAATCGACTAATAATGAAACATCAAAACCCTAATGGTCATAGCATAAGAGATTGGTGTCTAACAAATCTCTATATTCATAACAGATCACGACCTTCGCATAATAATCATCAATCAATGCATCAAGTAATTTAAGTCAGGTAATCACATACTAACCGAATGTAGGATGAAACTGGGAATAGCTTCGTGAGGGATGAAGATTGCTGTCCAGTGCAAGGGAGAGGAAAAGAGTATTAGGATTTCGCCGTTTGTGATGCTACAGGGTGTTATGAGGTTAATATAACTAGTTCGCAACTGGGCCTCATCTGGGCCACAGGCCCACATGGCGAAACACTTATGTTTCGTCGAGTGAGGGTTGTGGCGAAACTCCTAGGTTTCATGGAGATAGTTTATGGCGAAACACTCAAGTGTTTCGTCATGCATGGTTTTAATTGTAAACAGTTTAATTTGTTCATTCACCGAAATCATAACAATTTGATAATCAACACAACTCTAGTCTTACAAACAGTAACACATCACATAACACAAGATAATTTATCAAAACAGAATTGTCACACAGTAGATACGTAAATGAAGGGACTTGAAATCTCGGGTTGTCACATTTACTGTATATAATCTACCATCAACCGTGCAAATCATAAGTTGAGCTTTGCATCCAGTTCTAATGGCCCCCTGTTCCTTGATTTGAATGGCTTTTTTGACTTCGAATAACGATTGTCAATACACAATGGCTTATGTCCCTCTTTAGAACAAACAAAATACTTAGTTTTGATTATACCACCACTGTGTACTTCATCACCTTTCCGAGTAGAAAAACTAGCTAACTTAGCATATGATTGGTAAAACGCATATGCTTGTTCAATAGAGATAAATTGCATTCCAACCACAGGTGTAGCTAATGCTTGAACCTCCGGAGTGTAAACCCTTTCATCTACATAAATCAAATCAAAAAAAGAAAAACACATGCGAATTATCGGACTCGTTACATGCGATATATTAATAACTGCATAATTTCATCATAAGAACACACAACACGTGCGAATTGTATGAACCATAACATGCAAAAATGATGATTTTGATAAATATGTTTTACACATGCAATTTATTATATCATAACATGCGAAAACCTGTATTTTGAATAAACATCACATGCGAATTGCAAAGACTCATAACATGCGAACTTATACATGTTGCTTTCATATCAAATATACTCAACATTCAAACTTCAAAAACAGATACAACAATGCAAAATCATTGCTACGATCAAACAAAACAAGTCTACGAACAATTTAAATATCTGAATTAACATAATTACCATTAGAACACTCATTTACACCACTTGTACTTGCATTTCGATTTGGATTTGCAGGTTCCAGATTTAAAACATCCTCAATTGAAACTCTCTGATAAGCAGATAATTGAGCATGATCACCGATCGGTCGAGCTTCTTCAAAATCAACATCTGTATTTCGTCCGGTGTTGCTCTGTGGATCCATCAAAAAAAAAAACAATTGAATCAAACCCTAACGCAGAAGAACGAAAACTGCAATTTGAGAATTATGAAAAATTTGAAACTGATTCGAATAATAATTACCAGGATATTAGTGTAATGAACTTCTCGCTGATTGAATGAAGAGACGAATTTGCCCTCAGGTGCTTGAATTAATTGCCTGATTTAACCTTATTAGAGAAAAACGAATCAGGACACGTGTACGACCAATCAAGTCGCGTATGTAATGTACGATTAGGGGATTTGTATCCTACACTTTACCTATATATATATATATATATATATATATATATATATATATGTAGGGGACCGCTAAAATAAAAACCACCTCTAGTTCTAAGAACCATGAGAGCTTTTTGCTCCGGGGCGAGTTGGACCAAAATTTTTTTCATAAACGTAGATGCGTGTATTATAAACACATTTGTAAAAAAGAATTCAAAAAAAATGTCGTGTGTGTAGTTTTGAGCACCACAAGTTTGTGGTGCTCAAAACTACACACACGACATTTTTTTACTCGCCCCGTACGGTGTAGTTCTCATGGTTCTTACAACTGGAGGTGGTTTTCATTTTAGCGGTCCCCTATATATATATATATATATATAGGGAGAAGATCATGCTAGAACCACCTCTTATTGTGAGAACCACGAGAACCAATGTGAACACACAAAAAATGCATAAAAATAGCTAAAAATCACACAATTTTTTTTAATATTTTTTATATAAAAATCGCTACTTTTCGAAGCAAAAAAAAAAAAAATTTTTTTTGGCCACTAAAAATAGGAATGGCAATGGGCCGGGTATTGGTAATCCCAGGCCCGTACCCGGTTATAATTTTTTGTCCCATACCCGGCCCGTTACCCGTCGGGTATTTGTTGGGTAATTACCCGTCGGGTATCGGGCATACCCACGGGTATCGGGTATACCCGTTAATTTCATAAAAATACCCGTTGGGACAAATGTGCAATTTTTACTTTGATATTTATATAATTTACTATTTTAATGACTATAATAAATGAAAATATGATTAATAACTTGCATATCATATTCAGATCACATATACCAAACTAAATCGAAACGATTACTTAATTAAGTAATTATATCACGACCACCTAATTGCATAAACCTTCACATAATAAAGGGTGATAGCTTCCATATCCAATATAGATGCTCAATAATAAGTTATTTGTTCACTAAACACCTGTCAAATACATATTCACATATGACTATAGAGAAGGTAATAAGTACATGTACTAAGTTTATATATATGGAAATCTATAATATGATACTTTCGGGTATTATTCGGGTAAATGGGCCGGGTATTGGGCGGGTGTCACTAAATCCCATACCCGTACCCGATTTTTTTCTTTTTTAAGCCCGTACCCGGCCCATACCTATTGGGCTTCGGGTATACCCGACCCGTATGTTTCGGGCTTCGGGTATACCCAACGGGCTTGGGCTTTTTTGCCATCCCTAACTAAAAGTAGCGATTTGAGCATAAAAAATATTAAAAAAAATTTTTAGATTTTTTTTTGATTTTTTTAGATTCTTTTAGATTTTTTTTAGTTTTTTTGGGGGTTTAGTTTTTAGCATTTTAGCTTGGGGGGGGGGGGGGTTTAGGTTTTTTTAGGGTTTTTGGGGGTTTGAGTTTTTAGCATTTAGCTTTGGGGGGGGGGTTTAGGTTTTTTTAGGTTTTTTTAGCTATTTTAGGTTGTGTTCACATTGGTTCTCAAGGTTCTCACAATAAGGGTGGTTATCGCATGAGCCCCTCCCTATATATATATATATATATATATATATATATATATATATATATATATATATATATATATATATATATATATATATATGATGGATCATGAGAAAACTAGTTTAAATGAGAAAACAAAAAACTAACTAAAAAACCTAAAAAACATAACAATTTTTTTTAGATTTTTTTATAAAAAAAATCGCTATTTTTTGTATATAAAAGAAATTAAAAAAAAAATTACTGCACATGTGCACTAATACGGAAAGCTTAAAACACTTAACCCACCCCCACCGACACCCCCAAAAACCTAACCCCCCTCCCCACCCCCCAAAAACCTAACCCCCCACCCCCCACCCCCCCCCCCCCAAAAAAAAAAAAAAAAAAAACCTAATACTAATCCTAAACCTTCAAAAAACCTAACCCTAAAATCTAAACTAAACTTACAAGCTAATTTTAAGCATGTAATGCACATGTGTAGTACACATATAATGCACATGTGCAGTTCAATTTTTTTTTTTTGAATTTTTTTATATATAAAAAATAGTGATCTTTTTATAAAAAAATTGTAAAAAAAAAATTTGGTATGTTTTTTTAGGATTTTTAGGCTTTTTAGTTAGTTTTCTAGTTTTCTCATTTATATATAGTTTTCTCATGATCCTCTCCCTGTATATATATAGTGTGAGGTTCATTGGGGAACACTAAAAAAGTGGGGAACAGTGGGGAACCGACTCAAACGAACTCCGATTGGACTCATTCCAGCGGCGTTGGAACCGGCTCGTCGAACCCTAACTAAGATCTCTTAACCCTAAACTCTAAATCATAACCCCTAAACCCTAAATATATTAGGGTTTGGATTTTAGGGTTTAGCTTTTGGTTTAGTTTTTGGGTTTAGTTTTAGTGTTTAGGGTTTAGCTGTAGGGTTTAGGGTTTAGCTTTAGGGTTTAGCTTTAGGTTTAGCCTTTAAGGTTTAGCTTTTAGGGTTTATAGTTTAGATTTTACGGTTTAGCTTAGGTTTTAGCCTTATTTTTTTAGCTTTAGGGTTTAGAGTTTAGGAGTTACGATTTAGGGTTTAGGGTTAAGAGATCTTAGGTAGGGTTCAATGAGCCGATTCCAACGACACTGGAATGAGTCCAATCGGAGTTCGTTTGAGTCGGTTCCCCGCTGTTCCCCACTTTTTTAGTGTTCCCCAATGAACCTTCCCCTTTATATATATAGGGGAGGGTTATCTTGAGAACGCTAAATATTGCGAGAACCGTGAGAACGAATGAAAAAACCAATCAAAACCAATTTTTTTAATACAAGCCTCATTGTAATTAAGACACAACATCAAAAAAAAATTTTTTACAACATCAAACAATTCATTTCTCCTTTCAAAATCACTCTTTTTAGACTTTTTACACATGTGTAAATATAACAGATTTACACATGTGTAAATGGCAAGCTTACACATGTGTAAATTTTCTTTATTTACGAATTCTCATAAATTTAAACGTGTAAATTAAATTTCTAACATTGTATTTGAATAATAATGATAAGTGTAGAAAAAAATTTTGAATTTGAATCGTTTTTGACCAAGTTCTCACGATTTTTTATTTGTTCTCACGGTTCTCACAATATTTAGTGTTCTCATTTAAACCCTCCCATATATATATATATATATATATATTCATGAAATGTATAATATAATAATATAATATAATGAGATTCCCGCACACTTCGCTGTGAGCCTTTGATCATTATCGGTCTAGTTCATTACAGTACCAGTACGATACCAACACTCAGTATGGCAATCGTTGCCTACCGACAGACTTTTTACATCGATTGGATACCCATAAAAATAAATACCCGTACCGGTACTGTAACGCCTCGCGTTTTTGAACTTTCTATTTATAGCTTGATGACTTGTACTTTCCTTTTCAGTCAGTTGTACTCTCGTTCTATCCCAAATTGTACTCGAGACTTGAAATCATAATGGAAATGCGTGATTTTATTCATATTTGTGTTTATATGCTATGTTATGTTATTACACGTTGAAACACTTTGAAACTATGTTAAGCACGTAAAAACAGTGAAATTCCATTTAAATCCCAGTTCTTAAATTCATCGTTGCCAAGAGATTACCCAAACCGTACGCAAATTGGGAATTCGTACGTTAATTCGGTAGTTTACCAGAAAGTTGAGTTAAATCTAATAATTACAATATTTATTAATATTAAATAATAAGTTAATACTTTAATTAAGTAAATAAATTATTTTATCAAATTTTATAAAATAAATTAATTAAATAAGAGTTTATTCTTTGTATTTTGATAAAGATAACCTAGTTAGTTATTAAAGTTAAAAAGTATATTGAACTAATATAGTTATAATTAAGTTAACAATTAACTAGGTTAGTCATTTGATGAAGGAACTACTTAACCGAGTTAAAGACCTCAGTTAGGTCTGTTAAGGCAGGTCAGCAAACCTCAGGGATCTAATTGCAAAATTTGAAAATCAAAATAACAAAAAGGGGGTTAAACCCCCTGGAACCGGCTGAAGCGGGACTCGAACTCGCGACCTCACGCTCGTGTGCACGTAGCCCGACCAACTGGGCTACGTGTCTAACCCGTTTGAATCTGTGTCTTAAATCATTATATGCGCTAAATAATCGCGTCCCATTTTCAAACCTTGCCGCCAAAAGAAAACGCGTTGACTGCTGTCTTCCTTGTTTCCTCGCTGACTTCCGACTTTCCAAAACCTTCACGTCTGATTGATTGCCAATCCATCCCAAACTGCCATCCGGTTACCATTTTACCCATCTCGTTTCCATATTTCCCGACCCCAACATCTCCTATAAAACCCGACACCCTTTCTCTCCGAAACCACACTCTCAACACCCTTCGAAACGTCGCCGGAGTAGAAACTGAACTCGCCGGAAACTTGCGTCTTCGCCGGAGCACCTCCTGATCACCACCTCTTCGCCGCCACTGTCCGGTAATCCGTTCGTTTTTATATAAATTCATTCAGTTTTTTTTCGATTTTTATAATTTCCTTCGTATATATATGAAACAGGTTACTGTTAGTTATTGTTATTATTGATATTACTATAATATAATTATTCAGATTTAATAAATTTATTATTAATATTATTAGCCGACTATTTATATAATTAATAACAGATTTATTCAAATAAATTATAAAATCTGATATAGTATTATAGATCAGATTTATTTATAAAAACACAATTATTTATATTATATTTAATAAAACAGATTCATTTATATAATTATATTTAATAAAAACAGATTTATTTACAGATTTATTTATATAATTACAATCTGAAATATGATATTAAATCAGAATTTTTATTTAAAATAATATTTTAGTCAGAATTTATATTTCATCATTATCAGAATCATTATTATTTATTTAATCCAACATTTTAGTAACAATATTTATAATACTTGGTAAACTCAGTTATAATATTTAAAAATCAGTAATATTACATTTACTTGTTTATAAAATAAGACTTATTAATATTATTTTAGCCTTATTATTTAAATAATCACTAAATTCCCTATAATTGACAAATCCTCAAACTTAATAGGGTAATTCTCTTGTGCAACGACACTTGGAACAATCCTCATATTCTCTTTCCAAGAAATACGCAACGCACTCCAAGGTGAGTATACATGACCCATTTTCGTTTTACACTTTTGGGTGCAATATGTATTACATATCAAACATCACAACACGTTAAACATTTTATGCACACTCGTTCCATACTCTATGTGACACACTTTATTCATGTTAGACATGTTATGCTACTGTAAACACCTAATGACTATGTGTTCATTAACTTCGTACAAGCCTCCCCTAACAATGGTAGCGCTATAGGTTGAGAAACGCCCCTCCTGTTCTATGAGCAGGTATTGTTAGGTTTAAACTATGTCAAACATACTCAAACTCGTTTGGGTACACTTTAATTGCGTTAAACTTTGGTTTGGGCACATAGAGTAACATCGTTTCGAGTATATACTGTTGACATGATATTGTTATTCACATTTGGAATTGAGTAAACATTTTTAAACATGTATGTACTATGTATGAAAACTTGTATACTCGCCAACATGCTTTTGTTGACATTTATTTTAATACATATTGCAGGTTGAAAGCTCAAGATTCAAGAATCAAGCTAGGATGAACTCTAGAAACCCACATAACATTTGAATTATTGTTGAACAATATGTTGTATTGTTTGGAACTATGTATTTCACTTTAGAGTTTATGAAATGAATTAAATAAATTATTGTCACATTTAGTGTTATGTTGTTTTGAGCAATTTGTACGTCTCATCCCGATGTTTCCGCCATCGGTTGGGGTGTGACAGATTGGTATCAGAGCCATAACTATAGGGAATTAGGTAGGATTGCTATACTTTCCCTAGTCTATAGTAGGAGTACTCTGATACCAGATTGGTATCAGAGCCATAACTATAGGGAATTAGGAATGCCTTGCCTAGTCTATAGTTTAGGAGCCTTCTCATTATGTGTTGCTTAAAACAACTTCCCTTCTATCTCCTTTGCTTCCCTCTACTTTCTTTTGGACTCTTAATATACATGCCTTTCCTAAGGCTAACACAATACACACTTGGAGGATTGGAAGACACTCTTACAACACAAACGAAATGATTCATCAAGATAGGGGTGATTCCCACACTTGGTGATGATTTTCACTCAGCTATACTTTGATTTTTGCACGAAATCTACCCTCAAGTTAGAAGTGATATCCAAACCTTGTTGGGAGTTTTCCATTTCATATTCTAGTGGACCCTTATCTTTTGATAAGTACCAACCACATTAGGGTATGATGTTATCAAGTTAGAGGTGATACTCGCATCTTGTTTAACTAGTCCCACTCCTCGATTTTCATTCTCGCCAAAGTTTCGATTTTCCCAATCGATTAAGGACGTGTAGTAACTGGAAGGACAAATATCGTTAGTCGCTCCTCGATGAGAGTATTTGTCCATTAGGCCAAAGCACGTTTCCTTAATTCGAAAAGGACTTCGATTCACTTTGGAATTGTCGTATGTTACGTTCCGTGACAATCCATGTTTTACGTTAAATCTCTTTTATGTTATCTCAATTATTATGTGTTTTACGTTTGAGCGTTTCATTCACTTCTGTCTAGGAGACACATTTCGCACTATTGTCGTAACCTAAAACAATTAATGATACTCCCTCGTGAACAAATTAAATTTATTATGCTTTCATTATACATGTTATACTATGTGAAAATATATGACATTTCATTCATTTTATGTGAACAACAATGTGAAAGACAATGTGCTATGTGATGCATTCATGAAACCAATTTTCCTAAATAAAAACCTTATGATCAAAGTCTCATTTTATAAACCTTTAGATATAATCTTTTCAAAAAGTTTCATCTTGATTTCGAGGACGAAATCTCCTAAAGTAGGGGAGACTGTAACGCCTCGCGTTTTTGAACTTTCTATTTATAGCTTGATGACTTGTACTTTCCTTTTCAGTCAGTTGTACTCTCGTTCTATCCCAAATTGTACTCGAGACTTGAAATCATAATGGAAATGCGTGATTTTATTCATATTTGTGTTTATATGCTATGTTATGTTATTACACGTTGAAACACTTTGAAACTATGTTAAGCACGTAAAAACAGTGAAATTCCATTTAAATCCCAGTTCTTAAATTCATCGTTGCCAAGAGATTACCCAAACCGTACGCAAATTGGGAATTCGTACGTTAATTCGGTAGTTTACCAGAAAGTTGAGTTAAATCTAATAATTACAATATTTATTAATATTAAATAATAAGTTAATACTTTAATTAAGTAAATAAATTATTTTATCAAATTTTATAAAATAAATTAATTAAATAAGAGTTTATTCTTTGTATTTTGATAAAGATAACCTAGTTAGTTATTAAAGTTAAAAAGTATATTGAACTAATATAGTTATAATTAAGTTAACAATTAACTAGGTTAGTCATTTGATGAAGGAACTACTTAACCGAGTTAAAGACCTCAGTTAGGTCTGTTAAGGCAGGTCAGCAAACCTCAGGGATCTAATTGCAAAATTTGAAAATCAAAATAACAAAAAGGGGGTTAAACCCCCTGGAACCGGCTGAAGCGGGACTCGAACTCGCGACCTCACGCTCGTGTGCACGTAGCCCGACCAACTGGGCTACGTGTCTAACCCGTTTGAATCTGTGTCTTAAATCATTATATGCGCTAAATAATCGCGTCCCATTTTCAAACCTTGCCGCCAAAAGAAAACGCGTTGACTGCTGTCTTCCTTGTTTCCTCGCTGACTTCCGACTTTCCAAAACCTTCACGTCTGATTGATTGCCAATCCATCCCAAACTGCCATCCGGTTACCATTTTACCCATCTCGTTTCCATATTTCCCGACCCCAACATCTCCTATAAAACCCGACACCCTTTCTCTCCGAAACCACACTCTCAACACCCTTCGAAACGTCGCCGGAGTAGAAACTGAACTCGCCGGAAACTTGCGTCTTCGCCGGAGCACCTCCTGATCACCACCTCTTCGCCGCCACTGTCCGGTAATCCGTTCGTTTTTATATAAATTCATTCAGTTTTTTTTCGATTTTTATAATTTCCTTCGTATATATATGAAACAGGTTACTGTTAGTTATTGTTATTATTGATATTACTATAATATAATTATTCAGATTTAATAAATTTATTATTAATATTATTAGCCGACTATTTATATAATTAATAACAGATTTATTCAAATAAATTATAAAATCTGATATAGTACAAATTGCTCAAAACAACATAACACTAAATGTGACAATAATTTATTTAATTCATTTCATAAACTCTAAAGTGAAATACATAGTTCCAAACAATACAACATATTGTTCAACAATAATTCAAATGTTATGTGGGTTTCTAGAGTTCATCCTAGCTTGATTCTTGAATCTTGAGCTTTCAACCTGCAATATGTATTAAAATAAATGTCAACAAAAGCATGTTGGCGAGTATACAAGTTTTCATACATAGTACATACATGTTTAAAAATGTTTACCCAATTCCAAATGTGAATAACAATATCATGTCAACAGTATATACTCGAAACGATGTTACTCTATGTGCCCAAACCAAAGTTTAACGCAATTAAAGTGTACCCAAACGAGTTTGAGTATGTTTGACATAGTTTAAACCTAACAATACCTGCTCATAGAACAGGAGGGGCGTTTCTCAACCTATAGCGCTACCATTGTTAGGGGAGGCTTGTACGAAGTTAATGAACACATAGTCATTAGGTGTTTACAGTAGCATAACATGTCTAACATGAATAAAGTGTGTCACATAGAGTATGGAACGAGTGTGCATAAAATGTTTAACGTGTTGTGATGTTTGATATGTAATACATATTGCACCCAAAAGTGTAAAACGAAAATGGGTCATGTATACTCACCTTGGAGTGCGTTGCGTATTTCTTGGAAAGAGAATATGAGGATTGTTCCAAGTGTCGTTGCACAAGAGAATTACCCTATTAAGTTTGAGGATTTGTCAATTATAGGGAATTTAGTGATTATTTAAATAATAAGGCTAAAATAATATTAATAAGTCTTATTTTATAAACAAGTAAATGTAATATTACTGATTTTTAAATATTATAACTGAGTTTACCAAGTATTATAAATATTGTTACTAAAATGTTGGATTAAATAAATAATAATGATTCTGATAATGATGAAATATAAATTCTGACTAAAATATTATTTTAAATAAAAATTCTGATTTAATATCATATTTCAGATTGTAATTATATAAATAAATCTGTAAATAAATCTGTTTTTATTAAATATAATTATATAAATGAATCTGTTTTATTAAATATAATATAAATAATTGTGTTTTTATAAATAAATCTGATCTATAATACTATATCAGATTTTATAATTTATTTGAATAAATCTGTTATTAATTATATAAATAGTCGGCTAATAATATTAATAATAAATTTATTAAATCTGAATAATTATATTATAGTAATATCAATAATAACAATAACTAACAGTAACCTGTTTCATATATATACGAAGGAAATTATAAAAATCGAAAAAAAACTGAATGAATTTATATAAAAACGAACGGATTACCGGACAGTGGCGGCGAAGAGGTGGTGATCAGGAGGTGCTCCGGCGAAGACGCAAGTTTCCGGCGAGTTCAGTTTCTACTCCGGCGACGTTTCGAAGGGTGTTGAGAGTGTGGTTTCGGAGAGAAAGGGTGTCGGGTTTTATAGGAGATGTTGGGGTCGGGAAATATGGAAACGAGATGGGTAAAATGGTAACCGGATGGCAGTTTGGGATGGATTGGCAATCAATCAGACGTGAAGGTTTTGGAAAGTCGGAAGTCAGCGAGGAAACAAGGAAGACAGCAGTCAACGCGTTTTCTTTTGGCGGCAAGGTTTGAAAATGGGACGCGATTATTTAGCGCATATAATGATTTAAGACACAGATTCAAACGGGTTAGACACGTAGCCCAGTTGGTCGGGCTACGTGCACACGAGCGTGAGGTCGCGAGTTCGAGTCCCGCTTCAGCCGGTTCCAGGGGGTTTAACCCCCTTTTTGTTATTTTGATTTTCAAATTTTGCAATTAGATCCCTGAGGTTTGCTGACCTGCCTTAACAGACCTAACTGAGGTCTTTAACTCGGTTAAGTAGTTCCTTCATCAAATGACTAACCTAGTTAATTGTTAACTTAATTATAACTATATTTGTTCAATATACTTTTTAACTTTAATAACTAACTAGGTTATCTTTATCAAAATACAAAGAATAAACTCTTATTTAATTAATTTATTTTATAAAATTCGATAAAATAATTTATTTACTTAATTAAAGTATTAACTTATTATTTAATATTAATAAATATTGTAATTATTAGATTTAACTCAACTTTCTGGTAAACTACCGAATTAACGTACGAATTCCCAATTTGCGTACGGTTTGGGTAATCTCTTGGCAACGATGAATTTAAGAACTGGGATTTAAATGGAATTTCACTGTTTTTACGTGCTTAACATAGTTTCAAAGTGTTTCAACGTGTAATAACATAACATAGCATATAAACACAAATATGAATAAAATCACGCATTTCCATTATGATTTCAAGTCTCGAGTACAATTTGGGATAGAACGAGAGTACAACTGACTGAAAAGGAAAGTACAAGTCATCAAGCTATAAAGTGTTGTTTGGTCGGTATTGGTCCGTTACGATACCGGTATCGTACAAACACTCGATATAGCTTGCAATACCAAAAATACTTTATTGCAAATATTACTTTCTATTCAATGAATTTTATACTGGCCGGTCGAGAATTATATAAGAACGAATACGTTGTTTAGTCGGTATACGTTTGGTTTGTGATGACAAAAAAATCAACTACATATGACTTGTCGATGTTTAGTCGGTATATGATCGGTTTGTGATGATAAATAAAATCAACTATATGTGACCCGTTCGATACCGATGTTGTTTGGTCGGTATACGTTCGGTTTGTGATGATTAAAAAACCAACTATACATGACTCGTTCGAGTAGAACTTTTATAGAATCGTACATAATAATAGGCACATGATGACGTTAATAATAAAAAGCTATACCGATGTTATTTGGTACCGGTGCCGATATTGTTCAGACAGTATCAGTAATATTAAAAAAAAGAAAATCATTAAAAGTTAAAACTAGAGCAATATGTTTAAGGTTAAAAGTAAATATAATAATAATAATAATCTATTGTAATATTGAATAATAAAATATGGAAAAAAGGAAAAATTATATATTATTATAAAATTAAAATTACTATTTATGGAAAAAATAAAATATATATATTATTATAAAACTCAAATTATTATTGTTGCTCATTTTGAAAATCATTAATATTTAAACTTAAAGAAATATGTTTAAGATTAAATGTCAATATAATAATAATCTACTATAATATTGAAATGATGATAATATGAAAAAAGAAACAAAATATATTACTACCAAAATTAAATTACTATTCATGCTCAATTTCTAATTCTAATTATATAATTATATAATATAATATATAATATATAATTATATAATTATATAATATATAATTATATAATATATAATTATATAATATATATACATATATATTAAATAATAATAAGTAATTAAAAGATAAAAGAATATAGATTATAATAAAAAAAATATATATACACAATCAGAACTAAGCCACTTCCTCCTCTGTTGTGGCGGGAGCGTAAAACCGTGTCAAATAGCATCAACGCCACACTACTACAAGCGACCACCAACACTGAGTTGATCAAGGACCA
Organism: Helianthus annuus; assembly: GCF_002127325.2. Classification (NCBI taxonomy): domain Eukaryota; kingdom Viridiplantae; phylum Streptophyta; class Magnoliopsida; order Asterales; family Asteraceae; genus Helianthus; species Helianthus annuus. The sequence goes on along the minus strand of NC_035449.2, from coordinate 97,164,858 downwards.
GCGCATTGCGTCGAACCTATCAAATGGCAAAAAATAGGCGTAAAATTGAACCACACATGCACGTTACGTTGTGTTAACTAACAAAATTTAGAACGAAGCATAAAGCGAACATAAAAACATTGAACCACACACGCATGTTGCGCTGTAGTAACTCGCAAAATATAGAATGGAACGTAAAACGAAAATTTGCGAAAGATAAAAAGTATAGACTACCAAAGTTGAAAGTAAAAAAAAAATTGTGAAGTTAAATTGCAAATAATGAAAAGTTTTGGGTTAAAATTAAAAGTACAAATTTTATGGACTTTAAATTACAAAAGATGAAAAATTTTTAGGTTAAAAGTAAAATAAAATTATTATTTTTTAAATCTCAGAGGATGAGATATAAGGGTGTCCGGGGCACCCTTGGTGACCCCATGCGGGGACCGGTTTTACCAAGCGGGGAGGGTGCCGCCGAAGGCGGATGGAGGGCAATCGGGGAGGTGGGTCGGGGTGAAGTCACCGAAGAAGAAAGGGGGAGAGTGTGGGGCCACCATCGTTTCAAACCAATCAATTATTTCCCTTTTTTTTAATTAAAAAACAAGTCACCTAATAAGGGAGTGCCGCCATCAAATTGGGGTGCGAGGAGAGTTTAAGAGGGGAGTTGACATGACATAAACGGATTGTGTGTGCGTAAGAGAGGGGACTCCCCTAAGAAGAGAGTGCCCCTCTCACCCTAACACCCTTGTGCACAAAAAAGTTGTTAATTAACTGTATATAACTTATTAAAAGAGCTAACTTATTCAACACATAGCCTAATATTTATGGATAGAAGATGACTATTTCTGATCACTGTTGTGTTCTAATGATTATTTTCTTTAACAGCGAATTATACTACCCCTATCCACTCCTAAATTACATCAAGTAATTCTTGTATAGAATGTGTAATGTTTAATGACTCTTAAGAAGCATTTTCCGTCACATCAGTATTATAAGACTGGAAGGCTGGCATAGGCCTGGCGCCGGACCCCCACACCGCCACCCTCTGGCCCGGCTCGTCCAAACCGGCTCCCACACGACGTGCTCGACGGGGCTAAATTTCCAATTATAGCCGTTGAACGGCTAGTGCATTTAATAAAAAATACCCCCTTTTCTATAAAACACTCTCATTTTATACCATTATTTCACCATTTTCTCCCTACTTTCAACCCAAAACACTCTCATTTTTATACCATTCTTTTATAAAAAAAAATATCTTTTCACCCACAATACAATCTAATTCTTGGTGGTCCTCGTCTTCGGAGGAGGAAGAGGAGATGTTTTACGCAAACGCTGTGCTAAGGGCGGCTCAGATTATTACGGAGAAGGAAGAAGAAGACGTCTCGTCTGAAAGCGTTATTACCAGGCGACTACGGATTAACAGAGACCGCCAAGGTTTATCACTAATAAATTTTATTATCCTTATTCCTTATTTCCTCGTATTTATATTTTTTACAACAGGAGCGCACGAGAAATTGGCGAACGATTATTTTTCGGATGCACCCCTGTACAATGCCGAGATATTCAGACGCAGGTTCCGAATGAGTCGCCGGTTATTCACACGCATTGCTGATGATTTGGCGGGGCTAGACCCGTTTTTCACGCAACGACCCGATGCTCGTGCTTATGAAGGGTTCAACACGTTACAAAAGTGTACTGCGGCCATTCGCCAACTGGCGTACGGGACAGTGGCCGACGCTTTGGACGGGTACTTACAGATGTCGGCAAGAACTACGCGGGAATGTTTGTATCGGTTTTGCCATAATGTGGTGAAACTGTATAGCAAAAAATATTTGCGAAAACCAAACGCGTATGATGTTCAACAGTTGTACCAAGCTCATGAAGCACGACACGGGTTTCCGGAAATGCTCGGTAGCATTGATTGTATGCATTGGGCGTGGCAGAATTGCCCGAATGCGTGGCGAGACCAATATACACGAGGTGATCACGGGCCATCCAACCTTAATACTTGAGGCCGTGGCCTCACAAGATTTGTGGATCTGACATTCTTTCTTTGGTCTCCTTGGTTCACTTAACGACCTCAACGTGCTATACCAATCGGCGATCTTTAGCGATGTCGTTAATGGAACCGGTCCGGACACCAGTTTTACAGTTTCTGGGGTTGATTATAGACGCGGGTATTATCTTGCTGACGGAATATATCCGTCTTACTCTACAATTGTCAAGACTATTCCATATCCCAAGGACGAAAAAAGGAAAAAATTCGCCAAGCGTCAAGAAGCTGCAATAAAAGACATCGAACGTTGTTTTGGTGTTCTACAAAAAAATTGACCATCATTGGACAACCAGCACGTGAGTTCACACCGAAGAGGTTGCGCCTTTATATGTACGCTTGCATTTTGCTCCATAACATGATTATTGGAGACGAAGGTCGGGCGATTTGTGAGTATGATGAGAATGCATCTATCGGGAATACTGTCCCGGTAGATCCGGCGCAACAGGATTTAAACTCGTTCTCGCTAACCAACGACTTCACGCATGCAAACCTTCAACAGGATTTGGTAGAACATATATGGAACAACGCAAACGGCGGGGACGATGACGAAGATGATAGCGAGTAGTGTAATTTTATAAATTTTTAAATCTAGTCTTTTTTATAAATTTTAGGTAGTGTAATTTTTTTTTAGGTTATGTAATTTTTATTTATGTTATGTAATAGATTTTATTATCTTCTTTTATGTCTTATTTTTATTCAAATTTTGAATTATTTTTATAAGGTTAAACAAATAAAAAAGTTAACAAATAAAAATTAAACAAATAAAATAAATTAAACAATCAAAATAATATGGGGTAGGCCCATCCTTCATCCCCCTTAAAATGCAAGGAGGCCCATCCTCCATGGGATAGTGATGTGACGCCTACGTGGCAGCATATCCTCATGAGGATGGAACTCTCCATACCCTCTAGTCTAAATATGTCCCTTAATGCACTTTCAATCATCATTTCCTACTTTTCTCTCCACATTTAGTGCTATACTAGGATTTGTCACTCTCTGTTTATACCTCTATGATGCCTAGAAAGACGTGTTAGAGACGTTATCAAGCCCCTATAATGATCATTATAGATGGTCCAAAAGACTTGCTATCTTTATCATATGGGTTACTCCCACAATGGATTCTCATAATTTTAATAGCTTTTTTGTATTAGAGTTAAATGCCATTTTAGTCTCTATGGTTTGAGTTATTTTGTCAGTTTAGTCCAAAAAGATTTCACCGTTGTCATTTTAGTCAACTGGGTTAACTTCGTCTATTTTTTCTGTTAACGAGAAGAACAATTCGGTCATTTTATATGGCCGAATTGCCCTTTTAGTTAACAGAACTACATATAAAATGACCAAATTGTCCTTCTTGTTAACAGAAGAAAGGGATGAAGTTAACCCAGTGGACTAAAATAACAACGGTGAAACTTTTTGGACCCACAAACAAAAAATAAAATCCTTGAACTAAATTGGCAAACATTTTTACTCTTTGCATTAAAATGGAATTAATTTATAAAGTTCAGGAATGAATAGAAATACGAAAGTTAAATGATTTAAGGAAATGATTTTTGGATGAAATCTAAAATAGTAGTGGGTCAACCAAGTTGACCTGTCAACATGAACAACTGCCACAAAACTCCGCATTCCATTTGGAATTTGTCGGTGATTGATTTTATCTCCGGATTTCACGTCGATGATGGAGTAACTCGCCTAAATATTCGACCCTAGAAACGGTGTTAATCTCGGAAAGACTCATTTCTCTCCACCTCTCGCGATATACTGTAAAACGATACAAACCACCATAAAAATACCAAATTTAACTAGATCCACGATTAATATGTGGAGGGGGGGGGGGGGGATAGTGCACGGTTCTCCCAACCGCCGGGGTGATCTCACTCCGGGAGCCGCTACCCGACCAAGCTAGCTCCGCGGTGACTTCCCCATGCCGAGTTCTTACCCTGGGCGACATATGCCACTTCCAAGACTCGAACCCAGTACCTCTGCGAAGAGATGGGTGTCGGTGGCCAACTGGGCTACCCCAGTTGGTTACCAAGATCAATATGTGTGCAGTGTGCTTTAGACAATATGTTGTGATGGATGTGAAATCTAGAAAAAAAAAAAAAAAACGCATGATGTAGACGCTACTTAGACACCGGAGAGTTTCACATTTCACATCTAATGAAATGTGTTGTGGAGAGATGAGTGCGGTGGTAGGTTAAGATAACTTTATGCGATTGGGTAATATTTAATATTTAAAAAATAAAAAATTTAATCGAATGTGTTGTCACACCCACTAGCCACTCCACACCCAACCCCCTAGCGCCCATTATGTCGCAGTGTTCGCGCCCATTGCTACCAATGCGGCAGACCTTGCACCCTACTCTTACTAGTCTACTAGTCGAACTGAAATAAAAACACATGAAAAAACTAGTGAATTTTACAAATATAACTAGGGCTGTAAACGAATTGAAAGTTCAGCGAACACTTCGTGAACCGTTCGGCGGGAAGTTCGTTTACGTTCGTTCATTTAATCAATGAACGAACATGAACAAGAAATTTTGTTCGGTTAGTTAAATGAACAAACACGAACAAATGTCTCGTTTGTTCAATTACGTTCGTGAATGTTCAGTAATGTAACACCCCGAATCGAATAGGGCTGACATGTCACTATTACAGATATCAAAACCAAACACAAGACGTTTAACAAAGAAAAGTATGATCCAAAAGACAACCAAAAGTTTCGAAACAAACCAAGAAATCCTAAATCTTAATTAATTAAAAATACTGAAATAAATAAAGGTCTTTATTCTTAAACTGCATTTTAATCTCATCATTACTAGTTCCTAACATTCCCCGGATTACCTATCAACAAATAAGAAAAAAAAAACACAACAATGAAAACTACGACTGAGCCAAAGGTTGCTCAGTAACAGAAAAATTCAAATAGTACAAGTAAAGAAGGGACATAAAGAAAGAAATATGAAATTCTTGAACACAAAACCAAAACTGATACTGGAACAAATACTGAAAATAATCTGAGGCATAACACGATACTTGATCGAACATAATCAGACATCCAAAGCATATCAGACTATATTATAAACATACCAGATCAGAAACAGATATCAGACTACGTGACTACAAATAATAACAAACCAAGTCACATGAGATGGAAGCACCCACGAGCCTAAACGGACGGGTACACAGCTAGCTAGTCCATGCACCTATGAGATGGTGAGTGTGGCGTTCACCCATTATTCCAATCTCCAAACAACAAACTCAGACTCGGAGCTAAAATCGATCTATACGCATCTAGGGGCCAGATGCTACACAAGCACAAACTAGAGACGCCGTGAACTTTTATTACGCACTGTCACGTAAATGCCATGTCGTTGATGCCCAAACGGCAAGCCAGAGAAGCTCAGGTGACAGAGTACAGAAACTTAGGCCATGTATTAATATATAGGCAACTTAAACTGATTCTCATGGGAACATGCAACAATGATTACCACTGCTAAAGTCTATTGCATGCTACTATGAACTTATCAAATAATAAATGTGAACTGAAACAACTAATAGAAACAGACAAAATCCGTACTGCAACGTAACATATATTTTTCTGTTTTCAAGCACAAACTTTTGGTTTTCTTTTCTAAAACGTTCAACATCATTTTCATCATTTTTGATTTTCTCATTTAACTCATTAATTCTGTTAGTTGAACTTTTCATCAGTTTGTCTCGATTAACCACTTCCCTTTTTAGGATGTTGATTTTATTTGTTAGCTCCTGGATTTGAGATCTTGAAAGATACTCGTGTGTATTACAGAATTTGCACTCTTTCATGCAATTTCAATCACTTTCCGTTGATGGTCCACCAATAGATTGTCGCCCAATGATTTCCATGAATCGTTGCGCCCGACGAATCACACTTGCCATACACCATCTGATGTCAATGAGTTCCATTTCCTCCGGGTCGATCTAATCATAGTCTTCTTTTGTAAGATTTGTGTTCCCGATCTTCCCCGCTACAAGGCTCTCATATGACTCTAAGATCGATGCAAGAAAAACAATGTGTTGTTTTGCAGTCTCCTCGTTGAAGTTTTGAGCGTTGTTGAGGTTGACGGCGATATTGCTTTGAAAACATTAGCATTCGGAGCATTTTGACTTTGTTGATTGTTTGAAGCAGATGATGCTAGTGTGCTTGCTCCAGTACCATGATAACCATATCCACTTGATGAAGACCCACTGCCTGAGTTGTCTTTTGCAGTAATGTTCGAACTTTCAGCACTAAAAGCTGTCTTTGGGGATGAAGCTTTGGAAATCATGCTTCCCTGCTTGTACAAGTCCATGTTCTGTTGATATTTTACATTATTAACCATGCTCTGCTTCTTAATCTCCAGCTCGTGCCCTTCCAGGTTCTCTATCAACCAAGTAAGTGTAATCTCATTCATGGGCTTTGTATTCTTTAGTACCATTGCGAAATACGGCCAGTTGTGTTCATTTGGTAACGCTTCGAACAACTTATCAACTATCTCCTCTTGATCCTTTTTAATACCAAATCTATTCAATTCAGCTTTTAGGTGGCAAAATCTTTCTATCATCTGACGAACAGTTTCATTCTTCATGCATACAAACAGATCAAACTCCTTTTTCAACAATGATTTCTTGTTCTTAACGATCTCTTCACCTCCCGTGCACTTTTTCTCCAACGCAATCCACAATTCTTTTGCATTTTCGTAATCGATCAGGGAAATAATGTCATCTCTAGCTGATTGGTGTAACAATGCTATGGCTTTTTGCTCAGCAACGAATTCTTCTTGCTCATCATCTTGTAAATTCTCAAAATCAGTTCTTGTAGTCCTATATCTGCTTTTAATACACTTCCAACTCTCAAAAGCAAACGCTCTTAACCAATTATCGAATCATTTAGCCCAACGGTTATAATCTTCAATAGACATAAGCTTAGGTGGTTTATTATATGTCCCGTAAGCATTGTCCACACTAAGCGAGTCAGAAATCGCTTTTGTTACTGTTTTTGGATTAGCATCTGAAGATGTGGCTCTGGTGCTGTTGTAAGCGAATATGTCACCGAATGGGTTCAGAAATTCGTCACTCATGATTGCAATTTACCGAAAAAAAATCAAACACGGTTAAACTTGATTGAATGAACACAAACACAACTATTCGAATCACCAATCGTCCGGATGGTTAGTTGTTCGGATGGGATTTCGTTCAGATGCCTATCCGAATGAAATGTATCGAGTGGCCAACCGTTCGGATGGCTATCTGGTCGAATGGACAAATGAAGAACAACCAATTTCAAACTTCAAACAATAACAACTCAATCCGGTCGGATGGCTATCCGATCAGATGGGCAATGATGTCAGCACAGTTTTTTTGAAAATTCATGGTTTTTGACAGATTTTGATACGATTTTGTTTAAATTTGTTGGTGCATACATCTGTCAACTTCGTCTTGTATCGAGTCTTGTACTAGAGTGTTAGATCAGGGCTCGTAGTCCGAGGAAATTAGGGTTTAGATGTGATGTTTGTGCTAATTCCGCTTGAAAGTAACATGTGCAGTTTCAAGCGAAATCAACATTACTAATTACGCTTGAAATGCACATTGCCACTTTCAAGCGGAATCACATCACTATATATACCTTTCAAACGAAATCAGTTGTAACAGTTTATGATTTGGATACCGAGGTGCTGCCGGTTTATCTGGTGATTGTAATCAATGTTAAATCAATCAAAAAGAAGTTTAAAGTGATATTTAAGCTGTTTCGAAGTCTATTTCTCTGTTTCCACCTTTGAAATAGATTAAAACTCCTCTGAACGACTCGTTTGGGTCACAAACAGATCCTACAAGTGGTATCAGAGCTTAGGAGGAGGAGTTCTGGAGATTTCAGCTTGATATCATTGTGTTTTCATACTTCTACAACTTCTTTTATCAATTGAACAACCTTTAACAGATAAAATGGCTCGAATTTTTCACAACATAAGCAAAATTGTGTTTTAACAAAGTCTTGAGAGAATTAGACCGAAATTCTGCTTAAAATTGACAAAAATGGACCAAAGTCTTAACTCCGCTTGAACGAGTTCTTTAATTCCGCTTGAAAAGCTAAGGCCATTTCAAGCGAAATACTTTATTCCGCTTGAAAAACGTTTTTCCGCTTGAAAGTTTGAAACGAAATCAGTGATTTCGCTTCAAACGTAATTTCGCTTGAAATTCAAACGAAATCAAGTGATTCCGTTTGAACTTCTTATTCCGCTTGAAACCTTAATTTCGCTTGAAGTTGTTATTTCAGGTTATTTTCGCTTGAAGAGTGATTTCGCTTGAAAAGTGCTGTTTTTGAAAAACGTGCTACCGAATCATGAGTGAAGAATTTTACAACGCGTTTGCCACATCCCCGACTACTCCGATTTCCATTGCTCAAAACATGAATTTGGAAAATGAGACTGGAACAATGCAAAAAACCCCCAAACCAATGAGCATTTAGGAGTATTACGGATGGAAAGATAGGTTTGAAAATTGGGTTCAAGCTAACCATTTGAGATTGTTGGAATGTATATTGAAAAAGTATGTTCTGCCACGTACTGAACTGCAAGTTAAAAAAACGATATCTGAATTCAGTGACCAAGAACGAGACATGTACAAAGCTGAAAAAATAATGATTAGTCTACTTCAACAAGCCATTAAAGAAGACATCTTTGTATTGCTTCAACATGACAAAACTTCAAAATCAATTTGGGATGCTCTTAAAATCAAATTTGAGGGAAGTGAAAAGATGATTAAGAGCAAAAAGGCACTGCTTAAAAAAGAATTTGATCTTTTCACAAGTTTGCCAGGGGAAGATACAAAGAAACTAATTGAAAGATATTGCCATTTAGTGAGATCTATGTCAATGTTAAGCATAACCAAAGATCGTGAAGAATGGGTCGACAAGTTAGCTGACGCTTTACCTCAAAAGGAGTGGGGTACTTACTTGATGATCTTAAAGAACACTGGAGTATATGATGGTTTGACGATTTCTCAGTTCATCGATAAGATTGAGGGTCAAGATCTTGAGCAGCAAAAGATTGCGAGGATGAATAATCCGAGTGGTCAACAAGACGTGAAAATGTATTATAAAGGCAGTGTTCAAGAGGTTGAAAGAAATCCGAAGATTCAAACTGCGTTTTGTGCTGGAAACTCATCTGAAAATGTTGAACAGAGTCCTAATATCAGCAGTGGTTTCTCTTCATACCCAAGTGTTAATCCAAAAAGTTCAACTTCGAGTTTTCATTCTCAAAGTACAAAAGGTGGTGGTTGTGTGATACAGTGCAATATTGCATTGAATCTTCCAGAGGGTCAAAGTTTCTCTGAAGAAATTGCAAAAGATCATATGTCATTACTTGCAACTGTGCTACAATCCTATGAAGGTCTGGTTGCAGGGATGATCGGAAATCCTATGCTAACAAAGGAGGATTACGATCAGATAGACGCTGAAGAAATGGAGCTCATGGACATCAAATGGTGTCTAGCTAGTGTCCTGAGAAGAGCTGAAAAGTTCAAGATGATTACTGGAAGAAATGATTTTCTTGATGCACATGTTTCTACTTTAGGTTTTGATAAATCTAAAGTTACTTGTTTTTGATGCAGGGAGAAAGGTCATTTCAAGAGGGAATGCAAGAATAGAGAAGAAAATGAAGCAAAGAATCCGTTTGGAAAAGATGACTACTACCGGAAAGCCATATATCAACAAGTTGGTCAACAACAACAACAAGAACCACAAGTGGCTCATGGTAGAAAAGTGATAGAGGATTCTTCAAAGAGAGCATGTTTAGTGAATCAAGAAAATTTTAGCTGGGATAAATACATTTCATCCGACAGCAAAGCATGCCTAATCAATCAAGATGATGAAAGGTTACCTGAAGGTTTTAGCTGGGATATGTTTGTGGATGAGAAAGGGGAGTTTAAAGCTTTCATTGCCAAAATTGTGAAAGAACCAGATATGTTCACCGAGTGGATGAAAGCTATTGGTGTTAGTGTGAAGAATGAAGAAGAAAAGTCTGTTTCATCAGAAGAAAGCTCACCAAGTTCAGATGAAAGTTCAGAAAAAGCAAGTGTTTTTGATCAAATACCATTTGATTCTAGTTCTTCAGATGATAGTTCTGACAAGTCAATTGAGTTTGATCAATCACCAACTGATGACAGTGGTGATGATGAAGAAGAAAGACATATTAATGTTGCAAAAACTCATCTATCTCCTGAAAGTTTTCAATTTTATTTTGCAGATCGCTTGGAGAAGCTAAAGGAGAGACGAGCTGCAAAAGAACAAAAGAAAATGAAGTCTGAAAGTGTTGCTCAAAAAGATGAGACAGTTCAAATGATGAAGTTAAAATTGTTGATGAGGAGATTGTTGAAACTGAGAAGGTGATTGAAAGTGAAAAAGTTGTTGAAGCTGAGAAAATCAGTGAAGCAGAAAAAATTGTGGAAGTCATCAAGCCTTGCTCAAAGTGTCTAGAATCTTGCAAGGAATGTGCAGCTAAAGATGAAAAGTTGGCTGAGTTTGAGAAGATGAAGGAACAATTACTGTTCAATCTCAATTACGTGAAGGAATCTTATGATGTATTGAATAGAACAGTAACTTGTCTTCAAAAGACAAATTCTGAGAGAGAAGACGCTTTGACAATGATGAATGCAACGATGATGACGACACAAAAAGCTATAAACCATTACATTGAGGAATGTGCCAAGCTGAAACAAGAGTTGGAGACTGAGAAAATTGAGAATGAGAGAATCAGACGATTATTACAGAGTTATTCTAGTTCTGATTATCTTATTGATCGAATTTATCCAACTGTTGCAGGTTTTGAAGCATTTCAGGATGCGAAGCCAAAGAAGAAGGATACTGGTAAGAAACCGAGTGTTAGTGATGCGTGCGTAGTGTAATATAATTTAGATGTATATTTTAAGCCCTTTTTACACTTTTAGCCAAGTTTTAAATTTATAAAACACGATATTTACTAACACTAAACACACATATGGGCAAGTGCACCCATCGTGGACGTCGTATAGTGTTGGTAAGATACCGAGGTCGTCCAAGGACACAAGAGTTTTTAGTACCGGTTTATCCTCAACGTCTAACCAAATCAAAATGTTAGAAAAGATTTATGAACTAAGAAAATAAAAACTAACTAAATGCTGAAAAATAAAAATAAAAACAGATAGACAAGATGAATCACTTGGATCCGACTCGTGTATTAGTATAACCTTTGATTATTTTCGCACTTTTGCACTTGTTTAAGTGTAACGCCTCGTATTTCCGCATTACCATACTTTTAGAAAATACATGTTCGTTTTTTTGAACCATAGTCGAAATCTGACCGAGCATCAGACAAAACGACAACCGACACATTTCACACACTTTTAACTAAACCGACGAATGAGCACCACACGCATCGTTTTTTTTACGACAATGTTAACGTACTTTAAATCCTAAAATAATAATTTTACGACATTTTGTAAACGAGTTCGTAGAGCGTTGCGGGCCACTTAAACACAGAGTTTGGGCTTGTAGGCCTTGGGCCCAAGCCCAAAGCCCCCTAACTAAACCATATATATAAAACACTAGTGAAACCCTAAGTATATGTAATTAACCTCACCTTATATCTATTTTGAAATCTGAGACACAAGCATACGCATATACACCACTGACCTCTTCATCTTCCACAATTGAAACCCTGAACAACCTAAATCAGCCAAGCTCACCTCCCTCTCCGTTCGTTTTTCCGGCGAACACCCACTACACCACTCACCCTCCCCTTCCTCGTCGTTTGGCCGGCTGACCACTACAGTGGTGGCGGCGACAAGATCAAAGAGAGAGAAAAACAACGAGAACAAAGAGAGAGAGAGAGAGAGAGAGAGATCGAGGAGAGAGAGAGAGAGAGAGAGAGAGAGCGACGAGATGAGAGAGATCAGAGATGAAGACCGACGATGGCTGTGGCGCCGTCGTCCAGGACGGCGTTGGGATTCCGGGCTCGCATTTTCTGGTTTGAGTTTGTTCTGATCTGGTTTGAGTGTATTTCCGGTTTCGATTTACGTCGGTCTCGGGACTGGTTTGTTTCCGGCTCCGACTCAGCTCCGGCGGCTGTGGTCTGACTCAGTTCTTGCTCGGGACATGTCTCGGCTCGTATTACGGTTCAGGTTAGTTTTGGCTCAGAGTCTGTTTTGGTATTTACTCGATTCAGTTTCCGATCAGTTTTGAACCAGTCAGTTTGTTCGAATCATGCAGACTCGTTACGGAGGTAGTTGGCTCGGGTTATGTCCTTTCAGTTTTGTTTTGGGTTACGGTTCGACGTTCGGGTTTTGGTTGGGCTCGGGTCAACGATGGTCAAACAGTCAACACGGGTCACTCGGTCAAGTTTCGTGTTTCGGGTCTCGGGTCTCGTGTCGAGTCAAAGTCAGTCTACAAACAAAATGGTAACAATTTGAACACGCTTGTAATATTATGTTTTAAACGAACCGAATGTTATATAACTTGTAAAACTAGCATAGAAAAATATATACAATTATGTTGTTTCGTTTACTGTTGAATCTTGAAATTATAGACGACAACTTGCATCGTCGGGATCGTCCAAAAACAGAGGAAACTCTGCCCGTTTTTCGTAAAATTCTGTGAAACGAAGCACGTTTATTTTAACAGGCAAAGCCTATCGGATTCAATTAAATTTTCATAACAATAATTATAAATATATATGTATTTATTTATTTATTTATTTATTTTTACAATACTTCTATAACCTTTCCGATAGACGTAATTTAGAATTATTGTATAAACTATATAAAATATATATATGTTTATACAACAACAAGTAATACTTTAGATTTCACTTCCTATCCTCCGTCATAATTCCTTTTACTCATGCACCATCGTTTGCCCTTATAGGGTTACCTTGGTGTTCCATCCTCCTAATCTCATACACTCGCCAACGATTGGATAATCGGAAGACTTAGCAATTATGTGAGTATACTCGCAACCCCCTTTTTATGTTTACCACTTTTTGGGGTGTAACATGTTTTACTATTAAACTACACTTAAACTTATTCTTTATGCAATGCACAAAACAATCCTTATACATGAATACTATGTTATGATACTTGATGCTTACGTGGACCATACTTATGTGATATGTTTTAGTCATTAGCTCTCACGAGCCTCCCTTCGACATGTATAGTGCTATAGGATTAACGACCCGCCCATAAACTTGAGGTTATGTCATGAGCATGTTGCGTTTCCTTGGTTTGATATGTTAGACACATGCCATATTTATCGTTTATCTTGAATCACATGCTTGCTATGAGGAATTGTTTAAACTTATCTTTTGTTATGTACGTACCAAACTTGTATACTCGCCTTTGCTTTTGCATTGAATTGTATTTTAAACATGTTACAGGTTGATGATGACGATGCTATGAAAAGAAGTAGCGTTGATGCCTAGATACACATATAGACGTTAGGTTTAATATGTCGTATCAATTTTGCTTATGTTATTATGTATTTCTTTTGAACTTGTTGTTACTTGAGTTTATGGAATGTTGAAAATTTGAAGTTAAGAAATGAAATGGGAATTATTTAATTATCGTCACAAATAGTGTTATGATGTCTCGAGCAATCTTCACACTTCGTCTCATCCCGATGTTTCCGCCATTGGTTGGGGTGTGACATTAAGAGATTATCTTAGTTATTGTAGTAGGCCCCTCTTTTGAAGGCGACGTTACCCTCAACCCAGTAGTTTGAGTCAACAAGGATACAATCCTAAAGGGTCGGATTATTGAAAGATAATGAATTAAGTTATTAATGCAAATTATGGTAGGCCCCTCTTTTGGAGGTGACGTTACCCTCGACTAAGTAGTCTGAGTCAGCAGGGATACAGTCCTAAATAGCCGGGTTATAGTATTAATAGTAGTTAACTTATGAGGGGGTCAAAGAGTTTGGATCCCCGCCATCCAATACCTATGGGCATTGAAGGAGATCCTACTAAATTTGACCCAGGTCCCTTGCAGGACCTCTAAACGCTGAACAAGGGCAAGACCCTTACCAAACCGTTCCCTTAACCCCCGACCAGGTAGCCAACATACCTCCATATAGACCGTGGAGATATGAATGGTGAATATCTTTTATTTTATATAGACAGTAAAATAATTCCAAGACACCACGGACAAACGATAAGGAAAGATCACCTTCAACATAAGCAACTAGTTATTAAAGTCATTAATACAAAACCAAATAAAAAGTGCAAAAGATTAAAAATAAAAAGTATTATACTAAAAACTTGTCTTCACCAAGTGATGTAAGAGACTTAGGCAAACATGGCCTTGATTGTCAAGAACTCTTACGATCAATCTTGGATCCCGAGACGACTCACACACTCTATGATGGACAATGGATGATGGTGGTGGATGATGGTGTTATGGCGGTGGTGGGTGGTGGATGAAGTGTGAGAGAGGTGGTGTGCCAAGGGATGAGTTGTAATGAAACCAAGCACTCCTATTTATAGGCTGAACAGAAGGCTAGGCACGGCCCCGTGCCTGTCTGACACTCTCTTTTCATTAATTGTAATTCGCAATTACAATTAATGCGCCTGCAGTACTTTCACCACGCACCCGTGTTCACTGGGCACGGCCCCGTGGTGGGCAATAGAAGCTTCTACTGGTTTGTCTTTTCTGCTGCTTCTTGGGCACAGCCCCGTGCTGGCTGAGCACGGGGCGTGTTCAGTCTTCTGCCTTCTCTATTTTGCTTGGGAGGATGCTGTCGAGGGGTCGGGCAATCCACTTATGTTCCTTTTCTTGTATTTATGTTAGATTTAGCTGTCTTTTTGCTTCTTTTGTTAATTTGAACTCATTTAATCCTGAAAATACAAAAGGAAGACAAAAACACTCTTTTTCCAACATTAGTACTTAAAAAGGGTTAGTTTTATCCCTCATTTGATGTAATTTATATGTTGCATTTTACACACATCAAATACCCCCACACTTGAATCTTTGCTTGTCCTCAAGCAAAACTCTTTAATATGTGGCTTACACTCCCAAATGGAATGGGTAGAAGAAAAGGTTTTGGCATGTCATAGAGTGTCGGGAATCCAAGGTCTTTATTGGGTTTTATTTTTATTTATTTACAATCCTATTCGTTATGATTTATTTAGAACGTTTCATAAGATAAATTACTTATTTGGGCATAGCATGCCTTTTTAAAATTCCATTTATATACAAGTTCACATACCTCACGGGAGAAATCACTCACACTCGGCCGAAGGTGTATTTTTTTAGTGAATCACTCGAGAGCGGCATGGAACTTATTCCTACCATAGGCTTGCCAAGCAATCAATCCTCCTCCTTTTTAACTTTTTACCTTTGTAAATATCAAGAGGACTTTTTGGGTAAAGGCTTGGGCTAAAGGTGGGTAGTTGGGTTAGTGGTTAGTAAAAGGGCGAAAATCGTAAAAAGCGTCGGTTTTCGTAAAACATTTTGTTTTAGTGACTTTTTATTCTTAATGAAGTGTTTCTTCAAACAAGCTTTTGTTTAAAATAAGAGCTTTGTTTGTTTATTTCTAACTTCATTCATTTTTTTTCGAAGTCACACGAAAACCGAGCTTGTTACTAAAATAAAGGGGTAAAAATAAAAAAAAAAGGTTTTTGGTGGGTAAAAGGGTTTTTAGGGTAAAGAAATGAAAGGTTTAGGCTCAAAGGGGTTAACTAGGGGGAGTTTTTGGGTAGGTGAAAAGAAAAAAAGAAAAATAATGGTTTTGAAAGAAAAAGGGTTAGTCCTAATGCCTCCATCATTTACTTACATGGGTTTAAGTTGGTAAGGACCGGGAATGAATCGTCGTGGCAAGTTCTAGAGTCGTAAGAACCAAGCGGCTATTCACACAAGAAACGAAAAATGAGCATTTAGCGTAAAGATGTATATTCGTATGCTCAATAAAGGCTCAAAACTCACTTTTTGTGGGAATGGGTTTTTCTATGTGATCAAGTGTATATATAATCGAATTTTAACTAAGCTTGTCATGCCGTTTCATAATTTCCTTATGTTGGTTCTTTTTATCACGACGCTATCGGTTGTAAACTTGTAAAAATATAACCTTGTTAGTCTTAGAATTCCCAACTTAAACTTTAGACAAGTAAAAAAAATGAAAATTTTTTTGAAAAAAATTTGGGGTGATTAGCGGTTCCAATAGAGTTTTGTGTAAGGCTTGTTGGACTTGCAAAATTTCAAGGTTTTAGCATTCCCCCCACACTTAAATTACACATTGTCCTCAATGTGTCCCAAAAATAAATTTTTAGGTTGATTAGATGTGTAACATGGTGTTAAAAGCAAAAATTTATGTTACTGGCAGCCTGGACACGGCCCCGTGTCCGTTGGACACGACCCCGTGGTGAACTGCCAGTAATGAAAACTTACAGAAGATGGACACGGGGGTGTGTTGGCTAGACACGGCCCCGTGTCTTGCAAAAATCTGCAGGACAGTAACCAAACAACAGGTCTGGGAGGTGAGCACGGGGGCGTGTCGGCTGGACACGTCCCCGTGTGGACAGTCTGTAAGCCTAAAAATAGGTCCCTTCCTTCGGTTTTTCTCCATCCTGGCCTTATGAGTGCTAATGCTTAGCACTCTAAGCCTTGTTTTGTACCTGTTTCATCACTACATGCCACACCAAGTAATACCAACATCCTACATTACCATCGTTAATTGTTCAAAGCATAAAATAAAAGAAAATAAAAGCAGAAAATAAAAGTAGTTAAGGAAAGTAAATTGTTCAACACTTGGCACGCAGGCCACAAACTGTTTTGATAGATAAAGGGACTTTAACCTGTGGGCTCGCCATCAACCCGCTCCTGCTCTTTCAACCCCCTAGTCCATGTCCTCATCGTTGTCATCACCTCCGTCCCCATGACCCACCATATACTCCCGGATGCTGCCGATGTCGTCTTGTATATCGTTGATGTTTCGTTCGATAGCTCCGACCCGGTGATATGTATTGTTGGCAAGGTTGTAGGTGTTCCTGGTACACATGAGGTTTTCCTGCAAAAGATCATGTAAACTTTGAAAGTTAGGAAAACCGCCTCCTTGTGAGGAGGATTGACCTGGATCACCATGGGGTTGATACTGGTAGTGAGGAGGTGGTGCGAGAAGAACTAGGGCCTCCTGCGGGTTCCATGCATGGCCTTGCATCTTTGGAAGCTCACTGACCCGTCTTCCGCCTCATAAAGTAAGTTCATGGCTCGGTAAATGTGGTAGTCAACTCGTCCCGACCATGGGCTTCTTTCAAAGGACCTAGGGATGTGCGTGAAGTGCTTGAAGAGGCGGTACACCCACCCTCCAAAGAAGATAGGTGTTGGAGCACGAGCAAGGCGGTTCAGATGCATGTTTCGCAGCAGGAGATAGGGAACATCAAGGGGCTTTTGGTTGTGGATGCAGTGAAGGACAACCAAATCTTTCAACCCTACAACGCCACTACTGTCGTGACGTTGGCTAAGAGAGTAGGTGAGGAGCCTGTGAATGTAGCGATAGAGTGGAACCCTCAGCTTAGTACTCTTGGTGCTGCTAGGGTTGTAGATTCCTTCACCGATTTGAGCCCATGCAGCTTGACGTTCATTTTCGTCCAAATCTCGTAATCCCCCGGTATTTTACTCATTTCCCGATTCTTCTTCAGCATACAATCCCACTATTGCTCTGAACTGTGCCATAGAGATCGAGTACCTCGTCCCACCACATCGAAATGCAACCCCTTCATTATCAAACGGGTCACACCTTGAAGTGAAGGTAAAAGTACTATAGAACTCCAGGGTGCATTGATGCACCGACCGAAGCCGAGTGGTCAATGCAACCCTTAGTGGTCCCGTAACGATGTTGTTGAATCGGTCCAGCTGGTTTACCAAGGTTAACAGGTCCGTGCATGCTCATCTGGGGTACTCCTCGGGCCTTGTTTGAAGTAGCTCGTATCTTGCCCTAGCATCGAGCTCACTTGCATTGAACCTTGTGAACTTTGCCATCTGAAAGAATACACCAAAAGTTAGCACGAAATAGAGAGATTTTGAAAAGAAACTGCAAACAGTGGGCTGGACACGGCCCCGTGTTCAGCGGGCACGACCCCGTGTCCAGGCGTCTGTTACTCAAAATCTTTATTTTTCGTCCCGGTCCCGAAAATCTGAAAATTTTTAGCCAAGTAGGAGCGGTTTCCCCCGAAAATGAAACCCCAAGTGCCTTTTTTCCCAAAACAACCCGTTTACCCTTTCAATTTTATCTTTTTCGGTTGAAAAACAAGGGTTTGAGGTTTTAGTGAGAAATCGGGCAAATCTATCAACAATACAAGTGTATTTACTTCCCATTATACTAGTCTAAACTAATACTAACAGATTATATCAAAAATTTGGAGTTCGATCCGGATGAACTTGAAGAACCCTAGATTTTTCCCCAAATTTTGATGTTTTTACTATATGCAAGTAACTAATCTAACTACTAATTATGATAGAATCATACATTGATGTTGTTAAACGTGGAGGTAACGTCGGAAATCTGCGGAAAATCGCCTTGAACCAGAGCGTTTTCGGCAAAACGGGGCGTGTGGAATGAGGTAACTGTTATGAAATGAGGGTTTTATCCCGACAGTTGCGCCGACACGGCCTCGTGCCGAGCAAAAGTTTTTTTTTGTGCTCGTGTGAGTGCCCATTTTTCCGAAGACATGGTTAGAAGACTTACCGGTTTTGATGTATACTCGCTTGTTCGTAACATGTCGGGTATGATGTGGATGCTTTTCATTCGTCAACCGTTTGAAGTGAGATCTCTTCCTCTTCATCCTCAATGGATCCTCGATAGAGTTTCAGCCGTTGGCCATTGACTTTAAATGGAATTCCATTTCGAGCTTTAATTTCTACTGCACCGTGAGGAAAAACATGGGTGATGGAAAAAGGTCCTGACCACCTAGATTTTAGTTTGCCAGGAAATAATCGAAGCCGTGAATTAAACAACAGAACTTGGTCTCCTACTCGAAATTCATTAGGCTTAATATATTTATCGTGTAAATTTTTAATTCTTTCCTTATAAATTTCGGAGTTAGAGTATGCATAATTCCTTAATTCGTCTAATTCATTCATTTGACAAAATCGATTTTTACCCGCAGTTTCTAGATCTAGGTTTACGTTTTTTATTGCCCAGTAGGCCCTGTGAGCTATTTCTACTGGCAAAAGACAACTTTTTCCGTAGACGAGCTTATATGGGGTTGTGCCTATAGTGGTTTTATAAGCAGTTCGAAAAGCCCATAAAGCATCATCTAATTTATCAGCCCATTCCTTTTTATTTAAACCTACGGTTTTTTCAAGTATTCTTTTTAAACCTCGGTTAGTCACTTTGGCTTGTCCATTTGTTTGAGGGTGATACGCTGTTGAGACCCGGTGATAGACCCCATACCTTGTTAAGATTTTTTCGAGTTGATGATTGCAAAAATGGGTACCCCTATCACTTATCAAAGCTTTTAGTGTTCCAAAACGAGAGAATAACTTTTTCAGAAATTTTACCACTACTCTTCCATCGTTTGTTGGAAGAGCTTCGGCCTCTGCCCATTTAGACAAGTAATCAACTGCCACAAGTATATATTTGTTTCCTTTTGACGGTGGGAAAGGTCCCATGAAATCGAGTCCCCACACATCAAAAAATTCACAAACGAGAATGCCATTCTGAGGCATTTCGTTTTTGAAAGAAATATTACCTGATCTTTGGCAAGCATCACATGTCTTTACAAGATCTTGTGCATCTTTGTAAATGGTTGGCCAATAAAATCCTGAATCAAATACCTTTCGTGCGGTACTAGCGGCACCATGATGTCCTCCGTATGGACCTTCATGACAATGGCGGAGAATTCTTCGTGCTTCATTACCATGGACACACCTTCGGATGAGTTGGTCGGCACACATTTTGAAAAGATAAGGGTCTTCCCAAAAGTAATGCTTTACATCAGCAAAGAATTTCTTTCTTTGATGATGCGGCCATCCTTTGGTGACTACACCGCTAGCTAAGTAATTAGCATAGTTGGCATACCATGGTTCTTGTCTGCTCTCCATCATTTCCAGGGACTCTGTGGGAAACTTTTCGTTGATTTGTTCGTCCCTGGTTGCCTCCAAAGCTGGGTCTTCTAGGCGTGAAAGATGATCTGCAGCAGTGTTTTCTGCTCCTCTTTTATCTTTGATTTCAATGTCGAATTCTTGGAGGAGTAGAATCCATCTGATCAAACGGGGTTTTGCGTCTTGTTTCTTGAAGAGGTATCAGATAACTGCATGATCTGTATAGACTACAGTTTTAGAAAGAACAAGGTAAGAACGGAATTTATCAAAAGCAAATACCACAGCTAGTAACTCTTTTTCAGTAGTTGTGTAATTTTCTTGTGCATCGTTAAGTGTTTTACTAGCATAATAAATTGGGTGGAAATGCTTTTCTTTTCTTTGTCCCAAGACTGCTCCAACAGCAAAGTCACTTGCATCACACATGATTTCGAAATGAAATTTCCAATCAGGGGCTATCATGATAGGTGCATTGACTAGCATTGTAGAAATGCTTGATTGCATTCCTTGTCAAAGATGAAAGGCGCATCTTTTTCAAGTAATTTTGTTAGAGGTCTCGAAATTTTTGAAAAGTCCTTGATAAACCTTCTATAAAATCCGGCATGCCCTAGGAAACTTCTGATTGCTCTAACGGAGGATGGTGGAGGTAATCGAGAAATAGTTTCTATTTTTGCTCGACCAACTTCCATTCCTTCGCTTGAGATCTTGTGACCGAGTACTATTCCCTCTGTTACCATGAAATGGCATTTTTCCCAGTTAAGGGCGAGGTTAGTTTCCTCACATCGGGATAGCATTCGTTCAAGGTTATCGAGGCATTGGTCATATGAGTCTCCAAAGATAGAAAAGTCGTCCATGAAGACTTCCATTGTCTTTTCTATCATGTCATGGAAAATGGCCACCATACAACGTTGGAATGTTGCAGGTGCATTACATAGACCGAATGGCATGCGTCGATAGGCGAAAGTTCCGTAGGGGCATGTGAAAGTTGTCTTTTCTTGGTCTTCGGGTGCTATCGGGATTTGAAAGTAACCTTGTTGCTTCATTTAATCGTCTATAGTCAATGCAAACTCTCCATCCTGTGACAGTTCTAGTTGGTATTAATTCATTTTTTCGTTAGTTATTACCGTCATGCCTCCTTTCTTTGGGACTACTTGGACGGGACTTACCCATGGACTATCGGAGATAGGATAGATTAGTCCGGCGTCAAGTAGCTTGATGACCTCATTTTTAACCACTTCTTGCACATTTGGATTTACTCTTCGTTGTGGTTGTATTATTGTTTTATAGTCATCATTCATTAAAATTTTGTGCGTGCACATGGAAGGACTTATTCCCTTAATATCTACAAGCTTCCAAGCGATCGCATTTTTGTGTTTTTTAAGAAGATTAACTAATTTTTCTTTTTCTACGCTACTTAATTTAGACGAAATAATTACAGGTAAATTACCCCCTTTGTCTAGAAAAGCATATTCCAAACCCTTAGGAAGTTCTTTGAGCTCAATGGGTGGGTCTTTAGAAGACACCTTATTTTGTGGCTCATCTAGATCAAGAACCTTAAAGGTTTGTTCTATGGCGACCTCTTCTTCAACAAAGTGGTCATCTTCTTCAGTTGTATTGGGTGGCTCATCTTCATCTTCAATTAGGGGGTCATTGTTGCCAAAAGGATATTTCATTGAACGCTCAAGATCTATGCTCCTTTTGAATGCCCCTAATTGAAGAGGTAGATTGTTGAATTTCCGGTTTTTCAAAGCTTCATGAGTTTTTACAAAAGGTTTTCCCAAGACTAAGGGAGCGTCATCGAGGATGACGAAGTCGGTTGGAATAACCAATTGATTTGTTTGAACCAAGACATCCTCAACTACACCGATTGATTTTATTACTTTCCGATCGGATAGAAAAATGGGTATTTGAAGTGGAGCAAAATCACTAATACTTAGCTTTTCAAAAATGTAGTTAGGCATTATGTTAACACAAAGATCTTTATCGATGGTGATATTACTAATAAATGAATTTTGAAAGAAACATGGAACCGGTGTAATGTTAATTTCAAAAGGATCTTCTTTTATTAGCGAAGTTTGATCATTAGTTAACTTAACACTTACCATTTCTTCAATTTTAGCATTAGTGTTTAGCTCTTTTAAAAACTTAGCATGAGGGGTAACTAAACAATGATTTTCAAAAGAAGGTGACAAGAGATTAATTTCTTCTAAATTAGACTCTTCTTGTAATTTAACGTTATCGACCTCACCTCTTTCGTTGTTTAACTCATGTGTCGGTTTTTCACTTTCTTGTTCTTCCATTTTTACATTTTCAACTATCTCTACGTTATTATTACAATTTAATTCTTCTCTTGCGCGGGACTCCTCTTCCCTTGCGCGAGATTCTTTTATGCAACGTTCGATAGTTTTAATGTGTTCTAATATCCTATCGGTTACTTCGGTGATAGAGAAAGGATTGGGATCCTCAAAGCTTGAATCCGGTTGTTCGATCCTTGGTTCCTCATAGTACTCATATGAAGCCGATGGTTCATACCATTGTTCTTCATTGTAAGTATATGATGGATAAGAGTCGAAGTTTTGTTCTTCATAGTACTCATATGAGGTGGGTTGTTCACGCCTTGGTTCCTCATAATAAGAGTATGAAGGTGGTGGTTCATATCTTGATTCTTCAAAGTATGAGTATGAAGGCTAATACCTTGGTTCATCAAAATATGAGTATGAGGGAGAAGGTTCATACCTTTGGTCTTCATAGGATGTATATGAAGTTGATGGCTCGTACCTGGGCTCCTCATATGAAGTGGATGGTTGAAACAAGTTACAATATTGTACCGAGTGCGGGTTACCACAATTAGTGCAATAGTCTCTCATATAATCATCCTCCTCATAGGTGTAGTTGTAACCTCTTGAGTATTGATCCATAGGGATCACTCAACAGACCACAACTGAGTCTCAGGACCAGAAAACAAAAATAATGGCGGAAACAGAGGCTGGACACGGCCCCGTGTTGGGTGAACACGGCCCCGTGTTCAGGATCTGTATCTGGGCATTTTAATTAAAGTTACTGGTCTCGTTGGACACGGGGGCGTGTTCAGTGAGCACGGCCCCGTGTTCAGACTCTGTATCTGGGTATCTAACTAAAAATATGCAGCACGGGGGCGTGTTCAGTGAGCACGGCCCCGTGTTCAGGCTACTATAAATGCAAACTAAACTAAAATGCAGAAAAATGTGCGCGCGTTTTAAAAAGGTTTTGAAAAACTGATTAGGCCGTTGATTTTAAGCCTCTTAAAATCCTTGTGTCCCCGGCAACGGCGCCAAAAACTTGATGCGTGTGTAGTGTAATATAATTTAGATGTATATTTTAAGCCCTTTTTACACTTTTAGCCAAGTTTTAAATTTATAAAACATGATATTTACTAACACTAAACACACATATGGGCAAGTGCACCCATCGTGGACGTAGTATAGTGTTGGTAAGATACCGAGGTCGTCCAAGGACACAAGAGCTTTTAGTACCGGTTTATCCTCAACGTCTAACCAAATCAAAATGTTAGAAAAGATTTATGAACTAGGAAAATAAAAACTAACTAAATGCTGAAAAATAAAAATAAAAACAGATAGACAAGATGAATCACTTGGATCCGACTCGTGTATTAGTATAACCTTTTATTATTTTCGCACTTTTGCACTTGTTTAAGAGATTATCTTTGTTATTGTAGTAGGCCCCTCTTTTGAAGGCGACGTTACCCTCAACCCAGTAGTTTGAGTCAGCAAGGATACAATCCTAAAGGGTCGGATTATTGAAAGATAATGAATTAAGTTATTAATGCAAATTATGGTAGGCCCCTCTTTTGGAGGTGACGTTACCCTCGACTAAGTAGTCTGAGTCAGCAGGGATACAGTCCTAAATAGCCGGGTTATAGTATTAATAGTAGTTAACTTATGAGAGGGCCAAAGAGTTTGGATCCCCGCCATCCAATACCTATGGGCATTGAAGGAGATCCTACTAAATTTGACCCAGGTCCCTTGTAGGACCTCTAAACGCTGAACAAGGGCAAGACCCTTACCAAACCGTTCCCTTAACCCCCGACCAGGTAGCCAACATATCTCCATATAGACCGTGGAGATATGAATGGTGAAAATATTTTATTTTATATAGACAGTAAAATAATGTCAAGACACCACGGACAAACGATAAGGAAAGATCACCTTCAACATAAGCAACTAGTTATTAAAGTCATTAATACAAAACCAAATAAAAAGTGCAAAAGATTAAAAATAAAAAGTATTATACTAAACACTTGTCTTCACCAAGTGATGTAAGAGACTTAGGCAAACATGGCCTTGATTGTCAAGAACTCTTACGATCAATCTTGGATCCCGAGACGACTCACACACTCTATGATGGATAATGGTGGGCACGACCCCGTGTACGCTGGGCACGGCCCCGTGCCTGTCTGACACTCTCTCTCTTCATTAATTGTAATTCGCAATTACAATTAATGCGCCTGCAGTACTTTCGCCACGCCCCCGTGTTCACTGGGCACGGCCCCGTGGTGGGCAATAGAAGCTTCTACTGGTTTGTCTTTTCTGCTGCTTCTTGGGCACGGCCCCGTGCTGGCTGAGCACGGGGCGTGTTCAGTCTTCTGCCTTCTCTATTTTGCTTGGGAGGATGCTGTCAAGGGGTCGGGCAATCCACTTATGTTCCTTTTCTTGTATTTATGTTAGATTTAGCTGTCTTTTTGCTTCTTTTGTTAATTTGAGCTCATTTAATCCTGAAAATACAAAAGGAAGACAAAAACACTCTTTTTCCAACACTAGTACTTAAAAAGGGTTAGTTTTATGTCTCATTTGATGTAATTTATATGTGCATTTTACACACACCAGTTAGCTATAACAAGTGTTCGCCTCCGATCTGGGAAGGATATTCTCCCAGAAAACCAAATGAGGAGCAAATCCAAAAGGCAGTCAATATAAAACTAAAATCCGAAACAACTGATGGTTTACCAGAAAACATTGACGTCACTTTCACATCGTCTGACACTGATCATGAGTCTGAGTTAATAAAAAGGGTGGTCGATCAGGTGTTGGATACGGATGAGGAGTCTGAGTCTGGAGGTTCAAATTCGTCAGTCAACAGTCCAAAATCGTCAGTTAAAAGGGTTTATAGTAAAGAGTTTTTGCTATCAAAATCTAATTTGAATGAGGAAACATTTGAAGTTGCATACACTTTGAATGATTCTGACAAAATATATTCTGATAAAGAATTTCCAATAAGAAGTGTTAGAACTGAAATGATTAAAAAGGTTTTTAAAATGACAGAAATTAATATTTCTGAAATAAAAGATTTAAATCTTACTGAAAAACCTAAAAAATACACTTCAAGAATTCAACAGCGATTAAACAAGAAAAAGGGTTACAATTCTGGTTCTAGTTTTCAAAAGAAACCAAACCATAATGCTAATTTCAGAAAGAAAGGTCTTGGTTTTATTCCACCTGAAAATTATAAAAATGAGAAAACTTCTAAAACAAACACAAAATTTGTTTCAGGAGGAAGTGCTGAAGAAGAACAGAAGAAACCTTTCTGGAGACAATCAAACCAGGAGTTTCTTGCTGAGAGGAAAGGGACTGGAGTTTTTCATAGAAAAGAGACTAGAACCTGTTACAAGTGCAATGAAGTTGGTCACATTGCATGGAACTGTTCTCAAGCTACTAAGACAAAGTAGGGAGTCTCTGAAAAACTTAAAGAAAAAGTTGTTGATGTTGAACCACCAACTGAAAAGTTCAAAATTTTTAAAAATTCAAATTTTGAAGTTGGTGAATGTTCTAAGAAAAAAATTTACAAAAAGAGAGCCAAAGACAACCAAATGTGGGTTGTTAAGAAGTTTGATGAAAAATTTGGCAATGATTCTGGTTCCACAAAGCCAGAAGAGCCACAAGTTGATGTTAAAGAAGAGAAATCTGTACCTTCAGTGAATGATGATAATTTTCCATCATTGAAGGATGGAAAGTTTAAGCAGAAAATTGGTAAAGTTGAGATCTCGAATCAATTCTATTCTGAGAAGAAAGAATTTGATGTTGAGAAAGCATTCAATGGAAGTGTGAAAAAGATTTTTGAGAAAATGGTCAAGGGAAAGGCCAAAGGGGTTAAAGATTTTTATACAACAAAGAAGGCAACTTATAACCCAACTGAATCAGAGTTAAAATCACCCAAGGTTGGTCAGACTTGGGTGGAAATTCTTTTCCCTTAAAAATCTGACTTGCCGGAGCTCCCAAATTTGTAATCGTGGAGCAGGAATCGGCATCATTCTTGTTAAAATAGATTTTGTGAAAGATTGTAAAATTGTTAAAATTTTACAGGTTGTGACTTACCGGAGCTTCCAGGGTGGTAAGTGTGAAGCAGGAATCGACATCTTTATTGGTAACATGAATTTGTGTAGATGTGTTATTCCTACAAGTGGTACAGGTGATAATTTTTACAAGTGATTCGTCAAGGTCATTAAATTGAACTTGATGTAATCCTCATACATGTGGTTAAAAATGGAAAATGTGATGAGTTTACCCCGAACCTACAAGTGGTTAAAACAAAACTTATTTTTCGGAAAAACCATTTTGATTAAAACAAACTTGATTGTTTTGAAATCTTAATGGGAAAATAGTTTGTTGAAAGGGGTAGTTCTGATTGTTTATGCCTAGTGGATGGCGAATTGAAGCGATTCGATATCAGTTGTCATTTTTTCTTGTACAGTTTGTTCTCAATTTTCTTTAAATGTGTTTGCATTTTAGGGGGAGTAAAAATTTCAGAACATCCAAAAACATTAGAAAATTTGAAAAAGTCAAAAACATGATAAAATGAAAAACGAGTTTTTGTTGTGAAAAAGAGGAAATGATAGTACATCAGTGGATTATCACAACATGCTAAAAAAATGGAAAGTCAAATGTGATAAACAATCTCACTGCGGATATGTCAGTAGGTTTTTGCACATTTAGTAGATTGTGACGAGATATAAATCTAAATTTCAAACTTGCTTATATCGTGGGTAACATTTCTTGAATATATGGGTAACCCCCGAAATCTTGTTTGAAAGGTCCCTCTTTCTGAGATACTAGGTCTTTATACTCAGTGATATCTGGGGTATTATCCCGGGACTTCTGATTTTGCGGAAGCAATGGCCTAGTCCCTGTATAATACTTTCTGCAAATGCTTGAAATATAGCGCCGCCCTCAGTACAAAAAATGATGAAACATTGAAAAATGCTAATCATGTGCTGTTGAAGAAAAGATCCTCTAAAGGGGACACACCAAAAGTCGAACCGTCATCTCTCTGCTGAACGAAAGTTCTGACCTGAGCTCTCACGCTTTCGCATTTAACCTTTTACAGATATCATCTAGGTATACTCACTTGTAAGACTGAATATTGGGATCGGGATACAGGAGTATATTCAAGTAGTGGGACACGCGGATAAGTTCAAGTCATTAAAACATTAATATCGTATCTCGAAACAGTTGAACTTTGTGTGAAAATTTAAGTGGACCAATATACTGACAATCTAAGTGAATTGTTTAGAACTTAAAATGAAATGAAGCTTAACGGTGTTGGTGATTTGTCACATAAACTGATATGATCCTCTTACACAAACTCAAAAAAATATTGTATGTAAATATTTCTTTATTGCATTTCATTTAAACTCAAAAATCCAAAAAGATTTTCGACAACTGATGTTGAAAAGCTGATTTTCAAAATTCCAAATGCTGAACATGATGATCATTTTGAGGGGGAGTCTGTTAAATCTAAAATTGTTTGAATATTCTTCTGCAAGTGGTCACAGATATTCTGGTTGTTTTGAAAAGGAGAGTCTGAGTTGGTGCATACATCTTAATATTAAATTGTTAAAATTTATGGAATTTATTGTGTGGTAGAGAATGTGTAGGAAAGCCAGTTTCCGATACCTGAGTAGAATGAGAGCCAGGTTATGATTCTGGAGCTGATGATGCTGATGAACGTAAGGAATCAAGAGATCTGATCAAGAGAATTAGAAATCTTGAGATCAAGATCACGATCCTGATTCTGTGAAAGCCAGATTATAATTCCAGCACATCGAAAGGGGGAGTCTGAAGTCATCCGAGAGAAGGATTAGTTCGAAGGGAGCATGTTGGTGCTGATAGAAAGAGTAAAGTGCAGTAAGACTGATCAAGATTGAAGACATTGAAGACTCGACACTTAAGACTCGTCAACATCTGAGGGGGAGTCTATTGGTGCATACGTCTGTCGACTTCGTCTTGTATCGAGTCTTGTACTAGAGTGTTAGATCAGGGCTCGTAGTTTGAGGAAATTAGGGTTTGGATGTGATGTTTGTGCTAATTCCGCTTGAAAGTAACATGTGCAGTTTCAAGCGAAATCAACATTACTAATTCCGCTTGAAATGCACATTGCCACTTTCAAGCGGAATCACATCACTATATATACCTTTCAAACGAAATCAGTTGTAACAGTTTATGATTTGGATACCGAGGTGTTGCCGGTTTGTCCAGTGATTGTAATCAGTGTTAAATCAATCAAAAAGAAGTTTAAAGTGATATTCAAGCTGTTTTGAAGTCTATTTCTCTGTTTCCGCCTTTGAAATAGATTAAAACTCCTCTGAACGACTCGTTTGGGTCACAAACCGATCCTACAAAATTCAGCTGTGAAACTTTGTAGGATTGTTCTATAGTGTATCGCGCACAGTATGTGTGAAGTTTAGGCCATTTTTTTCCGTAAAATCTCTGTTAATTTTGGACTTTAAGAATATTAAGATGAGAAAAGTCTGAAATAAGATGAAATCCGAGAAATAGATGAAAGAAATGATGAAATCTCGAGTAAAATCGGCTATAAATCTCTGAAATTGGTTGAATCTCTGTCAATTTGCTGTAGATCTCCTCCGAATCCGACCTCCAAGCTCTGATACCACTTGTGAGGACCGGGAATTCGGTTTGAATGAACTCGCTCAGGTCAGATCTGCAATATCCACGATTGTGCGGAATCCAATTGTGATGTAGGAGTAAGATCAATAACGTAGACACCGTTCAAAGCATTAATTTTTACTGAAATAGTTGAATCGTACAAGGTTCCAAAGAAATTTTGCAAGAGCTCCACCAGAGGTGTCAAACCAGATGTCTCAAATGAGAACCAGCATCCTTAATTTATAGACGCGCTCCATCCGGGAGAAACCACATGCCGTTCAGATGATCATCCGTCCGGATGCGTATGTCCATCCGATCGGATGGACTCCATCCGTCCGGATGGACTTTACAAAACAAACTAACTTCGTTTCGTCCCGGATTCGATATAAAACATAAACAAAACTATACAAAGACAACAACCAGGTTAATATAGACTAAATATAGACAAAAGCTACAGACATATGCATCTACATTCTACAATTATCATCAGTATGTGGGGTTTTGTATACATTACTTGACACTTGTTGATGTGTGTAAAATGCAACATATAAATTACATCAATTGTGGCATAAAACTAACCCTTTTTTAGTACTAATGTAGGAAAAAGTATGTTTTTGTCTTCCTTTTGTATTTTCAGGATTAAATGAGCTCAAATGAACAAAAGAAGCAAAAAAGGCAGCTAAATCTAACATAAATACAAGAAAAGGAATAAACGTGGCATGCCCGACCCCTCGACAGCATCCTCCCAAGCAAAAATAAGATAACAGAAGGCTGAACACGCCCCGTGCTCAATGAGCACGGGGGCGTGCCCAAGTGTCTGCAGAAAAGACAAAGTTGTAGAAGCTTCTATCACCCACCACGGGGGTGTGCCCAGCGGACACAGGGCCGTGGTCAACGCTAAGATTCGCAGAATCTAGGCAAATCTTGATAGTACAGATACGCTTCTGCACACGGGGTCGTGCCCAGCGGACACGTGGGCGTGGTCAACTAATGCAGACAAACTGCATTTAATGAAGAAAGAGAAGATGGGTGGACACGGGGCCGTACCCAATGGACACGGGGTCGTGTCCGGGCTTCTGTGCAGGCTATAAATAGGGGTGCTTGGCTCACTTGCAAACCATCCCTTGGCAAACCACCTCTCTCACACTTCACCCACCCACCACCACCATCACAACCCACATCCACCACCATCATCCATGATCCATCATAGAGTGTGTGTAGTAGTCTCGGGATCCATGATTGATAGTAAGAGTTCTTGACAATCAAAGGCCATGTTTGCCTAAGTCTCTTACATCACTTGGTGAAGACAAGCATTTAGTGTAATACTTTTTATTTTTAATCTTTTCACACTTTTTATTTGGTTATGTATTAATGACTTTAATAACTAGTTTCTTATGTTGAAGGTGAATCTTCCTTATCATTTGTCTGTGGTGTCTTGGCGTTATTTTACTGTCTATATAAAATAAAAGATTTTCACCATTCATATCTCCACGGTCTATATGGAGATATGTTGGCTACCTGGTCGAGGGTTAAGGGAATGGTTTGCTAAGAGTCTTGCCTTGTTCAGTGTATAGATCCTGCAAGGACCTGGGCCAAGTTTAGTAGGACCTCCTTCAATACCCACTGGTATTGGATGGCGGGGGTCCGAACTCCTTGACCCCCTCATATGTAAACTACTATTAAAACTTTAACCTGGCAATTTAGGATTGTATCCCCGCTGACTCAAACTACTTAGCCGAGGGTAACGTCACCTTCAAAAGAGGGGCCTACCACATTACACATTAATAACTTAATTAATTATCTTTCAATAATCCAACCCTTTAGGATTGTATCCTTGCTGACTCAAACTACCGGGTTGAGGGTAACGTCACCTTCAAAAGAAGGGCCTAATACTATAACTAAGATAATCTCTTAAAAAGTGCAAAAGTACGGAAATAATCAAAGGTTACACTAAAGGCGAGTCGGATCCAAGTGACTCGTCTTGTCTATCTGTTTTTTATTTTTATTTTTATTTTTCAGCATTTTTAGTTTTTATTTTCTAGTTTAAAACCTTTTTCTAAAATTTTGATTTTATTAGACGTTGAGGATAAACCGGTACTAAAAGCTCTTGTGTCCTTGGACGACCTCGGTATCTTACCAACACTATATTACGCTCACGATGGGTGCACTTACCCATATGTGTGTTTGGTGTTAGTAAAATATCGTGTTTTATAAATTTAAAACTTGACTAAATTGTAAAAAGGGCTAAAAAATATACATAAAAAGATATACCACCACACGCACATCAAGTTTTTGGCGCCGTTGCCGGGACACAAGGATTTTAAGAAAGCTTAAAATCGACGGCCTAATCAGTTTTTCAAAACCTTTTTAAAATGCGCGCACATTTTTCTACATTTTAGTTAGTTTTTGCATTTACAGTAGCTTGAACACGGGGCCGTGTTCACTGAACACGGGGCCGTGCTGCATTTTTTTCATAAAATACACAGATACAGAGTCTGAACACGGGGTCGTGCTCACTGAACATGCCCCCGTGCTGCACAAAACCAGTCACTTTTATTCAAACGCCCATATACAGATCCTGAACACGGGTCGTGTCCACTGAACACGGGGCCGTGTCCATCCTCTGTTTTCATTTTTATTTTTGTTTTCTGGTCTCGAAACTCTGTTGTGGTCTGCTGAGTGATTCTTATGGATCAATACTCAGGAGGCTACAACTACACCTATGAGGAGGATGATTATAGGGAAGATTATTGCACCATTTGTGGTGACCCGCACTCAGTACAATATTGTGACTTATTTCAACCATCCACTTCATATACCTACTATGAGGAGCCCAGGTACGAGCCATCAACATCATACACATCCTATGAAGACCAAAGGTATGAACCTTCTCCCTCATACTCATATTTTGATGAACCAAGGTATGAGCCTTCATACTCATACTTTGAGGAACCAAGATACGAGCCACCACCTTCATATGCTTATTATGAGGAACCATGGCGTGAACAACCCACCTCATATGAGTATTATGAAGAACAAAATTACGACCCTTGTCCATCATATACTTACAATGAAGAACAATGGTGTGAACCATCTACTTCCTATGAGTATTATGAGGAACAAAGGATCAAACATCCGGATTCAAGCTTTGAGGATCCCGACCCTTACTCTATCATCGACATAGCCGATAGGATAATAGAAAAAATTAAAACTATCGAACGATGCATAAAAGAATCTCATGCAAGGGAAGAGGAGTCCCGCGCAAGATAAGAATTAAATAAAAAAGAGATAGTTGAAAATGTAAAAATGGAAGAACAAGTAAGTGAAAAACCGACACATGAGTTAAACAACGAAAAGGGTGAGTCCGATAACGTTAAAATCCAAGAAGAGTCTAATTTTGAAAAAAATAATCTCTTGTCACCTTCTTTCGAAAATCATTGTTTAGTACCCACTCATGCTAAGTTTTTAAAAGAGTTGAACACTAACACTAAAATTGACGAAACGGTAAGCATTAAGTTAACAAACGATCAAACTTCACTAATAAAAGAAGACCCATTTGAAATTAACATTACACCGGTTCCATGTTTTTTTCAAAATTCCTTTATTAGTAATATCACAATTGATAAAGATCTTTGTGTTAATATAATACCAAACTACATTTTCGAAAAATTAAGTATTAGTGATTTTTCTCCACTTCAAATACCCATTTTTCTATCCAATCGGAAAGTAATAAAATCAATCGGTGTAGTTGAGGATGTCTTGGTCCAAACAAATCAAATGGTAATCCCAACCGACTTTGTCATCCTTGATGACGCTCCTCTAGTGTTGGGACGACCTTTTGTAAAAACTCATGAAGCTTTGAAAAACCGGAAGTACAACAATCTCTCTCTTCAATTAGGGGTATTTAAAAAGAGTATCGATCTTGAGCGATCAATGAAATATCCATTCGGCAATAATGACCCCCTAATTGAAGATGAAGATGAACCACCCGATACAAGAGAAGAAATTGACCACTTTGTTGAAGAAGAGGTCGCCATAGAACAAACCTTTGTGATTCTTAACAAAAATGAGCAACCAAATAAGGAATCTCCTAAAGACCCACCTCTTGAGCTCAAAGAACTCCCAAAAGGTTTGGAATATGCTTTTTTAGACAAAGATGGTAAATCACCTCTAATTATTTCATCAAAATTAAGTAGTGTTGAAAAAGAAAAATTAATTAAGCTTTTGAAACAACACAAAAATGCGATCGTGTGGAAGCTTGTAGATATCAAAGGAATAAGTCCTTCCATGTGCACGCACAAAATTTTGATGAATGATGACTATAAATCGGTAATACAACCACAACGTAGAGTAAATCCAAATGTCCAAGAAGTGGTTAAAAACGAAGTCATCAAATTACTTGACGCTGGACTTATTTACCCAATTTCCGATAGTCCTTGGGTAAGTCCTGTCCAAGTAGTTCCAAAGAAAGGAGGTATGACGGTAATAACTAATGAGAAAAATGAATTAATACCAACGAGAACCGTCATAGGATGGTGGGTATGTATAGATTAGCGTCGATTAAATGAGGCAACAAGGAAAGATCACTTTCCTTTGCCTTTTATTGATCAAATGTTAGAAAGATTACCAGGTCATAAATTTTATTGTTTCTTCAATGGTTTTTCAGGTTACTTTCAAATCCTGATAGCACCCGAAGACCAAGAAAAGACAACATTTACATGTCCCTATGGAACTTTTGCTTATCGACGCATGCCTTTTGGTCTATGTAATGCCCCCGCAACCTTTCAACGTTGCATGGTGGCCATCTTCCATGACATGATAGAAAAGACAATGGGAGTCTTCATGGACGACTTTTCTATCTTTGGAGATTCATACGACCAATGCCTCGATAACCTTGAACGAATGCTATCCCGATGTGAGGAAACTAACCTCGCCCTTAATTGGGAAAAATGCCATTTCATGGTAACGGAGGGAATAGTACTCAGTCACAAAATCTCAAGCGAAGGAATGGAGGCTGATAGAGCAAAAATAGACACTATTTCTCGATTACAACCCCCATCCTCTGTTAGAGCTATCAGAAGTTTCCTAGGGCATGCTGGATTTTATAGACGATTTATCAAGGAACTTTCTAAAATCTCAAGGCCTCTAACAAAATTACTTGAAAAAGATGCCCCTTTCATCTTTGACAAGGATTGCAATGAAGCATTTCTAACAGCTAAATGAAATGCTAGTCAATGCACCTATCATGATAGCGCCTGATTGGAAATTACCTTTCGAAATCATGTGTGATGGAAGTGACTTTGCAGTTGGAGTTATCTTGGGACAAAAAAAGATAAGCATTTTCACTCAATTTATTATGCTAGTAAAACACTTAACGATGCACAAGAAAATTACATAACAACAGAAAAAGAGTTGCTAGCCGTGGTATATGCTTTTGATAAATTTCGTTCTTATCTTGTTCTTTCTAAAACAATAGTCTATACAGATCATGCAGCCATTCGATATCTCTTCAAGAAACTGGATGCTAAACCAGGTTTGATTCGGTGGATTCTACTCCTCCAAGAATTTGACATTGAAATAAAAAACAAAAGAGGAACAGAAAACACCGCAGCAGATATTCGCGCTTAGAAGACCCAGCTTTGGAGGCAACCAGGGATGAGCAAATCAACGAAAAATTTCCAACGGAGTCCTTGGAAATGGTGGAATACTGAGAAGAACCATGGTATGCCGACTATGCTAACTGCCTAGCTAGCGGTATAGTCGCGAAAGGATGGCCACATCATTAAAGAAAGAAATTCTTTGCCGATGTGAAGCATTATTTTTGGGAAGATCCTTATCTTTTCAAAATGTGTGCCGATCAACTCATCCGTCGATGCGTACATGGTAGTGAAGCAAGGCGAATTCTCCGCCATTGTCATGAAGGTCCATATGGAGGACATCATGGTGCCGCTAGTACCGCACGAAAGATATTTGATTCAGGATTTTATTGGCCAACCATTTACAAAGACGCCCAAAGTCTTGTCAAGACATGTGACACTTGCCAAAGAACAGGTAATATTTCTTCCAAAAACGAAATGCCACAAAATGGCATTCTTGTTTGTGAAATTTTTGATGTGTGGGGACTCGACTTTATGGGACCTTTCCCACCGTCAAAAGGAAACAAATATATACTTGTGGCGGTAGATTACTTGTCTAAATGGGCCGAGGCCGAGGCACTTCCAACAAATGATGGAAGAGTCGTGGTAAGATTTCTGAAAAAATTATTCTCTCGTTTTGGAACACCTAAAGCATTAATAAGTGATAGAGGTACCCATTTTTGTAACCATCAACTTGAAAATTTTTTAACAAGATATGGGGTTTATCACCGGGTCTCAACGGCATATCACCATCAGACAAACGGACAAGCCGAAGTGACTAATAGAGGTTTAAAATGAATACTTGAAAAAACCGTAGGGTTAAATAAAAAGGAATGGGCCGATAAATTAGATGACGCTTTATGGGCTTTTCGAACTGCTTATAAAACAACAATAGGTACAACCCCATATAAGCTCGTCTATGGAAAAAGTTGTCATTTACTAGTAGAAATTGCACACAAAGCCTACTAGGCCATTAAAAATGTAAACTTGGATTTAGAATTTGCAGGTAAAAATCGATTTTGCCAATTAAATGAATTAGACGAACTAAGAAATTATGCATATTCTAACTCCGAAATTTATAAGGAAAGAATGAAAAACTTGCATGATAAACACATTAAACCTAATGAATTTCGAGTAGGAGATCAAGTTCTATTGTTTAATTCACGACTTCGATTATTTCCTGGTAAATTAAAGTCTAGGTGGTGAGGACCTTTTTCCGTCACCCATATTTTCCCACACGGTGCAGTAGAAATTAAATCTCGGAATGGAATTCCATTCAAAGTTAATGGCCAACGGTTGAAGCTCTATCAAGGATTCATTGAGGATGAGGAGGAAGAAATCTCACTTCAAACAGTCGAATAATGAAAGCATCGACATCATACCTGGTAAGTTACGAATAAGCGGGTTGACATGTAAATCGGTAAGTCTTCTAACCAAGTTTTTGGGAAACAGGGCACTCACACAAGCACTTAAAAAAATAGGGGGGTTTTGCCCGCCCACGGGGCCGTGTCCGCGTAACTGTAGGGATAAAACCCCCTTTTCAAAACAGTTTCTTCATTCCACATGCCCCGTTTCCCCGAAAACTCTCTGTTTCAGGCGATTTTTCTGCAAGATTTCGACGTCTCCACTACTTCTAACAACATCAAGGTTTGATTCTATCATCATTAGTAGTTAGAATAAGCATTTGCATGTAGTTTAACATCCAGATTTGGGGAAAAATCTAGGGTTCTTCAACTTAAACCGGATCGAACCTCAAATTTTTGCATAAATCTGTTAGCATTAGTTTAGATTCATGTTATAGGAAGTAAATCAACTTGTATTGTTTGTAGATTCGCCCGATTTCTCATAAAAACCCCAAACCCTTGTTTTTTGAACCGAAAAAGATAAAATTGAAGGGGTAAACGGTTTGTTTTGGGAAAAATGACACTTGAGGTTTCATTTTCGGGGAAAACCGCCCCTGCTGGACCAAAAATTTTCAAGTTTTCGGGACCGGGTCGAAAAATGGGATTTTTGGTAAACATACGCCTGGACACGGGGCCGTGCTCACTGAGCACGGGGGCGTGTCCAGCCAAATTCTGGCAAACTCGGGGCGTGTTCTCTGAACACTGGGCCGTGTTCAGTCGACTGTTTTCAGTTTTCTCTGAATTTTTCACTGTTTCTTGCTAATTGTTTGGTGTTTTCTTTCAGATGGCCAAGAAATTCACCCGATTCAATGCAAATGAGTTGGATGCTAAAGCAAGATACGATGTGCTACGAACTAGGCCAGAGGAGTACCCACGACAAGTATGCATGGATCTTCTAGGAACAGTGAACCAGCTAGACCGATTTAACAACATTGTCACCGGCCCACTAAGAGCCGCCCTGTGCACTCGGCGTCGCTCAGTCCATGAATACAACATGGAATTCTAAAGCACGTTTGCTTTCAAGACGAGAGCCGATCCATTTGATAATGATGGGGTAGAATTCCATTTTGGGGGGACTGTGTACTCAATCTCGATAGCACAGTTTGGGGCAATAGTTGGGCTGTACGCGAAGGAAGATGCTGGGGATGAAGAAAACACCGGCGGTCTACGAGAGATCCCACCAAATCAACGCCAAGCTGCTTGGGCTCAAATAGGAGATAGCAACTATAATCCGAGCCAAACTAAGAGCACGCAGCTGAGAGACCCTCTTTACCGCTATATCCACAGGGTCCTCACCTACTCTCTTAGCCAAAGGCACGACAGCAGCAGTGTTGTAGGGTTACGAGATCTGGTGGTCCTCCATTGCATTCACACCTGTACCAACCTTGATGTTCCATACCTACTACTCCGAAACATGCACCTGAACCAACTTGCTACTCCACCGACACCTATCTTCTTTGGAGGGTGGATTTACCGCCTTTTCAAACATTTTGTTGATAGGATGCCAAGGTCTTTCCAAAAGAGCCCATGTTCGGGGAGAGTGGACATGGTCATTTGCCGCTCCATGTACTTGATTTATGAAGCAGATGACGGGACGGTCAGTTTTCAAAGAGTTCAAGGGCATGCTTGGAACCCGCAAGAGGCACTCGTCTTACACGCCCCACACTTCCGTCCTCCTCCTCAGTACCATTACCAGCCCCATGGTGATCCGGGTCAATCCTCCTCTTAAGGAGGCGGTTTTCCTAACTTTCAAAGCTTACATGATTTATTGCAGGAAAACCTTATGTGCACCAGGAACACCTACAACATGGCCAGCAACACCTACGCCCGGGTCGGAGCGATAGAGAGAAACATCTCCGACATACAGGATGACATTGGAAATATCCGAGAGTATATGGCGGGCCATGGAGGAGGTGATGATGATGAAGACGAGGACATGGATTGAGCGGGAAGAATGGAGGTAGCATCCTAAGGTTGGAGGTCTAACAGGTTAACCCCCTTATGTTGGTGCATACGTCTGTCGACTTCGTCTTGTATCGAGTCTTGCATTGTGCAGGGCACGAAGATCGAGAAATCAAGACAAAAAGCTAATTTCGCATGAAAGAAGTAATTCCGTACGGAATTAGTTAATTCTGTTTGAAGTTGTAATTTCGCGTGAACTGTAATTTCGTTTGAGTTTGTTTCATGCGGAATTAGGAAGGCTATAAATAGGTGTTTTGATGTGTCATTTGAAACGGAATTAGAAAGGTGTATTCCGACGGCGAAGCTCTGTCGAAGTGTCTCCATGTTGTAAATTGTTATCAGATCAATAAATAAGACAGTTATAAGTGAATATCTAGCTGAATCCAACTCAATATGTCTGTTTCCGCCTTTCATATTGAGTAAAACACCTCTGAAGGACTCGTTTCAGGTCCGAACACGATCCTACAACTGGTATCAGAGCTCAGGAGGAGGAGTTCAACCGATTTCAGCTCAATTTCATCTGTTTTTCTTACTTCTACATCTTCTTTTCTAAATTGAACAATATTTCACGGTTAAAATGGTTTGAATTTTACATATTACAAACGAAACAATATTTTAACAAAGCCTTGAGAAGTTTGGACCTTAATTCGATCTAAATCAGATAAAATTTGTAATTCCATTTGAAAATCAGATCGGACAAGATGACGTTAGCATAATGTCATTTGAAATTGTTCCTTAATTTTGCACGGAATTACATAGTTTGGCTTTTTGCTTGAAATTGTACCTAATTCCATACGGATTTATAATTTCGCTTGAGATAATCCTGTACAAAATCGTAATTTCGTTTCAAAAGTGTAATTTCGTTTGAACTTGGGCATAATTCCGTACGAATTAAATATCGTTTGATGATTTCGTTTGAAATTTTTAATTTCGCTTGAAAGTCTATTGTGCAGGATAATTTTGCTTGAGAAGTAATTCCACTGATTTTGAAACTTGTTACCGAACCATGGAAGAAGAGTTTCACAACGCATTTGCCACATCCCCGACTACTCTGGCTGCTATTGCTCAAAGCATGAATATGGAAAATGAAACTGGAACTTTTCAAAAACCCCCGAAGTTAATGGGTATTGAAGAGTATTATGGATGGAAAGATCGTTTTGAGAATTGGGTTCAGGCAATTCACTTGAGATCTTGGGAATGTATTGAGAAAAAGTATGTTAGACCACGTACTGA
Organism: Helianthus annuus; assembly: GCF_002127325.2. Classification (NCBI taxonomy): domain Eukaryota; kingdom Viridiplantae; phylum Streptophyta; class Magnoliopsida; order Asterales; family Asteraceae; genus Helianthus; species Helianthus annuus. Next base: position 97,125,578 of record NC_035449.2, on the reverse strand, counting down.
GTTGGGAGTTACAAAAGCTATTTCTGAACTGAATGATAAAGAACGAGACATGTATAAAGCAGAAAAGATGATGATCAGCCTTTTACAGCAAGCTGTGAAGGAAGACATTTTTATCTTGCTTCAACATGATAACACTTCGCGTTCAATTTGGGATGCATTGCGTGTTAAGTTTGAAGGTAGTAAAAAGATGATCAAGAGCAAGAAAGCACTGCTAAAGAAAGAATTTGATTTGTTTTCAAGCTTGTCGGGAGAATCGTCGAAGAAGTTGATTGAAAGATATTGTCACTTAGTGAGATCTATGTCTTTGTTAGGAATTGAGAAAAGTCAAGATGAATGGGTTGATAAGTTAGCTGATGCTTTGCCTAAAAAAGAATGGGGTACATTTTTGATGATTCTAAAAAACACCGGGGAATATGATGGATTGACAATCTCTTAGTTCATCGAAAAGATTGAAGGTCAAGATCTTGAACATCAAAAGATTGCGAGGATGAATAATCCGAGTGGTCAACAAGATGTTAAAATGTATTACAAAGGAAGTGTTCAAGATATTGAAGCAAGTCCTAAAATTCAAACTGGTTTCAGTGCTGAAAATTCATCTGTTTCAGTAAATCTAAGTCCAAATAGTAGCAGTGGAGTATCTTCATATCCAAGTGTTAATCCGAAGAGTTCAACTTCAAGTTTTCAGTCTCAAAACTCAAAGAGTGGAAATGGTTGTGTGATACAGTGCAACATTGCATTGAATCTTCCGAATGGCCAAAGTTTTTCTGAAGAAGTTGCTAAGGATCACATGGCATTACTTGCAACTGTACTGGAATCCTATGAGGGATTGGTTGCAGGAAGGATCGAAAATCCTATGCTGACGAAAGAGGATTACGATCAGATTGATGCTGAAGAGATGGAGCTCATGGACATTAAATGGTGTTTAGCAAGTGTCTTGAGAAGAGCTGAAAAATTCAAAATAATTACGGGAAGAAATGATTTTTTGGATGCACATGTTTCTACTTTGGGTTTTGATAAATCTAAAGTTACTTGTTTTCTATGCAGGGAGAAAGGTCATTTTAATAGAGAATGCAAAAATCCAGAGGAAAGTGGAGCAAAGAATCCGTTTGGAAAAGATGATTACTATCGGAAAGCCATATATCAACAAGTTGCTCATCAACCGTTTCAACAAAAAGAATCACAAACTGCTCATGCTAGAATGATCGAAGATGCAAATAAGAAAGCTTATTATGGTATCATTGATCAAGATGATGAAAAGGTTGCAGCAGGTTTCAGTTGGGATAAATATATTCCACCCGATTAAAAAAAGTAGCACTTATTGCAAAAATTGTTAAAGAACCAGATTTGTTTACAAAATGGATGAAAGTGGTTGGTGTTAATGAGAAGAATCAAGATGAAGAGTCTGTTTCATCAGATGAAAGTTCGGAAAGAACAACATTTTTTGATCAATCACCATCAGATTCTAGTTCTTCAGATGATAATTCAGAAAAGACGATAGAGTTTGATCAATTACCAACCGATGACAATGGTGATGAAGAGGAAGAAAAACATATTAATGTTGCAAAAACTCAGCTATCTCCTGAAAGTTTCCAATTTTATTTTGCAGATCGCTTGGAGAAGCTAAAGGAGTGACAAGTAGCAAAAGAACAGAAAAAGAAGAAATGTGAGAGTGTTGCCCAAAATGAAAAGACTGAACAAAATGAAGAAATTAGAGTTGCTGAAAAGACGATTGAGATTGAGAAAGTTGTTGAAGTGGAGAAAATAATCGGAGTTGAAAAGATTGTTGAGGTTATCAAGCCGTGTGAAAAAATGTTTGGAATCTTGCAAACAGTGTGAAGAAAAGGATGAGAAGTTAAGTGAACAAGACAAGATGAAAGAACAACTACTGTTTAATCTCAATTATGTAAAAGAGTCGTATGACGTGTTGAATAGGACAGTAACTGGTCTACAAAAAACGAATTCTGAAAGAGAAGATGCTTTAACAATGATGAATGCAGTAATGATGTCGAAGCAAAAAGCGATCAATCATAACATTGAGGAGTGTGCTAAGCTAAAGCAAGAGTTGGAGACTGGGAAGATTGAAAATGAAAGAATTAGAAGACTCTTACAAAGTTATTCTAGTTCTGATTATATAACTGACCGAATTTATCCAACTGTTGCAGGTCTTGAAGCATTTCAAGATGAAAAGCCAAAGAAAAAGGATACTGGTAAGAAACAGAGTGTTAGTTATAACAAGTGTCCGCCTCCAATTTGGGAAGGATACTTTCCTAGAAAACCGAATGAAGAGCAAGTCAAAAAGGCTGTCAATATAAAGTTAAAATCCGAAACAACTGATGAGTCACCAGAAAACATTGACGTCACGTTTACATCGTCTGACACTGATCATGAGTCTGAGTTAATAAAAAAAGTGGTCGATCAGGTGTTGGAAACAGACGAGGAGTCAGAGTCAGAGTCAAAGTCTGAGTCTGAAAGTCCGGGATCATCATCAGTTGACAGTCAAAAGTCGTTGGTTAAACGGGTCTACAATAAAGAATTCTTGTTATCAAAGAATAATTTGAATGATGAAACATTTAAGGTTGCATATACTTTAAATGATTCAGACAAATTATTTTCTGATGAAGAATTTCCAATAAGAAGTGTTAAAGTTGAAAAGATCAAAAAGGTTTTCAAACTAACAGAAATTAATATTTCTGAAATAAAAGATGTAAATCTTACTGAAAAACCTAAAAAATACACTTCAAGAGTTCAACAACGGTTAAACAAGAAAAAAGATTACAGTTCTGGTTCTGGTTTTTAAAAGAAACCAAACCATAACGATAATTTCAAAAAGAAGGGTTTAGGTTTTATTCCACCAGAAAATTATAAAAATGAGAAAATTTCTAAAACAAATACAAAATTTGTTCTAGGGACAAGCTGTGAAGAGGAATCAAAAAGCTCATTCTGGAAGCAATCAAACAGAGATTTCCTTGCCAATAAGCAAGAGAAATTGAAGAATGGAGCTTATCAAAGAAAGGAGACAAGAATCTGTTACAAATGCAATGAAGTTGGTCACATTGCATGGAACTGCTCTCAAACAACAAAACCAAAACAGGAAGTCTCTAAAAAACTCAAAGAAAAAGTTGTTGAGAAAAATGAACCACCAACTGACAAGTTTAAAATTTTTGAAAATTCAACATATGAAGTTGGTGAGTGTTCAAAGACAAGGTTTTATCAAAAAAGAGTAAAGCATGACAACCAAATGTGGGTTGTTAAGAAGTTTTATGAGAAACTTGGCGATGAATCTGATTCCACAAAGTCAGACGAGCCATAAGTTAATGTTAAAGAAGAAAATTCAGTGCCTCCAATGGATGATGCAAATTTTCCACCATTGAGGGCTGAAAACTTTAAATCAAAGGTTGGTAAGGTTGAGATCTTGAATCAATTCTATTCTGAGAAGAAAGAATTTGATGTTGAGAAAGTGTTTAATGGAAATGTTAAAAAGATTACTGGGAAAATGGTTGAGGGAAAGGCCAAAGGGGTAAAGGACTTTCATGAAACAAAGAAAGCAACCTTTTACCCAAGTGAAGTTGAGGAGGAAACATCCAAGTTTGGTCAGGCTTGGATGGCAGTTTTTCACAAGTAAAATCCTGACTTGCCGGAGCTCCCAGGTTAGTAAGAGTGGAGCAGAAATCGGCATCATTCTTTATATCAGGTTTGATTGTGCATACATACAAGTGGTACAGAGGTGTGGTTTTACAAAGTGGTTAGTCAAGGTTATTAATTTGAACTTGATGTAATCTCATACAAGTAGTTGAAAACAAGGTGATGAATTGAACCCCGAATCTACAAGTGGTAAAATCAACAAAACTTATTTTCCGGAAAAACCATTTTGATTAAAACAAACTTGAGTGTTTTGAAATCATAATGGGAAAATAGTTTGTTGTGAGGGGGAGTGCTGATTGTTTATGCCAAGTGGATGGCGAATTGAAGTAATTCACATCATGTTGTCAATTTCTTGTACAGTTTGTTTTTAATTTTTTTTACTGTGTTTGCATTTTAGGGGGAGTAAAAATTTCAGAAAATCCAAAAACATTAGAAAATTTGAAAAAGCCAAAAACATGATAAAATTCAAAAATGAGTTTTGTTGAGAAAAAGAGGAAATGATAGTATATCAGTGGACTATCACAACATGCTAAAGAAATGGAAAGTCAAAAATGTGATAAACAATCTTACTGTGGATATGCCAGTAGGTTTTTATACATTTAGTAGATTGTTTTCGAGATATAAACCTAAATTTTTAAACTTGCTTATATCGTGGGGAACATCTGTTGGATATATGGGTAACCCCCGAAATCTTGTTTGAAAGGTCCCTCTTTCTGAGATACTAGGTCTTTATACTCAGTGATATCTAGGGTATTATCCTGGGACTTCTGATTTTGCGGAAGCAATGGCCTAGTCCCCGTATAATACTTTGCATTTGCTTGAAATATAGCATCGCCTTCAGTACAAAAATGATGAAACATTGAAAAATGCTAATCATGTGCTGTTGAAGAAAAGATTCTCTAAAGGGAACACACGAAAAGTCGAGCCGTCATCTCTTTGCTGAACTGAAGTTTTGACCTGAGCTCTCACGGTTTCGCATTTAACCCTTTTACAGATATCATCTAGGTATATTCACCTGTAAGACTGAATATTAGGATCTGGATACGGGAGTATATTCAAGTGGTGGGACACGCATATAAGTTTAAGTCAATTAAAACACTAATCTCGTATCTCGGAACAGTTGAACTTTGTGTGAAAATTTAAGTGGATTAGTATACTGACAATCTAAGTGAATTGTTTAGAACTTAAAATGAAATAAAGCTTAATGGTGTTGGTGATTTGTCTCATAAACTGATATGATCCTCTTACACAAACTCTCAAAAATATTGTCTGTAAATATTTCTTTACTACATTTCTTTATAAAAATCCAAAAAGATTTTCTGTGTGTTTTAGCATAAACTTTTGAAAAATACAAAAAGATTTTCGACAACTGATGTTGAAGAGCTGATTTTCAAAATTCCAAGTGCTAAACATAATGAACATTTCGTGAGGGAGAGTTTGTATATAATGAAATGATTTGAAAGTTTGTCCTACTACTGGTCATCAGAAGCTTTAAAATGCTAAATCATTCTATTTCTGCAAGTGATGTATAAGTTTGACAAATTTTAATGTCATAAAACTTATGTTTGTGGTAGAAAATGTGCAGGATAGACAGGTTTCAGATCCTGATTCTGAGTGATAGAAAGCCAGGTTCCAATACTATAAGAGCCAAGTAATGATTCTGGAGCTCAAGTTCATGCAAGCTAATGATGCTGATGAACTTAAAGAATCAACATATCTGATCAAGAGAATTAGAAAGCTTGAGAGCCAGATTGCGATCCTTATTAGTTGAAGAACAACATCCGAGGGGAGATTATTTGTTCGAGGAAAGTCTATTGGTGCTGATGAAAAGAGAGGAGAAAATATGAAAGTTTTACACTGTCAGATACTTCAGAGAGAGCAGACAGACTGATAAAGACTGAAGGCGTTGAAGACTCGACACTTAAGACTCGTCAACATCCGAGGGGGAGTCTGTTGGTGCATACGTCTGTCGACTTCGTCTTGTATCGAGTCTTGCATTGTTCAGGGCATGAAGATCGAGAAATCAAGACAAAAAGCTAATTTCACATGAAAGAAGTAATTCCGCACGGAATTACCATCTGGTAATTCCGCACGGAATTAGTTAATTCCGTTTGAAGTTGTAATTTCGCGTGAACTGTAATTTCATTTGAGTTTGTTTCATGTGGAATTAGGAAGGCTATAAATAGGTGTTTTGATGTGTCATTTGAAACGGAATTAGAAAGGTGTATTCTAACGGCGAAGCTCTGTCGAAGTGTCTCCATGTTGTAAATTGTTATTAGATCAATAAATAAGACAGTTATAAGTGAATATCTAGCTGAATCCAACTCAATATGTCTGTTTCCGCCTTTCATATTGAGTAGAACACCTCTGAACGACTCGTTTCGGGTCCGAACACGATCCTACACCTTATCTGATGAACAATTTTCGGCGTGCGTGCCGTTTGTTGAACAATTTACTTTCTCAACTCTTTTTAATTTCTTGCATTTCTTTTTCTTTTTAACTTGTGATGTGGATTATTAACTTTGATAATTTAGGATGTTTGTTATGATTGGTGCGGTATTTATTAGTTAAACAGGTACATACGAGGCTTAGAGCACTAAACATTAGTGCTACTAAAGCCGGGACAGGAAAACCGAGGCCAGAAACCTGTTTTACACTTTTGCAGTTTGTCCACACGGGGTCGTGTTCAGCCAACACGCCCCCGTGCCCATTGCCCCAGACCAGCTGTTCGTCTAAATTATGCAGATTTTTTCTAGACACGGGGTCGTGCCCAGCCGACACGCCCCCCGTGTCCACCTTCTGTAATTTCTCGTTACTGGCAATCTGACCACGAGGTCGTTTTGTCCAGATGCCCAGTAACATAAAAATTCGTTTTTAAACACACCTTTTACACATTGAATCAACCTAAAAACTTATTTTTGGGACACATTGAGGACAATGTGTAATTTACGTGTGGGGGGGATGCTAAAACCTTAAATTTTGCAAGTCCTAATTACAAGTTCTAAAAAAACTTTTCGTTTTTTTACTTGTCTTGGTTTAATTTGGGAATTTCAAGTTCTAAAAAGGTTATATTTTTACAAATTTACAACCGATAGCGTCGTGATAAAAAGAACCAACATAAGAAAATTATGAAACGACATGACAAATCTAGTTAAAATTTGATTATATATACTTGATCACATAAAACCCATTCCCACAAAAAGTGAGTTTTGAGCCTTCATTGAGCATACAAATACACATCTTTAAACTAAATGCTCATTTTTCGTTTCTTGTGTGAATAGCCGCTTGGTTCTTACGACTCTAGAACTTGCCATGACGATACATTCCCGGTCCATACCAACTTAAACCCAAGTAAGCAAATGATGGAGGCATTAGTAATAACCCTTTTTATTTCAACACCATTATTTTTTTTACCACCTACCCAATATCCCCCTAGTTAACCCCTTTGAGCCTAAACCTTTTCATTTCTTAACCCAAAACAAACACCCCTTTTACCCACCAAAACCTTTTTTCATTTTAAACCCTTTATTTTAGTAACAAAGCTCGGTTTTCTTGTGACTTCTTTCATAAAAAAAATGATGAAGCCAAGAAATAAACAATGAAGTTCATCAAAAATAACTTTGTTCGAAGAATTGCTTCATTAAAATAAAAAGTTATGAAAAAAAATAAGAAGTCTTACGAAAACCGATGCTTTTTACGCCTTTCGCTCTTTTCTACTAACCACTAACCCAACCACCTACCTTTAACCCAAGCCTAACCCTTACCCCAAAAGTCCTCTTTATATTTACAAAGGTGCATAGTTAAAAAGGAGGAGGGTTGATTGCTTGGCAAGCTTATGGTAGAAGTAAGTTCCATGCCGCTCTCGAGTGTTTCACAAAAATACATCTTCGGCCGAGTGTTGAGTGATCCCTCGTGAGGTATGTGAACTTGTATATAAATGGAATTTTAAAAAGGCACATTATGCCCAAATAAGTAATTTATTTTATGTAATGTTCTAAATAAATCATGACGAATAGGATTGTAAATAAAATAAAAATAAAACCTAATAAAGAATCTTGGAATCCCGACACTCTATGACAAGCCCAAAAACCTTCTCTTCTACCCATTCCATTTGGGAGTGTAAGCTACATTATAAAGAGTTTTGCTTGAGGACAAGCAAAGATTCAAGTGTGAGGGTATTTGATGTGTGTAAAATGCAACATATAAATTACATCAATTGTAGCATAAAACTAACCCTTTTTTAGTACTAATGTTGGAAAAAGTATGTTTTTGTCTTCCTTTTGTATTTTCAGGATTAAATGAGCTCAAATGAACAAAAGAAGCAAAAAGGCAGCTAAATCTAACATAAATACAAGAAAAGGGATAAACGTGGCATGCCCGACCCCTCGACAGAATCCTCCAAAACAAAAATAAGAAAACAGAAGGCTGAACACGCCCTGTGCTCAATGAGCACGGGGGCGTGCCCAAGTGTCTACAGAAAAGACAAAGTTGTAAAAGCTTCTATCACCCCCCACGGGGGCGTGCCCAGCGGACACGTGGCCGTGGTCAACGCTAAGATTCGCAGAATCTAGGCAAATCTTGATAGTACAGATACGCTTCTGCACACGGGGTCGTGCCCAGCGGACACGGGGGCGTGGTCAACTAATGCAGACACTGCATTAAATGAAGAAAGAGAAGATGGGTGGACACGGGGCCGTGTCCGGGCTTCTGTGCAGGCTATAAATAGGAGTGCTTGGCTCACTTGCAAACCATCCCTTGGAAAATCACCTCTCTCACACTTCACCCACCCACCACCACCATCACAACCCACATCCACCACCATCATCCATCATCCATCATAGAGTGTGTGTAGTAGTCTCGGGATCCAAGATTGATAGTAAGAGTTCTTGACAATCAAAAGCCATGTTTGCCTAAGTCTCTTACATCACTTGGTGAAGACAAGCATTTAGTGTAATACTTTTTATTTTTAATCTTTTTTGCACTTTTTATTTGGTTACGTATTAATGACTTTAATAACTAGTTTCTTATGTTTAAGGTGAATCTTCCTTATCATTTGTCCGTGGTGTCTTGGCGTAATTTTACTGTCTATATAAAATAAAAGATTTTCACCATTCATATCTCCACGGTCTATATGGAGATATGTTGGCTACCTGGTCGGTGGTTAAGGGAATGGATTGGTAAGAGTCTTGCCTTGTTCAGTGTATAGGTCCTGCAAGGACCTGGGTCAAGTTTAGTAGGACCTCCTTCAATACCCACTGGTATTGGATGGCGGGGGTCCGAACTCCTTGACCCCCTCATATGTAACCTACTATTAAAACTTTAACCCAGCTATTTAGGATTGTATCCCTGCTGACTCAAACTACTTAGCCGAGGGTAACGTCACCTTCAAAAGAGGGGCCTACCACATTACGCATTAATAACTTAATTAATTATCTTCCAATAATCCAACCCTTTAGGATTGTATCCTTGCTGACTCAAACTACTAGGTTGAGGGTGACGTCACCTTCAAAAGAGGGGCCTACTACTATAACTAAGACAATCTCTTAAAAAGTGAAAAAGTGCGGAAATAATCAAAGGTTACACTAAAGGCGAGTCGGATCCAAGTGATTCATCTTGTCTATCTGTTTTTATTTTTATTTTTATTTTTCAGCATTTTTAGTTTTTATTTTCTAGTTTAAAACCTTTTTCTAAAATTTTGATTTGATTAGACGTTGAGGATAAACCGGTACTAAAAGCTCTTGTGTCCTTGGATGACCTCGGTATCTTACCAACACTATACTACGCTCACGATGGGTGCACTTGCCCATATGTGTGTTTGGTGTTAGTAAAATATCGTGTTTTATAAATTTAAAACTTGACAAAAGTGTAAAAAGGGCTAAAAAATATACATAAAATAATATACCACCACAAGCACATCACTCGTTATTATTACGAATAGTAGCATGACCGCAAGCACGGGGACAAAAGGTTGCCCAGTAGCAATACTGTATTGAATAATTGGATAGATATAAACATTGTAAGCCTTAATACTGTAAATTCGTCAAAATTATTTTGATTAAACTAGGATGCACTCGCCAGTATTTCTTGCTGATAAAACCTTTTTAAAACGCGTTTCAGGTATCTTAATGTGAAGCTAATAGAAGCCAGCTGGAGAGCACTGAAGGCTTACAGTTGTGGCTATAAAAGTTAACAAATAAGAAACGGAGTTTATGTTTTCAATAATTAGGGTTTATCCCTACGAATGTATTGTCAAATGAAACTTGGGTTTTATCCAATTTATTATTATAAAAGTTTGGTGTTTAAGATACGGGGTCTGGAGCATCTACTGGCTCGGGGGCCACAGCAGGCTCCGGGTCGTCAAACTCCATCTCGAAATCTGCAGGATCAGCAAACGCAGGGTCAACGGGGTCAACAGGGTCCTCCATGGGCTGATCTAGGTGTATAAACTCAATGTTCTGGTCTGGATCGAAGCCAGGTGGGAAGACAGGGTCGGAATCATCATCAATGTCATGATCGATCGCGAAACTCGGGGCAGGGGCAGGTGCAGCAGATGACGCCCTATCGGGGTCTGAATCATGATAGTATTGCTGCGCGTCCTGCGCATGCGATGTTGCAGATGTCACAGACTCGAAAGAGTCTGGGACAGGTGAATGGGCATGTGACTCCTCAGCAGGAGCATCTGCGAGAAGCAAGAGATCGTCGGCAGCTACAAGGCCTCGCCCTCAACGTCATCTTCATCTAGTGGATCCTCATCAAACAAATCGACGTCGTCGTCAGCGACTACGTCTAGAGGCATATCAATAACAGGGTACATGGCAAGGGGTATGGGAGCAGGGATCACCACAAGCGGCAAATCCCCAGCGATGGGGCCATCAGCGGGCTCAACCACGGCATCGGGTAGTGCAAACGGCTGGAAATCGTCGTCGTCTGTACTGGTGGTGTCTGAAGTATACACCTCTCGCTCCGATGACACTCTGTCGTCCGACACTATGGGCATAGGGTAAGTGGTGTCCGACTCAACTATGCCGGATGAAGGCATATCGTCTGTAACACAAACACACATATGCACAAATAATCAATCATATAGTCAAATAAGCACATTAGTTACCAATAAGCAATCAAATAGTCCTCCTAGTCCCACTAGCCTCCCAGCCTCGCAGACTGACTCCCTAGTCCCACTAGTCAATTCTCCCAGCCTCCCAGACTGACTCCCTAGTCCCACTAGACAACTCTCCCAGCCTCCCAGACTGACTCCCTAGTCCCACTAGACAATTCTCCCAGCCTCCCAGACTGACTCCCTAGTCCCACTATACAACTTCCTCAGCCTCCCAGACCGAGCCTCAGCCTCCCAGACTGAGCCATAACTAACAAATAAAAATGTGCTCAACCTTTGTTTGTAAAAATGTTTTGTGACCTGGATCTGGACTTAAGTGGTATGCAGTGTAAAAATGTTTTCGTGAGTGCCCTAGTGATCATAGTCTAGACTCGAGAAGGAATCGTAATTCGCTATGATCAGAGCTCTGATACCAAGCTGTCACACCCTGGCTTTGCGGAATCGTGGGTTTATTTTGTGTGATTTCTTAATATCATAGCTTAATCATAACAAAGCTATATGAAAGTAAAACCATGCAGAATAATCCATTAAAGTCTTAAAAACAAAAGTAACAACATTGTCTCAAAGTGTTGACACATGCAATGGAAATTACAACCTACCAAATGAAAACATTATTCTTAAGACGCAACCACAACATAAAATAGAACACCGTTTAAGACTTGCGACTCGTCCAGGTAAAAGTCGCAATCCCTAACGTGGATGATCCTGTAACTCTAACGCAGCGTAGCATACCGTGCCAGAATCCTTAATTCCCTGAAATACATGTAAGTTGGAAAAATCAACAAAATTGTTGAGCGAGTTCATGTGTAGTGAGTATGTAAAAACCTTTGTAAGTAATAAAACCCTGGTATGTAGCAAATAAGGAAAAAGAGATCACCAATGGTTTGCAAGGCCATTGATATGTGTGATGTGCAGTAGGAAGACTCAAACCTAGCGGATTTTGCGTTGGGCACAAAGTCACCCCGAGGTCCGTTCTGCTGGGCCTGGGGCTGGGCTCGCTACACCCAGATAGATCTACCGCTACTGTCCCTCGGTCCTACTCTGAGGATTAATGGCCTTCAGTTTACGCCTACCCACTCACATGATCTAAGTAGTAACCCTCCTTACGCTAATCATACCATGTGTAAAGTACTCGTAAACATAGTAACATGTATTTCACCCCCGCAGTTTAGAAAACTGGAAACAATTAAGAGAAAAGGGGGACATGAACTCACTGAAGTGCGTCTCTAAAAAGTATCTCCCAGAAAATCTGCTGTGCGACGACCTACACGTACTAACTTTTATTAGACGGACGGCCGTGCCTTAGTTTAAGGTTTAATGTCTTTGGGAAATAGTTAGGCAACTATTTCGTGTTTACACTTCATAGTTATTTGGTAAATACTTTCCTTCCCAATGATGGGGGTTTTAATACATGTGTTTTCTTGTAATTCCAAAAATATATTATTAAGTCACACTTAAAAATATATTTTAATTCTATCTCTAAAATATAAATATTTTTCCCAAAAATATTATATTTTATTCCATAAAATTTTACCCAAGTTAATATCCTTGTCAAAATACACACTTATGAGTATTTTCTTAAAATACGTAAGTTACGTTGTAAGGCTCGGGTGGTATTAATAATACCAGTGTAACTTAAATATTATGAGGCGTTCGTATTATTTTAGAGCCGTGAATATTCAGTAATATTATTTTTACCCTAAAAATAATGTTTACATAGTTCACAAAATAATCATAAAAATCTCACAAGTGTTGTTATGTAAAATATATACTAAATATATATTCTAGCAAGTTTTATTTTGTGAAAATCCCACCTCCGACACTTGGAAGTTTCGTAATAAAATGCGAAAGTTATTTTTTTGAAAACAAGTTAAAAATATAGTTATAGACACTTGTCACCAAAAATGTTTCCAAGTGTTTATATTTCTGCAGAAATTTCGCCAGAGTTTCCCCTGTAACTGGAGGTGGCCATGCTTTTAAGGGTATCATTTTCTTTTAAAATTTCAATTCAACAATGTTCCCAACATCAATCAACAAAGTTTCATCATCAAAATAGTCAAAATAGATATAAATCGCAAAACACATGAACTTGTGGTTTGTGTAAGATATGTAGTAACCTTCCCCATATTTTTAGTAGATCTTTTTATAAAATCGGTTTCTTGAGAATCTTGTTTTTAAAGAAGATACATCTTTACAACTTCTTGTCAAAAATTACAAAAATAATTCTTGGTTAAAACTTTTTTTACACAAGTGTCTACACACTTGTGTGTTCACAAAAATCACCTTTGTTTAGGAAAGATCCGGCTTTAAAAATATGATTTCATCTTACACTTGGATCTTCGAAAATACCACTTGTAGATCTTTAGATCTACTAGTTTAGAACTCCATTTCATAAGAAAAATTGTTTTACACAAGTTCATGTTTATGTTTGAAAGGGTTCGTCATCTAATAACTTTACGACTTAACATATGGCTAGTTCATGTTTCATGAACATGATCTAGCGTGGTTTGATGACGATCCATTCCCATACTAGCAATCAACAACAATAAATAACCATAACAAAACTAGTTTCAAAAGTTTTACACCATTATTCATCCATTAACCACTTTGTTTATCTCTTTAGTAGACTTTTAGTCTTTGATCTTATATGTTCATGATTTTCAACCGACAAAGTTCTTATTAACCACTTTAGAATAGTTCAAGAAGGTGTTTAGAGCCACTTACTACTAGCTCGGGGCTAGGGAAAAAAACTAGTCAAAAAACGAGTGGTTAAAAGCACCGTAGAGAGGTCCTTGGCAATCCGCAAGCACCGGGTTCCTCGTATGAGATCCTTCACACTTGTATGCAAGTAGAATGCGTTGCTCAAAATCGAAAAGTGGTGGTGGGGTGCTTGTGGTTCTCGGCCGAGATATCTAGAGAGGGGGGGATGAGAGTGATTTTTGTTCAAGTGTTTGTGAAGGTTACAAGGGACTTATGCTTGTACTTATAGGCCAAACCTTTCTAATTAACCAAAGGAAATTATGTCATCTAGATATATGGCATGGGGGATTAAAATAATCAAGGTTGTAAGATGGTGTCCCCTATGGGGAACCGAACTTGGTTAGGGGGGGGGGTAATCGGTTCATTTTGAACTAAATGATTAGGATATAATTATGTTAAAATTAGGAGGTTAACTAGTTACTAACATGTAGTGTCTTGTGACGGGTGTTAGGGTATTCGGGGACCCTAACTGGCTCAGAAAAGAATAACAGTGTCAATGACAATATTTTTATGTTCCGGGTAAAGTTCGGTTGTTCGGTTGGATATTAGTCCGTTAAAGTGCTAAATAAGTATTTAAAGTGTCGTTATTATTATTTTTAGTGACACAAAGAATATTCAACACTTCGGAAAGTGCCTAGTATTATTTTTCCATGTTTTTGCACTTTACTAGTTTGCTAAAATGCTGAATTTTTATATTAAAGTGCAGGATTTCGTGTTTAAATCATATTTTTGGCACATCCGGTCACTATAACTATCACCTAGTGACGCAGTTCTACAACCCTCATTTCCCTACACTCTCTACTAGTGTAGTAAACTATCTCTGGCTCATACAGGCCTTAGAGGCAGTGTCTGCCCGATGCTGGCTATATCAGCATGTTTAATGGGTTATCCGTTCATTGTGCTATTGTGCTTTTGTGCATCAAGGTTGTCACTAAAGTGTCATTTGTAAATAATAGAGTGACGGTTAATAAAGTATGATGCAGGCAAGTATATGTATTAGTATTCAAGTAGCAGTTTATCCACAATTGAAAGCAAGCACAGTAATTAAGCAGTAATTAAATAGTAATTAATTCGTACGGATACCTGATTTGGTGAGGGTTGTCACATTCTCCCCCAGTTAGAAAAATTTCGTCCCGAAATTTTAAGTTCTGCTTCTAGTTGCAGGTGTCTTGGGAAATAAGTGGGGGTATTTTTCTTTCATCCGGTCCTCACGCTCCCAGGTGTATTCAGGACCATGTCTTGCATTCGATCGAACCTTGACAAGCTTGACACTGCTTGTAACACCTCGAAATTTTGTGTCCAATAATGTGTTAACACGTGTCATGAGTTTACACGTGGCATTAAATATTAAATAAAGGACTAAAGTTGACAAACCTTGAAAGTATGTAAATTCGAGGGTTATAAATGTCAACAAAGGGTAAATATACTATATAGTAACCCTAAACGATGCTCGTGCCTTCAAACGAATAAATCATGGATCGTACGAAGCGAAACGCGGAAGAAAGTGAGAGATTACAAGCTACAGGGGTTAACTGTGTCAACATGTTTAATTATACCTCTGAGTGACCCTTTGACGAACCCGAGGCTTTGTAACAGTAAAATACGCTCACTAGAATGTACTATATAAATTTCGCGAAGTTCCGTTTTAAAATGAGAAAGTTATGATCAAATTCGTACGAGAGGGGTTAAAAGCCTCAACAATGAAAGCTACGGCTTTACGGATAATAATTAAACTAACCGGGGACTTAATAATGCGAGTAAAGATCACGAGGCCTTAACGGTAAATAATCGAGGGCCAAATCGCAAAGTTACCCCTTCAAAACCGAAAGGTTAGGTTATTAATTACAAAGATTTGGTCAATGATTATAAAAGATTTAGAAATCTTGAAAATCAAGTCTAATGCGTGCCGCGTAAAGGTTATGCATAAGTTAACGTGGGCCGCGAGCCACCTGCATATACGCGCTCTGACTTGAGGATTCAGGCGGCCCGCGTACAAGTTGCCTGATCTCTCATGCGGGCCGCGTGAAAGTCCCAGATGCAGAAACTTTGGACAGACTTGCTGTTTGAAGTTGTGAACGATCATATGGGCAATAAATGAAGCATGGGCGCCCTCTACTTGCCTCCTAGCACCCAGGGCCACCTGCTGGACATCCATGATGCTTTGTAGGATGAGTTGTGATGATCCTAAGCATCATTTTTCACTATAAAAGCCAATGCATTGTGCATAAGTGAAACACACCTCAAAACTTACCTTCTGATCATTCTTGGAGCTCTCAAGCATTCCTCTATCATTATCAGTCGTGCACCAAGCTTCTGTAAGTTGCCTAACCCTTTGTGGTTTCATTTTCCATAGTTTAAGCCCAAAAGTCAATCCGTCGTAATTAACGATTGACTTTACGATAAATCACGAATGGTCCAGTGGTTTGTCGAATCAAAGACAGTTCTATGATGGTAATCATGTGGGCATTAAACCCCTAAAAGGGCACCCTCTGATTCCCACTCTAACTAGATCAAATATCGAGTCAAACGTGCTTAGAAAAAGTCAACAGAAATGTCATTTTGCGATTTCTTGCATAATCTGTAATGTAGATGATATGTAACCTGCTTGAACACTCATAAAACATGATAATAAGTATATAAACTAGTTTAAGCTTGTTTGATCCGACCATTTTCTGTTTAGACCCGGTTCGGAGCCGAAAGTCGCAAAAGTTTGACTTTTGCATTGACTTCAGTTCTGACCCGTTAAAGTTTGATTTAGATATGCCTTAGGACTCTCTTAGGACCAGGTTACATGATGGTATCACCCTCTGTGACCGGTTCGTCGTTTGTCCAAGTCTTTTACACCTTTCCGTTAAATGCTTAAAAGTTGACCGTAACGCCCTTTTAAATTAAAACGAGAAATTCGGACACGTGAAAGAATCATGACCTTGGTTACTGATTTCTAAGCATGTCCCTAAAATTTCACGTCAATCCGAGGTCCAGAATATGAGTTATAGTAATTAAATAGCGCAATTAGCATAACGCCTATCTAAACCCGGATTTCGACACCAAACCTTTTGCTCACTGATGTAAAATAATATTTTGGGATTTTTAAAGATTTTTAATCATTTTTAACCTGCTCATAACCTGCGGTTATGGCAACGGTTCGGTAAATACCGAATATGCCCTTTTTGGCCATAACTTGAGTTCTACAAGGTCTTTTGACCCGATTCCAGTTGCCACTGATTTTAAATAATAAAGAAAGTATTTTAGACTTTATAAACTATTCGGGAAACTCAGATTTCCTGTAGAACTCTAAAACCTCTTTTATGATCTTTAAAAAGACCAAAATACCCCTACGGGGCATAATATGAACTTAAACTCGTTACGGGCATTATGGAAGGTATCCTACTAATACCACAACCTCTTTAGGACATATTGACTTAGGAAAACAGTGTAGGACTCTTACGGTTACCCGTTGCGCCTTTTGCGCGCACGGTTCGGCTTATGTAACTAGTTTACATAAGTTAGCCGAAACGGGTCAAACCATATTGTTTGGACCCCAAAATACAGAGTATGATTATTATACCCATATAAAACAAGTCTTTAAACTTGTTGGGTCAAAATCACACTCCATTCACGGTTTTCGCCTTTCACGCGTTTAAACCGTAACTATACTTTGAAACTGACCAGTCTAAGCTACGGCAAATATAAAGACCCGTTAGGATTCTAATAGGTTGTTTTAAAACCTTCGTTCCAGAATAGGAGGCCAGTAAAAGCTATCTGTGATTTATTCAATTAAGGATTATACTTGCAAAGGTAAATACTTTTAACTTATTTTCCGTTATACGGGCTTGGGTTACGGTATCTAAAATACCGCTTGGTTGGGCAATTGACCCCAACTCATTAGTAGTTGGGTATTATCAATGTGACCCGTTTAAAAACTTGTTTTGTTGGCTTAACGCCTTTGGGGGCTTAATGACCATGTCCCGGATATCCTTGGCAGCATTTACGAATGGCCACGATTTTGACATCCCGGTGTAGGCGTACACCCGGCATTATGTCTATAACTATAAAAAGTGTAGCCGTTGGTTACCCGCCATGGTTTTATACTATGTGGCGTGTCTATTAAACTTTAACCCGACACGACTCAGGCGACCGAACGCATAGTAACATGTAATTCTTTACAAGATTTAATTATAAATTATCCCAAGTTATAAAGAGTTTGTGCCTTGAGCATTTAAACCAATTTTATTAAACATTTTTACAAAAGTGTCAGTTGAATGTATTTACCAGTGTAAACTGACGTATTTTCCCCAAAAACACTAAATGCAGGTACTAGGCGTAATTGGCTGGGATTTCTCCTTAGCATCATTAGAAGTCTCGCAAGCTTAAGATGCCTGAAGTCTGTTGAACAATACTTTTGTTATTTCTATTTGATCCCCTGTGGATTATTATTTCAACAATGGTGATACATTGATATTACACTTAAAGTTGAAATATATTATCTTTATGCTTCCGCTGTGCATTCTTATATTGTGTGGTTTGACTATAATGTTGCCAACTACGTCACGGTAATCCCCCACCGGGCCCACCGGTGAGACACGTGGAAATCGAGGTGTGACAGGTTGGTATCAGAGCCAACATTGAGTGAATTAAACACTATCCTTAAGTGTTTAATCTCAATTACACAATTGCACATACTTTAGTCTAGACAAGAACATAGGACAAATTCGAATTGTTATTCCAGTTTGTCTTTATATTGTATATTGTTATTTAAAGTTTTGAAAGCAGGAATATGCCACCTGCAATCAGACGAGGAAGAGGAGGAAGAGGCAGAGGAACGATCATTACTGACAATGATCACGAAGCTGGACCTTCGAACACGCGAGCTCCTTCCAGTACAAGGAGTGAAGAACCACATAGGCGAAGAAACCTTTTTGAACCTGCGAGACATTCTACCTCGCATAGCTCAACACCCTCATACCGCCATTCATTTGGACCAGACTCGGAAAATAATCCCAATAACCCTCAACCATCCTTTTTACCTCTACAGCGATCTGCATCGCACCGTGCTTTTGATGATCCCACTCCTTACTTCAGAGGTCAGTTTAACCCAGCAGATTACATTCATGAACCTGCAGGCTTTGTCCCGTTAGGACCACATGATCACTTCTCAGAAGACCATATGGATGAGGACACAGATCCCATAGAACCTGCTCGTGGTACGCCCACACATCCTATCGAGATCTCTGATGGATCTTCTTTTCATGGCACACCTTATCAAGGGCCAGATAGTTTTCAAGCGCTGTTCAACCAGCACGAGTGGTACTTCACACCCTCCCATCAAACATCGCAACAGCAGCAGCAACAGCAAGATCCCTCCGAGGATCCACGTTTCATGGCAGTTACGCCACCACCTCCGCCACCGGTTCAACCAGAAATGCCTGATCCGCCAAGGCGTAGGAGATCGGGTGCTCGTATGTCCACCCGAAGAGGGGAATTCCACTTCAGCACCCCTCGACACTCAAGTGGTAGTCACTACCCGCCACTACAAGAAGAAGGACCTTCAAGTCCAGTACAGGAGGCGAACTCCGCACCAATTGCACCATCTTCGCCACCATTTGGGTATGACCACCCAATACCTGCATACACGGGTCCAACGGCATACAACCCGTTCGAACAGCCGTCGCACACGCATTACAATTACAACTATGAGCGCGACCCATATGTGCCCGCTATCCCGACGGAGCTTTTGGAAACATAGGGATACCGGATTACTCAGCTCATGGGTATCCAGCACCTCCTAGACCTCCAGTCCCGCAACCGGCGCCACAACCACGTTTCTCTCCTCCTGAACAAGAAGAGATCCTCCACCGATTAAGTCGTGTGGAACGAGATTTCGAGGAAGAACGAAAGAACAACAAGGGATTCCTTAAGGGTCTAACGAACCTGTTGAAGGGCAAGAAGAAGAAACGTGACCATTAGTCTATATATGTTCTAGTGTAATGCCTATTTTAAATAAGTCCCTGCGTGGACATTTATCGCATTTCAGTCCCTACGTGGACTTATCTTTTAGTCCCTACGCGGACTTCTATCTTGTATTTGGTCCCTGCGTGGACTTGTCTTTCTATAAACTTCTGCGTAGGTGGTTAGTTAATTATAAAGTCCCGTTTAGGGCAGCGTGTAATCGTATTTGAAGTTTATGGAATGTTATGTTATAAATTTCATTTTTGTTATTACTATATATGAAATAAATCAAAATCATTCCTTTTAAATTTGAATCTGCCTAAATAAAGAATCTTAAGAGTGAAACCTAGCCAGGTGTCTTTTTTAGACCCGGCCAAGATGGTAAGACCTGATTAAAAGGTTCAGAATTCCAGTTAACCTCTGTAATCATGTTAACGTTCATGGCAGATGTGATTCATTAAAAATCGCACACGTCATTCTTATATAAGAATCCTTCTAAGGATTCCAAAGCCCAAATAAATGATATAACAAATCATGGGTTAAATCATCAATAAAGATGATCACTTATTAAACATCCATTAGTGATGTAGTGCCTACGGGCCAAACTTGTTAAACATCCATTAGCGATGTAGTGCCTACGGGCCAGATTATTAAAAACACCCATTAGCGATGTAGTGCCTATGGGCCAAATTATTAAACATCCATTAGAGATGTAGTGCCTACGGGCCATAATTATTGTCATATAAGACAAAAGACAGTGGTGGTCTATGACTCTCTGTCAGGAAGGGTAAAAGGACTACGGTTCAAACCTTCATACCTTGATTCTCTGTAATCTCGGCTAATATTATAAAAGCGTCCTTGTGACTAGGCTGTTATGCCACTAGCAATATTGATTGTAATTAGGATAAGTATGTTCAAATCCTAAATAAAAATGAGTAACAAATTAACCAGATATGGTCTCTGTTACCATGGTTAATGAATTGCCATAAAAGACAATTCCATAATAAAACTCCTAAATAAAATTTTCGTTATCTTCTGTAACAGATTCAAGTTACCATGGCTGATCCCAGTGGAGAAAATAGCCACTCGAAGGAAGACGAATATGATAACGCCCAAGTTCATCTGACGGGCGCAGAGTTGAAAGCTCTTGTCGATAACGCTGTCAAGGCAGCTCTTGATCGACAATATGAGGAATATACTGAATCTCGGAGCCGAACCATATCCAAACCACCCTCAAAGCCAAAAACCCACACAAAATCTCACAGCAAACCGCTGTCCAAGCCTAAAAAGGACGATGATAATCATTCGTCCAATGAAAACAGTGTCCGTCAAGAAAGAGTATATACTGACGCATCTCGCGCCAGAGGCTGCACCTACTAGTACTTTGTGTCATGCAAACCCCGAGACTTCACTGGGGAGAAAGGAGCGGTCGATTGTATGACGTGGCTTGACGAGATGGACACCGTGGTGGACATCAGCGGCTGTGCGGAAAGAGACGTGGTAAAGTTTGTGTCTCAATCATTCAAGGGCGAGGCCCTGGCTTGGTGGAGGTCATTGGTTCAGGCCTCGGGAAAGGCTGTTCTATACAGCATGACATGGGAGGAATTCGTTTCTCTCATTAAAGAGAATTACTGCCCTCAACATGAGGTGGAAAAGATAGAATCCGATTTTCTATCATTGGTGATGACAAACCTTGACTGCCAAGCTTACCTAACGAGCTTCAACACGATGTCTCGGTTGGTTCCATATCTGGTAACCCCGGAGCCAAAGAGAATCGCTCGTTTCATCGGTGGGTTAGCCCCCGAAATAAAGGCAAGCGTGAAGGCCTCTCGGCCAGCGACCTTTCGATCTGTAGCCGATATATCTTTGTCCCTTACTCTGGATGCGGTCCGACAAAGATCGCTAAGGAACAAAGAAGCTGAAAAGAGAAAGCGTGAAGATGAAACTTCACGGAGGTCGAGCAAGAAACACCGTGGAAACGGTGATAACAAGAGGGGGTCGGAGTCAAGGAAGGATGGGCAACAGTCTGGTGAGAAGCCCAAGTGCAAGACTTGCAAGAGACATCACTTTGGAAAGTGTAGGCTCGAGTCAAACTCGCAGACCCAGTCGATGTCGTATGCTTGCGGGTTGTGCAAGTCCAAGGACCACAAGACCGTGGACTGCAAGAAGATAAAAGATGCAACCTGCTATAACGGCAACGAGAAGGGGCACATTAAAAGAAACTGCCCTAAATATGCCAAGAAGCCTGAAGAGGCCAAGAAGAACAATGCTAGAGTCTTCAGGATGGAGGCGAAAGAAGCAGTGCTGGATGACAACGTGATCACAGGTACTTTTCTCGTAAATGATATCTTTGCAAGAGTACTTTTTGATTCGGGCGCTGATAAGTCTTTCGTAGATCATAAATTTTGTAAATTGCTGAATATGCCTGTTAAAACCTTAAATGTGAATTACGAGGTAGAGCTAGCAGATGGCACCATAGAAACCGTCTCCACTATGTTAGATGGATGTGTGATATCCATTAAGAACCACTCTTTTCCTCTATCTCTACTTCCCTTTAAATTGGCCGGTTTTGACCTAGTATTGGGTATGGACTGGTTATCTCACAACCAGGCCCAAATCGTCTGCAACAGAAAGCAGGTGGTGATAAAGACACCGTCTGGTGAATCACTTACCATTCGGGGAGATACCCAGTACGGATTGCCTGAGCAAGTAACCATGCTCAAGGCTTCAAAATGTCTAAAGAAGGGTTGTGTCATCTACATGGCACAGGTGATTAGTGAAGAGCCTAAACCGAAGATAGAAGACATTCCCGTCATTTCAGAGTATCCAGAAGTTTTCCCCGAAGATCTACCTGGGTTGCCACCAGATAGACAAGTGGAATTCAGGATTGATATCATCCCTGGAGCAGCACCTATTGCTAGAGCACCTTACAGGCTAGCACCAACCGAAATGAAGGAGTTGAGGACCCAGCTGGATGAACTGCTGGCTAAAGGTTTCATCAAACCTAGTTCGTCTCCCTAGGGAGCACCTGTCCTGTTTATTAAGAAGAAGGACGGATCGATGCGTCTGTGCATTGATTATCGCGAGCTTAATAAGGTCACGATAAAGAATAGATATCCCTTGCCCAGGATCGACGATTTGTTCGATCAGTTATAAGGGGCAAGTTATTTTTCGAAGATCGACTTGAGGTCAGGCTACCATCAACTGAAAGTCAGAGATGAAGACGTACATAAAACCGCATTTAGGACTCGTTACGGTCACTACGAGTTCCTAGTGATGCCTTTTGGGCTCACAAATGCACCGGCTGCGTTCATGGATCTCATGAATCGCGTCTGCAAGCCGTACTTGGACAAATTCGTCATCGTTTTCATCGACGACATTCTTATATACTCGAAGAACCAAGCTGATCATGAGAAACACCTTCGCTGTATTCTCAAACTGCTACACCATGAGAAACTCTATGCCAAATTCTCTAAGTGCGAATTCTGGCTACGAGCGGTCCAATTTCTAGGACACGTTGTCAGCGAGCGTGGTATCCAGGTGGATCCCGCTAAAGTAGAGGCTGTCATGAATTGGCAAGAGCCAAAGACGCCTACTGAGATTCGTAGTTTCCTGGGGTTAGCAGGATACTACAGGCGATTCATTGAAAATTTTCCAAGGATTGCTGCGCCCTTAACCTCCCTGACCAAGAAGAAGATAAAGTTTGTTTGGGGCCCTAAGCAGCAAGAGTTCTTTGATATTCTGAAGCAAAAGTTGAGCAACGCTCATGTGCTAACACTACCGGAAGGTACCGAGGAGTTCGTAGTTTACTGCGACGCTTCACACACTGGCATGGGGTGTGTGCTTATACAGAAAGGCAAGGTTATTGCCTATGCTTCAAGACAGTTAAAGGTGCACGAGAAGAATTACACCACCCATGACTTGGAGCAGGGTGCCGTTGTGTTCTCACTAAAACTGTGGAGGCATTACCTGTATGGTATCAAGTTTGTGATCTATTCGGATCACAAGAGCCTTCAACATCTATTTAATCAGAATGAGCTAAACATGAGGCAACGCCGTTGGATGTTGACTTTAAATGATTATGATTGTGAAATCAGATATCATCCCGGCAAGGCGAATGTAGTCGCTGATGCCCTGAGTAGAAAGGAAAGGGTGAAACCCATCCGAATCAATGCCAAGAGCATTGAAGTAAAGAATAATTTAATTGAAAGGTTGTTAGCTGCACAGAGAGAAGCTGTGTTGGAAGCTAACTATCCTAAAGAGAAGTTATGAGTAACTGAGGAGCAGTTAACTCTTAGCAAGGACGGAATTTTACGATTGAATGGACGAATATGGGTTCCGATTTATGGAGGACTACGAGATGTTATCCTCCAGGAAGCCCATAGTTCCAAATATTCTGTTCACCCGGGAGCTGATAAGATGTATCAGGATCTAAAGGCAAATTATTGGTGGATAGGCTTGAAAAAGTCTGTAGCCGCTTATGTAGCAAAATGCTTAACTTGTGCGCAAGTCAAGGCTGAGCATCAAAAGCCATCTGGCTTGCTACAACAGCCTGAACTTCCTGAATGGAAGTGGGAGTGCGTAACTATGGATTTTATTACCAAGTTACCCAAGACAAGGAAAGGAAATGACACAATATGGGTTATCGTTGATAGGCTGACCAAATCAGCGCATTTCTTACCCATCAAGGAGACTTATAGCTCCGACATGTTAGCCCAGTTATACGTTGATAAGATTGTAGCCTTGCATGGCATACCTGTGTCTATTATCTCTGACCGGGATACTAGGTACACGTCGCATTTCTGGAAGAGTTTCCAGCAATCTTTGGGCACACGTTTGAATTTTAGTACGGCTTACCATCCTCAGACAGACGGTCAGAGTGAGCGTACTATTCAAACGTTAGAAGACATGCTACGTGCATGTGCTATCGATTTGGGTGGTAGTTGGGATAAGAACCTACCATTAATCGAATTCTCCTACAACAATAGCTACCATACCAGCATTAAGGCTGCGCCCTTCGAGGCATTATACGGTAGAAAGTGTAGATCGCCTGTTTGTTGGGCGGAAGTTGGATATGTCCAATTGTCTGGACCAGAGATAGTTTTCGAAACGACGGACAAGATTGTCCAGATTCGAGACCGTCTCAAAGCTGCCCGTGATAGGCAGAAGAGTTACGCGGATCCAAAGCGTAAAGATTTTCGCTTCGAAGTAGGTGAAAAAGTGTTACTTAAAGTATCACCCTGGAAGGGGGTGATGCGTTTCGGTAAGAAAGGCAAACTAAGGCCGAGATACATAGGACCTTTCGAGGTTATCGAACGGGTCGGGTCCGTTGCCTATAAGCTAAACTTACCAGAGGAGCTCAATGGAATTCACAGTGTGTTCCACATCTGCAATCTAAAGAAGTGCTTCGCTGATGAATCATTGGTGATCCCACACACAGATGTGCGTATAGATGAGAGCTTGAAATTTGTGGAAAAACCTTTGTCGATTGAAGATCGACAGGTGAAGAAGCTTCGAAGGAAGCATGTACCTATAGTAAAGGTCAAGTGGGATGCCCGTAGAGGTCCCGAATTCACATGGGAAGTTGAAGCCACGATGAAAGAGAAATACCCTTATTTGTTTGAGTAAATCTCAGGTCGAGATTTGTTTTAAGGGGGTGAGGATGTAACACCTCGAAATTTTGTGTCCAATAATGTGTTAACACGTGTCATGAGTTTACACGTGGAATTAAATATTAAATAAAGGATTAAAGTTGACAAACCTTGAAAGTATGTAAATTCGAGGGTTATAAATGTCAACAAAGGGTAAATACACTATATAGTAACCCTAAACGATGCTCGTGCCTTCAAACGAATAAATCATGGATCGTACGGAGCGAAACGCGGAAGAAAGTGAGAGATTACAAGCTACAGGGGTTAACTGTGTCAACATGTTTAATTATACCTCTGAGTGACCCTTTGACGAACCCGAGGCTTTGTAACAGTAAAATACGCTCACTAGAATGTACTATATAAATTTCGCGAAGTTCCGTTTTAAAACGAGAAAGTTATGATCAAATTCGTACGAGAGGGGTTAAAAGCGTCAACAATGAAAGCTAAGGCTTTACGGATAATAATTAAACTAACCGGGGACTTAATAATGCGAGTAAAGATCACGAGGCCCTTAACGGTAAATAATCGAGGGCCAAATCGCAAAGTTACCCCTTCAAAACCGAAAGGTTAGGTTATTAATTACAAAGATTTGGTCAATGATTATAAAAGATTTAGAAATCTTGAAAATCAAGTCTAATGCGGGCCGCATAAAGGTTATGCATAAGTTAACGCGGGCCGCGAGCCACCTGCATATACGCGTTCTGACTTGAGGATTCAGGCGGCCCGCGTACAAGTTGCCTGATCTCTCATGCGGGCCGCGTGAAAGTCCCAGATGCAGAAACTTTGGACAGACTTGCTGTTTGAAGTTGTGAACGATCATATGGGCAATAAATGGAGCATGGGCGCCCTCTACTTGCCTCCTAGCACCTAGGGCCACCTGCTGGACATCCATGATGCTTTGTAGGATGAGTTGTGATGATCCTAAGCATCATTTTTCACTATAAAAGCCAATGCATTGTGCATAAGTGAAACACACCTCAAAACTTACCTTCTGATCATTCTTGGAGCTCTCAAGCATTCCTCTATCATTATCAGTCGTGCACCAAGCTTCTGTAAGTTGCCTAACCCTTTGTGGTTTTATTTTTTCATAGTTTTAGTCCAAAAGTCAATCCGTCGTAATTAACGATTGACTTTACGATAAATCACGAATGGTCCAGTGGTTTGTCGAATCAAAGATAGTTATATGATGGTAATCATGTGGGCATTAAACCCCTAAAAGGGCACCCTCTGATTCCCACTCTAACTAGATCAAATATCGAGTCAAACGTGCTTAGAAAAAGTCAACAGAAATGTCATTTTGCGATTTCTTGCATAATCTGTAATGTAGATGATATGTAACCTGTTTGAACACTCATATAACATGATAATAAGTATATAAACTAGTCTAAGCTTGTTTGATCCGACCATTTTCTGTTTAGACCCGGTTCGGAGCCGAAAGTCGCAAAAGTTTGACTTTTGCATTGACTTCAGTTCTGACCCGTTAAAGTTTGATTTAGATATGCCTTAGGACTCTCTTAGGACCAGGTTACATGATGGTATCACCCTCTGTGACCGGTTCGTCGTTTGTCCGAGTCTTTTACACCTTTCCGTTAAATGCTTAAAAGTTGAACGTAACGCCCTTTTAAATTAAAACGAGAAATTCGGACACGTGAAAGAATCATGACCTTGGTTACTGATTTCTAAGCATGTCCCTAAAATTTCACGTCAATCCGAGGTCCAGAATATGAGTTATGCTAAATAGCGCAAATTGCGAAACTTTAGTAATTAAATAGCGCAATTAGCATAACGCCTATCTAAACCCGGATTTCGACACCAAACCTTTTGCTCACTGATGTAAAATAATTTTTTGGGATTTTTAAAGATTTTTAATTATTTTTAACCTGCTCATAACCTGCGGTTATGGCAACGGTTCGATAAATACCGAATATGCCCTTTTTGGCCACAACTTGAGTTCTACAAGGTCTTTTGACCCGATTCCAGTTGCCACTGATTTTAAATAATAAATAAAGTATTTTAGACTTTATAAACTGTTCGGGAAACTCAGATTTCCTGTAGAACTCTAAAACCTCTTTTATGATCTTTAAAAAGACCAAAATACCCCTACGGGGCATAATATGAACTTAAACTCGTTACGGGCATTATGGAAGGTATCCTACTGATACCACAACCTCTTTAGGACATATTGACTTAGGAAAACAGTGTAGGACTCTTACGGTTACCCGTTGCGCCTTTTGCGCGCACGGTTCGGCTTATGTAACTAGTTTACATAAGTTAGCCGAAACGGGTCAAACCATATTGTTTGGACCCCAAAATCCAGAGTATGATTATTATACCCATATAAAACAAGTCTTTAAACTTGTTGGGTCAAAATCACACTCCATTCACGGTTTTCGCCTTTCACGCGTTTAAACCGTAACTATACTTTCAAACTGACCGGTCTAAGCTACGGCAAATATAAAGACCCGTTAGGATTCTAATAGGTTATTTTAAAACATTCGTTCCAGAATAGGAGGCCAGTAAAAGCTATCTGTGGTTTATTCAATTAAGGATTATACTTTCAAAGGTAAATACTTTTAACTTATTTTCCGTTATACGGGCTTGGGTTACGGTATCTAAAATACCGCTTGGTCGGGCAATTGACCCCAACTCATTAGTAGTTGGGTATTATCAATGTGACCCGTTTAAAAACTTGTTTTGTTGGCTTAACGCCTTTGGGGGCTTAATGACCATGTCTCGGATATCCTTGGCAGCATTTACGAATGGCCACGACTTTGACATCCCGGTGTAGGCGTACACCCGGCATTATGTCTATAACTATAAAAAGTGTCGCCGTTGGTTACCCGCCACGGTTTTATACTATGTGGTGTGTCTATTAAACTTTAACCCGACATGACTCGGGAGACCGAACGCATAGTAACATGTAATTCTTTACAAGATTTAATTATAAATTATCCCAAGTTTTAAAGAGTTTGTGCCTTGAGCATTTAAACCAATTTTATTAAACATTTTTACAAAAGTGTCAGTTGAATGTATTTACCAGTGTAAACTGACGTATTTTCCCCAAAAGACTAAATGCAGGTACTAGGCGTAATTGGCTGGGATTTCTCCTTAGCATCATTAGAAGTCTCGCAAGCTTAAGATGCCTGAAGTCTGTTGAACAATACTTTTGTTATTTCTATTTAATCCCCTGTGGATTATTATTTCAACAATGGTGATACATTGATATTACACTTAAAGTTGAAATATATTATCTTTATGCTTCCGCTGTGCATTCTTATATTGTGTGGTTTGACTATAATGTTGCCAACTACGTCACGGTAATCCCCCACCGGGCCCACCGGTGAGACACGTGGAAATCGGGGTGTGACACTGCTCCGGCGGGTTTTGTTTACCTTCCAATCTGTAACCTCAACGGGTTCTTCAACAAAATGGAGCGTGACGTCAATATGAATCTCGTCTGCAGGAATAACAACAGTATCTTGTGTTGGACTTTTCTTTAAGTTTGATACATGAAATGTATCGTGAACACCGTTCAGTTCGGCAGGTAAGTCCAGCTTGTAAGCTACTAACCCAATTCTTTCTAGAATTCGGAATGGACCAATATACCGCGGATTCAACTTTCCACGCTTCCCGAAGCGTGCCACACCCTTCCAGGGTGATACCTTCTGTGACAACTCGAAATCCCAAGATTCTAATTCGTATTTATTGCACGTTCTTGTAGTGTTTAGTTGATTATTTGCACAATTAGTTGTTATGGAATTTGTATATGTTTTGATTCAATGAAGTGTGTTGTGTGATTATGTGATTATGCACGATTATGTGTTAATTGTGATAAACTTGTCAAATGTGTAAACTTGGTGGTGAAACTGTGTAATTAATTGGAATAGTGCACTATTGTAAAAAAAAAATAATACTTGAGGATGTAGAGGACAATTAGTGGAATCCTAGTAATACTTAACCCTAAACTCTTTCACTAATCATTCCCTAATCATTCACAAAAACCAAAGCACGTACATCCACTTTCTCTAGCAATCATCATCACCAAATCATTGGCAAGAAATCACAAGTTTGATTTCCTCTCTTTCTCTAGAATCATTCAAGGTAATTGTTTATGGATTATTGTAATACTTGTAAATCTAATTGATTATTTGATTTCATAAATTCTTGGTTCTTGTTGTATGTGCAAACCCTAGTTTTCATATGATAG
This sequence comes from Helianthus annuus, assembly GCF_002127325.2. NCBI lineage: Eukaryota > Viridiplantae > Streptophyta > Magnoliopsida > Asterales > Asteraceae > Helianthus > Helianthus annuus. The sequence goes on along the minus strand of NC_035449.2, from coordinate 97,096,255 downwards.
TTCTGTGATTGATTGATGGTTGATTGTTGTGAAATGGGTGTGGTTGATGTGGAATCATTGGCTGATGATTAAGATGCAAGATATGTAGAATTGTTGATTGATAACTGAACAGTTCACTGTGAAAATGTATGAAATAGGGTTTTGAATCGTGTGGAAACGTAACTGATGCAATCGTGATTTATTGTAGTCTGAGCTTTGTGATTGTGTTAGTCCGAGCTTTATCAGGTCGTATATGTCCGTGGTTTAATTGCTGGTTATGCCCGAGCTTGTTATCATATTGTCTGAGTTTTAAATGAAGTAAAGGGTCCGAGTTTATGTGATGGAATAAAGCCCGAGTTTGTGTGTGAATCAATGAAGGTCCGAGTTTAATTACTCATGTGAGGTCCGAGTTTATTACTTGAATAAGGTCCGAGTTTATTGAGCATACCTATGTCCGAGTTTAAAAGGGAGGATGTAGGTCCGAGTTTAATGTTATGTGCAAAGGGGGGCCGAGTTTATTGATTCACATAGGTCCGAGTTTAATGAGGACTAGCATGTCCGAGTTTAAGCTGATCTAACATGTCCGAGGTTCCTACTTGTCATCTGGACCGAGTTTAGCAGGACACATATGGTCCGAGTTTAGCAGCCCTTAATTGGTCCGAGCTTTATGTATTAAAGTCTTATGTCTGAGTTTAATTAAATAGAGTTCAGTCCGAGTTATATACAAGTGTTATGGACCGAGTTATTTGATGAACATATGGACCGAGTTTTAGTATAAGAGACCAAGTAATGTCCGACTTTCAAACAGGGGAAGCCCCCCCCACACTTGTCTGATGTTGTGCTATGTCTGATGCTGTGTAATTACCTGATGATGTGTAACTGCCTGATATTGTATAATGAGCAATTTGAAACAAGTAGCTGCATGATATATTATGCTGATTCTGTTAAGCTGTGTATGACACACCTTGATTCCCTGACTACGTTAAACTTGTGAAGTTTAATTGATGTTAATCTGTTAAGTATGATAACGGTGATCCTTAAATTGTTATACACGTTAGACTAAACTATGAAAACAAAGACGTGACACACGAATTATGTGAATATGATTAACCGTTTGTGTGAGGGATGATTCTGTATATGTATAATTGTATGATACTGAATGCAACTGTATGATTTTACATGCGTGAACATTCTATATGATATCATCATGTACACAATAAACACACAAGACACAACTGCTTGAATGACAACAATTTGCAAACCCTATTTGATGCAAACACTTACATCGTATCATGTGCAACACATCCTAGGTCGTGTGTTACGGACTTAGAGATTTATAAACCCTAGAAGCAATAACCTACCGAGCAAACCAAGGTGAGTTCACACAGCCAAGGCATGGGGTTCCCAGGGTGGGAATGGGATTTGATTATTTACTGGTGCATATCTATACTGGAACGTAGTGATGTGATTTGATGAACTATGGTACATACTCCGCTGATTGAACTACGACTAGACTAGTAACACTTATTGAACTGATCTTCGCACACCTGCCAAGGGTTGGCCGCGATATTATGACTGACTTCGCACACCTGCCTTTGGAAGGCCGCGAACTGTAATTTACATATCTTCGCACACCTGCCTGGTAGGCCGCGATACAGATAAACCTAGTCTAAAATACTTGGGATGAACATCCCCTAATATCTTCGCATACCTGCCTGGGAGGCCGCGATGGAAACTAGTACGATACGTGACATAACAAACGAACATACTACTACTCACGCTATACTATTATTGAACTGTTAACTGTGAACTCGCTCAACTAGTTGTTGACTTTCTGCTACATGCCTTGCAGGACATTAGGTACATATGGAGCTTGCACAGGGAGGAGCAGGTCGTTGTGGTGCATGGATCGTGGATGTTTTGATAAACTTACAACACTTGAACTATCTACATACATTGGATTCTCATTGTTACGCTTCCGCAACTTAAATTATGTTTTGTTGGAATATCAATCGTATTGAATGATTTGTTTACATTTATTATACTTGACATTAATTACATGTTCGATACGATTGGTGGCTTGATCCTGGTCAGTCACGCTCCCAAGCGGTGATACTCCGCAGGTGGATTTTGGGGGTGTGACAGATTGGTATCAGAGCCATTGGTTATAGAGAACTTGGTTTTAATATGGGAAAAACGTTTTTATTAAAACCAGACTATAACCAGAACAGTGCTCTCAACGATCCACAACGACGCTTCGCTCCACGTGCAAGACTCGACATCCTAGGTAATAAGGTTTATGTTTGTTACCTGCTTGCTAGAACTGCATAGAACTTTGCTCGTAGTATGCTTACATTACTTTGCTCACTACTTGTTATTGCTTGAGAACACTTACGTGCTTACACTCTTCTGTCATCGCACTATTCGCGAACTTTTCTCACTTATGTTGCCTTTGATGTGAAGATCAATGGCCGCACGAATTAACATGACTCAAGCCCAGCTAGAGGCTCTCATTGCTGCGGCAGTTGCAGCCGCTCAAGCAGGTAGTATACCCTGCAGTATAGACACTAGGATCTTTAGATCCTACATTAATTCTCGTATTTAACTTTGCCCTATTCGTACACAATAGGTCAACCCGCTCAGCAACAACCTGTGTGCACCTTCAAGAATTTCATGGATTGTCGTCCTAACACGTTCAGTGGCACGGAGGGAGCAGTTGGACTCCTCCACTGGTTTGAAAAGCTCGAGTCAGTTTTCGAGATGTGTGAATGCCCTGAGGCTCGCAGGGTGAAGTTCGCTACTGGCACACTTGAAGGGATTGCGCTCACTTGGTGGAACGCACAAGTGCAGATCTTAGGGTTGGCAGCTGCTAACGCCACACCCTGGAATGATTTCAAAGAACTGATCAAGAGGGAATACTGCACTAGAGAAGACATTCACAAGTTGGAGGACGAGTTGTATAATCTGAAAATGGTTGGATCAGAGATTGAAGCGTATACTAAACGGTCAAATGAGCTGGCCGTGCTGTGTCCAACTATGGTGGACCCTCCATACAAGCGTATTGAGTTGTATCTCAAAGGTTTGGCACCAGAGATACAGAGCCACGTTACCTCGGCTAACCTCAACAACATCCAGGAAATCCAGCGTCTCGCTCACCGTATTACAGATCAGGCAGTGGATCAGAACAAACTGCCAAAACGTGTCAAGGCTACCACTACTGCTGTCACCACTTCTGCTACTCCCAGTGACAACAAGAGGAAATGGGAGGGGGATTCTAGCAAGGGATCGGTTTCTGTTCAGTCTCAGCAGCGCAAGACAAATGACTATCAGAACTCGAGTCAGCAATCATCTGGCAGTCAGGGGCAGGGTGGATATCGGGGAATTCACCCATTGTGTAATAAGTGCAACCGACACCACAGCGGAAGATGTCGCAGGGAACAATGTCAAAGATGCCTCAAGATGGGTCATGAGGCTAAGGATTGTAGAAGCTCTCGGCCAGCAAATCAGAACCAGCAACTTCCGCCACCAGTTCCTCAAAACCCGCAGCAGCAGCAACCACAGCGTGGAAACCGGGGATGTTTCCAGTGTGGGGCAGAAGGTCATTACAAACGCTATTGTCCTCAGTTGAACCAGAACCAGAACCGCAATAATAATCAGGGCAACGGGAACAACAACAACAACAACAACGGGGGAAACAACAACAACAATGGCAACGAGGCAAGAGGTCGAGTTTTCATGTTAGGAGGAGGAGACGCAATGAACGATATTTAAACTTACAACTTATCTTGGGTTTTCATTATTATGTTTATGCTACTCAAACAAAGTTTGGTTTGAACATCAATTGTATTGGGTTTTATGAATTATTTTAACTTCTATACTTTATGTTTGATATGATGGATGGTTTGATATTATTGAGCGCACCTGCCGTGTTTATGGACCTTATGAACCGGGTGTGCAAACTCTATTTTGACAAATTCGTCATCGACGACATTCTGATCTACTCCAAGAGTCAGGAGGAGCACGAGCAGCACTTACGTCTTATCTTGGAAACCCCTTCGAAAGGAGCAAATATACGCAAGGTTTTCTAAGTGCGACTACTGGCTACGTGAGGTCCACTTCTTAGGCCATGTGGTGAACAGGGATGGAATTCACGTTGATCCATCCAAGGTAGATTCGATCAGGAACTGGCCTGCACCGCGTACACCGACAGAAATACGCCAATTCTTGGGTTTGGTGGGATACTACAGGCGGTTTATCAAAGACTTCTCCAAGATCGCGCAGCCGCTTACTATGATGACACAGAAGGGTGTCACCTACCGTTGGGGAGATTCCCAATAGACCGCTTTTCAGTACCTTAAGGATAGGCTTTGCAGCGCACCTATCCTCTCATTGCCAGAGGGCACAGATGACTTCGTGGTTTACTGTGACGCATCCATCCAGGGTCTTGGGTGGTGTTAATGCAGCGCGACAAGGTTATTGCTTACGCTTCACGTCAACTCAAGGTTCACGAGCGGAACTACACGACGCACGATTTAGAGCTGGGAGCTGTTGTTTTCGCGCTTAAGATATGGCGACACTACCTGTACGGTACCAGGTGCACGATTTACACCGATCACAGGAGTCTCGAGCATATTCTTAAGCAAAAGGAGTTGATCATGCGTCAACAGAGATGGATTGAACTACTAAACGACTACGAATGTGCCATCAAGTATCATCCAGGCAAGGCCCATGTTGTAGCCGACGCCCTCAGTCGAAAGGACACCCTACCTAAGCGCGTGCGAGCGTTACAGCTTACTATTCAGTCCAGTCTTCCTGCACGGATACGAGCTGCTCAGATAGAAGCACTAAAACCCGAAAACGTCAAGGCTGAAGCTTTACGTGATTCAAGGCAACGAATGGAACAAAAGGAAGACGGCGCCTACTATGTAACAGGACGTATTGGGTCCTACCCTATGGCGATCTACGAGAGCTTGTGATGGACGAAGCACACAAGTCTCGCTACTCGGTACATCCAGGGTCGGATAAAATGTACCACGACATTAGAACTACATATTGGTGGCCTAGTATGAAGGCTCACATCGCTACTTACGTCGGCAAATGTTTGACTTGTGTGTGGGTCAAGACAGAGTACCAGAAACCCTCAGGCCTACTTCAACAGCCTAAGATACTTCAGTGGAAATGGGAAGAAATTTCCATGGACTTCGTTACGGGTTTACCTAGATCTCAGCGTGGGAATGATACTATATGGGTGATCGTGGATCGACTCACCAAGTCTGCACACTTCCTGGCTATTAAGGAAACGGATAAGTTCTCCACTCTCGCAGACATTTACCTTAAAGAAGTTGTTTCGAGGCACGGGGTGCCCACCTCTATTATTTCGGATCGGGATGCACGATTCACGTCAGAACCATGGCCAGCGATGCACAAATCTTTCGGCTCACGATTAGGCATGAGCACAGCGTATCACCCTCAGACGGATGGGCAGTCTGAGCGCACGATTCAAACTCTAGAAGACATGCTTCGAGCGTATGTTATCGATTTCGGCAACAGCTGGGAAAAACACCTCCCTTTTAGTGGAGTTTTCATACAATAACAGTTACCACACCAGCATTCAAGCCGCTCCATTCGAGGCATTGTACGGACGTAAATGCCGGTCACCTCTCGGTTGGGCAGAGGTGGGGGATAGTCAGATTACAGGACCAGAAATGGTAGTTGACGACACTGAACGGATTGCACAAATACGACAACGCATGGCGGCAGCACGCGACCGTCAGAAAGTCTACGCGGATAAGCGTAAGAAGCCATTGGAATTTCAGGTCGGGGATCGGGTTTTATTAAAAGTCTCACCCTGGAAGGGTGTGGTTCAATTTGGTAAACGAGGCAAACTCAATCTACGGTTTGTTGGACCGTTCGAAATCACTGAAAGAATAGGCCCAGTAGCCTACATACTGAACCTACCAGCTGAACTCGGTGTAGTTCACAATGTATTTCACGTGTCGAATCTGAAGAAGTGCCTGTCAGATGAGACCCTCATATTTCACGTGGAATAGTGCACTATTGTAAAAAAAAATAATACTTGAGGATGTAGAGGACAATTAGTGGAATCCTAGTAATACTTAACCCTAAACTCTTTCACTAATCATTCCCTAATCATTCACAAAAACCAAAGCACGTACATCCACTTTCTCTAGCAATCATCATCACCAAATCATTGGCAAGAAATCACAAGTTTGATTTCCTCTCTTTCTCTAGAATCATTCAAGGTAATTGTTTATGGATTATTGTAATACTTGTAAATCTAATTGATTATTTGATTTCATAAATTCTTGGTTCTTGTTGTATGTGCAAACCCTAGTTTTCATATGATAGTTCTGTGATTGATTGATGGTTGATTGTTGTGAAATGGGTGTGGTTGATGTGGAATCATTGGCTGATGATTAAGATGCAAGATACGTAGAATTGTTGATTGATAACTGAACAGTTCACTGTGAAAATGTATGAAATAGGGTTTTGAATCGTGTGGAAACGTAACTGATGCAATCGTGATTTATTGTAGTCTGAGCTTTGTGATTGTGTTAGTCCGAGCTTTATCAGGTCGTATATGTCCGTGGTTTAATTGCTGGTTATGCCCGAGCTTGTTATCATATTGTCTGAGTTTTAAATGAAGTAAAGGGTCCGAGTTTATGTGATGGAATAAAGCCCGAGTTTGTGTGTGAATCAATGAAGGTCCGAGTTTAATTACTCATGTGAGGTCCGAGTTTATTACTTGAATAAGGTCCGAGTTTATTGAGCATACCTATGTCCGAGTTTAAAAGGGAGGATGTAGGTCCGAGTTTAATGTTATGTGCAAAGGGGGGCCGAGTTTATTGATTCACATAGGTCCGAGTTTAATGAGGACTAGCATGTCCGAGTTTAAGCTGATCTAACATGTCCGAGGTTCCTACTTGTCATCTGGACCGAGTTTAGCAGGACACATATGGTCCAAGTTTAGCAGCCCTTAATTGGTCCGAGCTTTATGTATTAAAGTCTTATGTCTGAGTTTAATTAAATAGAGTTCAGTCCGAGTTATATACAAGTGTTATGGACCGAGTTATTTGATGAACATATGGACCGAGTTTTAGTATAAGAGACCAAGTAATGTCCGACTTTCAAACAGGGGAAGCCCCCCCCACACTTGTCTGATGTTGTGCTATGTCTGATGCTGTGTAATTACCTGATGATGTGTAACTGCCTGATATTGTATAATGAGCAATTTGAAACAAGTAGCTGCATGATATATTATGCTGATTCTGTTAAGCTGTGTATGACACACCTTGATTCCCTGACTACGTTAAACTTGTGAAGTTTAATTGATGTTAATCTGTTAAGTATGATAACGGTGATCCTTAAATTGTTATACACGTTAGACTAGACTATGAAAACAAAGACGTGACACACGAATTATGTGAATATGATTAACCGTTTGTGTGAGGGATGATTCTGTATATGTATAATTGTATGATACTGAATGCAACTGTATGATTTTACATGCGTGAACATTCTATATGATATCATCATGTACACAATAAACACACAAGACACAACTGCTTGAATGACAACGATTTGCAAACCCTATTTGATGCAAACACTTACATCGTATCATGTGCAACACATCCTAGGTCGTGTGTTACGGACTTAGAGATTTATAAACCCTAGAAGCAATAACCTACCGAGCAAACCAAGGTGAGTTCACACAGCCAAGGCATGGGGTTCCCAGGGTGGGAATGGGATTTGATTATTTACTGGTGCATATCTATACTGGAACGTAGTGATGTGATTTGATGAACTATGGTACATACTCCGCTGATTGAACTACGACTAGACTAGTAACACTTATTGAACTGATCTTCGCACACCTGCCAAGGGTTGGCCGCGATATTATGACTGACTTCGCACACCTGCCTTTGGAAGGCCGCGAACTGTAATTTACATATCTTCGCACACCTGCCTGGTAGGCCGCGATACAGATAAACCTAGTCTAAAATACTTGGGATGAACATCCCCTAATATCTTCGCATACCTGCCTGGGAGGCCGCGATGGAAACTAGTACGATACGTGACATAACAAACGAACATACTACTACTCACGCTATACTATTATTGAACTGTTAACTGTGAACTCGCTCAACTAGTTGTTGACTTTCTGCTACATGCCTTGCAGGACATTAGGTACATATGGAGCTTGCACAGGGAGGAGCAGGTCGTTGTGGTGCATGGATCGTGGATGTTTTGATAAACTTACAACACTTGAACTATCTACATACATTGGATTCTCATTGTTACGCTTCCGCAACTTAAATTATGTTTTGTTGGAATATCAATCGTATTGAATGATTTGTTTACATTTATTATACTTGACATTAATTACATGTTCGATACGATTGGTGGCTTGATCCTGGTCAGTCACGCTCCCAAGCGGTGATACTCCGCAGGTGGATTTTGGGGGTGTGACACCTTCAGCAAAACCATGTCTCCTACCTCAAACTCTAGAGGTTTCCTTCTTCGGTCCGCATAACATTTCTGACGATCGCGGGCCGCCTTGATGCGATCTCGGATTTGTGCAATCTTATCTGTGGTTTCCTGGACCACATCAGGACCAACCAGTTGTTTATCACCTGCATCAGACCAACAAAGCGGTGATATGCACTTGCGGCCATATAGAGCTTCAAATGGTGTGACACGAATACTGGTGTGGTAGCTGTTGTTGTATGAAAATTCGACAAATGGCAAATGTTTATCCCAGCTACCGCCCAAATCCATAACACATGCTCTCAGCATATCTTCCAACATTTGTATGGTCCGTTCGCTTTGTCCGTCAGTCTGTGGGTGAAGTGCAGTGCTCAGATTCAGTTGTGAGCCAAAAGCTTCTTGGAAGGATTGCCATATCCTTGACACAAACCTTCCGTCTCTATCAGAGATGATCGAGAGAGGCACTCCATGGCATGTAACGATTTCTCTCATGTAAATTTCAGCCAACTTGCTCGTGTTATCTTTCTCCCTGATAGGTAAAAAGTGCGCAGATTTCGTTAACCGGTCCACTATTACCCAAATAGTGTCATGACCTCTTGACGTTCTTGGCAACTTTGTAATAAAATCCATTGAAATTTGTTCCCATTTTCACTTGGGAATCTCAGGTTGTTGTAGAAGTCCTGAAGGCTTCTGGTATTCAGCTTTAACTTTAGCACACGTTAAACACTTGCTCACATAAACAGCAACGTCGCCTTTCATCCTAGGCCACCAATAGTAATCTTTAAGGTCCTGGTACATCTTATCCGCTCCTGGATGCATGGTTGCAGAAATCGGCCTAGGCGGCCGATTAATCGGCGCCTAGGCGCTAGGCGGTCATCTACTGCCTAATTTTGAGCTAGGCGGTCAATTAATCGGTCATGGTCAAAAATCGGTCAAAATTGGTCCTAGGCGGTCAAAATCGGTCCTAGGCGGTCAAAAATCGGATTAATCGGACAATATTAGTCGGTCAAAATCGATAAAAATCGGTCCTAGTCGGTTCTAGGCGGTCAAAATTGGTCAAAATCGGTCAAAATCGAACCATACTATCTGAAACTTGAAGTATTTATGTGAATTTTGAAGTATTATTTTTATATTATTGGGTATATATATACAATTTTGAAAAAATACATATAAAAATCCCATTCCGATTAATCCCGATTAATCCTGATTAATCCCGATTAATCCCTAGGCTGTACCTCACCGCCCGACTAGCGCCTAGCGCCTTCTACAACATTGCCTGGATGGATAGAGTACCGCGATTTGTGAGCTTCATCAAAAATAACTTTTCTCAATCCACCAAACAGAGGAACCCAAATCCTTTTCATGAAACATAACGTCCCTTCCTCGTTTGGTATTAACTGCTTCTCCATCCCACGGAGATATTCTTCCTCAATGTTTCATTCCTTCAACGCCTCTTTCTGCGCGGTACGAATGCGCAGAGAAAGATCCGTTTGGATAATCATTTCCAAAGCCCTAACCCTTATGGGCTTGATTCTCTCCTTTCGACTTAGGGCATCGGCGACCACATTCGCCTTCCCTGGATGATACTTAATTTCGCAGTCGTAGTCGTTCAACAACTCAACCCATCGTCTTTGTCTCATGTTCAGCTCTTTCTGGTCGAATATGTGCTGCAGACTTTTATGATCTGTGAAGATTGTACATTTCGTACCATATAGGTAGTGTCTCCAAATCTTTAAAGCAAATATCACTGCGCCGAGTTCCAAATCATGTGTGGTATAATTCTTTTCATGTACCTTCAGCTGGCGCGATGCGTAAGCTATAACCTTCTGGCGTTGCATCAACACGCAACCCAATCCTTGACACGAGGCGTCATAGTATACCACAAAATCGTCAGTACCTTCCGGTAGTGCTAAGATTGGCGCGTTACAAAGCTTATCTTTCAATAGCTGGAACATTTCTTCCTGTTTGATTCCCCAATCAAACTTCTTATCTTTTTGTGTGAGGAGCGTCAATGGTTGAGCGATCTTCGAAAAATCCTCAATGAACCTTCGATAGTAGCCAGCCAAACCCAAGAATTGTCGAATCTCGGTTGGCGTCTTTGGGGTTTCCCAATTCTTGATCGCTTCGATCTTGGTGGGATCCACATGAATTCCATCTCCATTTACCACATGTCCAAGAAATTGGACTTCATGTAGCCAAAACTCGCACTTAGAGAATTTGGCGTACAACTGTTCTTTCTTCAGCAACTCCAGAATAGCTCTTAGATGTTGTTCGTGCTCAGCCTTTGTCTTTGAATAAATCAAAATGTCGTCGATGAACACAATCACGATCTTATCCAAGTATGGCTTGCAAACTCTGTTCATCAAATCCATGAAAACTGCAGGTGCGTTTGTCAACCCAAACGGCATAACTAGGAACTCGTAGTGCCCATAACGAGTCCTAAAGGTTGTTTTCGGGATACTTTCCTCTTGTATCCTTAGCAGATGGTAACCTGATCGCAAATCGATCTTAGAGTAAAAGCTTGAACCTTGGAGCTGATCGAATAAATCAACGATCCTTGGCAGAGGATACCTATTCTTGATCGTCAGCTTATTCAACTCCCGGTAGTCAATGCACATACGGAAACTACCGTCTTTCTTTTTGATGAACAAGACCGGAGCTCCCCAAGGTGAGAAGCTTGGTCTGATGAATCCCTTGTCTAACAACTCTTGAAGTTGTGTCGACAATTCCTGCATCTCTGATGGTGCATGTCTATAAGGTGCCCTAGCTACAGGCGCGGCGCCTGGAACTAAGTCAATACGGAACTCCACTTGCCTTTGGGGTGGAAATCCTGGCAAGTCCTCTGGGAAAACTTCCGGATACTCCCTCACGACAGGGATGTCTTCGATCTTTGGTTCTGCAGCTTTCTTATCTACAATGTGTGCCAGGAAGGCAGCACATCCCTTCTGTAAACACTTACGGGCTTTCAGGCAGCTGATAATTCTTAAAGGCCTATCACGCTTTTCTCCATGAACCACAACTGTTTCACCATCTTCGGTTGGGATACGAACGACCTTTTCGTGACAAAGAATTTCTGCCTTGTTGCTTGATAACCAATCCATTCCTACTACCACGTCGAAGCTCCCCAGCTGGACTGGTAGTAGATCCAAAGCAAACTCACGCTCTCCCAACTCGATTACACAACCTTTGACCACTTCATTGGCTTCTACTAACTTTCCATTAGCCAATTCGATTGAGTACGGGATATCTAATTTACTAGCGGCTAAACCAAGCATATTCTTAAACTCTAACGATACGAAGCTATAATCGGCACCAATATCAAATAAAACGGATGCAAAGCGTTGGTTTACAGGGAACGTACCAGTAGCAACATTGGGATCCTGGCGTGCTTCCCTCGCTTCGATATTGAAAACTCTTCCCCGGGCTTGGTTCAATTCTGGGCAGTTCCTCCTATAGTGCCCAATGTCACCACAGTTAAAACAACCTGGTCTTTGCCCGTTTCCACCTCCATTCCCAGCTTGATTGTTGTTCTGATTTCGATTCACATTACCAGCTTGATTCACATTGTTGCCTCGATTCCCATTTCCTCCATTGTTCCCCTGTGGGCGATTCCCAATACCACCATGATTGTTATTTCTATTCCCAAATCCTCCTTGGCCTCCCCGGCCAACAGTGGCCCAGCAAGTATCCTTTGAGTGACCAACCTTTCCACATGCTTCACATACTTTCGAACCACACCGGCCAGAATGGTGACGTTGGCAGGTGTTACACTTGGGATGTGTGCCCATATATCCCTTTCCTTTCTTTCCAGTACCAGCCGCGGTTTGGACTGGCGCGCTCGGTTCTCCTTTCTTAACAACCCCGCTTGTTCCTTGTTTGAAATTCGAGAACTTCCTTTTATTACCCTCGGACGACTCTACGTGAGTCTCCGGCTTCTTTTGCTCAACATCAGAAAACTTGTTTAGGCGGATAGCCTCCTTAGTAAGAGCCACGCTCAGATCGATTGCCTCAGTAATTGTTGCCGGCTTTGAAGAGGTCACCATACTTATGATTTGAGGAGCTAAACCACAAATGAAGCGCTTGATTCGCTTGAATTCTGGTATGACCATATAAGGTACCACATGAGATAAGTCGTGAAACCTCTGAACATATTCCGCGATCTTGGATCCTTCCATCTTCAAATGCCAAAACTCAGTTTCCAACCTTTGAATTTCAGCGCGAGAGCAATACTTTCTTCGCATGAGCTCTTTCAGCTCATTCCATGTCATTGCGTATGCAGCGGCTTCACCAAGGGTTTGGACTTGTAAATTCCACCATGACAGGGCTCCGTCCAAGAATAGCCAAGAAATGTAAGTAACTTGCTGGTCTGGAGCGCATTTGCTCATGCGGAGAACTGACTCTGTCTTCTTGGCCCATCGAACAAAAGCAACAGCACCTCCGGTGCCATCAAAGTTGACAGGCTTGCAGTCTAGGAACTGCTTGTAGGTGCACCCTGCACATACGTTAGAATATACAAATGGCATTAGCAAACTTGCTAGAGATATCCGATTATATCATGGTATGCCTTAATGACTTAGTATTACCATGAGGCGGATTGTTGTTGCCGGTATTGCCAGAATTACTTCCGCTAGTTCCTCATTGAGAGGCGGCGTATTGCGCGATGGCGGCCGCGATGACCTGCTGAAGTTCTGCCTCATTGGTAGGCATGGTGGCATCTTCTAAAAGATGGTTCATATTGGTCAGGTCATAGTAGGTAAAGTGTACGTATATAACAATAGTACTAATACACAACATCTCATGTTAAAATAAACCAAACACACAACATCCCATGTTATAAATAAATCAACCACATAACATCTCTTGTTATAGAACATAAATAATCAATCAAACATCACATGTGATGAGAATACTGCGATTGCATTGCCATAAATCGAGACCACAAAGTAAAGTTTACAAGTACATATCTGTATCATACAACATCAACGACTAAGGGCTACATCACCCCAGTCCAAAATATCAAATCAATGTCAACAATATCCCATATACATAACAACAAAAGTCAGGATCAATATGCAGTCTCCAAAAAGCTGTGTAGTCTGTGCAATCGCCGTCTTCTCAACAAAAGTCCACCCATGTCGTACAAAATAGCCCTACGCTGATGGCGGTGGAGGAGGGGGAAAATGAGAATAGAACAGTCAGCGCATGTGAAGCCAATCCTCCTCCATGGCTCGGTGAGAACGCAAAAGATACGCTAGCTGCTGCTCCTGAGTCCAAAAACGAGCAGCAGAGTCTGAAGATAACAGACGAGGGGGTGTGATATCGCAGGGTGAGTCTGGCCCTGGCACTGGCTTGGTGGTCGCTGTGCTCTCTCGAGCTCCTGCACGCGACGTGTCTGTGCCTCCTGCTGGATCATGAATGACCTGAGAACATCCTCTACAGAATAACCCATGTGAAAAGGATGATAAGGATCTGATGGTGGCATGATGGGTGGTGAAGTCCAGAGAAAAGGCTCACTAGCTGGAGCAAAGGATGGCATAGTAAACGGTGCAACCGGGGGAACAGCAGTGTGATGAGGGATCTGTGGTGCAAACTGATCTCCTCCAGTCAGAAAAGGTGAATGGCTGAAAGGCTGTCGAAAAGAGCCCTTTCCAGGACGTGGTGGAGGGATCTCCTGGAGAAATGTGATGGGCAGATCTGCGCGATGAGCATCAGCAGTGTGTGTGGGAAACAAGGGTGCATCAAAAGGAGCTGAAGCATGTGCTGAAATAGTTGTAACTGGTACCACAAAAGGCGGGTACTCATCATCATCATCATCATCATCATCATCATCATCATCATCATCTATCCACCCATTCCGGGTGTGCGCATAACGGGGGTCAACATGGGTAGCAAAAAGTGCATTATCGGGCTCTATAGGCACTGGGTCAGGTGGAGTGGCAATAACAGGATCAGCGGGTATATCAGCAATGTGAGGGGCATCAATATGAGCATCAGCAACAACATGATCATCCTCCAGTAGTGGAGCAACAATAGGATGATCATCGATAGGTACATCAACAATCAAAGGATCAACAACGGGTACATATGCATGAATAGGGTCATGCTCGAATACGGGGTCTGGAGCATCTACTGGCTCGGGGGCCACAGCAGGCTCCGGGTCGTCAAACTCCATCTCGAAATCTGCAGGATCAGCAAACGCAGGGTCAACGGGGTCAACAGGGTCCTCCATGGGCTGATCTAGGTGTATAAACTCAATGTCCTGGTCTGGATCGAAGCCAGGTGGGAAGACGGGATCGGAATCATCATCAAAGTCATTATCGATCGCGAAACTCGGGGCAGGGGCAGGTGCAGCAGATGACGCCCTATCGGGGTCTGAATCATGCGAGTAGTGCTGCGCGCCCTGCGCATGCGATGGTGCAGATGCCACAGACTCGAAAGAGTCTGGGACAGGTGAATGGGCAGGTGACTCCTCAGCAAGAGTATCTGCGAGAAGCAAGAGATCGTCGGCAGCTATAAGGGCCTCGCCCTCAACGTCATCCTCCTCTAGTGGATCCTCGTCAAACAAATCGACGTCGTCGTCAGCGACTACGTCTAGAGGCATATCAATAACAGAGTACATGGCAAGGGGTATGGGAGCAGGGATCACCACAAGCGGCAAATCCCCAGTGATGGGGCCATCAGCGGGCTCAACCACGGCATCGGGTAGTGCAAACGACTGGAAATCGTCGTCGTCTATACTGGTGGTGTCCGAAGTATACACCTCTCGCTCCGATGACACTTTGTCGTCCGACACTATGGGCATAGGGTAAGTGGTGTCCGACTCAACTGTGCCGGATGAAGGCATATCGTCTGTAACACAAACACACATATGCACAAATAATCAATCATATAGTCAAATAAGCACATTAGTTACCAATAAGCAATCAAATAGTCCTCCTAGTCCCACTAGCCTCCCAGACTGACTCCCTAGTCCCACTAGTCAATTCTCCCAGCCTCCCAGACTGACTCCCTAGTCCCACTAGACAACTCTCCCAGCCTCCCAGACTGACTCCCTAGTCCCACTAGACAATTCTCCCAGCCTCCCAGACTGACTCCCTAGTCCCACTAGACAACTTCCTCAGCCTCCCAGACCGAGCCTCAGCCTCCCAGACTGAGCCATAACTAACAATTAAAAATGTGCTCAACCTTTGTTTGTAAAAATGTTTTGTGACCTGGATCTGGACTTAAGTGGTATGCAGTGTAAAAATGTTTTCGTGAGAGCCCTAGTGATCATAGTCTAGACTTGAGAAGGAATCCTAGTTCGCTATGATCAGAGCTCTGATACCAAGCTATCACACCCTGGCTTTGCGGAAGCGTGGGTTTATTTGGTGTGACTTCTTAATACCATAGCTTAATCATAACAAAGCTATATGAAAGTAAAACCATGCAGAATCATCCATTAAAGTCTTAAAAACAAAAGTAACAACATTGTCTCAAAGTGTTGACACATGCAACGGAAATTACAACCTACCAAATGAAAACATTGTTCTTAAGACGCAACCACAACATAAAATAAAACACCGTTTAAGACTTGCGACTCGTCCAGGTAAAAGTCGCAATCCCTAACGTGGATGATCCCGTAACTCTAACGCAGCGTAGCATACCGTGCCAGAATCCTTAATTCCCTGAAATACATGTAAGTTGGAAAAATCAACAAAATTGTTGAGCGAGTTCATGTGTAGTGAGTATGTAAAAACCTTTGTAAGTAATAAAACCCTGGTATGTAGCGAATAAGGAAAAAGAGATCACCAATGGTTTGCAAGGCCATTGATATGTGTGATGTGCAGTAGGAAGACTCAAAACTAGCGGATTTTGCGTTGGGCACAAAGTCACCCCGAGGTCCGTTCTGCTGGGCCTGGGGCTGGGCTCGCTACACCCAGATAGATCTGCCGCTACTGTCCCTCGGTCCTACTCTGAGGATTAATGGCCTTCAGTTCAAGCCTATCCACTCACATGATCTAAGCAGTAACCCTCCTTACGCTAATCATACCATGTGTAAAGTACTCGTAAACATAGTAACATGTATTTCACCCCCACAGTTTAGAAAACTGGAAACAGTTAAGAGAAAAGGGGGACATGAACTCACTGAAGTGCGTCTCTAAAAAGTATCTCCCAGAAAATCTGTTGTGCGACGACCTACACGTACTAACTTTTATTAGACGGACGACCGTGCCTTAGTTTAGTTTAAGGTTTAATGTCTTTGGGAAATAGTTAGGAAACTATTTCGTGCTTACACTTCGTAGTTATTTGGTAAATACTTTCCTTCCCAAGGATGGGGGTTTTAATACATGTGTTTTCTTGTAATTCCAAAAATATATTATTAAGTCACACTTAAAAATATATTTTAATTATATTTCTAAAATATAAATATTTTTCCCAAAAATATTATATTTTATTCCATAAAATTTTACCCAAATTAATATCCTTGTCAAAATACACACTTATGAGTATTTTCTTAAAGTACGTAAGTTACGTTGTAAGGCTCGGGTGGTATTAATAATACCAGTGTAACTTAAATATTATGAGGCGTTCGTATTATTTTAGAGCCGTGAATATTCAGTAATATTATTTTTACCCTAAAAATAATATTTACGTAGTTCACAAAATAATCATAAAAATCTCACAAGTGTTGTTATGTAAAATATATACTAAATATATATTCTAGCAAGTTTTGTTTTGTGAAAATCCCACCTCCGACACTTGGAAGTTTCGTAATAAAAATCGTGGCGAAAGTTATTTTTTGAAAACAAGTTAAAAATATAGTTATAGACACTTGTCACAAAAAAATGTTGCCAAGTGCTTTTATTTCTGCAGAAATTTCACCAGAGTTTCCACTGTAACTGGAGGTGGCCACGCTTTTAAGCGTATCATTTTCTTTTAAAATTTCAATTCAACAATGTTCCCAACATCAATCAACAAAGTTTCATCATCAAAATAGTCAAAGTAGATATAAATCGCAAAACACATGAACTTGTGGTTTGTGTAAGATATGTAGTAACCTTCCCCATATTTTTAGTAGATCTTTTTATAAAATCGGTTTCTTGAGAATCTTGTTTTTAAAGAAGATACATCTTTACAACTTCTTGTCAAAAATTACAAAAATAATTCTTGGTGAAAACTTTTTGTTACACAAGTGTCTACACACTTGTGTGTTCACAAAAATCACCTTTGTTTAGGAAAGATCCGGCTTTAAAAATATGATTTCATCTTACACTTGGTTCTTCGAAAATACCAATTGTAGATCTTTAGATCTACTAGTTTAGAACTCCATTTCATAAGAAAAATTGTTTTTACACAAGTTCATGTTTATGTTTGAAAGGGTTCGTCATCTAATAACTTTACGACTTAACATATGGCTAGTTCATGTTTCATGAACATGATCTAGCGCGGTTTGATGACGATCCATTCCCATACTAGCAACCAACAACAATAAATAACCATAACAAAACTAGTTTCAAAAGTTTTACACCATTATTCATCCATTAACCACTTTGTTTATCTCTTTAGTAGACTTTTAGTCTTTGATCTTATATGTTCATGATTTTCAACTGAAAAGTTCTTATTAACCACTTTAGAATAGTTCAAGAAGGTGTTTAGAGCCACTTACTACTAGCTCGAGGCTAGGGAAGATACTAGTCGAAAAACGAGTGGTTAAAAGCGTCGTAGAGAGGTCCTTGGCAATCCGCAAGCACCGGGCTTCCTCGTATGAGATCCTTCACACTTGTATGCAAGTAGAATGCGTTGATCAAAATCGAAAAGTGGTGGTGGGGTGCTTGTGGTTCTCGGCCGAGATATCTAGAGAGAGGGGGATGAGAGTGATTTTTGTTCAAGTGTTTGTGAAGGTTACAAGGGACTTATGCTTGTACTTATAGGCCAAACCTTTCTAATTAACCAAAGGAAATTATGTCATCTAGATATATGGCATGGGGGATTAAAATAATCAAGGTTGTAAGATGGTGTCCCCTATGGGGAACCGAACTTGGTTAAGGGGGGGGGGGGTAATCGGTTCATTTTGAACTAAATGATTAGGATATAGTTATGCTAAAATTAGGAGGTTAACTAGTTACTAACATGTAGTGTCTTGTGACGGGTGTTAGGGTATTCGGGGACCCTAACTGGCTCAGAAAAGAATAACAGTGTCAATGACAATATTTTTATGTTCCGGGTAAAGTCCGGTTGTTCGGTTGGATATTAATCCGTTAAAGTGCTAAATAAGTATTTAAAGTGTCGTTATTATTATTTTTAGTGACACAAAGAATATTCGACACTTTGGAAAGTGTCTAGTATTATTTTCCCATGTTTTTGCACTTTACTAGTTTGCTAAAATGCTGAATTTTCATATTAAAGTGCAAGATTTCGTGTTTAAATCATATTTTTGGCACATCCGGTCACTATAACTATCACCTAGTGACGCAGTTCTACAACCCTTATTTCCCTACACTCTCTACTAGTGTAGTAAACTATCTCTAGCTCATACAGGCCTTAGAGGCAGTGTCTGACCGATGCTGGCTATATCAGCATGTTTAACGGGTTATCCGTTCATTGTGCTACTATGCTTTTGTGCATCAAGGTTGTCACTAAAGTTTCGTTTGTAAATAATAGAGTGACGGTTAATAAAGTATGATGCAGGCAAGTATATGTATTAGTATTCAAGTAGCAGTTTGTCCACAATTGAAAGTAAGCACAGTAATTAAGCAGTAATTAAATAGTAATTAATTCGTACGGATACCTGATTTGGTGATGGTTGTAACACTATATACTCCTGAAGAAATCGTTAAACCCACCAATGAGTCGAGAATATGTGTAGGAACTCCGTTAGCATGGCGAAAACTTAGTGGACGAAGGAAATAGAATTCGACAGATAGGAGAGAAGCTAGTTTGAAAATATGATGAGAATAAGATGCAGTATTGGATGAACGACACCTAGAATAACATATGAATATGTGTTAATATTGTATTTTGATAATATATATATATATATATATAACCAACTAAAATAGATAGACTAAAATAGATATAGATGCATAACTACTAGTGTGTTAGTTTCAATTGTAATATGTAATCGAAAAGGTAATAATACAATTTGGGTGATTGTAGACAGATTGACCAAAACTGCTCATTTCTTACCAATGAAGGAAACTTTCAGTATGGAATAGTTAGCCAAGTTATATGTAAATGAAATAGTTTCATTACATGGAATTCCTTTATCTATTGTATCTGATAGAGATAGCCGTTTTACTTCTCATTTTTGGACTAGTTTCCAAAAAGCAATGGGAACCAGGTTAAATCTAAGCACAACTTATCATCCACCAACGGACGAACAAAGCGAAAGGACAATTCAGACGATGGAAGATATGCTTAGAGCATGTGTAATTGATTTTGGAGGAAATTGGGATGATCATTTACCATTAATAGATTTTTCCTACTATAATAGCTATCATACTAGCATTAATGTTGCACCGTTTGAAGCACTTTATGGACGAAAGTGCCGAACTCCAGTCTGTTGGGCAGAAATTGGAGAAAAGCAACTATCTGGACCAGAGATAGTGCAAGAAACAACAGACAAGATTATTCAAGTCAATGAAAGACTAAAAGCAGCACACGGTCGTCAAAAGAGTTATGCAGATAACCGAGGAAAACCTTTGGAATTTCAAGTTGTAGATAAGGTATTGTTAAAAGTCTCTCCATGGAAAGGAGTAATCAAGTTCATAAAAAGAGGAAAGCTAAGCCCCAGGTATGTTAGACCTTTTGAGATTATTAGAAGAATAGGACCTGTAGCTTATCAGCTACAACTGCCAAAGGAAATGGCAGGAATACATGATATGTTTCATGTTTGTAATCTCAAAAACTGCTTAGCAGATGAATCATTAGTAATACCTCTTAAGGACATAGAGGTAATTGAGAAACTTAAGTTTATTGAGAAAACCCTTCAGATTGAAGATAGAAAGATCAAGAATCTCAAACACAAGAGATTAGTTCTGGTCAAAGTGAAATGGGACTCTAAGAGAGGACCAGAATACACTTGGGAACTCGAATCAGAAATGTAAAGGAAATATCCACACATGTTCCAATAGATCTCGAGGACGAGATCTAAATCAAGGTGAGGAGGATATAACAACCATCCTAAAACCCCTTAACATAACCCTAAACGTCCCTATTATACCTCGTATACTCGTTAACGAACCTAAAATACCTTAATATTCATAAAACTCAAATAAAAACAAATATACGAAGCCCTCGCGGGGCGCGACCTGGTCAAGCCAGGTCTGTCGTGGGGCGTGACACCTGATTACTTGCCGGACACCCAGCCAGCCACGTGTCCTAACGCATGTCGAGGCTAGTGTGCTGACTGGTCAAGGCTAGGGCCTAACCTACCTCTTTCGCGGGCCGCAAAAGCCAAAATTGGATCCTTCGCAGGGCGCGAGCCGCCATCCGGACAGCCTATATAAGGGGCGATCGAGCTCATTTGTTTTCGTTCAGATTTCTTTTCTCACTGATCTCTAGTAGGCTATTATACCGGGAAATAAAACCCCTAAAAAGTGAAGCTCTGCCTCGTTGTAAGTATTATAACCCCTGATCACGTATCTATTACCCTGCCCGATTGATCTAGGGCTCCGTAACGCATGTCAAGGCTCTACTTGACTCAGTCGTTGGAGTTTTGTCTCGTGTTACACCCAATTTATCTAGGGCTCCATAATGCATGTCAAGGCTCCGCCTGACTCAGTCATTGGAGTTCTATCTCGAGTTATACGGTTAATGTGATTTGGGTTATCTTACTAACACGTGTGCATTGTTTAATTTTAATTGATAATAACCAGGAGAATCACCAGGAAGCTATAGTAGTATCACCTAAATTAACAATGTGAGTACATTCCCTTTTATAAACCTTTTTGTGAGTACATCTTATTTTTGTCACCTTTTTGTGAGTCAAATATTTTACAAAACCCTGAAGATTTATCAAGACACTCACAGTGATTAAGTTTTTGTAATTCTACAATTATCATCAGTATGTGGGGTTTTGTATACATTATTTGACACTCGTTACTATTGCGAATAATAGCGTGACCGCAAGCACGGGGGACAAAAGGTTGCCCAGTAGCAATACTGTATTGCATAATTGGATAGATATAAACATTGTGAACCTTAATACTGTAAAGTCGTCAAAACTATTTTGATTAAACTGGGATGCACTCGTCAGTATTTCTTGCTGATAAAACCTTTTTAAAACGCGTTTCAGGTAACTTAATGTGAAGCTAATAGAAGCTAGCTGGAGAGCACTGAAGGCTTAAAGTTGTGGCTATAAAATTACCAAATAAGAAAATTAGGGTTTATCCCTAAGAATGTATTGTCAAATGAAACTTGGGGTTTTATCCCATTTATTATTATAAAAGTTTGGTGTTTAACTCTGATAAAAATATTTCCTAATTACGGTCCTGATGTATGAATTCCGTTGCAAAATTAATAAACACCGATACCATCTGATTGGTCCGCGGCACCCGCTCCAAGGGCAGGGGTCGGGGGCTGCGACATACTTCATGGGATGCATATGGGTTCCGCTCTTTGCCGGTATTCGGGAAGTAATTGTTGATGCATTTATTGTCTATCGCCTTCGTCAATTCGAGTCGTAGTGAAAAGCCGGAAGAAATCAAGCACATAATGTCACAATTAGTTAGAAATAACAAGGTGGCGTTTTGGTAATTAATGAGAAGTCTCATTAATTCCAAGGCCTATAAATAGGATTGTGATGTCATAACTTTAAAAGGCTTAGAAGACTTTCAAGACTTTTCCTCCATTTTGTACATTTGGTGATTCAAGTTTAGAGAGAGAAAGTCTAGAGAGAGAAAGTCGTTGTAAACGTGAATCTTGTACCGGATTTGTCATATCTTTCAATAGATTCTCGTTACTAGTACGTTATTGTGTGTTCGGTCATGCACGTTCATGGATTCCGCAAGTGAAACGTTCGTTACGCAATCGAACGGCGTCAAAACCGGTCCTACAAGTGGTATCAGAGCTAGGAGCTCGATTGCACGATCAAACACATCGTTTTCGTACCAGATTTCAGCCGATTCAGATCCGATTTCATCTATTTCTTCCTCTTCTACCTATTTCTCACGTTTTTTTCGGAAATTCGTTAAATTGAACGTGATTTCACGGTCCGATTCGTCTGAATTTTTAACATGTTGTGCGAAAATACGTGAATTACAACCCTACCAAGTTTCAAACCCAAACTCCTAGCCGTTTAGGAGTAATCGAAGAATTTCGGTTCGATTTCGTATCATATTTTCAGGTCCGCTCGTAAGATCTTTGACAGGTTCGCTCATAGGGTAAAAAAAGGTTCGCTTATTTGATTTGAGATGGTTCGCTCCAAATTACTGTTGTGGTCCGCTTATTAATCAACAGATTCGCTCATTCGGTTTAAAAAAGGAGATTCGCTCATAGGTTGTTGATTTGAGATGGTCCGCTTATTTGTCAAATAGGGTCCGCTCCAAATGTCAGAATAGTGGGTTCGCTCTTTTGTCATCTTCTTCACGTGATTGTCTGATCATTACTGATTGTCGGCAGGTTAATTGCCAGCCCATGTTCACCGCCCATACAATTGTCGGCCCAATCAAAGCAATCGATGTTTAAGTGTTTGTCGGCTGGTTGTCTTTATTGATATCACGTGAAGCTATTAGACGACCCAATAACCTTCATGTTGCCGCCCATTTAACCATTTGTCTGTGGGGGTTAAACAAGTCCATACAAGCGGCCACTAAACAAGCGGCCCAATCAAAGAAAGCACTCATAAATGGCCCATGTGATAAAGTCATGTTATCGGCTGAAGTGTGTAAACAAGAGGTCCAATGATAGTTCATGTGTCATAAATATTGCCGCCCATTAAAAGTAATTGGCCCAATCATCCGTATTTTGGTTAGTGTGTTGTCATCGATCAGTGTAGTGTGTTGTCAATGTGCTGCCCCATTAAAAGTAACAGCCCATTAATCTGCCCACTTGTGAGTGATATCACCGACCCACTACCTTTTGTGGCCCAATCAACAGGTGGTTTAGTGACATTGTTTGGCCCCATAATTGTCGACTAATTGTGAAGCCCAAAGTGTTCACATTATCTTGTCCATCTTTAATCATAGCCAATCGACATCACCGCCCACTTATTTGGAGGCCCAATTAAAAGTTGTCTGCATGTGAAGTCATATTACACCGCCCCTTGAAAGTCATTGTTATAAAAGGCCCAATCAAAGGAATGTGAATATAAAGACTGATATTGCATGTGTTGATTAATTGGTTGTCGGCCCAACCAATAATAAAGGTCCAATCATCGAACTTGGAGGTGATTCGAGGTGATTAGTGAAGCATCGAAGATTTGCCTGAGCGAATCCTCACTCGATCCGTTGTCGCCTAATCTTTGATATTCAATCGGATAGTCGTTTGTTTGTCTAAATTTTTGTATTGATTGAAAACTCGTCTTTGAGAATCTTTTAATACCGAAGATGGATTCTGAAATCTATATTACACTGAACAAGTTTGAAAATTTTACAGGTATCAAGGGAGAATCAACAGAAGAATTGATCAAAAGGTATCGAGTTGTATTGGGAGATGATGAGATTGAAGATAACCAAGACTAATGAGGAATGGGTTGACAAGTTGGCAAATGTTTTACCGGGTGACATGTGGAGAACGTATTTGTTAGATTTGAGGAAGATATATTTAGACGTGAATTTGAGCTTGTTTATCGAGAAGATTGAAGAACTAGAACTTGAACTCCGAAAGAATAAAGCAGCAAATGATAAAGTAGAATTCAAATCTGAGGAAAATGTTCGAGAGGAAGAGGAGCAGGTTAAAGAAATTTCAGCTATCAAGGTGGAGAAGAAAGCTGAAGCTGAAAAGATGATAGAGAAGTGCTCAAATTGTGAAGATCTGAAAATGCCAAACTCTTGAGGGATTTAGAGAGTTTGACATTAGAAAACAAAAATCTTAAAAATTCAGAAAATGTTTTGAAAAATCAAAAACAAAATTTAGAAAATGAAAAATAAAAAATGGAAAAAGAAATTCAAAGTCAAATAAAAATTCTAGAAGATGGGAGAGATGTGTTCAGTAAAAATAACATCGAAAAGCAAAAAATGATAAATTCTCATCTTCAAAAGATTATCCAACTTGAAAAGGAAAGTGAGCAAGCTCGAAAGAAAATCAGTGAGCTTGAAAATAAATTGAAAGGTTTTGTGACTTCTTCAACGTATGTGAATATTCCATGTCCAAAACCGATCAATTCTGTTCCAATAAGTGACAGTGTCACAAACTTTGACAATGTCAAAGTTGAAGATTGTGATGAGAAATCTGATGATGAAAAAGAAAAAATTGAAAAACAAAAATTGTTTTTAGAATTAAAAGAAAAATTCAAAAATACTGTTTTGCAATCTACTGAAATAGGTGAATGTTCAAAGCAGAAACCTGTTAAGGAGAGTGTAGAACAAAAACAAATTGTTAAAAAGTCGAAAAATGTTCAAAATAAAAATAAAAGCTCATCAGATCAATCATCCAATCGCAATCAAAAAGTACAAAAATTGAAAACCGAAAACTCAAAAATTGTTGGTAATAAGTGGTGCAGGTTTGACCACAGTGCTCAAAAGACAAATCCAACAATCAAGAAGAGGAAAGAGTATCACCAAGCCAAACAGTGCTTTGATCTGAGCGTTTGGTATGAAGATGGTGATTGGTACGATAACAGAGTGTGCTACAAATGTGGTTATCAAGGACACATTGCTGTTAACTGCCAGAGACAAAGATTTGAGACAAGAAGATGCTATAATTGTCAAATCAAAGGACACATTGCTAGGGATTGCCCAAGGAGATCAAATGAAAGATTGAGGGTTAATTCTCAGAAATTGGCAAAGAAACCAGTCACTGTCAAGCCCAAGGATCTGAAAGTTTCAGAACAGAAAGTCAAAGAACAGAAGGCTCAAAAACCTAAAGTTCAAGAAACGAAAGTGAAGCTTTCTCAGGGGCAAAAAGACAAACTGCGAAAGAAGAGGAAGAAGGCCAGAGAATATCTGGAGAAGATTTTGTCCTCGGTTTCACCCAACAGATCGAATAAGAGTGCTGATGAATCGCTTCACTCAACTGCAAAGTCAAGTAAACTGAATTCGTCAGATGCAAATCTGAGGACAAAAGAGGAGATAATGAAGAAGGTAACATTTTGTGGCAATGAATCTGTTTCTTCGGAAACAAAGGAGCCACATGTCGGCGATGAATCTGGCTCGTCAAAGTCAGACAAGCCACATTCAGGCAATGATTCTGGTTCGTCAAAACCAGAAGAGCCGGTTATTGAGGTAAAATCTGAGAATTCAGGTTTAACAATGGATGATACAAACTTTCCACCATTGTTGAACAAGAATTCAAAATCACCCAAGGACAGTCAGGCTTGGGTGAAACTTTTCAAATAAAAAACCTGACTTGCCGGAGTTCCCAGGTTGGTAAGCGTGGAACATGAATCAGCACATATCTTGAGAAATTTCACTCTGGTGATTTTTCGTCTTTCAAATGATAAATCAGGGACATTAAGTTGTACTAGATTCATCTTTCCTACAAGTGGTATTTTGAAAAACAAAATGATGAAACCCCAAGTTTTTGAAATGTCACACAATACTAATTTTCCGGAAAAACCGTTTTGATTAAAACAAACTTAAGTGTTTTGAAATCATAATGGGAAAATAGTTTGTTGTGAGGGGGAGTTCTGATTGTTTACGCCAAGTGGATGGAGAATTGAAGTGATTCTCATCAAGTTGTCAAGTTTGTACAGTTTGTTTCAAATTTTCCCAGAAAATCAAAATTGAAACATATTTTGATTTTAGGGGGAGAAAAATTTTAAAAAATTAGAAAATTTGAAAATGTCAAAAACATTGAAAAATTAAAAATGAGTTTTGTTGAGACAAGAGGAAATGATAGTAAATCAGTGGACTATCACAGAATGCTAAAGAAATGAAATGTAAAATGTGATAAACGATCTCACTAAAGATGTGACGATAGGCTCAGCTAGACTAGTAGATTTGCGATAACGATACAAACTTAAATGAAAAAGCCTAGTTCTAGTGGGAAACATGGTTGAAAGCATAGTACTTAGTTTTGTCCTTCTTGACTGTGTGCCTACTCAGTAATCGCTAAATGCCAAAAAGCATAAAATTGGTTAAGTTTGTGAATTTTCACTACTTTGCTGAAAAATCGCTGTGATTGTGCATTTCATTTTGCAAAGATTTAAACTTGTTTGATTTCTTTATTTTGTTTAAGCATCGGACATCCTCTGCGTATACGTGAGTATCGACCTGGATGTTGTTGCCTAAACGTTCTACTTTATTTTCTTTGGTGTTTCGTTTAAGCTTTGGACCTCCTCTGCGTATACGGAAGTATCGACCTGGTGGTTAAAGCCTAAACAACTTCAACTTGTTTTATTTTCTTATTTTGTTTAAACATTGGACTTTCTCTGCGTAAACGGAAGTATCGACCTGATTGTTAATGTTTAAACATTCTGCTTTATTTTCGCACATATCACAGTTGATGAAAGTTTAAAGGCATTATTCGAGTTAGTGTATTGCATGATGAGGGGATATGCTGAGATCGTGGGGTCCATAAGAATTTTAGTGCAAAATTAATATACCTCAACGTATCGGTAAGTATTTTCGAAAGTTTTTAGATTGAGCTTAAGTGGACAACAATATCGTCAATCAACGTGAATCGTTTAGAACTTAAAATGTCTAAAAGCTTAACGGTGCTTGTGATATGTCTCAAAAACTGATATGATCCTCTTACACAAACTCACAAAAATATGTTTGTACATATTTCATTTCTGCATTTAATTTCTGTTATTGCATTAATGTTTCTTATTTTGAAAAATCCAAAAAGATTTTCGACAACTGATGTTGAAAAACTGATATTCAAAATCTCAAAGGCTAAACATGATGAACAAACAGGTTGATTAAATGGTTTGAAATGTTTAAAATGATTCATTAAATTGAATCAGAATTTGGAATGTTTCAAATTTTGATAAAATTTTAAATGTGAAAATTCTCAAATGTTTAGTTGATTCATTAAGTTGAATCACAACTTTATTGGTTTGTAATAGAGAGGTTGAGATGTGCAGATTTCTAAATCTGTTGATACGGAAAGCCAGGCGTCGATCCCAAAAGCACGGAAGCTTGACGAAAGGGGGAGCCTGAAGAGTCTGAAGAAAAAGAGCAACGGAAGCTGAAGACAGATCCACCGGGATTCTGTTCAAGCAAGAAGACTCAAGAGAGAGAGAAAGACAAGTCGCTACGAGTTTCACTACGGATTGACTACGGCAATATCCAAGGGGGAGTTTGTTGATGCATTTATTGTCTATCGCCTTCGTCAATTCGAGTCGTAGTGAAAAGCCGGAAGAAATCAAGCACATAATGTCACAATTAGTTAGAAATAACAAGGTGGCGTTTTGGTAATTAATGAGAAGTCTCATTAATTCCAAGGCCTATAAATAGGATTGTGATGTCATAACTTTAAAAGGCTTAGAAGACTTTCAAGACTTTTCCTCCATTTTGTACATTTGGTGATTCAAGTTTAGAGAGAGAAAGTCTAGAGAGAGAAAGTCGTTGTAAACGTGAATCTTGTACCGGATTTGTCATATCTTTCAATAGATTCTCGTTACTAGTACGTTATTGTGTGTTCGGTCACGCACGTTCACGGATTCCGCACGTGAAACGTTCGTTACGCAATCGAACGACATCAAAACCGGTCCTACAGTAATCTTTGATGAAGCCCAAAAGTCAAGATACTCGATCCACCCAGGATCGGGCAAAATGTATCAAGACTTGAAAGAATATTATTGGTGGCCGAATCTCAAGAATGATGTTGCTACTTCTGTTAGAAAGTGCTTGACCTGCGCTAAGGTCAAAGTAGAGTATCAGAAGCCATCGGGTTTGTTGCAACAACCAGAGATACCCGTATGGAAGTGGGAACTAATATCGATGGATTTTATAATGAAATTACCCAAGACCCCTAGAGGACATGATATGATATGGCTAATAGTTGATCGATTGACCAAGTCTGCACATTTCCTACCGATACAGGAAAAGGATGGCACTGGAGAGCTTGACGAATTGTACCTAAAGGAAATTGTGGCACGTCATGGAGTGCCTACTCCAATTATTTCCGACAAAGATGGACGCTTTGTATCGAGGATCTGGCAATCTTTTCAGGAGGCCTTTGGATCTCAACTAGATCGAAGCACAGCTTTCCATCCGCAAACTGATGATCAGAGCGAATGAACCATACAGATCCGGGAAGACATGCTCCGTGCGAGTGTTATGGATTTAGGCGGCAGCTGGGATACTCACCTACCCTTGGTGGAGTTTTCCTATAATAACAGTTATCACACCAACATAAAAGCCGAACTGTTTGAAGCTCTCTATGGTCGCAAATGTCGCCCACCTCTGTGTTGGGCAGAAGCTGGAGACAGACAGCTAATTGGTCCCGAATTTGTCCAAGAAACGACTAACAAGATCTTTCAGATCCGAGACCGCATCAAGGCGGCTCGTGATCGACAGAAGAGCTACGCCGATCGAAGAAGGAAACCGTTATCTTTCTAGGTAGTAGACAAGGTTCTGTTGAAAGTCTCACCTTGAAAGGGTGTAGCAAGGTTCAGGAAACGTGGAAAATTGAATCCATATTATATTGGTCCATTCAAGATTTTGGAGAAAATTGGTACTGTGACGTACAAGTTGTAGTTACTGGAGGAACAAAATGGTGTACAAGATACGTTCCATGTGTTAAACCTCAAGAAGAGTCCAACCTAGGAAACCATTATCATCCCTGCGGATGAAGTTCATATTGACGACAAACTTCGATTCACAAAAGAACCTGTTGAGGTGTTGCACTGGAAAGTCTAGAAAATGAGGAGAAGTCGTATAAAACTGGTTAAAGTACGTTGAAACTCTCGACACTGGCCTGGGTATACTTGGGAACGCGAGGAACAATTTAAAGCCAAGTACCCCCACTTGTTCGAGGAAGCTCCTGCGAGAGATAACTCAGCCTGGATTTTGGGACGAAATTCTTTTGACGGGGGGAGACTGTGACAACTGGCACAAAACCGATAATTTTCGTACTATTTTAATAATTATTTTGCATTTATGTGCTTACACGTCAACATTTTGTGCTTACTTGTTATGCAATTAATTCATGCATGTTTCATATATTAACTGTCGCATTATACAATACTTTAAGCGTTGCGCCGAAATGATTAGTAAGCTCACCAGTTAGACAAGCTGCGTCAGCATGACTGCAGAACACAATTAAACAATAGATTTAGGACTTAGAAGTAGGTCCAACATAAAAAATACATTGAAAACTAAGTAGGTGAACGAAGGTTAACATAAACAATTTCCGGAAGCTAAAACAAGCACTAAAAAGTACCCGAAACGCACTTTAAATTTAGAATTCTTCAGAAAATCAGCAAAAACAGCAATTTAACACCAAAATAATATGCAGAATTAAGGTTTAAATGTCCCGAATAACTCGTAAAGTGTCGGGAATGAAAACTGTCACAAAAGGTACTTCATACCTTGTAATATTCACAATTTAGCACTTTAACGAACCGATAACCGAACGATTAACCGGACACTACCCAAAACACCAAAAATAGACTAGAAGCATTGTTTTTATGTTTTAAAGCTAGTTATGAAGATAAAACACCTTAAAAATCATCAAAACACTTAAACATACTTAACCTTAAATTTAACCTTCTATTTTACATCTTCTACCCACAACTTCCAAAAAGTTACAATTAACCCCCCTCCTTACTTCCAACCGGCCCTAAAGTGTGGCCCACACCCTTTTCCATTAAAATATTAAACTTATGTGCAAGATATTGGACATGAAGACCATTGGACATACATATGTTGGAAGATTATAACTAAACCCACAAGACTCACTTTCTCATTATCACTTTCAAAATTTCACTCCATCTTTCCTCTCCTCTCTTCTTCACTCTCGGCCACAACCACCTCTCCTACCACCATCATTTTCTTGCCACTTTAAAGCTATTCTAAGGTGTTACAAAGGTGTAAGAAGGTGATCTAAGGAAGCTAGGAGCAAAGGAAGTTAAAGGACCTTCTTATGGAGCTTTTATCCACTCATTTTCTTCATTCTTCATCATCTTCTTGTTCTTGCCACATCCCTAGCCACAAGAGCTAGTGATAAGCTCCATAATCCATCTTTTACTTCATATTAAGCTTATGTACAAGTAGCACCTTCAAAGACCATAAACTTTAAAAGATGGTAACAAGAAGATCTAACATAATCTAAGTGAAAACAAGTGTTTTGAAGTTGTTTGATGTATGTTGTGAAGTTGTGAATGTTGAATATTGTGTTTTTAGTTAGATCCATCATGTGTAAGCTTGTTAGAAGCTTAGATCTAACAAGTTTAAGCATGGATCTTGAAAGATCCATGATGAAACTTGATGATGAACTTTAAGATCTTCAAAATGAGTATGTAAATGGTTTTAGAATATATTTCTCATGGTTTTAAAACCCTAAAACTTATGGATGATTTATTTAGTAAATAAATTTTCATAAAAGTTTGTTAAAATTTAACAAGAACACTTATTTTTGGAAGATTCAAGTATGTAAAGTGTAGATCTAAAAGACTACACATTTTTAACAAAAATCAAGTTTATCATAAAGTTTATCATGATGATTTTAGTGTATACTTGTGAAATTGTTGACGATTGAATTTTTGATGATGAAAAGAAAATAAACACATGTTTTGAAAACATGGGAAACCTCCATTTTTAGGGGAAACTATGTTAAAATTTTTATAAAATTTTGACACTTAGAAAATTATAAGTTTTGGTGAAACTTATTCCCCAAAAATTACAAGTTAAGAAATAAGGTTTTCTTCAAGTATAAAACCAATATTAAGTATGTATATTTTTAGGGGATATATATATATATATATATATATATATATATATATATATATATATATATATATATATATATAGGGTGGGGTTCGGCTAGAAAGTCCAAATTTCCTAGAAAGTGTAAAAAGTCATAAAACACTCTAATTTCAGCCATAAAACACACCTAAAACCCACAAATAACAGAGTGAAAATTACTAAAACACCATATTCAAACCATAATAGTTCATAGAAACTTAAAACACACAATCGTATAACTATGAATATAAAACACAACATGCTAATCAACATAAAACACAATAATATTTGTTATTCGATAATCAGAGCCTTATCATCCAAAACACAATACACAACCCACATATATGATGTTTTATTAATCTTCATTTTGTTATTTGTGGGTTTTTGGTGTGTTTTATCGTTGACAATTTGGTGTTTTATGACTTTCTACACTTTTTAGGAAATTTGGACTTTCTAGCCAACTCCTAGCCTATATATATATATATATATATTGGTCACAAAATTATGTGCTAAGTGTATATTATGTGTATTATATGTATTAGTGTATGATAGGAACTTGAAAAATACACTAAATACTCCAAAGGAGTATACTAATAAAATACACATACAAATACATAACAAATACTCAATTATACAAGTATACAAAATTACCTATAAAAGGATATATGGACAAATACAAAAATATATATTACTATAAATATATTTCCTACAAAATTATGGACTTGGACAAATACTTTGACTTATTGGACAATCTTACATATTTATGGACACATAGTAAAATTACTACAACTAATGAGAAATAATAAAGATTGGACAAGCGAAATATATATATATATATATATATATATATATATATATATATATATATATATATATATATGGGTCCGCTAAAATGAGAACCACCTCGAGTTGTAAGAACCGTGAGAACTACACCGTACGGGGCGAGGTGGACCAAATTTTTTTTTCACAAATGTAGATGGGTGTATTATAAACACATTTGTAAAAAAAATTCAAAAAAAAAGTTTTTGAGCACCACAAGTGTGTGTTTACGGGTACCGTAAATTTTCCGGTAGGATTTACGGTACTCGTAAACACAAACTTGTGGTGCTCAAAACTACACACACGACATTTTTTTTTTGAATTTTTTTTACAATTGTGTTTATAATACACGCATCTACGTTTATGAAAAAAATTTTGGTCCACCTTGTCCCGTACAGTGTAGTTCTCACGGTTCTTACAACTTGAAAAAAGTTTTTGAGCACCACAAGTGTGTGTTTACGGGTACCGTAAATTTTCCGGTAGGATTTACGGTACTCGTAAACACAAACTTGTGGTGCTCAAAACTACACACACGACATTTTTTTTTGAATATTTTTTTACAATTGTGTTTATAATACACCCATTTACGTTTGTGAAAAAAAATTTTGGTCCACCTCGCCCTGTACGGTGTAGTTCTCACGGTTCTTACAACTCGAGGTGGTTCTCATTTTAGCAGACCCCATATATATATAGGGTAAGGTTCGTTTGAGAACCACCTTTATCGCGAGAACCAATGTGAACACAAAATAAAATCTAAAAAAATCAAAAAGCACTAAATTTTTTTTTAATATTTTTTTAAAAAATTCGCTATATTTAGTTAGCAAAAAAAAACTTTTTTTTTCGAGTAACAGTTATCCATGCCCATGTGCATATGTATCATTACTTCGACAAATTCCGTAATACGTTATCAGTAATAGACAGTTGGACTTTAATTTACAATACAATCCGTAATACACTACTTTTTACATTACCAATATTCAAAATGCACATGTGCATCATTATGTATAACCATGATATAACGTGTTTTGGTTCAGAAAGTTTGTGATTTTGAATGGAGAAGTAGGCCCATATACATGTTTGGTTATAGTTGTCAATTTATGATGTAATATGTTGATTGGATGGTATAAATGGTGTTGATATACATGTAATAAAGTGAAAATATTGGTAATGGTATTGTATTATGGATGGTAGGAGGTAATGGTATTGTATTATGGATGGTAGAAGGTAATGTGTAGGATCGTTTGCTGACCTCACGAGTCGTTCAGAGAAGTTCGTATCCGAATTGAGAGGCGGAAACTAACAATTCGGTGCTATACACGCTGAATTCACTTTAATATTGTTGTTGTATTGATTTCTTGCAAGGTTACACGATCAGACAGCACTTCGGTAGAGTACCGGAACAATTACACCTTTAACTATGTGTTTCTAACTCTTAACTCTGTAACCACTCTTATGACCTATTTATATAGATCTGGAACCACTTATACGGCATGTCCGTATGAGTGGTTCACCACCTTGCCGTAAAAGGGGTCCATGATCATGACATAAAAGGGGTCCATGATCATGACAAAAGAGTGGTCCTAGATCATGTAAACATAAACAATTCTATACAAATCACTATTTCTAGGATTCCGTGTCATTTCTGATCTGTTCAGCTTCAAGACTTGATGAAAGACGTAGTCAGCAGACGTAGGTGCACTAACAAACTCCCCCTCGGATGTTGACGGAGTCTTCATCAATGCCTTCAATCAGTCTGCAATCTCCATCACCAACAGACTCTACTCTCTTAAATGTTGACTCGGTGTCTTCAGACTCCCCCTCTCACACAGCTGGGATCGTAGTCTGAAAGTCAATCTTGTACTGGTTCTGAGATCTTTAACAGACTCTCATCAGGTTCTAGATCGAAACCTGGCATTTTATCACCTGCACAATCTCTACCCAACCATAAGTTTCTACAAAGATTAAACTTTTCAACAGCTTAGAAACTATGTTGAACCAATACACAATGATAATGATTTTGCATTCAAGAATATTATTGGATTTCATCAAAAACAATCTTATCATTTCACTCTCAAACACTCCCCAAACCAGTTCGTCAAGTTTAGCACTTTGAATTTCGAAAATCAGCATATCAACACCAGTTGTCGAAAATCTTTTTGAATTTTCAAAATTTATGCTAAAACACACCAAAACTCTTTTTGGTTTTTTCGGAATGAAAGTAAATGCAGAAACGAAATATTTACAAACAATATTTTTGTGAGTTTGTGCAAGAGGATCATATCAGTTCTGAAACAAATCACCAACACCGTTAAGCTTTAAACATTCTCAGTTCTAAACAATTTACCTAGATTGTCAGTATGTTTGTCCACTTAAATTTTCACACAAATTTCAATCGATTCGAGATACGGTATTAATGTTTTAGAAACTAAAACTTAATTGTGTATCACTCCACTTGAATATACTCCCGTATCCAGATCCCAAAATTCTAATCTACAGGAGAATATACTACGAATGATATCTGTATATAATTTAGGGGAAAATGCGAAAACTGAGGGATCTCAGGTCAGAACTTCCGTTCAGCAGAGAGATATCAGCTTCGACTTTTCGGTGTGTCCCCTTTAGAGGATCTTTTCAGCTACAACAACTGATCATCAATTTTATTGTCTAATCAGCTGAGGGCTATATGCTATGTTTCAAGCATATTAAAGCAAGTATTAGCCAGGGACTAGGTCAGAACTACCGTTCAGCAGAAGTCCCGGAATAATACCCCAGACATCATTGAGCAAAACGCCTAGTATACCAGAATAAGAAACCTTTCAAACGAGATTTCAGGGGTTACCTATATATCCAAGAATAGTTACCCACAAATCAAGTTAGTTGAATTTAGATTTATATCTCGATTCAATTTACTAAATGTGTGAAAATCTACTGACATATCCACAGTAAGATTGTTTATCACATTTAAACATTACATTTCTTTAGCATGTCGTGATAGTTCACTGATGTACTATCATTTCCTCTTTATTGCAACAAAAACCCATTTTTCAATTTTATCATGTTTTTGGCTTTTTCAAATTTTCTGATGTTTTTGGATTTTCTAAAAATTCTTACTCCCCCTAAAATTAAAATACATCTAAAGAAAATTGAAAACAAACTATACAGAACATGACAACTGATATCAAAACACTTCAATTCTCCATCCGTTTGGCTTAAACAATCAGAACTCCCCCTCACAACAAACTATTTTCCCATAATGATTTCAAAACACTTAAGTTTGTTTTAATCAGAATGGTTTTTCCGGAAAATAAGTTTAGTTGTTTTTATCTTTTGTAAAATGGGGTTCAAATCATCACTTTGTTTACCAAATTCTTGAATGATAATTAAATCAAGTCCAATTTAATGACCCTGATTTAACCACTTGTAAGATCTACACCAATTACTACCATACAACCACTTGTACGTTTAGCAATTCAAGCACTTCAAACCTGTTTTTCAACCAATTACCATCTTTTGGTTGAATTCTCAAGGTGCCGATTCCTACTCCATGCTTACAAACCTGGGAGTTCCGGCAAGTCCTGCAACTTCACAAACAGATTTAGAAAGATGCCGATTCATGATCCGCAATACCATCTTGGGATCTCCGGCAAGTCAGGATTTTATTCTTGGAAAAATATATCCACCCAAGCCTGACCTTCCTTGGGTGTAACCTCATCATTTTCATTGTTTCTCTCAACCGACCTGTAAACCCATCCTTTGGAAGCATAAAAATCCTGAATGCTTTGGGCCTTACCACTGACCATTTTTCCAAAGATGCGTTTTACATTTCCGTTGAAAGTTTTTTCAACATCAATTTTCTTCTTGTCAGAATAAAACTGATTTGATTTGTAATTTTTAGCACTTAGTGGCGGAAAATTCACATCGTCCACTTTCTGAACTTTCTTTTCAATCTTTTTCTCAACACGTGGCTCCTCTGATTTTATGGAATCAGATTCATCACCAGACTTGTTACCTGAACCTTTTACAACCCATTTCTGATTTGTAGCATTGTCTATTCTTTTGGAAGCACTCTTTGAACATTCTCCTTTCTCATAAGTCGA
Source organism: Helianthus annuus (assembly GCF_002127325.2). NCBI lineage: Eukaryota > Viridiplantae > Streptophyta > Magnoliopsida > Asterales > Asteraceae > Helianthus > Helianthus annuus. The sequence continues at coordinate 97,059,858 of NC_035449.2, read as the reverse complement.
ATTCTCAAAGCCTGTGAACTTCCGGGTTGACAGTTCACTCTTCTCAACAACTTTTTCTTTCATTTTTCTTGAGACTTCTTGTTTTGGTCGAAATGTCTTTGGACAATCTTTCGCAACATGACCCACAGCTTTACACTGAAAACAAGATCTCTTTTCAACCTTTTTCGGGTCTTCTTTCTTCATGCCCTCTTGCTTCTTAGCAATGAATTCTTGATTTGTCTGATTTCTGAATGATTTTTCCTTTTCAGCTTCTGTTGTTTTTCCTGCAACAAACATTGTTTTTGGTTTATAAACTTTTTCATTTTTATAGTTTTTCTGTGGAGCAAAACCAAGACCTTTCTTTTTGTAATTACGATCATGGTTTGGTTTCTTTTGGAAACTATAACCACAATTGTAACCCATTTTCTTGTTGATTCTCTGTTGATCTCTTGAAGTGTATTGTTTAGGTTTTCCATTAAGATTAAAATCTTTTATTTCAGAAATATTAATTTCTGTGATTTTGAAAACCTTTTGAATCATTTCAATTCTGACACTTCTTATTGGAAAACTTTCATCTGAATATAATTTGTCAGAACCCTTCAAAGTATATGCTATTTTGATTGATTCATCATTCAAATTAGATTTCGAAAGCAAAAACTCTTTGTCATAAATCCGTTTGTCCTTTTTGACTGTTTGCTTTGATGCACTGGACCCAGACTTTGACTTGGGTTTTGACTCTGAATTTGGTTCATCAACATCATCTTTGTCTAACACCTGATCGACCACACTTTTTATCAATTTCGACTCATGATCAGTGTCTGATGATGTGTATGTGACATCAATGTTCTCCGGTAAGTTATCTGATGATCCAGACTCCCATTTCAAATTGATTGCTTTATCGACTCTTTCTGAATTTGGTTTTCGAGGAGAATAACCATTTTCGACTGGGGGCGGACATCTATTGTAACTCGGTTTCTTACCAGAAGCTTTCAATTCTTCTACAACATCTGTCACACTTTTTACTTCTTCCGATATCTGCATTTCCTTGAAAGTCTTCAAATCTTTCATCACCGGGTAAATCCTGTGAACCACAAAAGTAGAACATGAGTAACTATCTAATAATTTCTTGATTTTCTCAGTTTCTATCTTTTGTGTTGCCAATTTCAGCTCGAGATCTGCACATTTCTTTATATTATAGTTCGCTGTATCAAGCTGTCTCAAATATGCTATCTTCAAAGTGTTCATGGCTTCAGCTTGTTCACCATCAGAATCTGTATATTTGTTGATTTCTCTATTCATAGTGTCATACGATTCTTTTAACTGGTGAATGTTGTGCAGCAGCTCATTGTTCTGTTTAAGCAACAATTCACAATTCATGCACTTTTCTGGGACCATGACTGGTTTAGCATCCATTTTAATTTCAAATTCAGGAACTTCTTTCACTGTCCTGCCTGAATTTAAAAAATGAGCTCTTCTCAATTTTTCAGCTTTTTCTTCTTCTTTCAATCGCTCCTCCTCTTCAGCCTCCTCTTGAATTTGTCTTCGTCTCTCTTCAGCTGCCTCCATGACTTTCCTGCACCTTTCTGCACATTTCAAATCATAAGCATTAGCATAAAAAGCATGAGTATCGACAAGACTGTCGGACATCTCATTCTTGAACATATCAACATCTCCACTGAACTTTGTTTTCAATTTTGTCCAAATTGAATACGCGGTTCCATCATGTTGAAGTAGTACCAAGATGTCCTCTTTTAAAGCTTGCTGAAGCAGATCCACCATGAGTTTCTCATTTTGATATTTCTTTTTGTCTATCATACTCATTTCTCTAGGTGTTAATGGCGTACCATTCTTCACATTGTTTTGTGTGGGTCTAACATATGGTTTTTCAGTGTGTTCCCACGCATAAAAATGATAATCCTTGACCCAATTTCCAAAACGTTCAGACCACACAATATAATCATCAATATCCATGAGCTTAGGCGGTTTCTGAGACGTTTCTGTTTCATTTTTAATCAAGGCACTTTTAGTAATTGAGGTCGGGGATGTAAAAGCGTTATAGACTTCAGTATTCATCTTTCAAATTGTTCAATCGTTCACAAAGATTCTAAATTTTAACAATCAATCACAATGCCTGCTCGAGCGAACTGTCTTTCACACGATCCAATCAATTTCCAAATAAACGGCTCAAACTATTCAAATAAGCGGCTCAAACAATGTTTGTTTGAACGAGCTAACCAAATAAGCGATCCAAACCCAATCCGTTCGGGCGGTCCAAACTGTATCAATTTTATATTGTTGTTAACTAGACCAGCAACAAACAACAGACAATCGGTGGGTCAGTAGCTCGTGATTGGGCCTTTGATGTTTAATGGGCGGTGGGTTTTAGTGCAACCAATTACGAACAACAACATAAATGGGCGGCAACAACTGATTGGGTCGATGAACAAATGGGGCGGTGGGTTTTTTAATATTGGGGCGGTGACATTACTATAGATTCAATTAATGGGGCGACAGGTATAAGTGGATTATGGGCGGTCCAGTAAAATCATAAAGAGCGGTCTGTATAGATCCCTATAAGCGAGCCATCAATGTTTGAAAAAGCGATCCACGACATTGTCTTATCAGCGGTTCATAAAGGTTTCATATAAGCGGTTCAACTAAAACCAAATAAGCGGTTCACATAGAATGGTTCGAGCGGTTCAAACCAATTCAGAAAATCGATCCAACACAATTTCCCGTAAGAGCGATCTAAGCAACTAATTTGGAGCGGTTCACCTCTGTTCGAATAAGCGACCCACACCTTTTTGACAAAAAAACGAACCGAAAAATCGCGATATCTCCAAAACGACTTGGAGTTTCGAGCTGAAACTTGGTAGGGTTTTAGATCAGGTATACGCGCATCACATATCCAAAAATCAGCCAAAACGGACCGTGAAATCTTGGTCTGACGTGAGAAAGAAGGTGTAGAAGAAGAAAACGTGACGAAATTCAGCAAATTTCACTAGAACTCCTCCTCCTGAGCTCTGATACCACTTGTAGGATCGTTTGCTGACCTCACGAGTCGTTCAGAGAAGTTCGTATCCGAATTGAGAGGCGGAAACTAACAATTCGGTGCTATACACGCTGAATTCACTTTAATATTGCTGTTGTATTGATTTCTTGCAAGGTTACACGATCAGACAGCACTTCGGTAGAGTACCGGAACAATTACACCTTTAACTATGTGTTTCTAACTCTTAACTCTGGAACCACTCTTATGACCTATTTATATAGATCTGGAACCACTTATACGGCATGTCCGTATGAGTGGTTCACCACCTTGCCGTAAAAGGGGTCCATGATCATGACATAAAAGGGGTCCATGATCATGACAAAAGAGTGGTCCTAGATCATGTAAACATAAACAATTCTATACAAATCACTATTTCTAGGATTCCGTGTCATTTCTGATCTGTTCAGCTTCAAGACTTGATGAAAGACGTAGTCAGCAGACGTAGGTGCACTAACATAATGGTAGTGTATTATGGATGGTATGATAGATGAAAGGGAAAGTGTATTCAAAGTAGTGTACCAAAACACCTTATTTCATGTTGATACATATAGATGCACATGTGCATTTCTAATATTGGTAATGTAAAAAGTAGTGTATTACATATGGTAGTGTAAATGAAAGTGCAATTGTCTAATATTTGTAATGAATTACGGAATTTGTCAAAGAAATGACAAAAATGCACATGTCCATGTTTGTGTATTATGGATGGAATGATAGATGAAAGAGAAAGTAGTGTACCAACACACCTTATTTCATGTTGATACATATAGATGCACATGTGCATTTCTAATATTGTTAATGTAAAAAGTAGTGTATTACACGTGGTAGTGTAAATGAAAGTGCAATTGTCTAATATTTGTAATTAGTTACGGAATTTGTCAAAAGAAATGATTCAAATGCACATGTGCGTGGATAACTGTTACTCGATTTTTTTTGAAACTTTTTTTTATTATAAACGAAATATAGCGATTTTTCCAAAAAAAAGTAGTAATTTTTTTTTTTTGTGTTTTTTAGATTTTTTTAGGTATTACTGTTTGTGTTCACACTGGTTCTCGCGGTTCTCGCAATAAAGGGTGGTTCCTAGCGGATCATTCTCCTATATATATATAGGGAGCCGCTAAAATGAAAACCACCCCCAGTTGTAAGAACCGCGAGAGCCACTTTCCACCAATAAGAATATGCCAACCAAAAGGTTATTTTGGTCTTTTTACCCTAAATGTCAAATCCTTCTTATCTCTCTTCATTTAAAGTTGTTTATCTCTCCTCATTCCTTTGTCAGTTTCATCTTCTCCATTCTTCATTTATATCTCATTTCTCTCTCTCTCTTGAAACAATTTCTTTGTCAAATCCTTCTTATTTTAGTTCGGATGATTCTGCATTTAGAAAAACCCAAATCAAAGCTCAAAACAACCACCACACACCCTCATCTCCAAGCACAGGGAGGTGCCAGCTGTCGGCGATGAAACCACCTAAACCTCTCCTGTACACCCCCCTTTCTGCCGGCGATGAAACCCACCAAATCCTCTTCTGCCGGCGATGAAACCCCCCTTCTGCACACTGCCGCCGCCTCCCCTGTTTCTCTCTCTCTCACACTCGTTCAACACCGACACACACCACCCCTGTTTCTCTGTCTCTCACACTCGTTCACACTCGGTGTAGAGAGAGAGTCCGATGAGAGAGAAGGGGAGTCCAAGGAGAGAGAAAGAGGATGGAGGTGGTGGGGTTGCAGCGGCGGCGGTGGCATTGCAGCTCCGGCAGAGGAAGAGGACGGTGGCGATGAAGGCGACTGTTCGTTATTTTCTTTTCTACTTTTGCGGTTGAACTGGTAATGGTGTTCAAAAAGTTGGGTTTTTTTTTTTCTTTTGTGATTGATCGTTACTAGTTTAAATTGGAGGTGAATGATGGGTGAAGGTGGGTTTTAATTTTGGGTGAATCTTGGTTGATTCTGTTGAATTTTGGGTGAATTTTTGGTGAATGATGGGTGAAGGTGGGTTTTTAAATTGAACCCGGCTGAATAATTTTATCTGCTACAATCATGTGTTTTGATTCTGTTGAATGATGTTCATTATTGTTGCTGGGGTTTCATTTGATTTGCTTTTGGGTATGTACAGCATGTATGGTTGTTATTGTTGCTGGGTTTTCTTTTGATTTGTGATTTTGGGTATGTACAGCATGTTCATCAGGTGATTATGAATGTTTGAATATGTGGGTTTTGATACGTTTTTGGATTTGGGGCGATGATGATGCAAAAAAAAAAAAAAAAAAAAAACCGTATATTTTGATGATGAGGGCGTGGCAAGTATGGTGGAGGGTAGGTTTTTGAACCTGCAACCCTACTTTTGCAGCCTCTGATTATCGGAAAATCTGAGCCAAAACATCGTTTTTAAGATTCCACTCGTTTTTTTTTATTTTTGTTTGTTGGTTTTTTATATTTTTTTGAGGAGTCGATGATGATAACAATATATCTGAGACACCCCCCGAGTTTGCGATTTCTGAGTGCGTTCGTTTTTGCGTAAAACAATTTTTGTAAAAAAAAATTAAACCGTAAACTTTTTAACGCAAACCGTAAACTTTTTTAACGTAAAAACGTGAAGCGTAAAAAGCTTTACGTAAAACATAAAAAGTTTTATGTAAAACGTAAAACGTAAATTTTTTTTAGTAAAAACGTAAAAAGTTTTACGTAAAACGTAAAAAACCGGCGCGTAAAACGTAAAAAAACGTTAACGTAAAAAAACCGGCGCGTAAAACGTAAAAATGTTAACGTAAAACTTTTCTACGTTCCGTAAAAAAAACGTAAAAAACATTAACGTAAAAAAACAGGCGCGTAAAACATAAAAAACCGGCGCGTAAAATGTAAAAAACCGGCGCGTAAAACGTAAAAAACCGGCGCGTAAAACGTAAAAAACCGGCGCGTAAAACGTAAAAACGTAAAAAAGGTTAACGTAAAACTTTTTTAGGTTTCGTAAAAAAAAGCTCGTTAAAAAAAAGGCGTTAAAAAAAAGGCGTTAAAAAAACCGGTGCGTTAAAAAAAAGGCGTTAAAAAAACGGCGCGTTAAAAAAACGGCACGGTAAAAAACGGCGTTAAAAACGGCGCGTCAAAAAAACGACGCGTAAAAAAGCCGGACGTAAAAAACGGCGTATAAAAAACCGGCGCGCAAAATTAATTGTTTTTGTCAAAAAATCTGAATTTAAAATTGTTTTTAATAAAAAAATCTTTAAAAAAATAAAAAGTAATATAATAAAACTAAAAAGTAATATAATAAAACAAAAAGATAATTAAAAAATAATAAAGAGAAAAAGACAAAAAAGTGTTATTTTACTAAACTAACCTTTTGGATTAAAATATTAAAGACATAATAAGACAAAATGTATTTAATATTAATTTTTCTTACTTTTAATCTCATCCATCTATCTTCTTGATCTAAAGGCTAGAAAGTGGTTCTCTCAGTTCTTACAACTGGAGATGGTTTTCATTCTAGCGATCCCCTATATATATATATATATATATATATATATATATATATATATATATATATATATATATATATATATAGGGTGAGGTTCTAGCGTGAACAACATCCCCTGCGTGAACTGCGTGAACATATCTGAACCGTTGATTAATATGATCTTGATAATAATATCTAGTGGCATAATTGTAATTAAGAAGTTAATTTTTATTGTTTTATTTAAATCAAAAGGGTATAATTGTAATTAGGTTAATTAATCTTTTTAAAAAAATTGAAAGATTCTATCCATAAAGAAGCTCAAATCCCGTGATATTTGTTACTTCCTAAAATAATGTGAAACTCCCTTTACTAATAGACATTCAGCGGTAAGTATCAACCGCTATATTCACAAGCGACGACAGTAGAAAGGGTTTAATCGGCGGCGATAGGTTGTTAATCGCCAGAAAAATTTCATCCTCGTCAATCAAAAGGTAAAGAATGAAAAATACTCTCCTTTAATTGTTGCAAACCCTAGTTGCATGTTCCGTTGCTTCACTGAATGAAGTAATATCACCAATCGGAAGTAGTGATTGAATCATTTTGTTATGAAAGTGGTTTATTTATTGGAATTATTGTACAATTGTTTGGTTATAAGTAGGATTTAATGGATTCTGAGTAAGATTTCTTTTAATCTGTTAGAACCGAATTAGGACTTGAATGTTTGAGGATGTTATTTGCAATTAGGGCTTGAGTGTTTTGATGTTGTTATTTTTTTTTAAACATTGGAGGTAGGTTGGTTTGTTTTATTAAATTTGTAAACAATCAGTACACATGTGTATGTTGGTTAGTTCTAGAAGTACACTAGTGTACATAGGGATAATTTAAGTAATTCTGTTTTGTGGGTTGATTCTGCTTGCTTAAAAGTTTTGTTAATCAAAAGCAGGGGTTTATGCCATGGTTTTAACCGATCTAGCAGTAGTTTTCCAAAGTACACATGTGTACATGTGTACCCAAAATTGGGTGATCGTATGAATGTGAAAGGCATGAAAATGTGTACACATGTGTATCTGTAGGAAACTGTGTAATCATAATGACAAGTGATATTTTATGCCTACTATGTAATTTGCTTCCTTTGTAAGTGTTAATTTTTGGGTTGAATAATGATGTTACATTTGTGTACCATATCATGATGTCACTGCAACGGTTAAAGTTTTACGTATTAGTAAGTTGATTTTGTGTTTACATTTTGTAGGTTCGAAACGTAACAATGAGAAGACGTAAGTTTTATTTTTTTTGAAAGATGTAAAGAATAAATTGACTGAATTTAGGTCGTAATAAATTTAATAGGAACGTATGTAACATTAATTTTGTAGGTGGAAAAAGCGAGAGGATAGCTCGTATTTTGGCAAGTAGATTTAGTAACACAATAGATTGCCCCATTGAATGTTCGGATGATGAAGAAACGGACAACATAGGTGAAAATGTTTTAAAGTTAATAGTGTATAATTTAATATAAATGTTGTATCTAAATTGATACTATGCTGTGCTTTGTAAGTTTTCTGTACGTGATTAATTTTGTTGTTTTTGAAAAAGGTTCAAAGATGTTAAAAGAACCAAGGGCCCCTGCGAAACCGAAGGATGATGCAAAGGATTTGGACGTACGCGATAAGAAAGATGATGGTAATTGTGAAGAAATGTGTTTAATAATGTTATTGTTTTAAATTTAAGGTTTTTTATGTATGTTCTTTGTAATGGTGCCCGTAGGTGTTGATCATGTAAAAATTGACCATGGTATATGTGAAAGGAATCCGGGGAAAAAGAGGGAACAACCGTGCAAAGCTGGGGTGATTAATGGCAAAGGCAAGTAACAATAATTTAAAACTTTAGTCACAAAATAGCATGATAATAGTTGAAGATAATGTAATGCAAAATCGTTGTAGCGGATAATGCAGGTTCAACCGGCGATAGACAGTAGAGATTGAAAAGTTTAAATGGGTGGCAGAGAGCGAAAAGGTTGTCGAAGAAAAAGGGGGAAATACAAAAAATGAAACCCGTTAGTGTTCCGTTCGCTGATGTACCAGAAGGTAAATTAATTGTATTCCAAATTAAAGTAACAGCATCTATGTTGATAATGTGATTCCCTTTAAATTAGTTTTTTATGATTGTATACAGTTGTTATAAAAGAAAGTCAGAGTACACAACCGACAAGTTTAAATAGCAAACGGACTGGTGTTGTCTTACAAAATGAAAGTTTAGGTATGATGTGCAGTCTGAATGTACACATGTGTACTTGTTTTTTTAATACAATTTGTAATATCTTATTATTTAGGTTCGCGAAAGAAAGGTGATATTGGAATGTCGGTTGGGTCGTCTTTGAAAGATAAAGACGAAAAGGATGTTGAAAACAAAGGTATGATTTTTTTATAAATGTTTTGTATTTTGTATGGTATTGTGTTAGGCAGATTGAATTTTTTTTTTATATTTTGTTGAAAATAGTTGCGGAAGATGATGATGATAAGGATAACGTAGATGGTGTGATGTTCAACCTCAAAAAGAGGAAAAGCAAAAAATCGCCAAAGAAGCTGAAAAAAAAAGTGAAGGCAGAGGACGATCTACCAAGTATACGAACTAGGACGTCGCCTAATAAGCTATATGAAGCGGTTCGTGTTATTAATAAATGGCAACGTGAAGTCGTCATAGATATGGGTTTTGGCCAGTTTTTGGGATTGAATCTCAGCGAAGTAAATGCAAACCTGGGTCATTATGTGGTAGATATGTTAGACACTGAGAGTATGAAAATACAAATTGGGAATAGGCATATAAGCGTAGAGAAAGAATCAGTTAGGAAAATATTAGGTTTACCACTTGGTGACACAAGGGTGGCTAAGAAAAAGAAGGATGAACCTGGTCATCCTTTGAAAAAAAAATGGACAGATAGGTTTCCCAAGCGTCCGATTAGTTTTAAGAACATAGTAGATAAGATCAGCCAAGATCCTTATGAGGATAGGACAATGTTCAATGTAGACTTTGTTATGTTGATCTTATCTACTATGATCGTTAGTTCAAAGAACGGGAGCGTGATGTATAACATCTTGGATTGGTTTTCTCCGGAGAAGGAATTCAAGGATCATGACTGGTGTCAACTTATGATGGATGCTGTTAAGTCTTGTAAGGATGACTGGGACAGATGCGACCCGGAAGATTATTTCAGGGGACCGCTCACTTATTTGGTGGTATGTACTATAATTTAATAATAATAATGTACACCTGTGTATTTTTTTTTTAGTTGCACACATATGTACTTAACAAAATTTGTTTTTTTAAATGCTTTAAATATAGTTGTTATATCTTGAGGCCACAAAATGTCCGGGTTTTCAAGATTTCCACAAAGAGTCTCCTCTACATTTTTGGACGAAAGATAGGATGAGTATGCGTAAAGAGCAGGAGATAAAGAACGGAGGGTTTGGTATGGGTGAACTTAGAGAACTCCAAGACTTCCATGTAGATGCTGATGTACGTGTCGAAGAAGAAGCGGTTGATTTATCGAAGGATGAAGTTGAAAAGGGACATGTATCCTTCGATACATGTTCAGTTGAGGTATTAGTTAGACGTGGGTTTAAGTTGTTGTTAATCGAGAAAGTACATTAGTGTACAGTTGTTATCGTACAGTCTTAATATTTTTTTAAATGTGAAGGGGTATGTTTCAAGCATTCTTGCAATGTGTGACGAGGCAGAAGATCTTAAAGGTAGAATGGAGGTTGCGATAAACCAGTTTATTACTGCTTATCCGAAAAGTGATCCCGTCATTGATATTCTTGCGCGATACAAAAGCATATTCAACAGATCTGCAGTTGGCGAGAAAGGCGAATCAGACGGCTTTGTTAGTCCGAGCGGTGTAAGAAGTGGTAGTTAATATTATTATGTTTGTTAATTATTATGTGATAGTTGTTTAAGTCAATTTTATAAGCTTATGTTAAATGTTATTGTTTATGTGCGAATGTAAAAGGTAATGATGTAGAAATGAATGAAGAGGTAGATGGTCTTGGGACGCCGCATATAGCATCAACGTTCACGCAGATTATCATGAAATCAGTGGATGTTTTGGAGGACGTTATGGAAGGTGCATATGATACACAGAAGCTGAAAGACATTCCGTCGTTCAGTCTTGGTATCACGCAGGACGACCCGTGCCCGCAAAATGCTGTGACTGAAAGAATTCCAATCATACAAAAGCAGGCGGAAGTCAAGGAGTCCGAAGGGAGGGGAAAGCGGAAGAAAAAGATATCGAAATACGGGCAGTCGCCGTTCTTGCACAGATCTGTGAATATCAACACCTGGTTGGACAAAAACGAAAGGGTCTTATGGAGATATTTGTCAAGTTGCGCGAACGACACCGAGTATGTATATTTTTAATGTTGGAGAATTGTTAAATTTTTCATGTGTTGACAACCTTTTAATAATGTTGTTTTGTATGATAGGGTCGCCTAACCAAAGAAAAAGATAGGGAAAAAAAGTGGGGAAAAAATGCGGTTGAAACGGAACTGAACGAGGTTGCCAGGACGAATGCGTAAGGATGATTCTCGTTTTAGAAAACTGAATGAGTATTGAATGTGCACACATGTATATGTTGGTAGATGTTTATATATACTAACAATCATTAAATGTCGAAGAACGCGTCCGGAACTACGGATTACACATGTGTACGAATTAGGTTTTTTATATTGTACACATGTGTACTATAAAATAGTAACTAGAAGTACACATGTGTACCCTGTGAATGTTGTTATTTATGTGAGCGCGTATTACCTGATTACACCTGTTAGTCATGTGTATGTGGTTTGATACGCAGTGGTACTCGTATACTTGTTATTTGCGGTATATACGGTTAACTGAACGCATTGCTGATAAAACTGTCATCTTTTGCAGAAAATTGGTTTTCGAAACTGAAAGTGGCGTTGGAATAGCATCTCTGCTTTGATCAATAGATAACCTGTACTCAAGGCTATAGACACTGCTAGGAATAGCATCTCTCCTCCATCTTGGGTGAATATATTGTGTTGGAATCTTATGTACGTTATGATGGCCAAGTACGCAGAACACATGACGACATAGATATCCATTTCTGGTGAATCCCATACACTTGCAGGTAACTGATAGATCTTCTTTGTTAAACGTGACCTGCAATTTTAGGGTGAATTGCTGGAAAAAATGTATTAAAGAAAAAATAAATTGTAAGTGTTAGTTGCTAACCTTGAACTCATTTAAAACTTCTGATGTCTGATCTTGGTGAGCAATCACGAAACAGTTTACTCCATCTGATATTGATCGTTCAGCAATGTAGCTATTCTCCTTACCCTTGATAATTTCCTTTTGGACATCCAAGAATACTTTTCTAGTATAAATTTGGTTTGCATGACGTTCGATTGGCCATTTAGTTTTGTATTCTGGATTAATGGTGTCTGTTTGATAAGAGAGTTCGCGTTGGTCATTTCGTAACCCATCAACGGACGTATCGTAGCACAACATAAACTGTACCAACGTATTGTGTGGACTAGAGTTTGATTTGAACAAATGGTTAGCGCTTTCGCACCTAGAAGTGGTCTTCATTAACGTAGACATAGGTATTTCATGAAAATATCCTGGGATCCACTGTTCACGAATCGAATACATCTCAGTCAACCAAGAATGCTCTTCCAAACCGTACTCAGCAATAAGTAAATGCCATCTCTTTTCAAAGGTTTCTGGTTTGATGTAAACATTCCATACAAGTTTGTGGAATTTTTTCTTGATTTCCGCGTTCCTTTTGTCGTTACCCTTGATCTAGAAAATAATGAAAAAAAACGATGTCAGTATTGTAGAACTGCCGTGTACACATGTGTACGTACGAATAAAGCTAATAATACACATGTGTACATTTAGTCAAAAAAACATATTTAAAACTGTGTGTACAAAGTAAGTGCAATATGCGGTAGAGATGTTTGCAACAAATACCTTTGCTGGCAACTTTTGAATAATGTGCCACATGCATAGTCTGTGGATGGACTTGTCAAATACGTTGGCGACAGCTTGTTTCATAGCACAATCCTGATCAGTTAATATCAAGAGTGGCTGTTTTCCTTTGTGTGCTTGAAGAAATTTTTGGAGTAGCCATGTGTATGATTCAATAGTCTCATTATGTAACAACCCAGCCCCAAAAATTGTGCACTTTTTATGATGGTCAACTCCCGTGAAAGGCACAAAAATCATATCGTACCTGTTTGGAAAAAAGTTTTCAACTGTAACTGATAACAAACAAGTTTAAGAAATTCATAAATGAAATTTTTAAAAACTCACATATTTGTATGATACGTTGCGTCGAACGCCAAAACATCACCGAACGCTTCGTAGTTTAGTTTAGAAACGCCATCGCACCAAAAAATTAAAACTGAAGTTCCATACCATCAATATGGGTATCGAAAGTGTAATTAACTTTATTTTCGCTTCGAGCTTTGAACTTGTCAATTATCATCTGCGCGTCTCTATCGCCAATAAAATCCCGAATGTCACGGCCACAATTTTTGTAGTCTACAACGGTACCGTGAACATTATGGTGACCACCTTTTATTGCAACATGTACCTTGTGGGATTTGGTAGGGCCAAGATTAGCATTGCGGCACTTTGCTATGAACTCTTGGGTAGAAAAATCGAGTTTTCTTCGCTTTAGTGATAAGTCAAGATTCTCGGGAGAGGTAAACCCATGGTTGTGTTGTTCAACAAACCCATAGATTTCATAATCAGTTGACTTTTTTATACGACGAAACTTCACACATGCCTTACAATCTGTAACTTTAACATTAGAACGACGCGATGGTGAAGTTGAGTCAATATCATCGGGGTTAGTTTCTTTATGTTTATGTTTGTTCACTGGCGCCCTAGAGCATAAAACGTATCGCCGAGTCGTAATTACCTCGTTTCCTATTTTTACTTTTTTTGAAGTACCCAAACGGGTTCCAAATCCAGCAAGTTGTGCGTACTCCTCGTACATTGCAATTGCTTGTTCAATCGTAGTAAATCTAGCTTTCAAAAACGGTTTGACTCCATGGGGGACAATGGGTGTCCAGTACCTAGTCCCATTTGGCGTTTCGTACACATTGCTAGCAACCGACTCTGCCAAATTACAGTAAAAAAATTAATTAAAAAAAAACAACCAATGGTTTGGGGTTCCAAGCCAGAAGAGCTCATGTCATACACTATTGACATGTAAAATACCGTGTATTATGCACATTAATTATGCACATGTCTACTGGTCACATGAAACTACGATGTATTGTGCACATGTGTACTGTCATGTTATACTCTATTGACATGTATATACGGTGTATTATGCACATGTGTACTATCGTTATGGATTAAATAAAACATACCAGTAGACATGTGTACTAAGGAACTGATAGTTATACACCGGAAAAAATTATGACTGAAAACTCTATTTCAACCAACAAAAGACTAAAACTATAATTCGAATCTTGGTACCTGGATGATCCATTGTTGTAACGAATATATTATCGCCAATGTTTTGGTCAGAATTGAGATTGTCGATTTCTGGGTCGGCCATAAATGATCTTGATACAATAGCACCTACTGGAAAAAAACCTCACATATGTTAAGCAATGTAGTCAAAACGACATCAATTTCATTACATAAAATAAACACACAAAATCTCAGTCAAATATTCAAGACGTAATCGGAACATATTCGCCGGATTATATTTTCAGTCAAAAATTAAAAAACGGCGATATTTTCAGAACCTTGAAAAGGTTGATGTCCGGCACGATTTCTGGTTTTTGAAAGAAGACGAACTCCGGCGACCTAATCCTAAAAATCGCGACCTGTGGATTATATTTATCATGGCGAATTGTTGATCATGAAGATATCGTTTCAAGAAGAAATCGTAACTGAATATTATGATATGAAAAGGTTATGATATGAAGATTTTTGATAAATATAAAATATGTTAAAATAATCTTTAACAAAAAAAATTGAAATCGTTGATTCTATAATTCTCCTTGTTTTATGGAAATTGTAACTGAAATTGAGATTTGAATTTGAATTTAATAAGATAATAATTAAAAATCAATATTTATATGAAGTTACAATCTTACCCTTATCAACTAGATATGAAATCAATGGTTCAAAAGAGTTCACGCAGTTCACGCTGGAAAAAATGTTCACGTTTGAACCTAATCCTATATATATATATATATGTATATATATATATATATATATATATATATATATATATATATATATATATATATATATATATATATATATATATATATATGGAGCCGCTAAAATGAAAACCACCTCCAGTTGTAAGAACCGCGAGAACCACTCTCAACCAATCAGAATATGACAACCCAAAGGGTATTATGGTCATTTACCCCAAATGTCATTTCCCACCCCTCTCTCCTCATTTATTATTGTCAGTAGTCTCTCTCCACCTTTTTATAACTCCATCTCTTTCTCTCCTCAACCTACACTTCCTAAATTCAAAAAGAAACCCCCTTCCGGTTCTCCTTTGCCGGCGACCACCACTGTTAATCAGTGGATGATGATGATGATGATTGATGGTGGGGGTGAAACCGTCGCCCACCACTGTTTCTCTCTCTCCCACCCTCGTTCATCCCTGTTTCTCTCTCTCCGTCCTCCCTTCCTCTTTGTCCTCGTTCATCGGAGATAAAACCTTGGTCGCCGCCGCCGCTGTCTCCTCCGTCACCGTTCAGCACCATTTAACGGAGATTAAACCTTGGAGGTGGTGGGTGCTCGATGACGGTGGTGGAGTGTCGATGTCAGAGGTGGTTGGTGCTCGATGGCAGGTGGTGGGTGTTTCGATGATGGTGGTGTAGTGCCGATGTCGGAGGTGGTGGGTGCTCGAGATGATGGTTTGAGTTGGGTCAGTGAAGGTGGGTTTTCAATTTTGTTTTGGTTGGGCTTCTTTTGATATTTTGTCTGATGAACTCTGTTTTTTGATGCGGGGTTGATTCTGTTGAATCTGGGTTTGAATCTTGTGGGTTTGACTTTCTTGATGGTTTGTTTTATCTGCTTCAATCTGGGGTTTGATTCTGTTGAATCTGTTGCCTTTTGAATCTGTTGAATTTTTTTGAATCTGTTTGAATATGTTTGAATGATGTTCTTGTTCCTTTTGAATGTCTAAATCGGTTGAAAATGGTGCCTTATTGAATCGGCGGTGATGATGCAAAAAAAAAAAAAAAAAACTAACGAGGGCGCGGTAAGGATGGCGAAGGTTAGGTTTTTGAACCTGCAACCCCACTTTGCAGCCTCAGATTATCGGAAAATCTGAGCCAAAACTTCGTTTTTTTTTTCAAGAATCCACTCGTTCTTTTGATTTTTGTTTGTTGGGGTTTTTTTTTGAGGCGTCGATGATGATAGCAAACTATCTGAGACACCTCCCGAGTGTGCGATTTTCTGGTGCGTTCGTTTTTGCGTAAAAACGTTTTTGTAAAAAAAAAGTTAAACCGTAAACTTTTTAACGAAAAACGTAAAAACGTAAAACGTAAAAAGTTTTATGTAAAACGTAAAAAGTTTTCACGTAAAACATAAAAAGTTTTAAAGTAAAACGTAAAACGTAAAAAGTTTTACGTAAAAACGTAAAACTTAAAAAGTTTTTCGTAAAACGTAAAAAGTTTTACGTTAAGTTTTACGTAAAACGTAAAAAATTTTACGTAAAACATAAAAAGTAAAAAGTTTAACGTAATACGTAAAAAGTTTAACGTAAAACGTAAAAAGTTTAACGTAAAACGTAAAAAGTTTAAAAAGTTTAACGTAAAACGTAAACTTTTTAACGTAAAACGTAAAACATAAAACGTAAACCTTTTTCTACCTAAGTTGTAAAACGTAAAAAACTGTGTGATAAAACGGCGCCTAAACAAGGGGGGTGAATGTGGCACATAAAAACGCCGCGAAAAAAAAATGGACGTAAAAAACGCCGCGTTAAAACGGAATGTAAAAAACGACGCTTGAAAAAGTCGAGCGTAAAAAACGGCGTTAAAAAAACGACGCTTGAAAAAGTCGAGCGTAAAAATCGGCGTGAAAAAACGACCCATTAAAAAACGATGCGTAAAAACGGCGTGAAAAAACCGACGCGCAAAAAAAATTGTATTTGTTAAAAAAATCTGAATTTAAAAATGTTTTTAATCAAAAAATCTTTTTAAAAAATTAAAAGTAATATAATCAAACTAAAAAGTAATATAATAAAACAAAAAAGTAATAAAAAAATAATAAAGACAAAAAGACAAAAAATAGTTATTTTACTAAACTTCCCTTTTGGATTAAAATATTAAAGACATAATAAGACAAAATGTATTTAATATTAATTTTTGTTACTTTTAAACTTATCCATCCATCTTGTTGATCTAAAGGCTAGAAAGTGGTTCCCATGGTTCTTACAACTAGAAGTGGTTTTAATTTTAGCGATCCCCTATATATATATATATATATATATATATATATATATATATATATATATATATATATATATATATATATATATATATATATAGGGGAAGGTTCAAATATAACCACTAGTTATTGTGAAAACTCGAAAACTAATTAAAAAAAGCCAAAAAAACATACAATTTTTTTTTGTAAACCAAATTTCGCAGGTTTCTTTATATAAAAAAATTTACAAAAAAAAAAAAAAAAAAATTGTGTAGTGCACATGTGTAATACTACACATGTGTATGTGTACTACACATGTGTATTATTACACATGTGCACTACACAATTTTTTTTTTTTTGAAAAAAAAGTTTTTTTATATATAAAAACCAGCGATTTTTATTAAAAAAATTGAAAAAAAAATTGTGTGTTTTTTAGGCTTTTTTTAGTTAGTTTTCGAGTTTTCACAATAAAAGTGGTTTTCATTTGAACCATCCCCTATATATATATATATATATATATATATATATATATATATATATATATATATATATATATATATATATATATATATATATATATATATATATAGGGTAGGGATCGTAACAAAAGTCCACCCTATTTGAGAAACTTGAGAAGCAATCTGGACCACACATTTTCCCTAAGCAAAAAATGCAAAAAAAAGTGAAAAAAATGCAATTTTTTTTTTTTAAAAAAAATCGCAGCTTTTTCTTTAAGGATTAAATTTTTTATTTTTTAAAAAAAAAAATTTGGGATTTATACACATGTGTATATTGTTAATCTTTTAACTATACATATATGTATATTGACAATTATACATATATGTATATACATGTTTAAAATTGAAAAATATGTGTTATAAATCCTAAACCTTATACCATAAACACTAAAGCTAAACCTTAATGCTAAACTCTAAACCCTAAAGCTAAACCCTAATTATAAACCCTAAAGCTAAACCCTAAACTCTAAAGCTAAACCCTAAAGCTAAACCCTAATTCTAAACCCTAAAGCTAAACCCTAATGCTAAACCCTAAAGCTAAAACTAAACCCTAAAGCTAAACCTTTAATGCTAAACCCTAAAGATAAAGCTAAACCCAAAAGTTAAAGCTAAACCCTAATGCTAAACCCAAAAGCTAAACCCTAATGCTAAACTCTAATGCTAAACCCTAATGCTATTACTAAACCCTAATGCTAAACCCTAAACCATAAAGCTAAACCCTAAACCCTAATGTTAAACCCTAAATACTAATGCTAAACCCTAAATAACACTTATTTTTCAATTTTAAACATGTATATACATATATGTATAATTGACAATATACATATATGTATAGTTAAAAAGATTAACAATATACACATGTGTATAAATCCCAAAAAAAATAAAAAAATTAAATTCTTACAGAAAAACCTACGATTTTTCCAAAAAAAAAAATGCATTTTTTTTGCTTAAGGAAAATGTGTGGTCCATAATGCTTCTCAAGTTTCTCAAATAGCCTACTACTTCTCACATGATCCTTATCCTATATATATATATATATATATATATATATATATATATATATATATAGAATTGCGCTAAAATAAGAACCACCTCGAGTTGTAAGAACCGCGAGAACCACACCATCCGGGTCGCCGTTTATCATGATTTTTTTTACAACTAGATGTGTGTATCATAAACACATCCGTAAAAAAAAAATTTTAAACGCCGTGGCCGGGGGGGGGGGTAGTTTTTTACACCACAAGTTTAGTGTAAAAAAAAAAGAAAAAAAATAAAAACACCACACTTGTGGTGTAAAAAACTACCCCCTCGGCCGCGGCGTTTAAAATTTCTTTTTACGGATGTGTTTATAATACACACATCTAGGTGTAAAAAAAATCATGGTAAACGGCGACCCGGATGGTGTGGTTCTCGCGGTTCTTACAACTCGGGGTGGTTCTCATTCTAGCGGCCCCCTATGTATATATATATATATATATATATATATATATATATATATATATACCACCTCGAGTTGTAAGAACCGTGAGAACTTTTTGATTCGGGGCGAGTTTGACCAAATTTTTTTTTTCATAAACGTAGATGCGTGTATTATAAACACATTTGTAAAAAAAATTCAAAAAAAAATGTCGTGTGTGTAGTTTTGAGCACCACAAGTTTGTGTTTACGGGTATCGTAAATTATATATATATATATTTACGGTACCCGTAAACACAAACTTGTGGTGCTCAAAACTACACATACGACATTTTTTTATAATTTCTTTTACAAATGTGTTTATAATACACGCATCTACGTTTATGAAAAAAATTTTGGTCCACCTCGCCCCGTACGGTGTAGTTCTCACGGTTCTTACAACTCGAGGTGGTTCTTATTTTAGTGGTCCCCATATATATATATATATAGGTAAAGGATCCTGTACAAAGTCATACTTTTGTAAGAAGTGTGAGAAATAAATTGGTGATGACAAGTGTCCTCTATCTTAATTAATTCAAAAGGGTATATTAGTAATTTACCTTTCTTATCAATTAATTGAGTTTTAAGATAACTGAAAAAAAAAAACTGTCGTCCTATTTTTTTGCAAGATTCAATTCCATTTTCACCTACGTATGTCATAAAACATCAGTTATACATTTATGATGATGGCCACAAAATGAAGTGAAAGTGAGACTTAGATTGCCAACAAACGTATTACTACTTTTTGTTCTTAAAATGTAGACCATGGCCACTAAATCTGCATATACTGATATCAAGTATGTCGTCCATTTTGCAAGATCTAATATGGGTTCATCATGGTGTTTTAAAATCTGGGAATGTTTTGTATTGATAAAACACCATGACTTGAATCATAGATTTTTAAAACACCACGCAATGAACAATGTCTCCAAATAAAACACCATGACTTGAATCATAGTCATGGTATTTTAAAATCTGGGAATGTCTTGTATTGATAAAACACCATGCCTTGAATCATAGATGTTTAAAACACCACACCATGAACAATGTTTCCAGATAAAACACCATGACTTGAATCATAGATGTTTAAAACACCACGCCATGAACAATGTCTCCAGATAAAACACCACGCCATGAACAATGTCTCCAGCTAAAACACCATGACTTGAATCATAGTCAATTTATCCAGTTGTTTTAAAACACCATGCCATGAATCTGATTACAGTTCCCGTTATGATAACGTATGACGAATATGCAACCAAAGACCTCCTACAATTAAGGTGAATCATTAATTCCTATATTTAAGGAAAAAGGAGTAAATGTAGGAGTTTTTTTGGTCGTGTATGATATGGTTACCATATTTCAAACATTGAAAAAGACACTATTGCCCTTTAATTTTACATAAGGTCCCTCTAATTAAAACACAATTTACATTTTTATACCCTATTGATCTCAACTATTAGATCAAATATCCAATGGTTTAAAACACTTCTTACCCTTCTTACATTTTAGACACTTTTTACCATATCCCTACCCTATATATATATATATATATATACATATATATATATTTAACAAAGTGTGACAAAATATATATATAACAAGTAAACCTTAAAAATATTTTTATTTTTAAGAAATAAAATTCCGGAAAGTATTGAAAATCAAATGATCGATTTTTGGTAATTAATACAAAATAGACAAGTATTTGCATTTAAATACAAGTATACTTTCCTAATTATACTTATACCAAAAATAATATTAGAAATATTATTTAACAAAATACTTATATTTATTGTTGAAAAAAAGCAATATAAGTAACATTATTTGAAAAGGTTAAAAATATATTATTTTTAACATATAACATTTTCAAATTCTACTTATACAAATATATATTTTTGGGGATATATATATATATATATATATATATATATATATATATATATATATAACATTAATTATATTGTAAAATATATACACTAATAATACAAGAACATATACATGTAAAACACAATAAGACACATTAAATCCAAATGGTAACTTGTACTTAGGGATTTACAAGTTAAGTGTTTAACATACTTAGGATGTCTATAGTTTACGACATTCAAGTAGCGGACGCCGGTGAAGCTTGACGCATGAGACGCAAAACAGTGAGTTCATGTCCCCACTTTTAAATATTTTTATTGTTTTCTAAACATGGGGAAAATACATGTAAAATGGTATGTCTAAAACAAAGGAATCATACAGAGATCATGTCACGAATAGGGTATACGTAAGCACCATTAATCTACTTTAGACCGAAAGAGCAAGGGTTAGATCTAGCAGGTCTGGGCAGCCTCACTCTCTTGGCAACAAATAGTCATGGAGTGCTTTGGGTCACATTCGTAGGGTAAACGATGTTAAAAGTCGCCTAGGTTTGGATGCTTCCTATGTCGTTACAAATGTTAATGTCCTTGCAAAACATTAGCGATCTCGATTCCCTTTCATTACAACTTATAAACGTACATTTTACAATTACATACCACGTTTTTACACAATTAAAATTATTACATTTTACACTATCTGCATAATTCACATCAACTTTTGTTGACGATTTTTAAACCTACATGTATTTCAGGAAATTAGTAGAAATGCTCGTGGGTTCTTTTGTCAAGATGTAGTGTCGTATCTCAAGATGTTTAGTGTCCATCCTCCTTTTCATCTTTTGTTGGATTTTTTACTATATCCCGCCTTCCTATGGTGATATAGAAAGCAAAACCTTGATCTTTGTTTTGAAATGGTGTTGTAAACTTTCAAACAAATATCTTTTATTTATGATGTAAACTTTAAACTAAATTCTGTATTTTGGATAATTAAACTTTGAATGGTAAGATGGAGCTTGTTTTATATCATGTAGCATGTTTACTTATCGTATGCAATGAGAACCACTCAGATCACACCTCGTGCTTCCGCCTCTGAAAGGGGTGTGACATAGGGTATGGTCCGACCTTAAGTAATGTTTCCTTATTGATTCAAAGCGATATGGTCGAGTGTACCATGGCCCCTAACAAAAAACTACACAACTTTGTGCATTGAAACACATAGTTCCTCGTCAAAAAATCGAGCCCTTGTTACCCATGGTAAGGTTTAGTTAACAAAGCATCAAGAGGTTAATGTATCCTAAACATCCATTTTCTTATCATTGATTACTAGATTTTTTATCTCTTCTTTTTTTGAGCCATTTTTAACCCTTTACTTTTGGTTGAGCTATCAAAGACTTAGTACTTTTGGACTACCTCAGTATCTTACTATCACTATATTACACCAATGATGGGTGCGCTTGCCCAACATAAAGTGTAGTGTGATAGAATTCTATCATATTTTTTAAATATTAAAACCAAAAGAAATGTATAACATGGCTAACAATATACTGCTTTTTATATACACATCACACCATGTTAGTTTGTAATATAATAATCTACTTGTTTAGTGACTTATATGTTGAACGATTCTATTTAAACGTAAGGGAAAACATGAAAACATACCTGTTACACCAGACAGTGCAGTGGAGAATCCAGTCAGAAAAGATGACATCGAGTTCGACATAGTTGTCAGTGTGATCTGGTTCCTCCTTAGGGTGTTGACTGATGATGGTGATAATTAAACCGAATAGGGGATTTGGTTAGGAGAAGAGGTCGATGATGATGATGATGTTATGATTATAGGGTATGTCTAATTGTGTAACCGTGTAACCCATTAACCTCTACATAAGTCTCCTTATATAAGCACCCAGGAGGAAGCCTAATTAGTTAATAAGGGTAATATGGTCCATCAACAATTACCAACTAATTATTTAATAGGTTATTATATATTTTGATCTATATTATGTGAATGATTATAATGGCTACTAGATTAAATATTAATACATAATATATTTAATCTTACATTCTCCCACTTGGCCGAGTAATCATTTACCATGAGTATTAGATAAGCCTGATCAGGAGTTAACACTCATTTTAGCCTTAAACAAGTACTGTAGCAGAGAAATACAGCCGTTGAATCATTATGCGACTCAGGACCCCCATTAGTCATACTATAGCCTTAATTTAAAACCTAATCGTTATGACCAAAATACGCATCCCTTTGTTTGATTTGTAAATTTATTTGTCTATATGCCATTATACCGGTTGAACATATTCTAAGAGACATACAAAATCAAACTGAGGAAATTTCATTAATCATAAAACATAAGCTAGTACAATATGCTAAACAAGGTCTTTACTAAATCCCATATTCCGAACATGTTCTTCGTAAACCTTAGGAGGGAGACCTTTAGTCATCGGATCCGCAAGCATATCTTTAGTACTAATAAACTCGATACAAAGATTATTTTCCTCAACTCGTTCACATACGAACATATATTTTGTATCGAGATATAAACCAGCTCCAGTCGAACTGTTACTGTTCGAGAAACTAACGGCAGCTGAGTTATCACAATAAAGCTTCAATGGTCTAGAAATGGAATTAACAACTTTGAGTCCAGTGATCAGATTTCTAAGCAACATTCCACGATAGGTTGTGTTATAAACAGCAATGTATTCTGCCATCATTGTGGAAGTTGTGGTCAACTGTAGTTTATGACTCCTCCAAGAGATAGGGCCGCCTGCTAACATAAAGATATAGCCCGAAGTGGATTTCTTGTCATCTTTGCATTTGGCAAAGTCAGAATCAGAATAGCCCACCACTTCTAAATGATCACTTCTTCTATAAGCCAGTTTATAGTCTTTTGTCCCTTGCAGATATCGAAGTACCTTCTTAGCTGCTTTTCCAGTGATCTAGGCCAGGATTAGTCTGATAACGGCCCAGCATTCCAGCAATATAAGCGATATCTGGGCGAGTACAGACTTGAGCATACATCAAGCTCCCGACTACTGACGCGTAAGGTATCTGGCTCATTTGTTCCTTCTCAACTTCTATTGTCGGACATTGGAATGAACCGAAAACATCTCCCTTAACTACTGGAGCGACGGAGGGTTTGCACTGTTGCATGTTATAACGTGTGAGGACACGATCTATGTAAGCCTTTTGGGACAATCCTAAGATCCCTTTGTGTCTATCTCGGTGAATTTCAATGCCAATGACGTAAGATGCATCTCCGAGATCCTTCATGTCGAAGTTATGCGAGAGTAACCGTTTTGACTCATGCAACATGTCTAAACTATTACTTGCCAATAGAATATCATCTACGTAAAGAACAAGTAGAGTAAAGTTGCTCCCACTCATCTTGAAGTAGGTGCATTGATCCACTTGATTCTTCATAAAACCTTGTTTCTTCATGACTTCATCAAACTTAAGGTACCACTCACGTGATGCTTGTTTTAACCCATAAATGGATTTCTTCAACTTACAGACTAGATGCTCCTGACCCTCAGGTTTAAAGCCTTCAGGTTGTTTCATGTAAACATCTTCGTCCAAGTCTCCGTTAAGGAAAGCGGTTTTAACGTCCATCTGATGCAGCTCTAAATCAAAATGAGCTACTAGGGCCATAACGATCCTTAATGAATCTTTACGAGAGACAGGTGAAAACGTCTCTTGATAATCAATTCCTTCTTTCTGAGTGTAGCCCTTTGCAACCAATCTCGCTTTGTAGCGTTCAGCGTTCCCATTCGGATCCAGTTTTGTTTTGAACACCCATTTGCATCCTACGGGTTTGACACTGATGTGTGTAAAATGCAACATATAAATTACATCAAATAAGGCATAAAACTAACCCTTTTTAAGTACTAATGTTGGAAAAAGAGTGTTTTTGTCTTCCTTTTGTATTTTCAGGATGAAATGAGCTCAACACACAAAAGAAGCAAAAAGATAGCTAATTCTAACATAAATAAAAGAAAAGGAATAAAAGTAGACTGCCCGAACCCTCAACGGCATCCTCCCAAGCAAAAAAGAGAAAACAGAAACCTGAACACGCCCCGCGCTCAGCCAGCACGGGGCCGTGCCCAAGAAGCAGCAGAAAAGACAAACCTGTAGAAGCTTCTATTGCCCACCACGGGGCCGTGTCCAGTGAGCACGGGGGTGTGGCGAAAGTACAGCAGGCGCATTAATTGTAATTGCGAATTACAATTAATGAAGAGAGAGAGTGTCAGACGGGCACGGGGGCGTGTCCAGCGGACACGGGGCCATGCCCAACCTTCTGTTCAGCCTATAAATAGGAGTGCTTGGTTTCATTCTGTCACACCCCAACCAATGGCGGAAACATCGGGATGAGACTGTGACACCCCAGGAAAACCAGTGAACGATATAACTTGCCTAGCTTCCTCAGTGAGTGCGTACCAAATTTCGGGACGAAATTTCTTTCAAGTTGGGGATAATGTGACAACTCGAGTTTCCAAGATTTCCATCGTCGTATTAATTGCACGTTAATTGTTTAAGTTGTTTGTTTTCACGACTTGTTTGTTTCACAACTTTACACGTTTGTAATATGTTAAATCGTATTGTGATTGAAATGTTTTATATGGTGTGCCTTATAAGTGTGTATGTTTGTTTGAGTGAAAACCCATGAGCATATTAGATTGAACTTGGCCCAATGAATAAGCTTCTAGACCGGGACCCAAAACCGTTCCGCATCGTGTGTGATACCGGCCTAATCCATGGTTTGGATTAGCAGCCATAACCGGCCCAACACATTGTTTGGGCTATCTTAAGCGACCGGCCCAAACCTCTTATCCGTATAACTATATGTTACGTAGATAGGAAGTGAAAGTAGAATAAACCCTACCCTCACATCCATTGTGCGACGGCAGGATCAAGACCCCCTCCTCACGCAACACCATCCCAACCAAACTTATTATAAGGTTAGTGAATTGTTTACAAGTTGTTTTGATGATCATACTTGGTAGTTGTGAGTGGCAATAGAAAATTAATGTGGAAAGGGTTGTCGGCTTTGCTTGTTGGGGTCATCAGGTTATATGAGAATAGGGGAATCTTTCTAGCACATGATAACTCATAAACTTAAAATAAATTGATATCTGGGCTTTGCATGAAATCGATTGTAGGCTAGCAAACATAATGAGTAGGTTGTCAGCCCACTACTCACAAAGGTTGGTCCAATTGAAATTTAGTAGTTTAGGTATTTATATAAGAACTCAAGGATTTTGTATGTGAATTAATTTATGATGTCTGATCCATGCCATGTGACATCTTGTCTTATAATTGGTCAAATAGCATTAGGAAAACAACTTTCCCTTGTCGGCCATTGTTGATTTATTTAATGAATGTTTTGGAAATTTATATGTAATTGTTTATATGGGATCTTGTGGAACATTGGTTTAAAAAAAAAAAAAAAAAGAAAGATTGGCGGCTACTATATATGTACTTGGAGGTGCACATTGTTCTATAAAAATAAGTCAGTCTCATAAAACAAGTGATTGGTAATATTGGGCGGTCAATCATAGGTGGGATTAGGAGATTTCTTGTGTTTTCCGATTGGTTGGGTTGGGCGGCCCAAGGAAAGGTATTGGCCGTATATTCGGCCCACTCAACTTAACTGTGAACTGAAGCCCATGTTATTAAAATAAACTGAAGCCCATATAAGGTGTTCGGTCCAATGGGGTTATTTTATTAAACAAACTTGTCGGCCATATACAATAGTGGTATTAGTTTGCATGTTATTAAGTTGTAAAATATTTACATGAAACCCTAAGCAACCACCATCCCACCCATACGGTGCGATGGCAACAGGAGCCCCTCCCCCTCTCGTGACATCATCCTAGCCAATCAAGTTTCTGGTTAGTGTGTTATCTTTAATTGATTGAGTTGTGATTTATACTCCTTAAATGTATGCGGCTGAAATTCTTGTCGTTATGGATTAGGGCTTCAGGCATAATAGATTCTGATGATGATTAGTGGTATTAATGTTCGAGAATTGGTTATTTTTGCATGATCTTGTCGATGCTAGGGTTGGGTTGAAACCGAGTATGGTGTGCAAAAAGGCAAACTGCCAAATTTAATAAAATAAATAGTATGGTATGGATACTGATCACTTAATGAAAACTTATACTACTGAAATTGACATGGACGATTATGTTGGCTTATGATTGTTAATATTCTCAGGATTTCATTCTAATGATGTTTGATTGTATCATAATATTTGATGATGTGTTAATGTATCGGTTAGACGAATGATTAGGGTTCTGTGATATTTCTGTAACTATTATGTATTCGACGAAACCAAGGCATCGACGAAACGCTTGACGGCGAAACTGACATGATGAAACAAATGCGTTTCGCCGAAACCATTTATGACGAAACGATCATGGCGAAACAAGTGTGTTTCGCCGAGGGCAATCACGACGAAACAAAGGGTGTTTCGTCGAAAGGGATTCACGGCGAAACAAGGGTGTTTCGCCGAAAGGGTAAACTGCACAGTAACTTGGTTAGAATCTGTTAAAAGTTAATTGAGTTAGTTAACTGTCGTTAAAGCATGACTTGTATGAGCTTGAATACGTATTCTGTGCTACTTGGTGATCATTGATTTATTATCCGCTATGATTGTGCTTATGTGCGAACTTCGTGAATACAAACTGATTATGTACACGTGCGTACTCTAGGACTTGACTGATTATCTGTGAGCACATATCTTAGAATACCGAGCAAAACCAAGGTGAGTTCACACTCCTACTAAGGCATGGGATTCCCGGGTCGTGGGAATGGGTTAAAGGTTTCAATTGACTTATAACGTACAAACGTTTTTCCTAGACTATCACCTATCATGGTCCTCGGATGTCAGGACGGTTCCGTAGGTTGGGATAACACCTACGTGGTTCCGTAGGTTGGATAACACCTACGTGGTCATATGCCATTACTGCCTCGGATGTCAGGCACGCACGTAAAACCTACGTGTACGCATTACTTACTCCTTCCGTAGGTTGGGATAACACCTACGTGGTCACATGCCATTTACTATCCTCGGTACAAAGGATACGCACGTAAAACCTACGTGTACGCATTACATATTACTATCCTCGGTTGTGAAGGATACCTATACATATTACTATCCTCGGTTGTGAAGGATACGTGCGTAAAACCTACGCACACCTCATACGCGCTACTGTTCTCGGACGAAGAACAGGGATAATACGAATAGTCTAGTGGTCACATAACATGGGAAGCCCCCACCTGTATAATTTACTATTGGCCCAGTAGAGCCACCCGTTACTTACTGTTACGCATTTACTTACTGTGAACTCGCTCAACTAGTTGTTGATCCTCTGTTACATGCCTTGCAGGTCGTTAGATACATGGAGCTTGCACAGGGAGGAGCAGGTCGTTGTGGAGCATGGATTATGTTTTGAAACTTATTGAACATATGTTACACATTGGGTTTTCGTACTTATGCTTCCGCTATACTTATAAACTATGATTATGTTTTGGACACCAATCATATTGAATGATTGGTTTTACATTTATTATACTTGATATTAATTACATGTTCAATATGATTGGTGGCTTGATCCTGGTCAGTCACGCTCCCAAGCGGTGATACTCCGCAGGTGGATTTTGGGGGTGTGACAGAGACGAAGTGTGAAGATTGCTAGAGACATCATAACGCTATTTGTGACAATATTTAATAAACCAATTTCATTTCATAATTCATTTGTCAACATTACAAAGAAATCAAATAACGTCAAGTTCAAAGGAAATACAATACAACATAATCAAAATTGATACATCGATTAAACCTAAACGTCTATATGTGTATCTAGACATCAACGCTACTTCATTTCATAGCATCATCATCCTCAACCTGTAACATGTTTAAAATAAAGTTCAATGCAAAAGCAAAGGCGAGTATACAAGTTTAAGCATAAGTATAAGTATAAGTTTAAAAGTTTAAAACGAATCCACATGGCAACTTAGTCTATACGAGATCAACCTAGCGTGGCATGCAATATTTCTAGCCAACCTCTGTTTACGCAAGAAAGTTCAATTAATTCAACATGACCCAAGTTTAAGGGGGGCGGTGCGTTACTCCTATAGCGCTATACATGTCGAAGGGAGGCTCGTGAGAGCTAATGACTAAAACATATCACATAAGTATGGTCCACGTAAGCATCAAGTATCATAGCATAGTATTCATGTATAAGGATTGTTTTGTGCATTGCATAAAGAATAAGTTTAAGTGTAGTTTAATAGTAAAACATGTTACACCCCAAAAAGTGGTAAACATAAAAAGGGGGTTGCGAGTATACTCACATTGGTTGCGTTTGGAGGTTCCTTGAAATAACGCACGAGTAGAAGATGGAGAAAATCCAAAATAACGAACGGGAATCGATTACCCTATATTTCGAAATATATAATAAATTCGTTGAAATTTGTAGGTTAAATATAAGTCCTAATGGTTTATTGTTTACAAATTAATTAGATATTACAATTTGATTTCATCATTAACCTTTAAAATTTATAAAGGAATTATAATGAATTATTAAATGTAAATGTCAATATTAGATTTTAAAGTTGAATTATAAAGGAAAACGAATTCAACAATAATAACTGTTGAAACTATTAGTGAAAAGAGTGATAATAATGGGTTTTAAAATGAAAATTTATCTTTGAATTTTCGAAATAATAAAGAATATAATAAATACTATTAATTATTTATAATGATCGATTAATGTAAATCGATTATAAATACTACCAGACCCATTTCTAACTACTAATAATTATAAGGTAATATGGACTTTACATTATAGGTTACACATAATAAATTATCCCATCTTTTTTTCATATAACAGTTTAATTAACAAAAGGAATATGTGGAGCGAAGAAGTCGGGAACGGAATATACCGAAACAGAAAGGGAGGAGCCGCTGGTCCGCGGTCTTCTTCTCTGTTCTCTGTCGAAGTCTTGAAAGTTCCGGCAAGGTGCGGAAGGTTTAACAAAATGAAAGGAACAAAAATTATATTGACAGAAGATTGAAACAAAACCAAAATGAAACAAGGAAAATATATACCGAGCGAGCCGAGTCGGTTCCGACGTAACAACAGTCGAAGTGGTTCCAGACGAGTAGAAGCGACAATAAGTAGCGATGAAGAGATTATGAGTGGTGGTGGCGACCGTTTACTCCGGTGAAAAGCTTGAAGTTCTGGCGAGTCGTCTTCGAGTTTCCCGACGACGACTGGATTCTCCGGTTGGTTACCGACGACGGGCTTGGCGCTCCGGCGAACTCCGACTCTGGCGAATATACCGAAACATGTGGCGCGATCTCATAGTGTCTTCCGGTGTCGTATGGTCGTTCCGGCAAGGTGTAAATGTGGTGAGTGTGTGTTCATCGAAACAGGGAGGGTTATTCGAAGTGGGTTTCTAGCAAGTGTAGAGAGTTTGAAGTAGGAAAAAAAAAGTGAGAAATGTTGAGGGTGTAGTAACAGGATTGTGTTGGCTAGGGTTTCTCAAATGAAGACAAAAGGAAGTTAAATGGGTTAAGCCTTTAATATGAGTCGGTGGGAGTTGAACCATAAAAAAATAAAGATTAAAAGAAATGGAGCCAAAAAGGGAATCAGCCAATGTGCTGACTTCGGATCATGCTCTGGCCGCCACTTTGGCGATATTTAGTTGGTTATATTTTTTTATTGACCATTAAGTCCCTATTGTATTATATGGGTGCAATAAGCCATTTAGTATAATAAATAAAAGATGGTCTAATAAGCTTATCAGCCATGATTTGAGCTGTGGTTTGATGATCGGCCATAAACAAAAAAAAAAATAATAATAATTTTTAAAGTCCTTTCAAATAGGCACTTTATGTTTTTTTATAATAATTGTATGTATTATTAATATTAAGTAATTTATAATTTATTAATCATATACATATATAAATGTTTAAAAAAAACATGAGACTAGATAAGTTTGTATAAGCTAAAGTATAGGTTGTGTATTGTGAACGTAGAATCAAGTGTTTGCACGTATAGGATATCTAGAATCATTCATTGATTGTAAGTTACACATGTGTTTACAAGGGTACGAGTATGAATCAAGTGTAAGTGTATGCATGATTTGAATGAAAAACAAGTACGACTAATAAAAAAAAATATAATGACCAAGTTTTGTTATAATTAAAGCATCGGATGCTAATGATTAGTGCTGGAATAAGATTTTGAAAGAATACAAGTTTTCTAAAAATAGAAATACGGAAAAGAGCAGGGCGTTACAGTCTCCCCTCCTTTAGGAAATTTCGTCCCGAAATTTATTCAAGAGGTAGACTTAAAGAGTTTTGGTAAGAGTCTGAGACTTGAAATTTTGAAACGTTTTGAAAAGTACGAGATTTTGGGAAAGTAAGTTTGTAAAAATGATTTGTCGGAATAAAATGGTTTTGAGGCATAAGCATGGATGAACCACGTATAGGTAAAATCATTTTGAATTGCTAAATTTGGCGTTGTTTTACAAATGTATTGTATTTACGAAGGAGGTCTTCATAAAATGGTTTGAAATCAGTAAAATAGATGGCGTAGGAAGTTTTAAAGATAGTACAAGACCACATATTCGTAGAAGTTGTTTGAGGAGGTTTGGTAAGATAAAGTATTCACGATCTACTAAACGCGTTTACACAAGAATAAAGAATAGGAACTCGGTTCTAAAGGTAATAAGATAAGTTAGGATTTGAATGTTTAAACAAGCTTGATTGTGACGAGGTTCATATGAGGGAATGGATATAGGAACACGGGGCGTATGATTGACGCTTAATGAATGCAAGTATAAGGATAGCGTAAGAATGAAGTCTTGTCGTGGATAATCGGATATAATGCGTTTGTGAGTTGTTTAAAGTTTGTAATAGGTCCAAAGGTCTGCAAAACACTGAATTTCTCATGGCACGTTTTACGAAAGTTTGATAACATGGTGAAAACACTTATATATAGGAAGTACCAGCGGCGTGTCCACCATGTTTTGACCATGTTACATCCGTTTCGTCGTCGGTGTCATGTCACGTTCCGTGTATTACCATACGCAGTAGCACACTCTATGGTTCTCATACGCCTATCACTATAATCCCGTGTGCACCCGTGATTATTTTGATCGTCGCATGATCCGCATAGCTTGTACTAGTTGTGTATGAATCGGGGTATACAAAAAAAAATTTGAATGTGCACGTACAAGGATTTAGTATATAAGAAAGTCCATGTTTAAGTATGTGTGGGACCCACGCAAGCGAATCCCTCGGGTTACGCTCGCGTATAGGTACGAATGTATGAATCATGAGTAAGGATGAAAGTATGAGCATAAGTTTAAGTATGAATACGCATGTATGTATGAGCATAAACATAAAACGTGTAAATAGTATGTGTACAAGCAGAAGCGTAAAACGTATAAGTAGTATGCGTATAAGTACAAGCATAAAACGTATGAACATAGGTATAGGTATGAAAAATAAATATTGTGTATATAGTGTTTGTTGGGACATCACGGATCTAAGTGTATAAAACATTCAAAAGGTCGAGTATGTAAATACGAATGATATAAATGATGTTATCGCGAGGTATCGACCAAAATGTGTACAATGATATGCATGTATAGTTGTTTAAATGAAACATGGAGTTTATCGAATCAAAATTAGGTTGACCTTGATTGGAAGGGTAGAACATAGTTGTATATGTAAGAGGATATAAGGTACTAATTGGTTAAGCATATTGTATTTTTGTAATGATTGAAATGCTACTTTTGTTAAAAAAAATTTCATGTAGGTAAAAGATTGTCGGTTCCCATGAAGACTTCTTGCCCGTGTGTTTTGTAAATTGGTGTAGGAAAAAGGTTTTCGTTAAAAAGTAAGTTCGTTTCATCAAATAAGAAATTATGAATTTAGGAGGTTCTTGTGAAAACTAGGATCCTTAGAAGAAAAATTTAGCAAAAGGACTTAGTGAAAAAAAAATAACAAATGATTTGTTGATGTGGAAAAGGGTATTTGGTAAAACAATCATATAACTTCTATAAGATCTTATAAGTATTTGAGAAAGGTTGGTTGGATCTTGATTAAAAGTAGAAGGTGAACATGTTTTAGTGATTAAGTCGAATATTAGGTTCATGGGCAAGAGTTTCATTGAACCGATTAAATTGATAGGTAGCATTTCGTAAGGTTTTGAAGTTCGAGTAATAAAACGTTTTAAGACATGATTATGGATTTCGCGTATATGAGTTGAGTGAAAATAGATCGTAGAATAAGAAGTACGTTTGATAAAACAATGTGTTTTTGAAATCGGTATGAGTGGGTATTTTGAATAACATTAAGCAATTTGGGTATAAAGTATGATCGAGTTTGCATAATAAGATATTTTGAAGAGGCGTTTTGGAAACGATCACCTAGGTAAAGGAATCACCCCTAACTCATTGGTGAGGTCGTTTTTTTTTTTAAAAAAAGGGGGTGGAGTTAATCGCCAAGGTAAGGAAATCACTCCAATCTCGATGATACATCTCCACTAGTTGTTACAAGGAATATGAAAATAATGCATATATAAATGTATAGAAAAGGTTCGATATGTTGTACGTGTGAAAAGAGAAATCGAAGGTAAAACTCGAGGTTGAAAGATTACATCGTATAAAGTGAACAATAGGAACACATGTTTGACCAAAGTTTGGAGTGTTCCAAAACGGAACTTTGACTAACCAAAGTGGTCGAAAAGTCTTTTGAATTTGAGGAACATGCTTTGGCCTAATAGGTAAAATACTCTCGCCGACAAGTCGGTTAACGATATTTACCCTTCCGGTTACTACATGTCCCAAATCAATTGAAATTTCGAGACTTGGCGGGATTTATAAAAAAAATATCAAGGAGTGGAAGTAGTCGACAAGGTGCGGGTTTCACCCCTAACTTGACGATTTCGTATCCTAAGTGTGGTTGGTACTCGTCGGGTTAAAATTTAAATTTCGACATGTTGACGAGGGTCCACTAGAATTTGAAATTTGAGATTTGCCATTTAGATGTGGATTTCACTCCTAGCTCAATGGCGATATCTCGTGTAAAAAGAAGAATAGATAGATTGAGAGTCGTTCACTAAATTGTGGGTTTCACGCCTATTTTGGTGAATTCGTCTCATCTGTACAATATGAGTGTTGTCGGATTTAGAATAATCGAGTAAAATGCATGAGGGAAGTGTGTGTTGAAGGAAATACACAAGCAAGGATAAACACATAAGAAAGCATATCAAGAATGGTACTTAAATAATGAAATGATAAAACAAGTATTAACACATAGAGAAATATGTCAAGAGTAACACATAAATAATCGAACAACGAAACAAGTGTTAACACATAATAAAACAAGCTTTAATGCGTACGAATAACATGTCAAATATTACACATGAGCAACATACATGTTTAAAAGAGCATAAATAAGTAACAAATAAGGTATCATGTAGTAGTCCAAGCAAAGCATACGAATAAGGCTCTAAAACTATAGACTAGGTGAAAACATTCCTACTTTTCCTAATTCCCTATAGTTATGGCTCTGATACCAATCTGTCACACCCCAACCAATGGCGGAAACATCGGGATGAGACGAAGTGTGAAGATTGCTAGAGACATCATAACGCTATTTGTGACAATATTTAATAAACCAATTTCATTTCATAATTCATTTGTCAACATTACAAAGAAATCAAATAACGTCAAGTTCAAAGGAAATACAATACAACATAATCAAAATTGATACATCGATTAAACCTAAACGTCTATATGTGTATCTAGGCATCAACGATACTTCATTTCATAGCATCATCATCCTCAACCTGTAACATGTTTAAAATAAAGTTCAATTCAAAAGCAAAGGCGAGTATACAAGTTTAAGCATAAGTATAAGTATAAGTTTAAAAGTTTAAAACGAATCCACATGGCAACTTAGTCTATACGAGATCAACCTAGCGTGGCATGCAATATTTCTAGCCAACCTCTGTTTACGCAAGAAAGTTCAATTAATTCAACATGACCCAAGTTTAAGGGGGGCGGTGCGTTACTCCTATAGCGCTATACATGTCGAAGGGAGGCTCGTGAGAGCTAATGACTAAAACATATCACATAAGTATGGTCCACGTAAGCATCAAGTATCATAGCATAGTATTCATGTATAAGGATTGTTTTGTGCATTGCATAAAGAATAAGTTTAAGTGTAGTTTAATAGTAAAACATGTTACACCCCAAAAAGTGGTAAACATAAAAAGGGGGTTGCGAGTATACTCACATTGGTTGCGTTTGGAGGTTCCTTGAAATAACGCACGAGTAGAAGATGGAGAAAATCCAAAATAACGAACGGGAATCGATTACCCTATATTTCGAAATATATAATAAATTCGTTGAAATTTGTAGGTTAAATATAAGTCCTAATGGTTTATTGTTTACAAATTAATTAGATATTACAATTTGATTTCATCATTAACCTTTAAAATTTATAAAGGAATTATAATGAATTATTAAATGTAAATGTCAATATTAGATTTTAAAGTTGAATTATAAAGGAAAACGAATTCAACAATAATAACTGTTGAAACTATTAGTGAAAAGAGTGATAATAATGGGTTTTAAAATGAAAATTTATCTTTGAATTTTCGATATAATAAAGAATATAATAAATACTATTAATTATTTATAATGATCGATTAATGTAAATCAATTATAAATACTACCAGACCCATTTCTAACTACTAATAATTATAGGGTAATATGGACTTTACATTATAGGTTACACATAATAAATTATCCCATCTTTTTTTCATATAACAGTTTAATTAACAAAAGGAATATGTGGAGCGAAGAAGTCGGGAACGGAATATACCGAAACAGAAAGGGAGGAGCCGCTGGTCCGCGGTCTTCTTCTCTGTTCTCTGTCGAAGTCTTGAAAGTTCCGGCAAGGTGCGGAAGGTTTAACAAAATGAAAGGAACAAAAATTATATTGACAGAAGATTGAAACAAAACCAAAATGAAACAAGGAAAATATATACCGAGCGAGCCGAGTCGGTTCCGACGTAACAACAGTCGAAGTGGTTCCAGACGAGTAGAAGCGACAATAAGTAGCGATGAAGAGATTATGAGTGGTGGTGGCGACCGTTTACTCCGGTGAAAAGCTTGAAGTTCTGGCGAGTCGTCTTCGAGTTTCCCGACGACGACTGGATTCTCCGGTTGGTTACCGACGACGGGCTTGGCGCTCCGGCGAACTCCGACTCTGGCGAATATACCGAAACATGTGGCGCGATCTCATAGTGTCTTCCGGTGTCGTATGGTCGTTCCGGCAAGGTGTAAATGTGGTGAGTGTGTGTTCATCGAAACAGGGAGGGTTATTCGAAGTGGGTTTCTAGCAAGTGTAGAGAGTTTGAAGTAGGAAAAAAAAAGTGAGAAATGTTGAGGGTGTAGTAACAGGATTGTGTTGGCTAGGGTTTCTCAAATGAAGACAAAAGGAAGTTAAATGGGTTAAGCCTTTAATATGAGTCGGTGGGAGTTGAACCATAAAAAAATAAAGATTAAAAGAAATGGAGCCAAAAAGGGAATCAGCCAATGTGCTGACTTCGGATCATGCTCTGGCCGCCACTTTGGCGATATTTAGTTGGTTATATTTTTTTATTGACCATTAAGTCCCTATTGTATTATATGGGTGCAATAAGCCATTTAGTATAATAAATAAAAGATGGTCTAATAAGCTTATCAGCCATGATTTGAGCTGTGGTTTGATGATCGGCCATAAACAAAAAAAAAATAATAATAATTTTTAAAGTCCTTTCAAATAGGCACTTTATGTTTTTTTTATAATAATTGTATGTATTATTAATATTAAGTAATTTATAATTTATTAATCATATACATATATAAATGTTTAAAAAAAAACATGAGACTAGATAAGTTTGTATAAGCTAAAGTATAGGTTGTGTATTGTGAACGTAGAATCAAGTGTTTGCACGTATAGGATATCTAGAATCATTCATTGATTGTAAGTTACACATGTGTTTACAAGGGTACGAGTATGAATCAAGTGTAAGTGTATGCATGATTTGAATGAAAAACAAGTACGACTAATAAAAAAAAATAAAACGACCAAGTTTTGTTATAATTAAAGCATCGGATGCTAATGATTAGTGCTGGAATAAGATTTTGAAAGAATACAAGTTTTCTAAAAATAGAAATACGGAAAAGAGCAGGGCGTTACAGTCTCCCCTCCTTTAGGAAATTTCGTCCCAAAATTTATTCAAGAGGTAGACTTAAAGAGTTTTGGTAAGAGTCTGAGACTTGAAATTTTGAAACGTTTTGAAAAGTACGAGATTTTGGGAAAGTAAGTTTGTAAAAATGATTTGTCGGAATAAAATGGTTTTGAGGCATAAGCATGGATGAACCACGTATAGGTAAAATCATTTTGAATTGCTAAATTTGGCGTTGTTTTACAAATGTATTGTATTTACGAAGGAGGTCTTCATAAAATGGTTTGAAATCAGTAAAATAGATGGCGTAGGAAGTTTTAAAGATAGTACAAGACCACATATTCGTAGAAGTTGTTTGAGGAGGTTTGGTAAGATAAAGTATTCACGATCTACTAAACGCGTTTACACAAGAATAAAGAATAGGAACTCGGTTCTAAAGGTAATAAGATAAGTTAGGATTTGAATGTTTAAACAAGCTTGATTGTGACGAGGTTCGTATGAGGGAATGGATATAGGAACACGGGGCGTATGATTGACGCTTAATGAATGCAAGTATAAGGATAGCGTAAGAATGAAGTCTTGTCGTGGATAATCGGATATAATGCGTTTGTGAGTTGTTTAAAGTTTGTAATAGGTCCAAAGGTCTGCAAAACACTGAATTTCTCATGGCACGTTTTACGAAAGTTTGGTAACATGGTGAAAACACTTATATATAGGAAGTACCAGCGGCGTGTCCACCATGTTTTGACCATGTTACATCCGTTTCGTCGTCGGTGTCATGTCACGTTCCGTGTATTACCATACGCAGTAGCACACTCTATGGTTCTCATACGCCTATCACTATAATCCCGTGTGCACCCGTGATTATTTTGATCGTCGCATGATCCGCATAGCTTGTACTAGTTGTGTATGAATCGGGGTATACAAAAAAAAATTTGAATGTGCACGTACAAGGATTTAGTATATAAGCAAGTCCATGTTTAAGTATGTGTGGGACCCACGCAAGCGAATCCCTCGGGTTACGCTCGCGTATAGGTACGAATGTATGAATCATGAGTAAGGATGAAAGTATGAGCATAAGTTTAAGTATGAATACGCATGTATGTATGAGCATAAACATAAAACGTGTAAATAGTATGTGTACAAGCAGAAGCGTAAAACGTATAAGTAGTATGCGTATAAGTACAAGCATAAAACGTATGAACATAGGTATAGGTATGAAAAATAAATATTGTGTATATAGTGTTTGTTGGGACATCACGAATCTAAGTGTATAAAACATTCAAAAGGTCGAGTATGTAAATACGAATGATATAAATGATGTTATCGCGAGGTATCGACCAAAATGTGTACAATGATATGCATGTATAGTTGTTTAAATGAAACATGGAGTTTATCGAATCAAAATTAGGTTGACCTTGATTGGAAGGGTAGAACATAGTTGTATATGTAAGAGGATATAAGGTACTAATTGGTTAAGCATATTGTATTTTTGTAATGATTGAAATGCTACTTTTGTTAAAAAAAATTTCATGTAGGTCAAAGATTGTCGGTTCCCATGAAGACTTCTTGCCTGTGTGTTTTGTAAATTGGTGTAGGAAAAAGGTTTTCGTTAAAAAGTAAGTTCGTTTCATCAAATAAGAAATTATGAATTTAGGAGGTTCTTGTGAAAACTAAGATCCTTAGAAGAAAAATTTAGCAAAAGGATTTAGTGAAAAAAAATAACAAATGATTTGTTGATGTTGAAAAGGGTATTTGGTAAAACAATCATATAACTTCTATAAGATCTTATAAGTATTTGAGAAAGGTTGGTTGGATCTTGATTAAAAGTAGAAGGTGAACATGTTTTAGTGATTAAGTCGAATATGAGGTTCATGGGCAAGAGTTTCATTGAACCGATTAAATTGATAGGTAGCATTTCGTAAGGTTTTGAAGTTCGAGTAATAAAACGTTTTAAGACATGATTATGGATTTCGCGTATATGAGTTGAGTGAAAATAGATCGTAGAATAAGAAGTACGTTTGATAAAACAATGTGTTTTTGAAATCGGTATGAGTGGGTATTTTGAATAACATTAAGCAATTTGGGTATAAAGTATGATCGAGTTTGCATAATAAGATATTTTGAAGAGGCGTTTTGGAAACGATCACCTAGGTAAAGGAATCACCCCTAACTCGTTGGTGAGGTCGTTTTTTTTTTAAAAAAAAAGGGGGTGGAGTTAATCGCCAAGGTAAGGAAATCACTCCAATCTCGATGATACATCTCCACTAGTTGTTACAAGGAATATGAAAATAATGCATATATAAATGTATCGAAAAGGTTCGATATGTTGTACGTGTGAAAAGAGAAATCGAAGGTAAAACTCGAGGTTGAAAGATTACATCGTATAAAATGAACAATAGGAACACATGTTTGACCAAAGTTTGGAGTGTTCCAAAACGGAACTTTGACTAACCAAAGTGGTCGAAAAGTCTTTTGAATTTGAGGAGCATGCTTTGGCCTAATAGGTAAAATACTCTCGCCGACAAGTCGGTTAACGGTATTTACCCTTCCGGTTACTACATGTCCCAAATCAATTGAAATTTCGAGACTTGGCGGGATTTATAAAAAAATATCAAGGAGTGGAACTAGTCGACAAGGTGCGGGTTTCACCCCTAACTTGACGATTTCGTATCCTAAGTGTGGTTGGTACTCGTCGGGTTAAAATTTAAATTTCGACATGTTGACGAGGGTCCACTAGAATTTGAAATTTGAGATTTGCCATTTAGATGTGGATTTCACTCCTAGCTCAATGGCGATATCTCGTGTAAAAAGAAGAATAGATAGATTGAGAGTCGTTCACTAAATTGTGGGTTTCACGCCTATTTTGGTGAATTCGTCTCATCTGTACAATATGAGTGTTGTCGGATTTAGAATAACCCTGGTCGGGGGTTAAGGGAACGGTTTGGTAAGGGTCTTGCCCTTGTTCAGCGTTTAGAGGTCCTGCAAGGGACCTGGGTCAAATTTAGTCGGATCTCCTTCAATGCCCATAGGTATTGGATGGCGGGGATCCAAACTCTTTGATCCCCTCATAAGTTAACTACTATTAATACTATAACCCGGCTATTTAGGACTGTATCCCTGCTGACTCAGACTACTTAGTCGAGGGTAACGTCACCGCCAAAAGCGGGGCCTACCATAATTTGCATTAATAACTTAATTCATTATCTTCCAATAATCCAACCCTTTAGGATTGTATCCTTGCTGACTCAAACTACTGGGTTGAGGGTAACGTCGTCTTCAAAAGAGGGGCCTACTACAATAACTAAGATAATCTCTTAAACAAGTGCAAAAGTGCGAAAATAATCAAAGGTTATACTAATACACGAGTCGGATCCAAGTGATTCATCTTGTCTATCTGTTTTTATTTTATTTTTATTTTTCAGCATTTAGTTAGTTTTTATTTTCTTAGTTTAAAAACATTTTTCTAACTTTTTGATTTGATTAGACGTTGAGGATAAACCGGTACTAAAAGCTATTGTGTCCTTGGACGACCTCGGTATCTTACCAACACTATACTACGTGCACGATGGGTGCACTTGCCCATATGTGTGTTTAGTGTTAGTGAATATCGTGTTTTATAAATTTAAAACTTGGCTAAAGGTGTAAAAAGGGCTTAATTATATTCTAAAAATATATTACACTACACACGCATCAAGTTTTTGGCGCCGTTGCCGGGGACACAAGGATTTTAAGAAAGTTAGGAATCAACGGCCTAATCATATTTTTATTTTTCTTTTTAATTTTTTAGGATTTTCTTAGTTTTTCAGCTTCTGCAGAGCTCAGCACGGGCCGTGCCCGCTGAACACGCCCCCGTGCTCAATCATTGGAACTGGCAATCCTGTTTTTAGTCAGACAGTAAGCTGAACACGGGGCCGTGCTCACTCAACACGCCCCCGTGCCCAAGATTCTCTTACTGAAAATAGAACCGTTAGATCCCGGCGGTTGGTAATTTCTGACATAAACATGAGTGATAGTAATTCTTTTTACTTTCGGCACTCTTATGGTATGTGGTGCCAATTATGTGGAGGCGAACATGAAGAATTAAAATGTTATTTTCTAAATTACAGGCCCCACCATATAGACCCACCAATTCCTTATAACCTTAAGAGGGGCGAAAGTAAAAATAAGCACTATCTCTCCCTCGAATGCGCCCAACCAGATATTCTAGGGGAAATGCTCCTTGACGAGTTATTTCAACTAGAAGAACTAATTCTTAATTGGTCAAAAGAACTTAGGAAGGATTTTATTGATCCGCCCCAAGACGATGACCATGAGGAAATGTTGGAACCGCATTCCGACAACCTCGTTGCTCCCGAAAATACCTTCATACCTAGAAAAGACTTGGACGATAGTCGTCCCTGTGCCGATTGTGCCGTGAAGGACTCTCCATCGACTTCGTTCGGTGCATACATAGACCTGAGCGATTCGGCATACACCTTCTTTAACGAGAGCCCGGAAAAGGGTTTCCACCTAGAATAAAAATAGGAATTACCCTCACCGACAACCTCTTGCGTTCTCGCCTTAGTATAGGACAATTAAGGTATCTTAGGCACTTTGGGGTTGTTCCATCCAGTAAGGAACCACCCGATATGAATAAGATCCTTAGGAACAACAAAAACCCATAAGACAGTCTCCAGACACGGGGCCGTGTTCGGCCAACACGCCCTCGTGCTCACCCAAAAGATTTTCTGCAGATTTTGTCAGAATACGGACAAAAAGTGTCAGGATTTTCTCTGCACACGAGGTCGTGTCCAGCAGACACGGGGCCGTGTCCAGCGTGCTGTCGTTTTCTTTAAATGCAGCCTGATTCCTGCTCATTTTTTACCACTTCACTAGACAGAGATTCCTGGGATCTTCACATATACCATCCTAGGTAAGTGCTAAAAGAAGGTTCCCAAGGACCATCTTGTCCCTTCCACTTTTGTTCATTTCCCCTTCTTTCAAAATTTTTCAACATCTCCTCCATGGAAGCTTGGAAACTCCATGATTCCATCCTTCTATGTAAAGTTTGTAAGATTATTTGCTACGGATTCTTGTTTGAATTTAGTTGTATAACTTTGTTTTAAATTATCTAAGCTTAAACCACAGTTAAAAACTATGAGAATAATTTAAAACCCCAAGAATCCTTAGCCAAAAATCCTGCAGACAACTGAACACGGGGCCGTGCTCAGCGAGCACAGGGCCGTGTTCGAGGTACTGTTTCGCAAAAATTTAGCTATCTTCGGTTTCTTTCACAGAAAATGGCCAGCAGAACAAGTGGATCATCTTCAAGGGGTAACCGAAATGGGAGAAGGTCGTCGACAGCAGAAGACTCCCTAGTAAACTACGTTTACGCCTTAAGGGAGGCCATAGACGAAATGACGGGAGTAGAAGAAGCGTTAGTGGACCGTATTAACCATCTGACGGTGGGGTTGGAGGGCTGTCTTCGAGAAGTGAACCTCTTGCACCAGAGGTTAAACCTTCTCGCTTCCCCGCCTTTGGTTCCCATAATAACCCAAAGAGCGTGGAATGTAGTACCCGAGGTCGTCATTCCGGCCGAATGGTATGCCATGCACCGAGAACCTCCGCAGTGGGTGGTGCAAGGAGTCCCGGTGAATGTTCCTCCTCCAGCCACTGAGGAAAATGAAGCCGCTTTCTTCCTTCCAAGGGAGATAGAGGAGTGGCTTTGAAAAATATCCGAGGAACAATCGGCTAAAGGTCTTACTACATCGGGAAACTATTTCTGAAATTTTGTTGGTGCACTACATCTGCTGATTCCGTCTTGTATCGAGTCATAGTCTTAGATTGTTAGATCTGGTCGCGTAATAAGAGAAATAGTGAGATTGTATAGTTTTAGGCTTGCTGGATCGCTTATTTGGTTAGTAATGGGCTGAACCACTCGAACGGTAAATAGGCTGGTCCGCTCGAGCGGCAAACTAGCTGGACCGCTCGAGCGTCAATCATCCTGGACCGCTTTTATGGACATGCCATATGAGAGGGCCAGAAATCCTATAAATACCGTATGAGAGGTCCCCAAAATGTAACTAGAGAGAAATTACATACCGAGGTGCTGCCGGTGTGAGATTCACGTGTAATTAGTGTCAAATCAATCAGAAAAGCATATTAAAGAGATTTCTAGCTGTTTCTACATCAGGTACTTGTTTTCCGCACCTGTATCTGATCGAATTCCTCTGATTGACTCGTTCGGGTCAGATTCCGATCCTACAAGTGGTATCAGAGCTTCAGGAGGAGGAGTTCTTGTGAAAGTTGCTGGATTTGGTCATGTTTTATTCTTCTACACCTTCTTTCTCACGTCAGACCAAGATTTCACGGTCCGTTTTGGCTGATTTTTGAGTATGTTGTGCGAAATGTGTTGATTAAAAACCCTACCAAGTTTCAGCTCGAAATTCCAAGCCGTTTGGGAGATATCGAGGTTTTTCGGTTCGAAATCGCGAAGTTATCAGGCCTGGATCGCTCCAAATTACCCCTGGACCGCTTATTGGACCATCTTGGATCGCTCATAAGTTGGATCGCTCGAAAACTTGGCTGGATCGTTCGAAAAACTGGTTGGATCGCTCGAAAATAATGTTCTGGATCGCTCATGTGACACTAACGGACCGCTCGAGTGACATCTTTGGACCGCTCGAGTGACATTTGTGGATCGCTCGACTGACACATACGAATCGCTCCTCTGGACCGCTCAACTGGACTCGCTCGAACGACTGATTTAGGACCGCTCGTCCGAACAGTCTGGTCCGCTCGAAACAAACTGTTTGGTCCGCTCGAATAGTTTATTCTGGTCCGCTCGATTGAAATAGCTAGCCCGCTCGAATTTACTTGTTGGTCCATTTTTGCCAATTCCATTGGATCGCTTTTAAGTCCAATTTCAGTTCTTTCGATTAATCGTCAGGGTTTGCTCGGTTTGAGTTATCTGATCCGATTTTTGATTTCGGATTTACGTACAGACCGATTTTTCCGGACATCACAGTTTCGCTTATCTCTCACACACAATCGCAATCCGATTCAGTTTGAGAGTTTGATATTTTTTTAAACTAATCGTGTTTTGTCTGTTTTTTTTCTACATCAGGTAATCCGACTACATCAGGAATTTCAAGATCATCTGACTCTTGAAACATGAGTTCTGAATTCTTCAACGCATTTGCTACACCGAGTACTCCAGCCGCGATTGCTCAAGCCATGAATCTTGAAAATGAGACGGGAACCACCCAGAAACCCCCGAAACTTATGAGTATTGAAGAATACTACGGGTGGAAAGATCGTTTTGAAAACTGGGTTCAGGCAAATCATCTCAGATCGTGGGAATGCATTTTGAAGAAGTATTCGTTACCAAGAACAGAGATGAATATTGTAAAAGAAATATCCGAATTCTCAGATCAAGAACGTGCAATGTACAGAGCAGAGAAAATGATGATCAGTTTATTACAGCAAGCAATCAAAGAAGATATTTTCATCTTGCTAGAACACGACAAAACTGCTAAGTCGATATGGGATGCTCTTAAAGTCAAATTCGAGGGAAGTGAGAGCATGGTTAAAAGCAAAAAGGCATTACTCAAGAAAGAGTTCGATCTTTTTAGCAGTTTACCAGGAGAGGATACTAAGGCGCTAATTGAACGATATTGTCACTTAGTGAGATCATTAACAATGATTGGTGTTGATAAACAACGTGAAGAGTATGTGGATAAATTGGCTGACGCGTTACCTCAGAAAGAGTGGGGAACGTATTTGATGATATTGAAAAACACGGGTGTTTATGACGGACTGACA
Source organism: Helianthus annuus (assembly GCF_002127325.2). NCBI lineage: Eukaryota > Viridiplantae > Streptophyta > Magnoliopsida > Asterales > Asteraceae > Helianthus > Helianthus annuus. The sequence continues at coordinate 97,015,025 of NC_035449.2, read as the reverse complement.
ATTGGGCAATTTATTGAAAAATTAGAGGCTCAGAATCTTGAACAGCAAAAGATCGCTAGAATGAACAGTCCTGGTGGTCAACAGGATGTTAAAATGTACTATAAAGGTAGTGTTCCAGTTTCTGAAGCTGAAAGAAGTCCAAAGATTCAAACCGCCTTCAGTGCTGAAGATTCATCTGAGAAAGCTGATCAGGGTTCAAACAAGAGCAGCAGCGGGTTTTCATCGTTTCAGAGTATGAATCCGAAAGAGACTAACACAAGCTTTCAGTCTCAGAGTACGAAAACCGGAAATGGATACATAATTCAATGCAACATAGCTCTCAACCTTCCAGAAGGTCAAAGCTTCTCTGAAGACACTGCGAAAGACCACATGGCACTACTGGGTTCAGTTCTGTTATCCTATGAAGGTCTAGTTGCTGGTCGGATTGGAAATCCTATGCTCACCAAAGAGGATTACGACCAAATAGACGCCGAGGAAATGGAACTTATGGATATCAAATGGTGTCTAGCGAGTGTTCTTCGTCGGGCTGAGAAATTCAAAACCATTACCGGGAGAAATGACTTTCTTGATGCACATGTTTCTACTTTAGGTTTTGATAAATCTAAAGTTACGTGTTTTCGTTGCAGGGAGAAAGGCCATTTCAAGCGGGAATGCAAAGGAAGAGAAGCTAGCGGAGCACAAAATCCATTTGGGAAAGATGATTATTACCGCAAAGCTATCTATCAGCAAGTCGGTCGATCCCAAGAACCTCAAACAGCTCACGGAGGAAAGATAGAAGATCCGAAAAGAGCATGTTTGGTAGATTTCAGCTGGAGTGATTTCATATCATCTGAAGCCACAGCCGCACGCATTGTTGATCAAGATGATGAGAAACTACCAGAAGGTTTTAGTTGGGATATGTTTGTTGATGAGAATGGAGATTATAAAGCTTTCATTGCAAAGATCGTCCGAGAGCCAGATTTGTTTGCTACTTGGATGAAATCGATTGGTGTGAATGTGCAAAGTGGAGAGGAAAAATCTGTGTCATCTGATGAAAGTTCAGATGGTGTTGATGATAAAATTTCTGAAAGATCTGGAGAAATTTCAACAGATTCAGATGAAAATGTTGAATATGCAGTTAGTTCTGATGAGAGTGTTCAGAATGAGATTGGTTCAGAAAAGGCTGTTGTTTTTGATAAATCACCAACTGTTTCTGATTTATCTGATAATGAGTCTGAAAAATCTGTTCACTTTGATCAATCACCAGTTCACAACAGCAGTGATGATGAGGGAGAAAAACTTATAAATGTTGCTAAAACTCATCTTTCTCCTAATAGTTTTCATTTTTATTTTGCAGGAAAAATGGAGAAACTGAAGGAGGAACGAGCTGAAAAAGATAAACAATCTGAATCTGAAGATGAATTTCAGAATGTTGAAAATGTTGCTGAGAAGATTACTGAAAAGGTGATCGAAGTGGAAAAGGTGATCGAAGTCGAGAAAGTGGTAGAAGTTGTGAAAACAGTCGAAGTTGAAAAAATTGTTGAAGTCATCAAGCCCTGTGAGAAGTGTTTGGAAGCTTGCAAAGAATGTGCAGCAAAAGATGACATCATAGTTGAGTACGAGAAAAAGAAAGAGCAGTTATTGTTCAATCTCAACTATGTGAAGGAATCGTACGACGTATTGAACAAAACAGTAACTGGTCTACAAACAACAAACACTGAGAGAGAACAGGCGCTGACAATGATGAATGCAACTCTAATGTCGAAGCAAAAAGCGATAAATTTCTACATTGAAGAGAGTGCCAAATGGAAGCAAGAGTTGGAAACGGAAAAGATAGAGAATGAGAGAATTAGGAGGTTATTGTTAAGCTATACTACTTCTGATTATCTCATTGATCGTGTTTATCCAACTGTTGCAGGTTTAGAAGCTTTTCAAGATGAGAAGCAAAAGAAGAAGAATGATTGTGGTAAGAAAACGACTGTTAGCTATAACAAGTGTCCACCTCCAATTTGGGATGGGTATTCACCTAGGAAACCAAATGAGGAACAACTTGCAAAAGCGGTCAATATACAGCTTAAAACCGACACAACTGACGTTTTACCAGAAAACATTGATGTGACGTTTACCTCGTCCGATACTGATCATGAGTCTGAATTAATCAAAAAGGTGGTCGATCAGGTGTTGGACACTGATGAGGAGACAGAGTCAAAGTCTGAGTCTGGAGGGTCTAAGTCGTCAGTCAACAGTCAAAATTCGTCAGTTAAACGGTCTTATAGTAAAGAATTTTTGTTATCAAAGGCAGATTTGGATGATGAAACATTCGAAGTTGTTTATACTTTGAATGGTTCTGACAAGTTATATTACAACAAAGAGTTTCCAATTTTAAGTGTTAAAACGGAACTAATAAACAAAACTTTCAAACTAACAGAAATCAATATTTCAGAATTAAAAGGTTTGAAAAGTTTTGAAAAACCTAAAAAATATACTTCTAGAGTTCAGCAACGCTTAAATAAGAAAAAGGGCAACAATTCTGGTTCTGGTTTTCAAAAGAAACCTAACCAAAATCGTAGCTACAAAAAGAAAGGTCTTGGTTTTATTCCACCAGAAAACCATAAAAATGATAAAAATTCTAAAACAAAAACTGAATTTGTGTCAGGTGGAAGTTCGGATGAAGAACAGAAGAAACCGTTCTGGAAACAGTCAAACCAGGAGTTTCTTGCTGAAAGAAAGAGAAATGGAGCTGAAGTGTTTTATCAAAGAGAGACTCGTACCTGTTACAGATGCAATGAAGTTGGTCACATTGCATGGAACTGTACACAGAATACCAAAGCAAAACAGGGAGTTTCTCAGAAGTTGAAAGAGAAAGTTGTTGATGTTGAACCACCAACTGAAAAACTTAGAATGTTTGAGAATTCAAAATTCGAGGTTGGTGAATGTTCACAAAAGAACAAGTATGAGAAGAAAGGAAAGGACAACCAGGTCTGGGTTGCAAAGAAAGATGAAGTAAATGTCGGCGATGAATCTGGTTCCACAAAGCCAGAGGAGCCACAGGTTGAAAAGAAGATTTTGGTAAATGATGAGGAGTTTCCATCATTGAAGTTTGACGAAGTAAAGAAGAAAGTGGGAAAAACTGAGATTTCAAATCAGTTCTACAAAGAAAAGAATGATTTTGATGTCGAGAAAACATTCAACGGGAATGTTAAGAAAAATTTTGGGAAAATGTTGAGTGGAAGAGCAAAGGGGGTCAAAGATTTTTACGCTACGAAAAAGGCTACATACAACCCGACTGCTCAGGAGTTGAAATCCATCAAGTCTGAGAAGACTTGGATGGATGTTTGTTTTCCATGATAGTCTAAAGGACTACGCCGGAGATCCCAAGTTTTTATCGTGGATCATGAATCGGCATCTTTCTAGTGTTTAAAATTTTGTTTGAATGTTTGTGATTAATGTTTGAATGATTTTACAGGTGAGAGGACTATGCCGGAGCTTCCAAGATGGTTAGTGCGAAGCAGGAATCGGCATTCTGGTTGAAAAATGGTGATGTAGACGTAATATTCCTACACGTGGTAGTTGTTGGGTATCTACAAGTGGTAATCTTGATTCCACAAGTGGTATTTGTGGTTAAATTTTGAGATGTTTGTATTCTTTGAAGTGTGTACATTTACAAGTGGTACAGATGGTTCTTAGATGCAAATGGTAAATCAGGGACATTAATTTGTACTTGATTTACTATTCATGACAAAAGATAGACAAGATGATGAACCACATCCCCGTTTTAAAATTGATAAACCTACAAGTGGTTGATATCAACACAAATTCATTTTCCGGAAAAATCATTTTGATTAAAACAAACTTAAGTGTTTTGAAATCTTAATGAGAAAATGATGTGTGATAGGGGGAGTTCAGATTGTTTATTCCTAGTGAATGGCGATTTGATGTGATTCAGTGTCACTTGTCAAGTTTCTGTATAGTTTGTTTTACTTTTTATGTTTCTAGTAGGTAAAAATTTAGAAGTTTTCAAATTTTCTTTAAAATGTGTTTGCATTTTAGGGGGAGTAGGGAAATTTCAGAAAATCCAAAAACATTTGAAAATTTGAAAAAGCCAAAAACATGATAAAATTCAAAAATGAGTTTTGTTGCGAAAAAGAGGAAATGATAGTACATCAGTGGACTATCACGGCACGCTTAAGAAATAAAAAGTTAAAAAGTTTTAAACAATCTTACTGCGGATGTGTCAGTAGATTTTCGCACATTTAGTAATTTGAAACGAGATATAAACCTAAATCAAACTTGCTTAATTCGTGGGTAACTATTCTTGAATATATGGGTAACCCCCGAAATCTTGTTTGAAAGGTCCCGTATTCTGAAATACTAGGTCTTTATACTCAGTGATATCTGGGGTATTATCCCGGGACTTCTGCTGTATGGAAGTACTGACCTAGTCCCCGGATAATACTTTCTGCTAAAGCTTTGAAACATAAGCTTCGCCCTCAGCATGCTGATGAAACAATAAAATTGATAGTCGCTGCTGTTGAAATGCAAAAAGATCCTCTAAAGGGGACCCACCAAAAGTCGAGCCGTCATCTCTCTGCTGAACGGAAGTTCTGACCTGAGCTCTCACGGTTTCGCACCTACCCCTTTACAGATATCATCTGTGGTATACTCACCTGTAAGACTGAATATTTGGGATCTGGATACAGGAGTATATTCAAGTGGAGTGATACACAATTAAGTTTAAGTCTCTAAAACATTAATTTCGTATCTCGAATCAATTGAAATTTGTGTGAAAATTTAAGTGGACAAACATACTGACAATCTAGGTAAATTGTTTAAAACTGAGAATGTTTAAAGCTTAACGGTGTTGGTGATTTGTCTCATAACTGATATGATCCTCTTGCACGAGCTCACAAAAAATATTGTTTGTAAATAGTTTATTTCTACATTTTAGTTTCTTTATTTCAAAATACAAAAAGATTTTTGGTGTGTTTTAGCATAAATTTTGAAAAATTCAAAAAGATTTTCGACAACTGATGTTGGAAAACTGATTTTCAAAATTCCGAGTGCTAAACATGATGAACAGTATTTGAGAGGGAATGTTTGTGTAAATCTAACTGTTTTCGTTAAATCTAGCCTTCTTCAAGTGGTTCATCATAGATTGGTGAGAGAGAGTCATGTGTTGGTGCACAGGTTGTTGATATGTGATGAATCTAGACAATTTATTTCTGGGTTAAGATTGTGCAGGTAGCCAGGTTTCGATCTCAGAAATTAAAGCTAAAGATTTTTGATAGAGCCAGGATATTTGATTCTAAAAGTCTGTGAAGATCAGATTCTGATTCTGAAGATCATGACAAACTGATGATGCTGATGAACTTAAGGAATCAAGAGATCTGATCAAGAGAATTAGAGTGTTTGAATACCAGACAACGATCCTGAAGATGTTATTGAAGAACAAAAGAATACCAGTAAATCGAGAGGGGGAGTCTGAAGATAGAGAGAGAGAGGGAAGCCCGAAGACTGATCAAGACTGAAGAACTGAAGACAGAATGGTGTGACTCGATAGTCGACTCCATCAACATCTGAGGGGGAGTCTGTTGGTGCACTACATCTGCTGATTCCGTCTTGTATCGAGTCATAGTCTTAGATTGTTAGATCTGGTCGCGTAATAAGAGAAATAGTGAGATTGTATAGTTTTAGGCTTGCTGGATCGCTTATTTGGTTAGTAATGGGCTGAACCACTCGAACGGTAAATAGGCTGGTCCGCTCGAGCGGCAAACTAGCTGGACCGCTCGAGCGTCAATCATCCTGGACCGCTTTTATGGACATGCCATATGAGAGGGCCAGAAATCCTATAAATACCGTATGAGAGGTCCCCAAAATGTAACTAGAGAGAAATTCCATACCGAGGTGCTGCCGGTGTGAGATTCACGTGTAATTAGTGTCAAATCAATCAGAAAAGCATATTAAAGAGATTTCTAGTTGTTTCTACATCAGGTACTTGTTTTCCGCACCTGTATCTGATCGAATTCCTCTGATTGACTCGTTCGGGTCAGATTCCGATCCTACAAATTTTCTTAAATAAGTAGAACCCTTTATGATAGCCTCGTGTAACCCCCTAGTTATTTAGTTAAGTTTTTAGTTTATTTTGAAACTATATGTATCTCTCTATGTTTGCAATGAAATGATGGTTTCTAAGGTTTGATGGTTTTTAATAAATAAACCACACTCGTGGTGGTAATGGATGAAAAAGGGAACGAGAAAAATGGCCCCATGCACAAAGAACGAAGCAACCCGACACAAATCTCCATTACAAAAGGCTCAACACGGGCCGTGCTCAACCAACACGGCCCCGTGCTGAACCACCTGCAGAAAAACGCCCAGTTCAGGTAACTGGACACGGGCCGTGTTCACCAGACACGCCCCCGTGTCCAGGCTTCTGTCTCATTTCTTTAATTTCTGTTACTGGCACCTGAACACGGGGCCGTGTCCGGTCCCCACGGGGCCGTGTCCAGACTGCCAGTAACATAAATCTTTGCTTTTTAACACCACATTACACATTCAATCAACCTAAAAATTTATTTTTGGGACACATTGAGGACAATGTGTAATTTAAGTGTGGGGGGGGGGGGGAAGCTAACACTTTGAAATTTTGCAAGTCCTAAACAACAAGCCTTACACAAAACTCTATTGGAACCGCTAAACACCCCAAATTTTTTCAAAAAAAAAAATCATTTTTTTCTTTTTACATGTCTGAAGTTTAAGTTAGGAATCCCAAGATTAATAAGGTTATATTTTTATAAAATTTACAACCGAGAGCGTCGTGATAACAAGAACCAACATAAGAAAATTATGAAACGGCATATCAAGTCTAGTTAAAATTCGATTATATATACTTGATCACATTAAAAACCCATTCCCACAAAAGTGAGTTTTGAGCCTTTATAGAGCATACAAATTTACATCTTTAGACTAAATGCTCATTTTTCGTTTCTTGTGTGAATAGCCGCTTGGTTCTTACAACTCTAGAACTTGCCACGACGATTCATTCCCAGTCCTTACCAACTTAAACCCAAGTAAGTAAATGATAGAGGCATTAGGACTAACCATTTTTCTTTCTACACCATTATTTTTCAATTTTTTTTACCACCTACCCAAAATCCCCCTAGTTAACCCCTTTGAGCCTAAACCTTTCGTTTCTTTACCCTAAACACTTTTTACCCACCAAAAACCCTTTTTATATTTTTTCACCCTTTATTTTAGTAACAAGCTCGGTTTTTCGCAAGCTCGTTCTTTTATGTGACTAAAAAAAATGATGGTGAAGTTAAAAACAAACAAAGCTATGCAAACAAAAGCTTGTTTGGAGAAATACTTCAAAATAAAAAGTCACTAAAAACAAAATGTGTTACGAAAACCGACGCTTTTTACGCTTTTCGCCCCTTTACTAACCAATAACCCAACCACCCACCTTTAGCACAAGCCTAACCCTTCACCCAAAAAGTCCTCTTGATATTTACAAAGGTATAGAGTTAAAAAGGAGGAGGATTGATTACTTGGCAAGCCTATGGAAGGCGTAAGCTCCATGCCGTTCTCGAGTGATTCACTAAAAAAATACACCTTCGGCCGAGTGTTGAGTGATTTCTCCCGTGAGGTATGTGAACTTGCATATAAATGAAATTTTAAAAAAGGCATGTTATGCCCAAATAAGTAATTTGTCCTATGAAACATTCTAAATAAATCATAACGAATAGGATTGTAAATAAATAAAAATAAAACCCAAAAAGATCTTGGATTCCCGACACTCTATGACAAGCCGAAAACCTTCTCTTCTACCCATTCCATTTGGGAGTGTAAGCCACATTTAAAGAGTTTTGCTTGAGGACAAGCAAAAGTTCAAGTGTGGGGGTATTTGATGTGTGTAAAATGCAACATATAAATTACATCAAATAAGGCATAAAACTAACCCTTTTTAAGTACTAATGTTGGAAAAAGAGTGTTTTTGTCTTCCTTTTGTATTTTCAGGATGAAATGAGCTCAAATTCACAAAAGAAGCAAAAATATAGCTAATTCTAATATAAATACAAGAAAAGGAATAAAAGTAGACTGCCCGAACCCTCAACGGCATCCTCCCAAGCAAAAAAGAGAAAACAGAAGCCTGAACACGCCCCGTGCTCAGCCAGCACGGGGCCGTGCCCAAGAAGCAGCAGAAAAGACAAACCTGTAGAAGCTTCTATTGCCCACCACGGGGCCGTGTCCAGTGAGCACGGGGGCGTGGCGAAAGTACAGCAGGCGCATTAATTGTAATTGCGAATTACAATTAATGAAGAGAGAGAGTGTCAGACGGGCACGGGGGCGTGTCCAGCGGACACGGGGCCGTGCCCAGCCTTCTGTTCAGCCTATAAATAGGAGTGCTTGGTTTCATTCCAATCTATCCCTTGGCACACCACCTCTCTCACACTTCATCCACCACCCACCACCACCACCATAACACCATCATCCACCACCATCATCCATTGTCCATCGTAGAGTGTGTGAGTCGTCTCGGGATCCAAGATTGATCGTAAGAGTTCTTGACAATCAAGGCCATGTTTGCCTAAGTCTCTTACATCACTTGGTGAAGACAAGTGTTTAGTATAATACTTTTTATTTTTAATCTTTTGCACTTTTTATTTGGTTTTCTATTAATGACTTTAATAACTAGTTGCTTATGTTGAAGGTGATCTTTCCTTATCATTTGTCCGTGGTGTCTTGGCATTATTTTACTATTTATATAAAATAAAAGATTTTCACCATTCATATCTCCACGGTCTATATGGAGGTATGTTGGCTACCTGGTCGGGGATTAAGGGAACGGTTTGGTAAGGGTCTTGCCCTTGTTCAGCGTTTAGAGGTCCTGCAAGGGACCTGGGTCAAATTTAGTAGTATCTCCTTCAATGCCCATAGGTATTGGATGGCGGGGATCCAAACTCTTTGATCCCCTCATAAGTTAACTACTATTAATACTATAACCCGGCTATTTAGGACTGTATCCCTGCTGACTCAGACTACTTAGTCGAGGGTAACGTCACCGCCAAAAGCGGGGCCTACCATAATTTGCATTAATAACTTAATTCATTATCTTCCAATAATCCAACCCTTTAGGATTGTATCCTTGCTGACTCAAACTACTGGGTTGAGGGTAACGTCGCCTTCAAAAGAGGGGCCTACTACAATAACTAAGATAATCTCTTAAACAAGTGCAAAAGTGCGAAAATAATCAAAGGTTATACTAATATACGAGTCGGATCCAAGTGATTCATCTTGTCTATCTGTTTTATTTTATTTTTATTTTTCAGCATTTAGTTAGTTTTTATTTTCTTAGTTTAAAAACATTTTTCTAACTTTTTGATTTGATTAGACGTTGAGGATAAACCGGTACTAAAAGCTCTTGTGTCCTTGGACGACCTCGGTATCTTACCAACACTATACTACGTCCACGATGGGTGCACTTGCCCATATGTGTGTTTAGTGTTAGTGAATATCGTGTTTTATAAATTTAAAACTTGGCTAAAGGTGTAAAAAGGGCTTAATTATATTCTAAAAATATATTACACTACACACGTATCAGACACCGTTGGGTAATTCTACCAAATCCCAAACGTCATGTTTCTTCATGGATTCAAGCTCATCAATCATTGCTTTATTCCATTCAGAAGACTGATCACTGCTTATGGCTTCATTATAAGAGATAGGATCATTGAGCTTTCCGGGATCCATTTCAGTCAGGTAGGTAACATAATCATCCCAATTAGTGGGCCTTTTGGTCCTAGATGACCTCCTGAGTGGATTATCGGGTTCAGCATTGTATTGGTTTTGAGCATTTGATGTGCCTTCGTCATGAGGTATAACGGGTTCTGATTGTAGAGGTAAATTTGAAGTTGGTGCAGTAGCTTCAGGTGCAATAGTTGCATTGGGTACAAGAGGAGTAATCGGAGTAATGGTAAGCGGCGAGTCTCTCCCCCCCGCGTCTTGTACTTCTTGCAATTCTTCGTAAGGGTTGGTACTGCTCCCACTGACCTTGAAATCCTCCAGGAACGCAGCACGCTTGGTTTCAACAATACGGGTGACATGGGAAGGACAATAGAAACGATAACGCTTTAAGTTCTTAGGATACCCGATAAAGAAATAGGTAACTGTTTTAGGGTCAAGTTTCCTTAGGAAAGGATTATAAAGTTTTGCTTCAACAATGCAGCCCCATACTTTCATATATTTAAGACTCGGTTTCCTTCCTGTCCAGAGTTCATAAAGAGTTTTAGGGACAGACTTAGAAGGAACTCTAATGAGTATATGAACAACTGCTTTTAACGCTTCAGTTCAGAGGAATAATGGTAAATTAGTGTTGGCTAACATAGTGCGCACCATGTTCATAAGGGTACGGTTCATTCTTTCAGCGACACCGTTCTTCTGAGGTGTACCAGGCATGGTGTATTGGTTCACAATCCCCTGGCCCTTACAAAACTCATAAAATGGACCAGGAGCTTGACCCACATCAGTATGTCTTCCACAATATTCACCGCCTCTATCTGATCTCACAACTTTAATTTGACGATCTAATTGCTTTTCAACTTCAGCCTTATAATCTTTAAAAGTTGTTAGAGATTCAGATTTCTCCTTAGTAAGATACAAGTACATGTAACGAGAATAATCATCAATGAAAGTGATAAATGAAGTATGTCCTGTTATGCCAGCGATTTAGTAGGGACCACTAATGTCAGTATGAATGAGTTCTAATAAATTAGAGCTCCTAGTGGCATCTTTCTTATTCGCTAATGTCATTTTACCTTTAAGACATTTGACACATGTTCCAAAATCAGAGAAATCGAGAGGAGGTAAGACTTCATCCTTTACAAGAAGATTTAATCGTTCTTTTGAGATGTGGCCTAAACGTTGATGCCACAACATGGACGAAGTCTCCAAGTCTCGTTCCTCTTTCATCTTTATGATTGATTCATTAATGTTATATGACAACAAAGATTTGGAAAAATTATCATCTAGTTCTAATCTATAGAGACCACCATCCAGAACACCAGTACCATAAAGAACAGAATCATAGAGGATAGAGAGTTTGCGATGACCATGGGAAACAATAAAACCGTCCATGTCCAACTTTGGTCCTAATACAAGGTTCCAAGTTACCTCAGGAACATATAAGGTATCATAAAGTTTAATACATAAACCAGTTTTCATAAATAATTGTAATGTTCCAATGGCTTTCACTTCTAATTCTTGATCATCCCCAACCTTAAGCGTTCTTTGGTTTTTTCCCAGCTTCCGGATTGTAAGGAATCCCTGAGTTGAATTGATAACATGAACCATAGAACCAGAATCAAACCACCAAGAATTAGCAGGAACACTTAAATTATAGGACTCAAGTATCATAAAATAATCGTTACCTTTCTTAGCCAGCCACTCCTTAAAATCAGGGCATTCCTTTTGCATATGTCATGTTTTTTTACAGAACTTGCAGTGGATTCTGCCTAAAGAGTTCTTAGAGCTGGAGGGTGCACTTGTATTAGGATTAGGCCTTTGGACTTTTGAAGCTTCCTTCTTCTGATGATTGTTCTTCCTCTTCTTAGAGTTGGAGGTGGTGAAGTTGGCAACATCAGTAGTGCGATCCATCCTCATACGTTCTTCCTCCTGTACGCACATAGCGACCAGCTCACTCATCATCCATTTGTCCTTCTGAGTGTTGTAATTGATCTTGAATGCTTCAAAGGACGAAGGGAGCGAAGTAATGATGAAATGAACGAGGAAACCATCACTGATTTCCATTTCCAGCCCCTTCAGCTTATTGGCCATGTCATTCATCATCATGATGTGCTCGCGAATGCCGCTCCTCCCATCATACTTAGTTGTCACCAGCTTGAGAATAAGGGTACTAGCGTGTGCTTTAGACGTCCCCTTGAACTGCGCCTCCACAGAAGCCAAGTAGGTTTTAGCATCTTCAGAATTAGGAATAGCTCCTCTGATTGCATTGCTGATGGACTGCTTCATAAACATGAGAGACATGCGGTTACACCTAGTCCACTTTTCATGAGTCAACTGCTCAGCAGCAGTACTTTGAGTAGTAAGGTCCGCTGGCTTATTCTCTCTTAAGGCATAATCAAAATCTAGCAGCCCAAGAGTAAGCATGAGAGCATCCTTCCATGCAGCAAAGTTATCACCAGTCAAAGGTGGAATCCCGCAATTGGGTACTGATAGAGGAAATAAGATGAGCAAGTTATGATACTAAGGAAGAAATCCTAATGTGATCTAAGGGCACGTTAAACTAAGGCAGGCATAAATAATGACCATTTTACATTATGAAGCTGTGATATTGTCTATTACTAACATCAAAATAATAGACTTAGTTAAAATTCAACTTAAACGAAGACAAATCAGCTTTGACCAGAAGTGTAATCATTTAAGCATGTGTGCAAAATGATTGTAACAAATCAGCTTTGGCCAGAAATTGTGACAATCACTTTAGTTATGCACTTGTTAAGTATGCCATCTATGAAGGAATTAAATCAGCTTTGGCCAAATATTAAGACATTCATGTTTATGATGCACACTTAACATAGCTTTCGTAATACTTGAATGATAAGTAGATGTATCAAGTCAGCTTTGGCCAGAAATGACACATCAAAAGCTCATTCAAGTTAAGCCATTTTGGTTTTGTAAAACATTATCTGATTCTGATTAATTAACTAAGTAATTACAAAACCAATTATTAATAGCAAACTACCCATTAGCGCGGATCGAACTTGACATTTTATGAACACTCATGATTTAGGGGCGGAACCCCGAGCCAAATTTTAGTTCATATTAACTGCTTAATAAAGTAATAAGATTTCGGACAAGTCTTGACATTTTATGAACACTCATGATTTCGGATGGTTTATGTCTTGTATTTATCCGAAATGAATGATTTCGAATGATCTCGGATTGTCCGAGATGAGTGATTTCGAATGATTTCGGATGTGTTCAAGACGCGTAAGTCGGATCATTTCGGATGATTTCGGATGCATTTCGGATGTGTCCGAGATGAATGATTCCGGATGAAATATGTCTTGTAATCATCCGAAATGGTTGATGTTTAGTCCGAAATGGTTAGTCCGAAATGATCCGTGATGGTCCGTAATGATCAAGCAGATGTTGATCCGTAATGGACGCTTAGTCCGAAATGACCCGTGATGGTCATCCGAAATGTGTTCCTCAAGCTGTCACATCCTTAATTTTGGCAGTTAATAGTTAATAATTGATAAGGTTTAAATCCGAAATTTCAGGGATTATGGGATTAAGTTTCCTGTTTAATTGCTAATTATATTTATCTGTTGATTTCGAAATTATATCCATTAATAAAATAACAGATTTCGAAAATTCTAATTAGATAAAAATAAATCAAATAGGAACAAACACCCAAAAATCCTAAATTCATTCCAAAACTAATGGAATTTTTTCGAATTTAATCAAGAACTTATGATGAACCCTAAATAAAAATACTCAAACATTCATCTGAAATCTGGAATTTTATAACACATTTAAACATATTGTGAATATTCCGATTTCAGAACAGTAATAAAATTGAGCACATGATCCGAGACGGATCCGGAATGGCATCTCGGATGACAGAATACGAATTTTATTATGGTTTTCAAATCCTGTTTTCCAGTTTTAATCCAGATTTACGTATACAAAACAGAACCGACTAATCAACATATGCTCTGATACCACATGTTGAACATTTCTGTTTAAACGAAAGGGAAAACATGAAAACATACATGTTACAGCAGACAGTGTAGTGGAGAATCCAGTCAGAAAAGATGACATCGAGTTCGACATAGTTGTCAGTGTGATCTGGTTCCTCCTTAGGGTGCTGACTGATGATGGTGATAATTGAACCGAATAGGGGATTCGGTTAGGAGAAGAGGTCGATGATGATGATGTTATGATTATAGGGTATGTCTAATTGTGTAACTGTGTAACCCCTTAACCTCTACATAAGTCTCCTTATATAAGCACCCAGGAGGAAACCTGATTAGTTAATAAGGGTAATATGGTCCATCAACAATTACCAACTAATTATTTAACAGGTTATTATATATTATGATCTATATTATGTAAATGATTATTATGGCTACTAGATTAAATATTAATACATAATATATTTAATCTCACGTTATAGTATTATATTTGTTTTGCTTAGATTATAAAGTTATACAAAAGTTTAAATAGTAAAAAATGTTTATGAAAATTTCAACTATAATTATTAACAAATTAACTGACATACATGATACTTACGTGTATACCCAATACTTTACTGACTAATTACCTAACTGGTATTAAGGGTATAGGACGCCATTTTATAATTGGTATGGAACTTGTACTACCAATTCCTATCCTAAGCTCATCTCATTATTATCCCTACTAAAAGGATTCATTACTAGAAAGAACGTGAGTCCTTGTAGTTTAGTTTTTTAATATGTCTTAAATAATAATTGCAAATCATGTTAATTTCCTTGCATTTTGGATAGTTTCAATTTCAAAAATGATAAGAATCGGTATGTGTTTATCTTGAATTGATAACAAAGAAACATCGGTACAACTCGTACTAGGTATCAAGTAAGGGCCTTAACTGATTGAAAATTGATGACATGGGTTGATGTCACCTAGAAAACGATCTATAACTATCCAATTAACCGAATGATTCTCAGTTGTTATATACTAAATGATAATCATACAAACAACTGATCTATCAAAAGACCATAGCATATTATAAAAAATACAAGATCTATATAAACAATTGTTCTCTAGAATTACAGTTGTTTCTTCTTGGCATTCGTCCATGTGGGAGAAACTTATCCCCTTGTTCACTTCTTGGTAGTCTTTTATCGCTTTCTTCGTTATATCAAAATTTGAGCTTTCACTACACCATTAATGGCACTATTTTTTTTTAACGGCCGACAAAAAGCTTTTATTATTTGTAGCAAGATGCTACCACCAAAATTTACAAACAAAAAAAAATTCACCAAGACATTACATAATTATAGATCACAAGCCTGCGAAACTAAATCTTCCCCAATCCTCCCATGTTAACGTTCCCATCTTTGATCTATTCTTAATCCAAAGATACGCCATCGATTTTATCTCATCCAAAGTCTTTGTATAATTCGGAACACCTTGTCTGAAAACTGTCTCGTTCCTCAATTTCCATATGCACCATATAGCCACCAACACCACTGCATGGACCGCCTTTCTCTTCTTCGAAGATCCGGAGCTAACCTCGTGTATGCTAAGTAGGTCATTGATCCCAAATGCTATGATCGGCTGAATGTTACAGCACTCCGCGATACTTAACCATATTGATTGTGCGAAATGGCAAGCAACAAAAAGATGCTCACACGTCTTTGCAACCTCCCCGCAAAACACACATTCTTGACCTTGTACCGGAACATTACGAGCCACAAGCGCACACTTAGTCGGGAGCCGTTCCATTTCTGCCATCCATGCCACAATAGCTACCTTTTTCGGAACCCAGTTATTCCATTCAAAAGCTCTAACAGGGCTGTCACGGTTAACCGAGCTCAATATCTTCTTGATTCCCGCCACAGTGAAACAACCATTCACATCATATTTCCAAAACCACTTATCCGACCCCATATTCACAGCTAGAGACTCAATTTAGATCTTCATTTGTTGCAGTTGAAGATGTACGAGGCATCAAGTACAGGCCGATCCCAATCCCATGAGTACATCGGCCCCGAGTCGCCCAGTTCCACCCGGTC
Organism: Helianthus annuus; assembly: GCF_002127325.2. Lineage (NCBI taxonomy): Eukaryota > Viridiplantae > Streptophyta > Magnoliopsida > Asterales > Asteraceae > Helianthus > Helianthus annuus. The sequence goes on along the minus strand of NC_035449.2, from coordinate 96,999,246 downwards.
TTCCACCAGACATTCTTTATCTCTTTCAGCCTTAAATAGCTCTGGATACTTAGAGTAAAACGGTATCGGATCAGCCCAACTATCCAGCCAGAACTGAATGTTGTTCCCATTAGCCCAGGTTGCTGAAGCCGTATTTTTGAGGTCTATATCAGCATGTAATACAAGTTGCCCAACACTTATGATATTCTTCCATGGCTCCGCTAACGACATTCTTACCGGTATATCACTCCAGCCTCTTGCATTGTGATGAATAGCCCAAATTATCCTTCGCCATAAACCTTTTTTTCCGTTTTAAATCTCCACCACCACTTCGCCAACAAAGCTAGGTTTGTATCCCTAAGAGAGCCAAAGCCCAACCCCCCGTATTCAACCGGAGCGATCGTTTTATCCCAAGCAACCCAATTCATTTTCGCTTTTTCTTCCGATCCTCCCCAAAAGAAAATTCTTCTAATTCTATCCAACGCATTCAGGACTTTAAGCGGAGCTCTAAACAGTGATAGATAGTAGGTTGGGAGAGAATTTAGCACCGATTTAATCAATGTTATCCTTCCACCATAAGATAGTGTTTTTGCTTTCCATATTAAGAGTCGACTTTTAAAAACTTCCAGTACCATATTCCAATTTTTGACAAGTTCATATTTACACCAACAATTAAACCAAGATGTGTGAATGGGAACATACCTTGTTTACACGTTAGAATAGATGCCATATGTTGAACTTCATGGTCACTCACTCCGATGCCGTAGATGCTACATTTAGCGAGGTTAACTCTTAGGCTAGACGCTAAGTAAAAACACCTTAACATTCTTCTCAAGTTTTTAATGTTCGCTTCGGACCACTCGCCTATGAACATCACATCATCCGCATAGATCAAATGAGACAAAGACGGGCCCCCGGCTGTGATATCAATCCCTTTAAACAATCCAATTGATTCGGCCTTTTTCATAATACATGTCAGAGCCTCCATCACAATTACGAACAGAAAAGGCGATAACGGGTCGCCTTGTCGTAGTCCACGAGAACAATCGAACTCACTGGTTGGTGAGCCATTTACTAGAACAGAAGCTCTAGCAGAGTAAAGTGTCACCATAATCCAAGATTGCCATCTACTAGGGAAGTTCATTTGTGCCATAACCGAATTAAGAAAGACCCAATCGACGGAGTCATACGCCTTGTTTATGTCTACTTTGAAATACATACCGCTCCTTTTCTATTTTTTCAGCCAACCAAACACTTCATTCAGCACTAAGGGACCATCCATAATGTTCCTACCAGTAAAAAAAGCCGATTGGTGCTCCGAAATTAATTTGCCCAGCACACGTTTAAGTCGATTCACCAATACTTTCGATATTATTTTATTAATCACACCTATCAAGCTAATAGGCCTAAAATCCACAGGGCTAGACGGGTCTTTAACTTTCGGGATTAACGCAATGAAAGAGGATGTACAGCTCTTATTAAGTGAGCCCTCCTCGAAGAACGTATTGAACATTTTGACGATATCAACTTGGAGGCCAGACCAACATTTTTTAATAAACTTAAAGTTGAAACCGTCTGGGCCCGGAGCTCGATCCCCATCGCATTCCCAGACTGCATCTTTAATTTCCTCCACAGAAAACGGCTGCTCTAACATAGATGCTTCGGACACCGAGATTTTGGACAGATTTGTGCAAATTAACTCTGGCCTATTGGGCATTGGTTCCGAAAATTGCTTCAAGAAGAACTCGTATAGAGATTCCTTGACAGAGACAGGATTAGTAACCCAAACACCATCTATCAGTAGCCCATTCAACCTGTTCGAGCTAATATTCGAATTAATGATATGATGAAAAAACACTGAATTCTCATCCCCATCAATGGCCCACCTAGATCTCGACTTTTGACGCAAATCCAGTTGTTTAATCCTATCGAATTCAGCAACAACATTCTTGCAATCCGCTCTTTCAGCCAATTCCACTTCCATTAGCATTCTTTCCTCTGCCATATTTTCTATACACGCTAGCCTCCTCTTTTTATCTTCATAAATCCCCTCCCTGCTCATCTTTTCCACCTTTAACCATGCATTGATTTTATCCTTTAGCCACCGTAACTTGATTGCTAATGCAAGGTCGTCCGGCCCCGAAAAGGAAAACACGGCACACTTTTGAAGCATGTATTCCATAAAACTGGGATACTCAAACCACGAGTTGAAGAACCTAAAGCGGATATGACCAAAATCTGATTGGACCGTAGAAAGCACAATAGGCCGGTGATCAGATGCAATACGGTCAAGAGCAGTCACCGAAGCATTTGGCCACTGCTCCTTGAAGCCCAAACAGACAAAGAAAGGATTCAGCTTGCTGAGTTTTCTACCATTGTCAGAAATGTAAGTGAAATTACCCCCGCCCATGTTATACTCCACAAGACCAGCCGAGAGAATAAATTGATTAAAGGCCTCGGCATTGGCTTCAATAAATTCAGAATTCATCCGTTCACTAGCACATCTGACATCGTTGAAATCCCCCATCATAGCCCACAACCCCTACAACGAATTCCTATAACCCAAAAGCTCCAACCAGACCTCTCGTCTACTAGGCGCATCATTAGGAGCATAAATGTTAAAAAAAATTATTCTACAACCCGACTGTACCAAGACCCCTGAGACAATGATAAAATTCCTATTATGAATAATATCATCACTTCTGAATACTGTTGGACACCATAAACACGCAAGACCCCCTGATCTACCTGTTGAATTAACCACTGCTAACTTATACACCGCCCGACCCCAAAATTGACTAAACATAAACGACATTGAGTCCTGAAGTTTCGTCTCCTGAATGGCAATAAAGTGGATCCCGTAACTAGTTTTCAACCCACGAATCCAATCCGACTTGCGATTACCTCTGGCCCCCCTTAAATTGACTGATAAACAATTCATTTGGAACTGTTTGTAACACCCTCTTCGACAATAAGCTTCTCAGTCTCATCTACAAATCCATTAAGGTTTATCCCAATTAAAGAACCAACATGAACAGTAGATTGAACCTCTAACCTGATATCATGTTGGAGACGGGTATCCGACTGATCCTCGGCCTCCCTTGAATCCAACTCCGGTTCATTTATATCGCCAATATTGATGTTTTCTGGAAGTTCAGCGACGCCTACTGTACGGTCGTTATCCTCCATCACAGGAGTATTTAGATCCAGAGACTCCTCTTCTAGAATATTTGCCTGACCAAACAGCCTTTGTGATGGCCCTTGCATAGAACCTATCGATGGTGGGCTCCGGTCCATTCTATACCTTTTGCCCAACTTTGTTCCAGGAGTTCGGCCACCCCCTCCACAGGACAAATTAGGCCCATTTTTACCCACATCATCCTTTTGCTTATTGGGCCCAATATTTTCCAAGCCATTCACACCTCCTGACCCAAAATCACCCTCTCCAATGTTATTAATCTAGTGTGCCAATGAATCCACATCCCCATGCTTGGGCATCCCATTTTCAGTATCACGTGTTGGCTTTTCCAATGCAATATTAACGTCCATAGACTCTTGATCTACCGGGGACCCTTGCCTAACCTGAGATTGTTCGTTTCCCACCGGTAAATCCCTTCTCGTCGCCGGAGGGTCATCTTCTACATGCATGTTATCTTCCTCATTCAAATCCGATCGTATTTCACCTTCCTCATAATCCTCCAGATCCTCCTCTTCCTCTGATTCCACCTCCGAGTCCGACTCTTTTTCTGACTCCGATTCATCCAATAATTCATTTTTGTCACTGGCCATACTCTTTTGTTCATGAATTTCCGATACCCAAACCACATTACTTTTATTAGCCCACTTAATCACCACAGCCTCGTTTATACTAGATACCTGCGATGTTAAAACCTTGACCGAGCCAGATGAATTGTCTTCATCTTGCCAGGAGAACGACGAGCCTTGTATAACATCTCCAAACAAATTACCAACTTTATCATATACAGTGTTATCCCGAATAATAAATGGTACCCCCACAATACTCAATAGTACAACCCTACTAAACGGAATCTCCTCACCATTCCAAAGGTAAAAATTAACAAAAATTTGGTGAAAAAATTTAGCATGTACCTCCATAGATTCTGTGGCTGTCGCTCTATCCTTAAAGATTAGCATGTAGGATACCCCACCGATAAAGGACAAACCAACTTCAAACATTCCTTCCTTTTCCAGCTCCTGTTTTAACATGTCAATTGACACCTCTGCCTTGGCCTTACCAATAACGGATCTACTAATACAATGCAAAGGATACAAAGATCCTTTACCTTCAACCGTAAATAATATTTTGAAATATTAGTACGTGAAAATAAAAGTTAATACGTGAAAATAATATTTTGAAATATTAGTAACTTAAAATTAAATTAGTTGTAATTATACTGCTCAGATGAAATCTCTGTAACCCACACATCAAGAAATTTAAATCTTTCTATTTTGAATATATTTGACTGACATTTCAGTTGCTTCCACCAAGTTGTGCTTTGAAATGTTCAAGAACCCGACCCCAAAAATGAGTTAGGCTTTTGTTGATTACCAACGTTTGGGTACTCAAAAATATGAAGAAAAGCATTGGCCAAGGCTACTTCTTGTTCGATATTCCAAGGTCTACTGGGCACCCATTTTGAGAATTTTCCTTTACTTTGAATGATGTCTTTGTTATCATTCAATTCTTCTACTTCTTCATGAGTCGGGAGCTGGCTTTCTTTAACATGGGTTAGGTTATGACAAGGTAGGATTTTGGTAGCGGGCATTTGGATCAAGGTATGCAAAACGATCAAATGGTGGTTCACCTTGTGTGAGAAATGTGAATTGGCCCGATGCAATTTGAAAATGCATGTTTGGTATATGTTGATATTGTGGGTAGAATCGTGTATATTGAAATGGTTCATATTGGCTCAAACTTGAACCACCCTATAATTTAGTTTTTAGTGTAAAAAAAATTGGCTGAAAATGATGAAATTTATAGTGAAAATATAATCAATTTTTTTATAAACCAACACTATAATCAACATTCAGATTGAACGTTGTCACATCAACTTCAACCTCTGGTTCGGTATCTAATTTTCTAATCCTAATTCCCATCTTGAGCCAATTGTGATAATGTTCCGCCTAAGCTAATGAACCCGGACACAAGCCATTCTATATATAACAATTCTTAAAAGCCAAATCACTTCTTTCTAATCCTAAATCCCATCTTGAACCAATTGTGATAATGTTCCACCTAAGCTAATGAACCCGGACAAAAGCCATTCTATATATAACAATATTTTGGTGTGCTTTTTTTTTTAAATATGTTTGGTATAAATCTAAGTTGATTTACGTTTTAACATAATTTTTTTTTGGCAATGAATCAGATAAAAAATAATACGTTTTCATGCTTATTTTATGTACGATTTTAGTTGTGTACATTTTGACATAAGTTTTGTTTAGAAATGAGTCGGATTAGATATTTGACAGTACAAATTCGAGTTATTTTAAGTTTCGACCCCGCCACATCACGAGACGGATCAAAATTCTAGTTTACAGTAAATACAAAAATAATTGGGATTTTTACATATCCCCCCCCCCCATCCTAAAGGGTTTATTACATTGTCACACCCTCAATTTCCACGTGCGGAGTACAACCGCGAGGCGTGTGACTGACAGAATCCAGCCACCAATCATCTAGAACAATATAATAATAAAACAGTTTCCATCACTACCTATACGATTAGTGACTATAAATGTCTACCTCCAAAGTTTATGTTTAAAATATTGTTTAAAGATAATCAACGGAATCATAAGTTAAACAGCTCAAACAAAGTTTCAAAGTTCATAATTATTTTTTAGGGAGACCCAACACGGGTTAATATGACCACTACTATAACAGCCCTAATATAAACCGACACCCTTATAATTTTTTCGACACTCTAATATACTTTAAAATGTCTCAATATGTCTTAAAATACATCCCTTATGTGAAAACCGAGCCCGAAATAGATCATAACATATAAAATAAATTAAAAACAAGAAATAGGAAGTTGAGGTGGGCCACGTAGACCCACCACAACCATTTACGCGGGCGGTATCAAGGCTAAGGCCTGAGTTCGTTAAGTTTTAAGTTTAGACGGGCCGCCTAAGCTTAAGCTTACCCTTACGCGGGCCGCCTGAGATCAGAATTGTGGCGCAGCCCGGTGCGGCCACGTGTCCGACGCGTGTTGACCCTACCTGATGACCCGGATCACCTATGATTTGACCTAGGGTTGACGCGGGCCGCGTAAGCTCAGGCTTACCTTTACGCGGGCCGCGAGAGACACAGATTTCAGCCCTATATAAGAAGGGCATCGGCCTTTAGTTCCGATCGCTCAGTTTTCTTTTCTAAATCTCAAAATTATGATAGTAGGCATAATCTACGGGTATTATACCCCCTAAAATAGCGAGGTTCTGCTACGATGTAAGTATTAGATACTCTGCCCGATTGATCTAGGGTTCCGTAACGGCTGTCGTGGTTCTGCCCGACGTAGTGATTGGAATGCCGTCTTGGGGAGGGTATTACTAATGTTAAAATGGGTTATTATACTAACACACGTGCATTTGTGTAATTTATAGATTATTCCCAGGAAATCCTTACTGAAAACCCTAAAACAGCAATGTGAGTTGATCCACTTTTGTAAACCTTTTTGTTAACTGTTTTACAAAACCTTAAATATCTTTCCATGCGAATAACGGTTATTGAGTATTTGTAAGAATACAATTACAGTCGGTAAATTTGAGGTTTTGTATACAAAATTTGTTACCACCTGGTAAAGGAGTAACATGACCATAAGTCGGAACGACATTACCGTGTGGTGGTAATTGATATAACTTGGAAACAAATGTAATTGCGGATGCGCCCTCAATACTGTTCAATGCGACTTTTTATTTAAACTTGATTAAACTGGGATTCACTCACCAGTATTTCCCACTGACAAAATGTTTTTAAAACGCGTTTCAGGTAACAAAATGTGAAAGCCAAATAGAAGCCAGCTGGACAGCACTGAAGGCTTGGAAAAGTGGCAATAAAGTTACCTAAAAAGAAATAGATGTTTTTCTGAAATAAAAATAGGATTTATTCCTATGAAATTATGTGTACTGAAAACTTGGGCTTTACCCATGTATTTAATATTATAAAATGTGGTGGTTTACTCTGATAAAATATTTCCTAACTACGGTCCTGATGAAAATTTCCGCTGCCAAATTGAATAAATAACACGATAACACCGAAACTGGCTCGCGGCCGCCCGTTCCCCGGGATTTGGGACAGGGGTTGTGACAGAAGGTGGTATCAGAACTATGCCACTGATTCAGCCACAAAAGTGTTCTTCTGACATCAAAATTCAAAGTGTTAGGAAATAAATAATGAAAATACGTGCATAATTGTATTTTCTTGTTATGTGTTATCTGACTTTCTGTTAGTTTACAGTATGAGCGACCAAGGACCATCTGACGCGTATCGTCAATTATCTGGTTCGCCTAGGAGCGAAGGCACCTCCTCTTCTCAGCCTGTCCTCTCAGGGTACTCTGCTGATACGAAAGAAGGAACCTTTGTGTTTAAGGCTCAATCTGAAGAGCCATTCCTCAGAAAAAGAGGGGATGGTTCAGTAGGGGAGCACACGAGCGTAGAAAGCGTATGAAAAGGTTGCAGGAACAGCGAGTGTTAGCCGCAGCGAAAAGAGAAACTGATGCCTATGCCCAGGATATGCTCAATAGGGGTATAGCCAATATCCATATTTTAGCAACCACTGCAGCTAACCCAAACCTGGAACAAATGTTAGCACCCCAACCACAACCACTAATTCGTGATCAACCTATGGAAATAGAAAACCTTGGAAATCAAGTAGAAATGCCTGATTTCAACCCGGAGGAGATACCTAGGGTACCTGCACCAAATCCCCTAGACCCAAACGATTACGACCCCTGGTGGGACGATGTTAGGGACTATGTGCAACGTTACCCAATACAGGAAAATGTGCCAATACCCAACTTAGGAGCCTACCCAGGGTTAGATCCTCAAGATCCCTATAACGTTAGTGATGCATACATTAGGGAGATCTTAGAAAATCCCTATCCATACCAGGCCCCTATACCTCCATATCAGGAACCCGCACCCCAGATTCCAAACCCAGTCCTAGAATCTGCACCCCCAATGAGTGCAGAAAATGTACAAGAACTTAGGACTTTCGGTGAGGAAATTTTAGAAAGCAGTGAGAGAATGCGACAGGTGGGAGAGCGTCTCGTATGGAAATACGACGAACGCAATATGGATTTTTGGATGAATCCATATCCGTGAATGTGATGGCAGAAACGGTAGTAATAATAATATAATATAATATAATATAATAATAATATATGTGTGTATGTGTTAGAAAAAAAACACTACGGATGCATACTACTAGTATTGTAGCTTTATATTTCAGTCGGTATTGTAATTTTTATTTCAGTACTGGTGTGTAATAGATGCATAATATATGAATAGAGTAAAAGTCGCAATGCTCGACACTTTTGACCAAAAGTGCGTGTCATGTGATTGGCTATATTCAAATATTATTTGTAATATTAATATTTGGTAAATGTTTAAAATTCAGATGGACAACGAAGTGAATCAAGAAAACCAGAATGATAATATTCAGAACGACAACCACTCAAATAATGATAATCTGAATAATGAGAATCTGAACAACAATGGAAATCAAAGGATAATAGTGCCATTCAACATATAGTGGCACAAGGAATCATAGAGGCAATGCCATTTATTATTCAAACAGTTCAAGAAGCGAATAATAAAAGTAAGCATAGCAGTAAGCGACCAAGTGAACCAGAACACAGCGTGAACAATGGACCCGTACTTCAGGTGCCCATTCCCAAAAGAAGAAGAACCATGCCATATGGTTGTTCTTACAAAGAATTCTGGTCCTACAAACCAATAGAATTCTCGGGCAATGAAGGACCCATTGCAGCTCTACACTGGATAGAGAAAACTGAAGCTGTTCTGAAAATAAGTAAGTGTGCTGAAGAAGATAGGATAATGTTTGCTTCTAATTTATTTAAGAATGCAGCTCTAGAATGGTGGAACACTATCCTCCAGTCAAGAGGAAGTGATAGGATATATAACATAGAATGGGAGGAGTTCAAAAGTATGGTAGAAAGGAAGTTCTGCCCTCCCAATGAAAAGGAACAGATAGCAAACAAGTTTTTGAATCTTAGAATGGCCGGGGTAGATAGTAAGGGGTACACTACTACATTCTTTGAATATGCTAGAATAGTACCAACCCTTGCATCACCCGAACCAGTGTTAATCTCCCGTTATATCTGGGGATTAATTGGAGAAATTAGACATGTAGTCAAGGCAGCTAGACCCCAAACCATAGAAGAAGCTGTAGAACTAGCTAATACCTTGACAGATGAGTTAATCCGTACTAGAGAAGAAGACCAGAGGAGAAACCTATCCCAAAGGCTTATACAAGAATTCCGTTCTGGGAATTCCAACCGTAGGAATGTAGGTTCTACCTCTGCACCATACTGTAAAGCCTGCAGAAAGAAGCATTCAGGAAAATGCTCTACTTACTGCAATTTCTGCAAAACACCAGGACATAAGGAGGAAACCTGCAGAAGAAAACCAACAAATGGACTGTGCTTTAACTGTGGAGAAAAAGGTCACATCAAGCCAGATTGTCGGAAATTGGCTCCAGCTGGAAACAACAAGAACACTAAAAATGCTAGAGTATTTGTTCTAACTGCAGACGAAGCCAAGATGATTCCAGATGTCATAGCTGGTACGTTTTTAGTTAATGATATTTTTGCTAAAGTATTATTTGACTCTGGTGCAAACCAAAGTTTTATTAATACTTCGTTTTGCAAACTCCTAAATCAATCATTAAGTAAACTACCACAAGAATGTCTAGTAGAGACAGCAAATAGAGAAACCGTTAGGATTTCTGAAATCTTGCAAGGAGCAAGAATAGAAATTTTTAATCAAAAATTTACTGCAAACCTTTATCCAATGAATCTGGCAGGATTCGATGTAGTGTTAGGAATGGATTGGTTAATAGCCAATAAAGCCAGTATTTTGTGTGATCAAAAGTTAATTCAAGTAAATTCACCAAGGGGTGAAAAGATCACAATTAAAGGGGATAAGCCATCTAAATCCACTAAATTCATCTCAGTGATGAAACTGCAAGTTATATAAGAAAAGGATCTATAGTGTATTTGATTTCTATAATCACTAACACTAAAGAAAAAGAATTAAAAGACATTCCAGTAGTGTCCTAGTTTTCAGATGTCTTTCCAGAAGAATTGCCAGGGCTACCGCCAGACAGGGAAGTTGAATTCAGAATCCACTTACTACCAGGGACAGCACCAATTGCCAAAGCACCTTACCGTTTGGCACCCGCTGAAATGTAGGAACTGAAGAAACAATTAGACGAATTGTTGGAGAAAGGATTCATACAGCCAAGCTCATCGCCATGGGGAGCCCCAATATTGTTCGTCAAAAAGAAAGACGGATCAATGCGCATGTGCATTGACTACCGTGAAATGAACAAAGTCACGATTAAGAATCGGTATCCATTACCGAGGATCGATGATCTGTTCGATCAACTTCAAGGAGCTCGATTTTTCTCTAAAATTGATTTAAGATCAGCATATCATCAATTAAAGGTACAGGAAGAGGATATTCCCAAAACCGCATTCAGAACAAGGTATGGTCATTATGAATTTATTGTCATGCCATTTGGTTTGACCAATGCCCCAGCCACATTTATGGACATGATGAACCGAATATGTAAACCATATTTGGATAAATTCATAATTGTCTTCATAGGTGATATTCTAATTTACTCCAAAAGTAAAAAGGAGCATACAAAGCATTTGCATTTACTTTTAAGTTTATTGATAAAGGATAAGTTGTATGCTAAGTTTTCCAAGTGCGAGTTTTGGCTAGAACAGGTACAATTTCTTGGACACTTAGTCAATCATGAAGGAATCCATGTAGATCCAACAAAGATCGAGGCAATTACTAAATGGAAAACCCCTGAGTCACCAACTGAGGTTAGAAGTTTCCTAGGATTGGCCGGTTATTATAGAAGATTTATTCGAGATTTTTCTAGAATAGCCATTCCCTTAACCAAGTTAACCTGTAAATCTGTTAAGTTTGAATGGGGACCAAAACAAGAAGAAGCCTTTAGAATCCTTAAGCAAAGATTGACCCATGCACCCATATTAGCCTTACCAGAAGGAACTGAAGACTTTGTAGTCTATTGTGACGCTTCTAAGTTAGGATACAGATGTGTATTGATGCAACGTCAAAAGGTTATGGCTTACGCATCTAGACAGCTTAAGAATCATGAAGAAAATTATTCAACCCATGATCTAGAACTAGGAGCCATAATTTTTGCTCTTAAGATTTGGAGACATTACCTTTATGGTAGTAAATTTACCGTTTTCATAGACCATAAGAGTTTAAGGTATGTTTTTGGTCAAAAAGAGTTAAATATGAGACAAAGACGTTGGATGGAAATGCTTAGTGATTATGATTGTGATATTCAGTATCATGCAGTAAAAGCCAATGTAGTAGCTGATGCTTTAAGTCGGAAGTATCACGAAAAGCCAAAAAGGGTACGTTCTCTTAAATTAAATCTACAAGTAGATTTAAACGATCAAATTAGAAAAGCACAAGAATCAGTAATCAAGGAAGATACTGAAAAATTATAAGGAATGATTAAAGAATTAGAACAAGGAACAGAGGGAACTTGGAGATTCCATAAAAAGAGAATGTGGATACGTAAATTAGGAAACCTATGTCACCGTATATTAGAAGAAGCTCATAAATCTAAATATATGATGCATCCAGGAAGTGATAAGATGTACCAGGATTTAAGGAAAATTTTCTGGTGGATAGGAATGAAAAAGGATATAGCAGCTTATGTTTCTAAGTGTTTAACTTGTTCACAAGTTAAAGCTGAACACCAGAAACCCTCAGGTTTGTTACATCAGTTAGAAATGCTAGTGTGGAAATGGGAATTGATAACAATGGATTTTGTTACCAAATTACCTAAAACGAGGAAAGGTAATGATACAATCTGGGTGATTGTAGATAGGCTAACTAAATCAGCTCATTTCTTACCAATGAAGGAAACTTTTAGTATGGAACAATTAGCCAAATTATATGTAAATGAAATTGTTTCATTACATGGGATACCTTTATCAATTGTTTCTCATAGAGATATCCGTTTTACCTCTCATTTTTTGGACAAGTTTCCAAAAAGCAATGGGAACCAAGCTAAATCTAAGCACAGCTTCCCATCCTCAAATGGACGGGCAAAGCGAAAGGACAATTCAGACAATGGAGGACATGCTTAGAGCTTGTGTAATTGATTTCGGAGGTAATTAGGATGATCACTTACCTTTAATAGAATTTTCTTATAATAACAGTTATCACACAAGTATCAATGCTGCACCATTCGAAGCACTTTATGGACGAAAGTGCAGAACCCCAGTCTGTTGGGCAAAAATTGGGGAAAAGCAACTATCTGGACCTGAAATAGTGCAGGAAACAACAGATAAGATTATTCAAGTCAAGGAACGACTGAAAGCAGCACATGATCGACAAAAGAGCTACACTGACAACAGACGTAAGCCGTTAAAATTCTAGGTAGGTGACAAGGTATTATTAAAAGTCTCTCCTTGGAAAGGAGTGGTAAGATTCATCAAAAGAGGAAAGCTAAGTCCCAGGTATATTGGACCTTTCGAAATTATTAAAAGAATAGGACCTGTAGCCTACCAGCTACAACTGCCAGAGGAAATGGCAGGAATACATGATGTATTTCATGTATCTAATCTCAAGAAATGCCTAGCTGATGAATCACTGTTAGTACCTCTTAAGGATATAGAGGTAAATGAACAACTGAAATTTGTAGAAAAACCTCTACAGATTGAAGACAGGAAAATTAAGAATCTCAAGCATAAGAGATTAGTTCTGGTCAAAGTGAAGTGGGACTCCAAAAAAGGACCTGAGTACACATGGGAACTTGAATCAGAAATGCAACGGAAATATCCACACTTGTTCCAGTAGATCTCGAGGACGAGCTCTAAAACAAGGTGGGGATGATATATAACAACCCTAATATAAACCGACACCCTTATAATTTTTCTGACACTCTAATATACTTTAAAATGTCTCAATATGTCTTTAAATACATCCCTTATGTGAAAACCGAGCCCGAAATAGATCATAACATATAAAATAAATTAAAAACAAGAAATAGGAAGTGGAGGCGGGCCGCGTAGACCCACCCCAACCATTTACGCGGGCGGTATCAAGGCTAAGGCCTGAGTTCGTTAAGTTTTAAGTTTAGACGGGCCGCGTAAGCTTAAACTTACCCTTACACGGGCTGCCTGAGATCAGAATTATGGCGCAGCCCGGTGCGGCCACGTGTCCGACGCGTGTTGACCCTACCTGATGACCCGGATCACCTATGATTTGACCTAGGGTTGACGCGGGCCGCGTAAGCCCAGGCTTACCTTTACGCGGGCCGCGAGGGACACAGATTTCAGCCCTATATAAGAAGGGCATCGGCCTTCAGTTCCGATCGCTCAGTTTTCTTTTCTAAATCTCAAAATTCTGATAGTAGGCATAATCTACGGGTATTATACCCCCTAAAATAGCGAGGTTCTGCTACGATGTAAGTATTATAACCCCTGGAGACGTATTAGATACTCTGCCCGATTGATCTAGGGTTCCGTAACGGCTGTCGTGGTTCTGCCCGACGTAGTCGTTGGAATGCCGTCTCGGGGAGGGTATTACTAATGTTAAAATGGGTTATTATACTAACACACGTGCATTTGTGTAATTTATAGATTATTCCTAGGAAATCCTTACTGAAAACCCTAAAACAACAATGTGAGTTGATCCACTTTTGTAAACCTTTTTGTTAACTGTTTTACAAAACCTTAAATATCTTTCCATGCGAATAACGGTTATTGAGTATTTGTAAGAATACAATTACATTCGGTAAATTTGGGGTTTTGTATACAAAATTTGTTACCACCTGGTAAAGGAGTAACATGACCATAAATCGGAACGACATTACCGTGTGATGGTAATTGATATAACTTGGAAACAAATGTAATTGCGAATGCGCCCTCAATACTGTTCAATGCGACTTTTTATTTAAACTTGATTAAACTGGGATTCACTCACCAGTATTTCCCACTGACAAAATGTTTTTAAAACGCGTTTCAGGTAACAAAATGTGAAAGCCAAATAGAAGCCAGCTGGACAGCATTGAAGGCTTGGAAAAGTGGCAATAAAGTTACCTAAAAAGAAATAGATGTTTTTCTGAAATAAAAATAGGATTTATTCCTATGAAATTATCTGTACTGAAAACTTGGGCTTTACCCATGTATTTAATATTATAAAATGTGGTGGTTTACTCTGATAAAATATTTCCTAACTACGGTCCTGATGAAAATTTCCGCTGCCAAATTGAATAAATAACACGATACCACCGAAACTGGCTCGCGGCCGCCCGTTCCTGGGGATTTGGGATCGGGGGTTGTGACAACTACACTCCCCGCCGCAAGCTTCTGCTATCACTGAGTACCTGCAAAGCATGCAGTAGGGTATCAACATAATGTTGGCAAGTTCAAGAGTTGTCCAGTTTTAATTCCATAAAACTTATGTTTGTGTTAAGTTACTCACTTATACCATGCCATGGGGAGCTACCCCATATGTACGTTACTAAACTGCGTAATACCGAATACTTTGCGACATGTTTTTCGTTGTTTCCCTGTTTGTCAATGTCTATCATCATTGACGGTTTACCTAGGTCTATTAGTTCACTACTGATCCTCTCTAGGCATGTTGTGAGGTTGGTGAAACCTAAATAGCGCTATCAACTAATAACCCGTTCGCCAGGCACTGGCGGCTAATCGATATAGAAAGTAGGGACTTCGTGATATAGTTTCGTTTAGTACACTTGTTGCATCTAATATAAATAGTAATTAACTGTATTCCAAACCAGGAATAGTAAGCAATCCCAAACCTGGGAAAGTGTCATTTGTTCTGTTTCCCAACTACCGGGAACGCATGCTTTTAGTAAAGTGTGTGAAGTCACCTTGGCTTGCTCGGCAGATAGTTTACTTGTTCTAAAGTTGGTCAACCACGTCCTATTAAGGTTACCAATATTGGTTAGGTTTGTATGCGAGTAGTTCACGTATTTACACACGTATCAGATAACACATAACTTTACGTATTGCACAAAAGACATACTACCACACATACATATAATTATACCAGCATATGAATATACAGAAGGCCTAATAACATGGTATATATTAGTGTGTGTTCCATTAATACTTAGCCCAAAATGAATGTGCGGTCTGCCTAGCAGTGTGCGGTCCAATTAAGTGTCAGTCCATTATTAGAGTGTGCAGCCCAATGGTTAAACGACCCAAAGGAAATGTGAGGCCCACTGCCTAGTGTGCAACCCACATCTAAGTGTGCGGTCTCTTAGGCAGTATGCGGTCATTCAGGAATTAGTTGTACTATATGTGTCGCAACCCCCATCCCCTAACAACCCGGGAACGGGCGGCCGCAGCCAGTTTTGGTGGTATCTTGTGTTTATCCATTTTGGCAGCAGAAATTACATCAGGACCGTAGTTAGGAAATATTTTATCAGAGTAAAATACCATACTTTCAAAATATTAAATACATGGGATAAAACCCAAGTTTTAAGTACACACATTTTCATAGGAATAAATCCTATTTTTATTTAATAAAACATCTATTTATTTTAGGTAACTTTATAGCCACTTTTCCAATCCTTCAGTGATGTCCAGCTGGCTTCTATTTGGCTTTCACATTTTGTTACCTGAAACGCGTTTAAAAACATTTTGTCAGTGGGAAATACTGGTGAGTGAATCTCAGTTTAATCAAGTTTAATAAAACCATTGTACAATATTGAGGGTGGTCGCGCAATTACATTTGTTTCCAAGTCATACTAATTACCACCCACGGTACTGTCAACCCGACTTGTGGTCATGTTACTCCTCGCAAGGCAGTAACAAATTTTGTATACAAAACCTCAACATACCGACGATAATTGTATCCTTACAAATACTCAATAACTGTTTAATATATAATTAATCGTGTGAGGTTTTGTAAAAACAATTTGCAAACAGGAGATTACTCACATTGCAGTCTTAGGTTTTCTGTAAGGGTTTCCTGGTGATAATCTATAAATTACACAAATGCACACGCGTTAGTATAATAACCCATTTTAACATTAGTAATACCCTCCCCGAGACGGCATTCCAACGACTACGCCAGGCAGAACCACGACAGCTATTACGGAACCCTAGATCAATTGGGCAGCGTATCTAATACGTATCCAGGGGTTATGATACTTACAACGAAGCAGAACTTCGTTATTTAAGGGGGTATTATACCTGAGAATTATGCCTACTATTTGAAATTTGAGAGAAAGAAAAGATTGTGAGCGAGTTTCGACTGAAGGCCCGAGCTCCAAATTTATAGGAGCTGATTTTGGGTTTTACGCGGCCCGCGTAAGATGTAGCAAGGGGCTACGCGGCCCGCGAGGGCAGCTAGGGTAGGCCCTAGCTTGTCCGACTCAGCACTAGCTTCGACACGCTGCACGACACGTGGCAACACCGGGTGTCGCCCCGTCTTGGAGCTGTC
This sequence comes from Helianthus annuus, assembly GCF_002127325.2. Lineage (NCBI taxonomy): Eukaryota > Viridiplantae > Streptophyta > Magnoliopsida > Asterales > Asteraceae > Helianthus > Helianthus annuus. The sequence continues at coordinate 96,982,517 of NC_035449.2, read as the reverse complement.
GCGCCCCGCGTAAGAGACCTTAATGGTCTACGCGGCCCGCGAGCGACACAAAAACTTATTTTCTTTTAATTTTTAATTATATATTGTATTTTGGGCTTGGTTTTCACATACGGGTTATATTTTAGGACATATTTGGATATTTTAATATATTTTAGGGTGTCGGAAAAAATTCAGGAGGGTTGTTATATCCTCTCCACCTTGTTTTAGAGCTCATCCTCGAGATCTAGTGGAACAAGTGTGGATTTTTCCTTTGCATTTCTGATTCAAACTCCCATGTGTACTCTGGTCCTCTTTTGGAGTCCCATTTTACTTTGACCAGAACAAATCTCTTATGCTTGAGGTTCTTAACCTTTCTGTCTTCAATTTGTAGAGGTCTTTCTACAAATTTAAGTTGTTCATTTACCTCTATATCTTTAAGAGGTGCCATCAGTGATTCATCAGCTAAGCATTTCTTGAGATTAGATACATGAAATGCATCATGTATTCCTGCCATTTCCTCTGGCAGTTGTAGCTGATAGGCTACAGGTCCTATCCTTCTAATAATCTCAAAAGGTCCAACATACCTGGGGCTTAGCTTTCCTCTCTTGATGAATCTTACCACTCCTTTCCAAGGAGAGATTTTTAATATCACTTTATCTCCTACTTGAAATTCCAACAGTTTTCGCCTGTTATCTGCATAGCTCATTTGTCGATCACGTGCTGTTTTCAGTCGTTCCTTGAATTGAATGATCTTGTCTGTCGTCTCTTGTACTATCTCTGGTCCAGATAATTGCTTTTCCCCAATTTCTGCCCAACAGACTGGGGTTCGGCACTTTCGTCCATAAAGTGCTTCGAATGGTGCAGTATTGATACTTGTGTGATAACTGTTATTATAGGAAAATTCTATTAATGGTAAATGATCATCCCAATTACCCCCGAAATCAATTACACAAGCTCTAAGCATGTCCTCCATTGTTTGAATCATCCTTTCACTTTGTCCGTCCGTTTGAGGATGATAAGCGGTGCTTAGATTCACCTTGGTTCCCATTGCTTTTTGGAAACTTACCCCAAAAAATGAGAGGTAAAACGACTATCCCTATCAGAAACAATTGATAAAGGAATTCCATGCAATGAAACTATTTCATTTACATACAACTTAGCTAATTGTTCCATACTGAAAGTCTCTTTCATTGGTAGGAAATGAGCTGACTTGGTTAACCTATCTACAATCACCCAGATTGTATCATTACCTTTTCTTGTTTTGGGTAATTTAGTAACAAGATCCATTGTTATCAATTCCCATTTCCATAAAGGCATTTCTAACTGTTGCAGCAATCCTGAGGGTTTCTGATGTTCAGATTTGACTTGTGAACAGGTTAAACACTTAGAAACATAAGCTGCTATATCCTTTTTCATTCCTATCCACCAAAAATTCTTTCTTAAATCCTGATACATCTTATCACTTCCAGGATGCATCGTATACTTAGATTTATGGGCTTCTTCTAATATACGATGACGCAGGTTTCCTAATTTCGGTATCTACATTCTTTTCTTATGGAATCTCCAAATTCCATCGGTTCCTTGTTCTAATTCCTTAATCATTCCTTTTAGCTTTTCAGTATCTTCCTTGATTTCTGATTCTTGTGCTTCTCTAATTTGTTCATTTAAATCTTCCTGTAGATTTAACTTAAGAGAACGCACTCTTTTTGGCTTTTCATGATACTTTCGACTTAATGCATCAGCTATACATTTGCCTTTCCTGCATGATACTGGATATTACAATCATAATCGATAAGAATTTCCATCCAGCGTCTTTGCGTCATATTCAACTCTTTTTGTCCGAAGACATACCTTAAACTCTTATGATCGGTAAAAATGGTAAACTTACTACTAGAAAGGTAATGTCTCCAAATCTTAAGGGCAAAAATTATAGCTCCTAATTCCCAATCATGGGTTGAATAATTCTCTTCGTGATTCTTAAGTTGTCTAGATGCATAAGCTATAACCTTTTGACGTTGCATTAGTACACATCCATAACCTAATTTAGAAGCGTCACAATAAACTACAAAGTCTTCAGTTCCTTCTGGTAACGCTAGTATGGGTGCATGGGTTAGTCTTTGCTTAAGAATTCTAAAAGCTTCTTCCTGTTTTGGTCCCCATTCAAACTTAACAGATTTACAGGTTAGCTTAGTTAAGGGAATGGCTATTCTAGAAAAATCTCGAATGAATCTTCTATAATAACCGGCCAATCCTAAGAAATTTCTAACCTCGGTTGGTGAATCAGGGGCTTTCCATTTGGTAATCGCCTCGATCTTGGTAGGATTCACATGAATTCCTTCATGATTGACTAGATGTCCAAGAAACTGTACCTGTTCTAACCAAAACTCGCACTTTGAAAATTTAGCATAAAGCTTTTCTTTTCTCAATAAACTTAAAAGTGCGTGCAAATGCTTTGCATGTTCCTCCTTATTCTTAGAGTAAATGAGAATATCATCTATAAAGACAATTATGAATTTATCCAAATATGGCTTACATATTCGGTTCATCATGTCCATAAATGCGGCTAGGGCATTGGTTAAACCAAATGGCTTGACAGTAAATTCATAATGGCCATACCTTGTTCTGAAAGTGGTTTTAGGAATGTCCTCTTCCTGTACCTTCAATTGTTGATATCCCAATCTTAAATCGATTTTCGAGAAAAATCGAGCTCCTTGCAACTGGTCGAACAGATCATCGATTCTTGGTAATGGATACCGATTCTTAATCGTGACCTCGTTCAGTTCACGGTAATCAATGCACATACACATCAATCCGTCTTTCTTTTTAACGAAAAAAATCGGTGCTCCCCATGGTGATGAACTTGGCTGTATGAATCCCTTCTCCAACAGTTCGTCTAACTGCTTCTTTAGTTCTTGCATTTCTGCTAGTGCCAAGCGGTAGGGTGCTTTGGTGATTGGGGCTGTCCCTGGTAGCAGATGGATTCTGAATTTGACTTCTCTGTCTGGCGGTAATCCTGGTAATTCTTCTGGAAACACATCTGGAAACTGAGATACTACTGGAATATCTTTCAGTTCTTTTCCTTTAGTGTCAGTGATTATGGAAATCAAATACACTAATGACCCTTCTCTTATATAACTTGTTGTTTTCATCACAGAGATGAATTTTGTGGATCTAGATGGTTTATCTCCTTTAATTGTGATCTTTTCACCTTTTGGTGAGTTTACTTGAATTGACTTTTGATCACATAAAATACTGGCTTTATTGGGTATTAACCAATCCATTCCTAATACAACATCAAATCCTACCAGATTCATTGGGTAAAGATTTGAAATAAACTTTTGATTTAAAATTTCTATTCTTGCTCCCTGCAAGATTTCAGAGATTCTAATGGTTTCCCCATTTGTTGTTTCTACTAGATAATCTTGTAAGACTTTAGTTAATGGTTGATTGAGAAGTTTGCAAAATGAAGTATTAATAAAACTTTGGTTCACACCAGAGTCAAATAATACTTTAGCAAAAACATCATTAACTAAAAACGTACCGGCTATCACGTCCGGAATCATCTTGGCTTCATTTGCCGTCAGAACAAATGCTCTAGCATTTTTGGTAGTCTTATTGCTCATGGCTAGAACTAGTTTCGGACAATTTGGCTTGATGTGACCTTTTTCTCCACAGTTGAAGCACAGTCCATTATTAGGTTTCCTCCTGCAATCTTCTTCCTTGTGTCCTGGTATCTTGCAGAAATTGCAGTGAGTGGAGCATTTTCCCGAATGCTTCGTCTTACAAGTTTTGCAGTACGGTGCAGAGGTAGAACCTACGTTCCTACGGTTGTAATTTCCATAACGGAATTCCTGGGTAAGCTTTTGAGCTAGGTTCCTCCTTTGATCCTCTTCTCGCGTACGAACTAACTCATCTGTCAAGGTGTTTGCTAGATCTACAGCTTCTTCTATGGTTTGGGGTCTAGCTGCCTTGACTACATGCCTAATCTCCTCAATTAATCCCCAAATGTATCGGGAGATTAACACTGGTTCTGGTGATGCAAGGGTTGGTACTATTCTAGCATATTCAAAGAATGTAGTAGTATAACCCTTACTATCTACTCCAATCATCCTAAGATTGAGGAACTTATTTGCTATCTACTCCTTTTCATTGGGAGGGCAAAATTTCCTTTCTACCATGTTTTTAAATTCCTCCCATTCCATATTGTAAACCCTATCACTTCCCTTTGATTGGAGGATAGTGTTCCACGATTCTAAGGCTGGGTTCTTAAACAGATTGGAAATAAACATTATCTTATCCTCTTCCGCACACTTGCTTATTTTTAGAACAGCCTCAGTCTTTTCTATCCAGCGTAGAGTTGCAATGGGTCCGTTATTGCCTGAGAATTCTATTGGTTTGCAGGACCAGAATTCTTTGTAAGAACAACCATGAGATATGGTTCTTCTTCTTTTGGGAATGGGCGCTTGAAGTATGGGTCCATTGTTTACGCTGTGTTCAGGTTCAGTTGGTCGCTTACTGCTATGTTTACTTTTATTATCCGCTTCCTTAACTGTTTGGATAATAAATGGCATTGCATCTATGATTCCTTGTGCCACTATGTGTTGGATGGCACTATTGTTCGCTTGGTTTCCATTGTTATTGTAGTTCGGGTTATTGTCGTTCTAGTTATTATCATTCTGGTTTTCCTGGTTCACTTCGTTGTCCATCTGAATTTTAAACATTTATCAATTATTAATGCCACAAAATAATATTTAACTCAATCAATCACATAACATGCAGGTTGATCAAAAACGTCGAGCATTGCGACTTACTCTTTCTTATATATATATATATATATATATATATATATATATATATATATATGCATCTAATACAAACCAACACTGGAAATTAAAATTACAATACAACTGAAATGGAAATTACACTACTAGTAGTAGGCATCCGTAGTTATTATCTAGATATATATTTTTTTTTCGTACACACATATTATATATTATCATATTATTATTACTTCCTCCATCGCCTTTACTGATATGGATTCATCCAAAGATCCATATTGTGCTCGTCGTACTTCCAGACGAGTCGCTCTCCCACCTGTCTCATCCTCTTGCTACTTTCTAAGATTTCCTCACCGAATGTCCTAAGTTCTTGCACATTTTCTGCACTCATTGGGGGTGCAGGTTCTGGGACTGGGTTCGGAATCTGGGGCATGGGTTCCTGGTACGGGTAAGGATTCTCTAAAATTTCCCTAATGTACTGATCACTATCATAGTAAGGATCTAGAGGGTCCAAACCTGGGTATGCTCCTAGGTTCGGCATGGGCATATCTTCTGGTATCGGGTAGTGTGGCTGGTAATCCCTATGGCCGTCAAACCACGGATCGTAGTTTGGGCCTAAGGGATTGAGTGCTGGGATTCTTGGTATCTCTTCTGGGTTAAAATCATGCATTTCAACTTGATATTTTGGGTTGTTTTCTATTTCTGTTGGTTGGTTAGGGAACAATGGTAGTGGTTGGGGTGCTATCAGTTGTTCCAGATTAGGGTCGGCTGCTGTGGTTGCTAGGATATGGAAATTGGCTAAACTCCTATTTAACATATCCTGGGCATGGGCATCGGTTTCTCTTTTAGCGGCTGCTAGGACTCTCTGTTGTTGCAACTTTTTCATTCGTTTCCTACGTTCATGCGCTCCCCTACTGAACCATCCTCTCTTTTTAGGAGGGAATGGCTCTTCAGACTGAACCTTAAACACGAATATTTCTTCTTCATTATAAGCTGAATACCCTGAGAGGGCAGGCTGTGAAGAGGTGCCTTCGCTTCTGGGCGAGCTGGACAATTGACGATACGCGTCGGAAGGTCCTTGATCACTCATACTGTAAACTAACAAATAGTCAAATAACACACAAAATTAAAATGCAGATATGCACGTATTTACGTAATTTATTTCCTAACACTTTAAATAACTTTTGTTGTCAGCAAAACACTTCTGTCGCTGAATCAGTGGCTTAGTTCTGATACCACCTTCTGTCGCAACCCCCGTCCCCAAACAACCCGGGAACGGGCGGTTGCGGCCAGTTTTGGTGGTATCTTGTGTTTATCCATTTTGGCAGAGGAAATTAAATCAGGACCGTATTTAGGAAATATTTTATCAGAGTAAAATACCACACTTTCAGAATATTAAATACATGGGATAAAACCCAAGTTTTAAGCACACACATTTTCATAGGAATAAATCCTATTTTTATTTAATAAAACATCTATTTATTTTAGGTAACTTTATAGCCACTTTTCCAATCCTTCAGTGATGTCCAGCTGGCTTCTATTTGGCTTTCACATTTTGTTACCTGAAACGCGTTTAAAAACATTTTGTCAGTGGGAAATACTAGTGAGTGAATCTCAGTTTAATCAAGTTTAATAAAACCATTGTAAAGTACTAAGGGTGGTCGCGCAATTACATTTGTTTCCAAGTCATACTAATTACCACCCACGGTACTGTCAACCCGACTTGTGGTCATGTTACTCCTCGCAAGGCAGTAACAAATTTTGTATACAAAACCCCAACATACCGACGATAATTGTATCCTTACAAATACTCAATAACTGTTTAATATATAATTAATCGTGTGAGGCTTTGTAAAAACAATTTGCAAATAGGAGATTACTCACATTGCAGTCTTAGGTTTTCTGTAAGGGTTTCCTGGTGATAATCTATAAATTACACAAATGCACACGCGTTAGTATAATAACTGAAGAAACACCAGATAAACAACCGGGATCGATGTATCTAGGGGGTTCGGATCTGCATAAAAGGGGTGATTTCTCTCGTTTGATCCAACTCCGATAAGCTCTACAAAAACAAAACACCGTTAGCCTCGTCAAGGGGAGAAAGGGGGTTCTCTCCTTGACCCGACTCCGGCGTGAGAATAAGTATGTGTTTCTGAAGAAGAAGAAGAAGAAGAAGAAGAAGAAGAAGAAGAAGTATTGACGAAGTGTGTGTAACTTGCCTTTCATAACTGAATTGGTCCTGTATTTATAGCCGGGAGTTTTTTGGGCGAGAAAACCCGTTAGTGAAAAGTTGACGGAAGATGCTAACCCCGTAAGCGGTTATTCTTACTTCCGTCAATCTTCGTGATCCGTGGTGAGTGCACACGGATTACTATTTAGATCTATGGCTGGGGTTTTGCTACGTGGAAAGTGATCAAGTGGAGGTTTTTCTCCATTTACATGTTATCGTTGTGATTTCAGGGATGCCTAAGATGATGACACGTGTCCGGACGGTTAAAACCGTCTCAATAGTGCACGTTCAATTTCCTTCTAGAAGATTACTGTTGTAATCTGGTGTGACTCCTTACCGTGTGGAGTCGGCCGAATAAATAAATCCCAAGTCTGGGTATTTATTCAGCGGGAGGTATTTAACTTAGGAATTCATCCTTTCTTTATGGCGGGAAGCGCAAGGCTTTATGATGCGCAAGTGTTACTTGCTATCTGTCTTTGGAAGCCTTCTTTATGGAACCGGTGCGCTGCCGCACAAGGTCAAAAAGGGACTATAGACAACGTTGTGGTATGGTCCCAAGTACCTATTATGAGGTTTTTGGGACTGATGCGTGTTAACTGCGATATATTTTTTATGTATATTTTAAGCCCTTTTTACATTTTTAGCCAAGTTTTAAATTTATAAAACACGATATTTACTAACACTAAACACACATATGGGCAAGTGCACCCATCGTGGACGTAGTATAGTGTTGGTAAGATACCGAGGTCGTCCAAGGACACAAGAGCTTTTAGTACCGGTTTATCCTCAACGTCTAATCAAATCAAAAAGTTAGAAAAGGTTTTTAAACTAGAAAAATAAAAACTAACTAAATGCTGAAAAATAAAATAAAATAAAAACAGATAGACAAGATGAATCACTTGGATCCGACTCGTGTATTAGTATAACCTTTGATTATTTTCGCACTTTTGCACTTGTTTAAGAGATTATCTTAGTTATTGTAGTAGGCCCCTCTTTTGAAGGCGACGTTACCCTCAACCCAATAGTTTGAGTCAGCAAGGATACAATCCTAAAGGGTTGGATTATTGGAAGATAATTAATTAAGTTATTAATGCAAATTGTGGTAGGCCCCGCTTTTGGCGGTGACGTTACCCTCGGCTAAGTAGTCTGAGTCAGCAGGGATACAGTCCTAAATAACCGGGTTATAGTATTAATAGTAGTTAACTTATGAGGGGGTCAAAGAGTTTGGATCCCCGCCATCCAATACCTATGGGCATTGAAGGAGATCCTACTAAATTTGACCCAGGTCCCTTGCAGGACCTCTAAACGCTGAACAAGGGCAAGACCCTTACCAAACTGTTCCCTTAACCCCCGACCAGGTAGCCAACATACCTCCATATAGACCGTGGAGATATGAATGGTGAAAATCTTTTATTTTATATAGACAGTAAAATAATGCCAAGACACCACGGACAAACGATAAGGAAAGATCACCTTCAACATAAGTAACTAGTTATTAAAGTCATTAATACAAAACCAAATAAAAAGTGCAAAAGATTAAAAATAAAAAGTATTATACTAAACACTTGTCTTCACCAAGTGATGTAAGAGACTTAGGCAAACATGGCCTTGATTGTCAAGAACTCTTACGATCAATCTTGGATCCCGAGACGACTCATACACTCTACGATGGACAATGGATGATGGTGGTGGATGATGGTGTTATGGTGGTGGTGGGTGGTGGATGGAGTGTGAGAGAGATGGTGTGCCAAGGGATGAGTTGAAATGAAACCAAACACTCCTATTTATAGGCTGAACAGAAGGCTGGGCACGGCCCCGTGTCCGCTGGACACGCCCCCGTGCCCGTTTGACACACTCTCTCTTCATTAATTGTAATTCGTAATTACAATTAATGCACCTGCTGTACTTTCGCCACGCCCCCGTGCTCACTGGACACGGCCCCGTGGTGGGCAATAGAAGCTTCTATATGTTTGTCTTTTCTGCTACTTCTTGGGCACGGCCCTGTGCTGGCTGAGCACGGGGCGTGTTCAGTCTTCTGTTTTCTCTTCTTTGCTTGGGAGGATGCCGTTGAGGGGTCGGGCAATCCACTTTTGTTCCTTTTCTTGTATTTATGTTAGAATTAGCTGTCTTTTTGCTTCTTTTGTGAATTTGAGCTTATTTCATCCTGAAAATACAAAAGGAAGACAAAAACACGCTTTTCCCAACATTAGTACTTAAAAAGGGTTAGTTTTATGCCTCATTTGATGTAATTTATATGTTGCATTTTACACACATCAAATACCCCCACACTTGAACTTTTGCTTGTCCTCAAGCAAAACTCTTTAAATATGTGGCTTACACTCCCAAATGGAATGGGTAGAAGAGAAGGTTTTTGGCTTGTCATAGAGTGTCGGGAATCCAAGATCTTTTTAGGTTTTATTTTTATTTATTTACAATCCTATTCGTTATGATTTATTTAGAACGTTCCATAAGAGAAATTACTTATTTAGGCTTAGCATGCCTTTTTAAAATTTCATTTATATACAAGTTCACATACCTCACGGGAGAAATCACTCAACACTCGGCCTAAGGTGTAATTTTTTAGTGAATCACTCGAGAGCGGCATGGAACTTATTCCTACCATAAGCTTGCCAAGCAATCAATCCTCCTCCTTTTTAACTATATACCTTTATAAATATCAAGAGGACTTTTTGGGTGAAGGGTTAGGCTTGGGCTAAAGGTGGGTGGTTGGGTTAGTGGTTAGTAAAAGGGCGAAAAGCGTAAAAAGCGTCGGTTTTTGTAAAACACTTTGTTTTTAGTGACTTTTTATTTTGAAGTATTTCTCCAAACAAGCTTTTGTTTTCATAGCTTTGTTTGTTTGTTTTAACTTCATCATTCTACTTCTTTTTTTTTTTTTTTGATCACACAAAAAAAACTGAGCTTACGAAAAACCGAGCTTGTTACTAAAATAAAGGGTGAAAATAAAAAGGGTTTTTGGTGGGTAAAAAGGGTTTTTAGGGTAAAGAAATGAAAGGTTTAGGCTCAAAGGGGTTAACTAGGGGGATTTTGGGTAGGTGGTAAAGAAAAGTTGAAAAATAATGGTGTAGAAAGAAAAATGGTTAGTCCTAATGCCTCCATCATTTACTTACTTGGGTTTAAGTTGGTAAGGACCGGGAATGAATCGTCGTGGCAAGTTCTAGAGTTGTAAGAACCAAGCGGCTATTCACACAAGAAACGAAAAATGAGCATTTAGTTTAAAGATGTAAATTTGTATGCTCAAAAAGGCTCAAAACTCACTTTTGTGGGAATGGGTTTTTAATGTGATCAAGTATATATAATCAAATTTTAATTAGACTTGTCATGCCTTTTCATAATTTTCTTATGTTGGTTCTTGTTATCACGACGCTCTCGGTTGTAAAATTTGTAAAAATATAACCTTATTAATCTTAGGATTCCTAACTTAAACTTTAGACAAGTAAAAAAAATGAAAAATTTTTGAAAAAAAATTTGGGGTGTTTAGCGGTTCCAATAGAGTTTTGTGTAAGGCTTGTTGTTAGGACTTGCAAAATTTCAAGGTTTTAGCTTCCCCCCCCATACTTAAATTACACATTGTCCTCAATGTGTCCCAAAAATAAATTTTTAGGTTGATTGGATGTGTAATGTGGTGTTAAAAAGCAAAGATTTATGTTACTGGCAGTCTAGACACGGCCCCGTGGGGACCGGACACGGCCCCGTGTTCAGGTGCCAGTAACAAAAATTAAAGAAATAAGACAGAAGCCTGGATACGGGGGCGTGTCTGGTGAACACGGCCCGTGTCCAGTTACCTGAACTAGGCATTTTTCTGCAGGGGGTTCAGCACGGGGCCGTGTTGGTTGGACACGGCCCGTGTTGAGCCTTCTGTAATGGAGAATTTTGTGTCGGGTTGCCTTGTTCTTGTGCATGGGGCCATTTTTCTCGTTCCCTTTGTCATCCTTTACCACCATGAGTGTGTTTTATTTATTATAAACCATCAAACTTTTAAAAACCATCATTTCATTGCAACCATAGAGAGACATTACATAAAACTAAACATGAAGACACATAAATATTAAACCATGGAGTTCGAGCCCTATACTTTATTTTAATTAGCAAAGTTTCCAAGAAGCTACTAATCTTGGTTAGATAAGGCTTTTTAAAACTCCTTCTTCCGGGTGTGGCTTTCCTCACATGTCGGCGAGCCACTCCTCCACCTTTCTTGGAAGGAGAAAAGAGGGCTCATTGGCATTACTTTGAGGAGTTTCGATTTCCGCTGGGATCTCTTGTTGGTGTTCCATGGGAGGTTCCGCCGGAAAGTCTTCCCACCCGGTAGGGTTGTTAATCCCGAGTGCCAAGTTCCAATCCTGTTGTGGAAGGACTGGTTCCATCGGGGGTGCTACGAGAATATTTAACCTCTGGTGCAAGAGGTTAATTTCTTGGAAGCTGCTTTCGAGTCCCACCGTAAGATCGTTAATACGGTCAATTAGGACCTCCTCTACTGACGTCATTTCGTCGAGAGCCTCCCTTAATGCTACCACATAGTGCACAAGCGTAGCTTCAACGGAGGGCCTCCTTCCTCTTCGGCTGTTTGATGAATGCACGGATGATGTTTCGCTGTTTTCACTTGACATTCTACAAAAAATAAACTGAAATATAGTTTATTTGATGAAACAGTATCTGGACACGGCCCCGTGCTCATTGAGCATGGCCCCGTGTTCATCTTTCTGCAGAATTTTGAAGCAAGGAAACTTGAAATTTTAAGTTATTTTCTGAACTCGTGGGGTCTTTTTAAACATTAATAACTTAAAACAATGCTACATAACATGTTTTTACCAAGATTCCTTGAACAAAACCCATTGCTTCCTACCACAAAGTTTGAAGAATTCAAACTTTTAATGGTAGTTTTTAGAGAAAGATGGAGAAGAAGGAAATGGCTAGAAGAGGAAAGGACAAGATGGGTTGTTGGAACCTTCTTTTAGACTTACCTAGGATAGTTTGAGAGAAGATTCCTTCAAATCTCTGTCCCAAGTTGGTCCAAATGTGCAGAATTCTTGGCTGCATTTATAGAAAACGACAGCATCCTGGACACGGCCCCGTGTTCGTTGGACACGACCCCGTGTGCAGATGGAGTTCTGACACAGTTTGTCCGTATTCTGACGTACTGATCAGAAGGGAATCTTTTGGTGAACACGGGGGCGTGTTGGCTGAACACGACCTCGTGTCGAGGGACCATTTTATGAAGTTGTCTAGTTTTTAAAGAACTTACCCGTATCGGGCGGCTCTTGATTGGTTGGAACAACCCCAAAGTGCCTAAGATACCTTAATTGCCCTAGACTAAGGCGAGAACGCAAGAGGTTGTCGGTGAGGGTAATTCCTATTTTCATTCTAGGTGGACAAGTCCAACCCTTTTCCGGGCTCTCGTTAAAGAAGGTGTATGCCGAATCGCTCAGGTCTATGTATGCACCGAACGAAGTCGATGGGGAGTCCTTCACGGCACAATCGGCACAGGGACGACTATCGTCCAATTCTTCTCTAGGTATGAAGGTATTTTCGGAAGCAACGAGGTTGTCGGGATGCGGTTCCAACATTTCTTCATGGTCATCGTCTTGGGGAGGATCGATAAAATCCTTCCTAAGTTCTTTTGACCAATTTAGAATTAGCTCTTCTAGTTGAAATAACTCGTCAAGGAGCATTTCCCCTAGAATATCTGGTTGGGCGCATTCGAGGGAGAGATAGTGCTTATTTTTACTTTCGCCCCTCTTAAGGTTATAAGGAATTGGTGGGTCTATATAGTGGGCCTATAATTTAGAAAGTAACATTTTAATTCTTCATGTTCGCCTCCACATAATTGACACCACGTACCATAAGAGTGCCGAAAGTAAAAGGAATTACTATCACTCATGTTTATGTCATAAATTACCAACCGCCGGGGGAGTGTTGAGTGAGCACGGCCCCGTGTTCAGCTTACTGTCTGACTTAAAACAGGATTGCCAGTTCCAATGATTGAGCACGGGGGCGTGTTCAGCGGGCACGCCCCGTGCTGAGCTCTGCAGAAGCTGAAAAACTAAGAAAATCCTAAAAAATTAAAAAGAAAAATAAAAATATGATTAGGCCGTTGATTCCTAACTTTCTTAAAATCCTTGTGTCCCCGGCAACGGCGCCAAAAACTTGATGCGTGTTAAGTGCGATATATTTTTGATGTATATTTTAAGCCCTTTTTACACTTTTAGCCAAGTTTTAAATTTATAAAACACGATATTTACTAACACTAAACACACATATGGGCAAGTGCACCCATCGTGGACGTAGTATAGTGTTGGTAAGATACCGAGGTCGTCCAAGGACACAAGAGCTTTTAGTACCGGTTTATCCTCAACGTCTAATCAAATCAAAAAGTTAGAAAAGGTTTTTAAACTAGAAAAATAAAAACTAACTAAATGCTGAAAAATAAAATAAAATAAAAACAGATAGACAAGATGAATCACTTGGATCCGACTCGTGTATTAGTATAACCTTTGATTATTTCGCACTTTTGCCCTTGTTTAAGAGATTATCTTAGTTATTGTAGTAGGCCCCTCTTTTGAAGGCAACGTTACCCTCAACCCAGTAGTTTGAGTCAGCAAGGATACAATCCTAAAGGGTTGGATTATTGGAAGATAATTAATTAAGTTATTAATGTAAATTGTGGTAGGCCCCGCTTTTGGCGGTGACGTTACCCTCAGCTAAGTAGTCTGAGTCAGCAGGGATACAGTCCTAAATAGCCGGGTTATAGTATTAATAGTAGTTAACTTATGAGGGGGTCAAAGAGTTTGGATCCCCGCCATCCAATACCTATGGGCATTGAAGGAGATCCTACTAAATTTGACCCAGGTCCCTTGCAGGACCTCTAAACACTGAACAAGGGCAAGACCCTTACCAAACCGTTCCCTTAACCCCCGACCAGGTAGCCAACATACCTCCATATAGACCGTGGAGATATGAATGGTGAAAATCTTTTATTTTATATAGACAGTAAAATAATGCCAAGACACCACGGACAAACGATAAGGAAAGATCACCTTCAACATAAGTAACTAGTTGTTAAAGTCATTAATACAAAACCAAATAAATAGTGCAAAAGATTAAAAATAAAAAGTATTATACTAAACACTTGTCATCACCAAGTGATGTAAGAGACTTAGGCAAACATGGCCTTGATTGTCAAGAACGCTTACGATCAATCTTGGATCCTGAGACGACTCACACACTCTACGACGGACAATGGATGATGGTGGTGGATGATGGTGTTATGTTGGTGGTGGGTGGTGGATGGTGGATGGAGTGTGAGAGAGGTGGTGTGCCAAAGGATGAGTTGAAATGAAACCAAGCACTCCTATTTATAGGCTGAACAGAAGGCTGGGCAAGGCCCCGTGTCCGCTGGACACGCCCCCGTGCCCGTTTGACACACTCTCTCTTCATTAATTGTAATTCGCAATTACAATTAATGCGTCTGCTGTACTTTCGCCACGCCCTCGTGCTCACTGGACACGGCCCCGTGGTGGGCAATAGAAGCTTCTATATGTTTGTCTTTTCTGCTGCTTCTTGGGCACGGCCCCGTGCTGGCTGAGCACGGGGCGTGTTCAGTCTTCTGTTTTCTCTTCTTTGCTTGGGAGGATGCCGTTGAGGGGTCGGGCAATCCACTTTTGTTCCTTTTCTTGTATTTATGTTAGAATTAGCTGTCTTTTTGCTTCTTTTGTGAATTTGAGCTCATTTCATCCTGAAAATACAAAAGGAAGACAAAAACACTCTTTTCTCAACATTAGTACTTAAAAGGGGTTAGTTTTATGCCTCATTTGATGTAATTTATATGTTGCATTTTACACACATCAGGGACCTTACCCCTTCAAGTCCCCCCAGTCTAGTGTTGCTCTTATGCAAGTAACTCGAGCACTGGACTTAAAAGAGGGAAGCTTTTTGGGTGTGAAAGTTGAGAATCTTCTAAGAGAAGATTTCTCTTGACTTTAGGTGGTGATGGTTCAGTAGGCCTGTGTGACAGGCTATCATTGTCAGGTTTTTCCTGCTAACCGTGTCCCACACGCGCGCGTGAGCTCGCGTTTGTGATTACTCTCCACTCGCCCTTGTCGCTTGGGTAATCGTGACCTTCGGAAAAAGTGTTGTGGCAGTTACCGATACTATTTATTGTGATGAGTATATAAGCTTGCTTGACTTGCCTTTTTTTAATCATTGCTTTGTCGAAAGTTTCTCTCTTCCGTTCTTCGTTATCCGTTAAGAGAAAATTTTCCCTTTCTTCTTCTTATGTCAACCGGAGAACACCAAGAGGATTTGTCTGAGGGAATGTCTGCTGAACTTCCACCGTTAAAGTGGCCTAGGGCCGCTTTTGATGGTTTGGTTCGAAATTTTAAATTTCTGGAGATTTGGTGTGCCTTGTACCCTGAGGAGGGTCAGACGGCTGCAGATGCTCCGGCTGGATATATTACCCTGTTTTGGGATTTTTTCTGTGACGGCAACTTTTGTTTGCCTGTGACAAAATTTTTCCTTGAGATTCTTGGTTATTACAAGATTCATATCTCACAATTGCACCATATTGGTATGGTTAGGGTTCAGCATTTTGAGTTCATGTGCCGGACTATGCGTATTGAACCAACAGTTCCTCGATTTAGGGTATTTCATCAGATGCACTGTACTCAAGGGTTCTACTCATTTGTTCAGAGAGCGTCTGCAAAGAAAATTTTGCTACATCCTCTGAAATCTTTTCATGATTGGAAGCAAAAATTTTTCTTTATCAAGGCTGGAGTGATTCCGGTGAGAATGGTTTTACGGGGGAAAGAAGACGTTCTTATCGAAACGGTTCAGACCCCTGTTGACGAGAACTGGTACCAAGATCTGAAAGATGTTCCAAATATCATCTTACCGGAAAAAGCCCTTGTTGGTGCTAGCATGAGTTTAAATTGAAGGGTGGACCGGGAAGACAAACCGGTGTACATGGAAGACGGTAAAGGTAAAATTGAGGGTTTTGCCTTTTCCTCTTTCCTTCTCTTCTCCCTTTTTTTTTTGAATCTATTCTGCTGCTATTGTAGTTTTTTCGTTATATGTTGTTGCCTTTAAGAGGGAAGGCGGAAAGATGTGTACTATCCAGAAGAAGACTGATGAGGAGCGTTGGTATCAACGGATTGTTGGGAATTTTGTACTTCCCCAAGAGGCTGATCTATCTGCTCAACCTGCTGCAGGTGTTGGTAAGTTTGCGCATTTTGTTTGTCTTCCGCTTCTTGTAAAATGTTTGAACAACCTTTATTCTGCGCTTTTTATAGGTGATTTGTCGAATTTGGGCATAGGCCCTGAAAAGAGGAAACGCGCGGCGACCAGTAATGTTGCGCTTAAGAAGAGTGACGCGGAAGATATTCATTCCTCAAAAGGAAAAAATGTTGGTGGGGAGAAGAAAGGTATGCACCATTCTTCTGACTCCTGGTGTGATTATGTGGTGGTTTCTGACTCTTTGGAGGGTCTTGCGCCTGCAGTTACTGTTAGGAGGCCGAAACCTGAACCAAAAGATGCTGCTGACATCCCTATTTCCAATCTGGATGAGCCCATTGATCTGGAATCCAGTTCGGAGCACTTAGTGATAAAGAAGGCGGGGAAACGGAAGCAGCCTGATGCTGGTGCTGAGGGTCAACCCCCAAAGAAGATCCAAAAGAAGAAAATTACCAGGAAAGGCAACCTGGGTGCCTTTATTTCAGAATATGCTCCTAGTAAGTATTTTTTGTGTTTCTTTTCTTTATGCGCATGGAAATTTTACATACTTTGTTGCTTTTTCAGAAGTCCCTGGTTCTCCTGTTCCGGCGGAGTCACAACCTGTGGTGAATGAAGAATTCCCACCTTCCCCTCCACACGTTTCTGTTGCTGATAATGTAGAGACTACAGAGGTTATTGATGGTGGTGCGGGGAAAACTATTGAGGTTAATACGTCTGCTGATGTTGCTGCAGAAACTAAGAAGGCTGTTAGTCCAGAGGTTGTGGATGATGCTGTTAATCCGCAAACCCCTAAAACTGTTGTTCGTGAGGAAGAGAAAATTGCTGAGGAAATTCCTACTTCAAAACCATCTGACGTGATGCCTGAATGTATTAAGAAGGTTACTGTTGAGGAGCAAGGCTCCTTTTCTGGTGCTAGCAAGAATTCTCCGATCCACCCGGAGGAAACCCTGGGGGATTACTATTATAGAACTTACTCGGAGAAAGATGCTTCTGAGCTTCATACCCCGGTGTGGAATTTGAAGAAAGGTGACACTTTCTCGGATTGGCGCGTGTGCCAAGATTGGTTGCGGGGGATATTTCCGCCTGGGGAGATCAAATTTCAAGAGAATCGCACTCATGAGCAGACTTATCATGCTTATCTTGAGGAGACTGCTTCCCATGTTTCTACTACCCACCGCATAGAGCGTGAGTAGCATAGTAGGCATAAGGAATGGGAAGCTTTTAGGGTGTCTCAGAAGAAGTTTGCTAATGATGAAAAGCGCTTGGCTCAGTTAAAGGCTAAATTGGAAGTTGATTAAGCTAAATTTGAGGCTAATCGTAAAACTGAGGAATGGTCTATTGCGGGGTGGAAAAGGAAAGCGGAAGCTGAGGCTTCCCTCCTTTCTGAAGAACGTAAAAACTGGAAGAAAATTTGCGAAAAAGATAATGCTGAGAAAGCAAACCTCCGTGAAGTTATAAATAATCTCAAGGCTGAGATTGAAAAATTGAAGAAGCAGGACGTGGAGACAGAGAAGTTAAAAAAGGAGAAGGCTGACATGGAGGTTGCGCTGGAAGAAGCGCGTTCTCATAGGGAGCGCGGTGAGCAACGAGAGGTACAAGCGTGTGCCACTCTTGCTCTTAAAGATAAAGAGTTAGAGGAACTTACTGCTTTGCTTTCTGACCAGGAACAACTTAAGAAGGATCTAGAGCTTGCCCTTTCCGAGAAGACTGAAACGTCCCGCTGGTTTGACCGAAACTGAAGAGAAACGGGAAAGTTCAGAAACGGCGCAAGCTACAGCGGAAAGTGAGCTAGAACCTTTAAAGAATGATATGGCGTGGCTGAAAGATCATGGGATTGCCTGTGTAAGTTGTTTTATTTGCTGGAAGCTTTTGCCCTCTTGTTATTTACTTTTTCTTGCTTTGTAGGTTGCTAAATCTGTGTTGAATTCTGAGGAGCTGGATAAAACCGTTGCGCATCTGGTTGCGAAAAGATGGGTACGCTCAAGGATATGCTGAGTGCTCTCAGCATGTGAACAGTGCCTTGAAGGTCGATTGGGATGTCACGAAGTCTGCTACTTTTGGTGTTGATACAAATGCTGTGTTCTCAGCTTTTCAAACAGAACTTGACAACTTGCAGCTTCCTGTTATGGATCTGATAAATGTTGCGCTTCAATATGATGATCATGTGGCGCAACTAAAGGAAATCTTTCCGGATGACGGTGAAGATTTGTCGTAAAATATTTGTTTATGAACAATTTTTGTAGCATTTGGGATATGGATCCCTGCTTTGTTGACGCGCTGCTACGCAAGTAATTAAAACACTGCCGTGTTTAATAGCGTATCTGTACGCCAGGAATAGTATGATGTTTCTATTTGTTTGTTTGATGATTTTACAATATTTTGTATGGACACAATTACTTTGACTAGGTAAGGCAAATGAAGTTGGTATAAGGCTCATGTGTGAACGCGTAGTCTTTTGTGACGTGATCACTAACTGTTCATGAGACTTGGTTTTATTTTTACCATAATGTTTTTGCGCTTACTTAAAGAAATTGCATGCACTTTGTAAAAAGGAAACACAAGAATAATAGAAACTTTGCTTTTTTTATTTAGGGATAGGGCACAGAGGCCATTACAAAGTTTGTTAATTATAAATAGACGAAACTTAACTTACTCTCTATTTTTTCCGCTCTGTCTTGATAAATCGTTTTACCCGCGGGGAGATTATAGAATTGCCTTCTAAGTTTTTGCCCTTTTGCTTAGGCCCTCCTCACCCCGAGTTATCTGCTTAATTTCCCTTCGCACATTTTGAAGCAAATGTGTGAGCTCGCCGCTCTTGAGGGCTTTTTCTATTTCTGTGCGTAAAGAAATGCAATTGTTAGTGGTATGGCCACTGTCTTTGTGATATTCATAATATTGGGCAGGATCTTGTCCACGCTTGTTTTTCACGGGGATTGGAGGTTTGAACTGATAATCTTCAGTGCTTAAGACTTCCGCCGGGGTCTTAGTTAAGGGAGTCCACTGTCTCTCCCTATTTTCCTGTTTAGTCTCCCTCTGCGCGATAAGTTTGTTGATCGTTGCTCGAGCGTCTTCAGACGAATGATTCCCCGAGCCAGAATCACGCCATGATTTCTTGAACTTTCTTCCGCCAGTGGAGCTTAAGTCCGCGGGCCGACTATGTGGAGGTGGTGGCCTATTAGTGGTGAGGTTCTTTTCAGTTTGAGCGTAAACTTTCGCCGCTGCCATCACCTTTTCCCAGCTCTTGGGAAGGCCTTCTGTTCCAGATAAAACTTTAATCATGTCATCGCACCTAACCGCGTATTTGAATTGAGCGCGGATTAGTTGCTCGTGAACATCACCAATCTCCAAGACCTCTTTGTTGTATCTGGTGATGAAGTCCTCCAAACTTTCATCGTCGCGACGCCAAATGTTCATTACATCAGATGTATCTCGAATAGAACGACGCTGTTGGCTAAAATGTGTCAGAAATTTTTCGCGCAGATCTTTCCACGATGTGATTCTTCCAATTGGTAAATTATCGAACCAGATTCTGGCTGCGTCGGTTAGGGTTTGCACGAATAGGTGACACCATAATGGTAGGGTCCAGCCCCCAACCAACCCTGCGCTTGTAAATACTCTTAAATGATCGTCCGGGTCTGTCAACCCGTTGAACTTTCCCACATTAGATGGTAATTTCGCCTTCTCAAGTGGCGCGAGAGCGATTTCCATGATGAATTTTGAATTTTCCGCTGCTTTCGCAGGGCGGTAAATTAAATCGTAGTTATGCTCAGCCTCAGGGTTGTAAACCGCACGAGGTTTGCATTTATTGTAATTGGGCTGCAAGCGATCAAACACATGGTATTTCTACTTACTTGATAGGTTGGATCAGATTCATCTGTGTGGGTGTTTCGCTGAGAACTTAGCCTAGTATGGATTGATTGTCTTCGGTGAGGATGGGATTCATTTCGATACTCTCTTTGATGACTTCCTGATTGGGTATACTCATATCTCGTAGATCTGGAGTATACCTCTGTGTCTTCTCGTTGAGACGCATGAGCACGGGATCCTGGCCTCCTCGACTGAGTTTGAGGAGCAGTTTGTGCACACAGTTGTGTGTATACTGCATTCAATGCTCCTTGGGACCTGACGTACCAGGAGATTGGGGTTTCTCCTGGAGGCAGAATAGAGTGAACAGGGATCTCTGGTTGTACCCCTGGAGTGATAAGTTCATTCATGCGATTGGATTGGAGCTCGTTGTCATCCGAAGCATCCTCTGGAATACCTTCAACTTGAAAGTTGTTTCCAACATTCGGCCGAGGGCCGGTTTGTCGATGAGCTGGTGTTTCTTCCATATGCAAATGGAATCAACGAAGTGAGTTGAAAAAACGAGGGAAAATGGATGAAACAGTGAAAAAACGGTGGGCACCAATGAAAAAACACCAGATAAACGACTAGGATCGATGTATCTAGGGGGTTCGGATTTGCATAAAAGGGGAGATTTCTCTCGTTTGATCCAACTCCGATAAGCTCTGCAAAAACAAAACACCGTTAGCCTCGTCAAGGGGAGAAAAGGGGGTTCTCTCCTTGACCCGACTCCGGCGTGAGAATAAGTATGTGTTTATGAAGAAGAAGAAGTATTGACGAAGTGTGTGTAACTTGCCTTTCATACCTGAATTGGTCATGTATTTATAGACGGGAGTTTTTTGGGCGGGAAAACCCGTTAGTGAAAAGTTGACGGAAGATGCTAACCCCGTAAGCGGTTATTCTTACTTCCGTCAATCTTCGTGATCCGTGGTGAGTGCACACGGATTACTATTTAGATCTATGGTTGGGGGTTTGCCTCGTGGAAAGTGATCAAGTGGAGGTTTTTCTCCATTTACTTGTTATCGTTGTGATTTCAGGGATGCCTGAGATGATGACACGTGTCCGGACAGTTATAACCGTCTTAGTGGTGCACGTTCAATTTCCTTCTAGAAGATTAGTGCTGTAATCTGGTGTGACTCCTTGCCGTGTGGAGTCGGCCGAATAAATAAATCCCAAGTCTGGGTATTTATTCAGCGGGAGGTATTTAACTTAGGAATTTCATCCTTTCTTTATGGCGGGAAGCGCAAGGCTTTATGATGCGCAAGTGTTACTTGCTATCTGTCTTTGGAAGCCTTCTTTATGGAACCGGTGCGCTGCCGCGCAAGGTCAAAAAGGGAGTATAGACAAGGTTGTGGTATGGTCCCAAGTACCTATTATGAGGTTTTTGGGACCTTACCCCTTCAATAACCCATTTTAACATTAGTAATACCCTCCCCGAGACGGCATTCCAACGACTACGCCGGGCAGAACCACGACAGCTGTTACGAAACCCTAGATCAATCGGGCAGTGTATCTAATACGTATCCAGGGGTTATGATACTTACAAAGGAGCAAAACTTTGTTATTTAGGGGAGTATTATACCTGAGAATTACGCCTACTATTTGAAATTTGAGAGAAAGAAAAGATTGTGAGCGAGTTTCGACTGAAGGCCCGAGCTCCAAATTTATAGGAGCTGATTTTGGGTTTTACGCGGCCCGCATAAGACGTAGCAAGGGGCCACGCGGCCCGCGAGGGCAGCTAGGGTAGGCCCTAGCTTGTCCGACTCAGCCCTAGCTTCGACACGCTGCATGACACGTGGCAGCACCAGGTGTCGCCCCGTCTTAGAGCTGTCGCGCCCCGCGTAAGAGACCTTAATGGTCTACGCGGCCTGCGAGCGACACAAAAACTTGTTTTTATTTTGATTTTTAATTATATATCGTATTTTGGGCTCGGTTTTCACATATAGGGTATATTTTAGGACATATTGGGATATTTTAATATATTTTAGGGTGTCGGAAAAATTTCAGGAGGGTTGTTATAATATGCTTTAAGAATTTGTACCCAGAAAGGAGTATGCGGTTTATAGTGTGTGTGACCGTGCGGCACCTGCTTGTACCTTGTGCACATGTCACTTGTACACTAACAGTGTGCTGCTTCTAGATTTGCGAGTCGTTGTGTTATGCTGTAAGATGTGCAGTTTATGTTGTACACTAAACGAATATATGGTATGGAGACCAATCAAGCAGTAACCATCTCATGCTCAATTCAATCAATCAAAACATGGATTCAAGCATCAATCTTTAGATTTCCTACTCATCATCTATTCATTATTCATTCACCCAATCATCATCATATCAAGCCGAACATTTTGTTCCTTAATCATCACCAAACAATCATCCACAGATTCACTTATTCATGTTTTTTTCAAACATTCATCAGAAACCTATACATCTCAATTAATTCTATTTATACATTTGAGTTAAAGAACCTTTTATCATGAACCCTATATTCTTTCCCAAATTACCAACATACTATTGAGAAGCATATCATTCCCTTTTATGAACATTACACCAAAAACATCAACATACAAACATTAATCAACTCGAGCTCATTATTTCATTTGACACTCATCATGTAAAATCATCGAACCAATCTAGCATATCATCCTAATCGTGTTGTTAAAGCAAGTTATCATACTATCATGAACAATATCATTCAACATTCAAATCATCAACCAAGTAAACACCTTTATCATGTATATTCATCAAACAATAGTGATATACTAACCTGGTAGTGTACGGCACAAGAGTGGGTAAGATGAATGATGAAACAAGGCTCCTAAAGCAACAATTGCTAGCTATCTTCAAGGGGTAAGGCTGCCGTCGAAGGATGATGATATTGTCGTCGGAATCCAGAGACGGAGAAGAAGGTTTGGTGTGTTTTCAGGGTTTTTAGAGAGAGGGAATGTTTTTTGGGATTGTTGCCCTAATTGATTGCTACCAATCTTCCCAAATGTGTGGTCCTTTATACATGATGAGGCCGCACACATTTAAGAGTGCTCCCCCACAAGTGTGTGGTCCTTTAGGGTTTCTAGTAGGCTTTGTGTTGGGCCAGGTCCGTGTATGTGCGGTCCAGAATAGAGGTGTACGAGGTGGAAGAGTGTACGGGCTTAGGAAGTGTGCGGCTGCACCATCTGGTCGCACACATCAGTTTCGGTTGTGGGGGTTTAAACATTTTTCACAATCACACATACATTTAAATGATAGTTATAATATAGTTTCCGTTCATGACAAAAATCAGACCGTACCATGAGACATGCAGGAAAACCCGAAGTATCACATATTTCTCCAAACAAAAAATTCAATTACATATTTCCCCTTCATAACCCGTATATATTACATATTTCCCTTTTTTATTAAATTACTCTTATAGAATTACTACTTTACCATTAATGAACTTATCTATACAACCTAATAAAAGCCTTAATTAGGGGACACATGTCCTCCTCCCAGGGCCTCTAAATCTCATTTTCCCGCCATTTTTTCTAATCCCTTCATTTCCCTCATGTCCAACCCGACGCGGGATCCGAATGGGTGATTCGGGTCATTGTTGTTCCTTCCATATATAAAGCAAGACATCTTCTCTCATACTCTTTGTGGATTAGGGTTTTTTTTTCCATTGTTCCTCTTCGTCAGATAATCCCTCATTAGCATTTTGTTTGGAGAAAACCTAGCCACAATCCATGGAATCAAGGTATTCATCTTCTTTTTGTATCAATCAGATCAAGAAACTGAACATTCTTGACCCAGATCGCACTTTGTTTCCTCTTTCAACAAATCGATCATCAAATCGGAGCTTCAACTGTTCTCCATGGGTACGTACTTCATCTGATTCACTATTGTAACCTCTATAATGATCTTATTCTTCAATTTTCAACTCAGATCAAACAATTTGTGATTAAAAATATCATCTTTTTGATTATTTATCACTGCACGAATCGGTTTCGAACAATATTGTAGGTATTTGCTGCAATCTCGGTTTATAGATGCGTTTGCTCAAATGAGGTATGTGTTCTTGAACTGGGAATCTGGGATGCCATTGTTGAAGTTTTTATATATGTTTATGTGGAAGAAAGTCATCCCCTTTCTAAACTATAAAGTTATGTTCTATTTTATGTTTTAGTTTACATTCAGGTAACTTGATGAACTGTACAATTGAAAAAGGATCAATGGTGGATATCAGGTATTGTTATTTTTTCATATTTTACTTCAAACAAATCTTTCAAATTTACTTTGCATGAACATGATTCTTTCAAATTACTTTGTTGTTCGGTGTCATCAAGGTGCTTGCATCTTTTCGTTCTTGCTTAGTTCTTACAAATTAGGGTATGTTGCTTTTGCATCTTTGGGTTTAGGGTTGCGTTTCATTGGCCTTTGCATAAACAACATGGGTTTCGAGTGTTTTATTGAAAGACTTATAAGTTAGATTTTAATTCTTTTACTTTACAAAAGATAAAAATAGGTATATTAATATCGGGAATTTGGTTTTGTGTTCATTGTATTGCTGAATGTATATGTATGTAGAAAGGCTCTGTTCAAGATTTTCAAATAACATGAGTAAGGCACCTGATCAACAAACCTACAAGAAAATTTTGGGATTTTCAGTGTAAAAAATAGGTTTTAGTACAGAAACCCTAACCTTATGGTCTATGGAATGGGCTAATGTTTTGTTCAGATTTGAAGTTGTTCATAACCATTTTTTAATAAAACATCTGGGAGTTGGTGCGGATTGTAGATTTCTTACCCAGAGAGTTTGGGTTACTAGAGACAATACATTAGATGAAAACTTAAGTCATGCTCGATGGTAACTTCAAAATTAAAAATACACAAGTAACCTACGCAAGGTTTAAAAAGGCTAAAACGGGTATCGAGGCGTTTTCCCTTAGCCTCACGAGGCGTAAGCCTCGAGGCAGGTCGAGGCGTAAGCCTCGAAATATTATTAAAAAAAGTTAAAAAATATAGATATCTCTCATAAAAATCATAAATTAACATAAAACAAACATCATAAATAGAAAATAGTTCAACAAACAAGGTTTAACATAAAACAAACACCATAAAATAGTTCAACAAACAAGGTTTAACATTAAACAAACTCCATAAAATAGTTCAAATAGCTTAAACTGACATCTAAATATCATGATACTCGTTCCGCTCCGCATCATCATCATCATCCTCCTCCTCAAGGCTTATATAGCAATTCAATCAAGATCAAAAATTAAGCTTGGAGACTTTCATGCTAGTTCAGCAACAAAACATAACAAAAAAAACTAAGAAAAACCTAATTAAAACAACAAAGGAGCTTCTGTGTAATGTGTTAGCGAGAAAAACCTGAAATCGGAATGAAATTTGCTTAATCGCGATGCTGGAGAAGAATCAGAAGATGGTTGAGTGCGTGCGTGACTGCCTGGAGAAGATGATTGACTGCTGTTCTTCGATTAGGGTTTTCTTATAACCTACGATATGTTTTTTTAAGTTAACTATTGGACTCGTAATGTTTTTTTAAGTTAACTGTTGGACTTGACCACCAATTAGGCCCAATAAAAACTATTTGGGCCGAAAAAAATAGTCCAGAAAACAAAAAACTGATCAATTTGCACAAGTCTGGTGAGGCTTAAACCTCACCGCCTCGCCTCACCGCCTCAACGCCTCAGACCGCCTCAGACTGCCCTCGTATGGTTGAGGCTTAGGTTTCAATTCCCCCCTGTGAGGCTAAGCCTTAGTTGCGATTTTTCAGCGCCTCACCTGAGGCGTACGCCTCGAGGCGCGCCTCCAATCGCCTTTTTAAACCTTGAACCTACGTTTGTGACTGATTCGACCCGTTTACCTTACATAACCCACACTCCACTCTTCACGTGACCCGCCCAATGCT
Source organism: Helianthus annuus (assembly GCF_002127325.2). Classification (NCBI taxonomy): domain Eukaryota; kingdom Viridiplantae; phylum Streptophyta; class Magnoliopsida; order Asterales; family Asteraceae; genus Helianthus; species Helianthus annuus. Next base: position 96,956,533 of record NC_035449.2, on the reverse strand, counting down.
TACGGTATGATTTATACCCATAAATTCATTTGAACCGATCATCGGCTTGGTTTCACCAAGCTATATGTAAATGTTTTTTTATAATATTTAAGGTAAAGCACATATAGCTATATATTTCTTTTTTGTCCAGACTAGGTATTTGACAAACTAAAAGTTTGGTAAAAATGAATATGCTTATCAAAACGTGAATTAGTTTGATTATTATATAACTTTGTGGTTGGTATAATCCAAAGTAAATGACCGGCAGGCAGTCGTTAAAAGTAACTCCAAATTTTTCTAAACAAGTCATGCGAAACCGATACTAACTTTTTCACAGTTATATTGTTTTTTCCCTTTTACTTGCTTGGTTTATTTGTAACCTTTCCAATTCTTTTTTTTTTCATTTTTTGCTGGGTTATTATTTTTTATAACGTCAAATTCCATTAAATTCTTACGACTTCGATGTACAAAACAGTTCTAACTTTGTTTTTCCCATTGTCAGGTAGTAGTATTTCAAGGCTTGCTGGTGGTAGGACAGGGTACTCATAAGGTAATGTATTCGACTTTACTTTCATAAGATATAGTTTCATTTTAACTTTTGATCCGGCTTTACTTTTATAAGATATAGTTTCATTTTAACTTCTATCCGGTTAAATCAGTCTTAACAGTATTTTTGTTTTGCATTCTCTATAAAGACAATTGCTATTGTTAAATCACTCTTAACGATAGTTTTGGATTATTAAGCCAATTGCTAATCTGTTGTGTGCACACTTAAAAAAATATTTAATGTAAACAATTTTCCTAATGCATGATAGTTAGCAAGCCGAAAGTTATCCAGTTAAGTTAAGTCATCTCTGGTAATAAGTTGTAATATCTTTAAAATTACCATGGCCCACGTGTTATATAAATCTTTCATTAAAAAATAAGAATATTTTTTTCGTTCAAATGAGTGAAGAATTGACAAGTTCCTACAAGGCATGACCATGACCATAACCACTTACCTTCAAAGCAATTGTTGTTAATAAGTTTAACTGTTAATGTATGGATTCAAATGATCCAAGTACAATACATTTTACATTTCACTACCCTTATCTTTCATTCATACTAAATTCAGTCTTAAATTTGTTTGATTATAGAATAGTGAGTTGAAGCACAGCCCAACCCAGCGCACAAGACTTGAAAGCCCAACTTTTAGGCGCAAATTCAGGTGATTTTTCAACTAAAATCCGGAAAAAATGAGTAAACAAATCCCCTAATTATATGTTATTTTGGTTGATCCTTCCTAGAGGAACCCATCATAAGGTTAGAATTTCTTTACCAAACCACCTTTTTCTACAATTACAAAAAATCTAGCAACTATTATAGTGCACTGTGATTAATTCCATGATGTTCATATTTGAAAAAAGGACAAAACATGTTTTAGTTTATTACATTTGCACACTAAATTGTTCATTGAGTTTAATTACCTTTTTTTTATTTCGATGTCAATCTAGAATTTGTAAATGTGATTATGAAAGGTATTTATATGATATGATTGAAGCTTTATGCATCTATTTATACGGGGTCGGATTGTAGTTTGAGCGAAAGCATTTAAAATTTCCAACTTAATAAGCTCCATGACTAATTTCAACCTTGAATTCATATAGATGGACTAAAAGTCATCATCATAACCCCCAAAACGATAGTACGCTGGTATATGGTCTGTGAAATTTAAAGTGGGTTTAATTGATTAGCTATTTGCAACATCATATGTCAAATCATTCTGCTCTAAGTAGAGTTATATCAAACTTATCACACCAGCAAAATTGTCAAGTTTCATAAAGCATTCACATTTATACACCATCACCATTTTGAGCGACATGAGTTATCCAAATGTGCAGCAAATAGACTTCATCTAGATGTAGCAGAGCCCATTATTATTTATTTATTTTATTTTTGGTTCCAGCATATTTTTTTAAGTTCATAATTCAATCAGTTTTTCTTACATGATGCAAATTAATTTCATTTTGCCCTCCACGGTTTGCTTAGGATACTACATCATATTTGGACCAAAGGTGTTATCGGGTTAACTCATGAGCTCAACAAATCTTAATGCTTCTGACCAAAGTGGTTTATTGCTAGGTTTGCCTAATCTATAATTATCATTAAGATTTATGAGCGGGCCGGTATTATTTAGTCGGTCCTAACTCCTATGACAAAAATGTATAATACAGAAGGCTCTCTGTTGCTTTATTGATTCTAAAAATAGAAAATTATTTTTAAGAATGAATAACCTTTCTTATTTAATTTTCTATTATTTAGTCAGTCCTAACTCCTATGACAAAAATAACCTTTCGTTATTTTTGCGACAACTATCTGAATAACGAAATGATTAAGAATGAATCACCATTTGTAGGTGACTATTGAAGAAGCCAGTATGTATGATTTAAAAATTGAGTAAAGATCAAACACAGATTTAAGTGTTTCCAAGCTGAATTATGTGTCATTTTGTTTGCAGAAATGTCCTTCTTGAAGACCCAATTTTTTGGTGACATAAACACTCAGGTTGCATTCCAACTTATGGACGACAAGTTTTCATTTTCAAGTCTGAAGTAAACACACACCTTATAACTTTATCAAATATTAACACGATGAAACCCTTTCTTTATACACTTAATCAATTTGGGAAAATGACAGAATTATTCAGCTATACCGCTTCCAGACAGGCAGTACTCTTCTTTCACGGTTCTGAATATCTTTTAGCTATCATATTTCACGGGAAATCCAACGTGACCCTTAAATCTCTGTTGATCAGCCAACAATACATCTTGGTAATGATCCTATCCATTCTTGAATATTTACTTGAGCTTTACTTTTTCCCGGAGTTAAAAGAGCACTGGTGGATAAGCAATTTCGGACTTTTAATGGTTGTCGTTGGGGAAGTAATAAGAAAGCTTGCTATTATAACAGCCGGACACGCTTTTACTCATCTTATTCAAAGATATCATGAGGAACATTATAAATTAGTCACTCATGGAGTTTATAGTATTGTTCGTCATCCTGGGTACACGGGTTTCTTGATTTGGTCAGTTGGTACTCAAGTTATGTTGTGTAACCCGGTTTCAACTGTTGCGTTTACGTAGTTGTTTGGAACTTTTTTCATAGAAGAATACCGTATGAAAGTACTTCTTGAGGCAGTTTTTTGGGGAATATGAGGAGTTTGCTAAAAGGGTTCCTTCTGGGATCCCATTCGTGAAGTGATAAAAGCTAAAATATATTCACCCGTGCTTTGATTAATTTGTTGCAAGCTTAATGCTCTAACCTTTCTACCATGGCTGCCTGAAGCCACGGATATGCTTGAATCATCAAGCACAATACATAATACATGATAAATAAGTTTGTAGCTATTGGATGTAGAATATAATATTGGTGTATTTGATCTTTATAGGCAATTAAGCATGTCTATTTTAGTCACTTTTGTTTTTTTTTCCTGTTACACATGCTTTTATTAAGTTTTTATTAAACATGATTTTATCTTGCAATTCTAGCTTTCTTTTTCTCTGCTGCTTTTTTCATATTAGTTTGCTGGATTTAAATAGCTGTACATAAAATATTCATTTGTGTGCTTATATAGGTAGAGGATCCTGTAAAAAGTGCTCAAAGTGTGAGAAGTGTATTATAACACTATATATAATACTATATAACACCATATAAACACCGTATAACAATATGTAACACCATATAATACCATATAACACTATATATCATTATATAACAAATATAACACTATAGGTTGTCTGATAGCATGTCTATGATAGATGTATAGTGTTATATTTGTTATATAATGATATATAGTGTTACATAATGTTATATGGTATTGTATGGTGTTACATATTGTTATACGGTGTTTATATGGTGTTATATAGTATTATATATAGTGTTATAATACATTTCTCACACTTTTCACACTTTAGGCCCTTTTTACACTATCCTTACCCTATATCTTTTAACCATTTAGAAAACAGGAGTCGCTTCTTTTGTCTCCATTCTAGAGATTATCATTGACTTTGAATGAGCTACCAACATGTTTTTAATATTGTTTAGTGATGTAGTTTAACTCGAAATTGCATAAAATGTGTAACAGTATGGATGAGCATTTGGTACCGGTATCGAACTGATACCGTATCGGTACCGAACCGTACCGGGTATATTTGGTACCGGTACCAATTATTCCGTTTTTTGGTACCGATACGGTACCATTATTTATGGATAACACACCGCCTGGTACCGAACCGGTTAGGTGGTTTAGATGAGTTTTCTGAAAGAAAAAAAAAGGATCAAAGTTGTTGTTGACGGAAATAATTGGGTTAAGAATCTTCGTAGAGAGAATATATTGATGATCAAATAAGGTTTGCAAATCGATTACTCATATTATTGATTACTTTTATTTTACTTTTTAAAGCATTTTTCAATTTTCAATATGTTACTAATATAATTTTTTGTATAAAATTTGTTTACAATAGGTACAGTATTGTAGTATTGTTGGATGGCATGATATGATTCAAGTCGAACATATTTCGTTAGGTGATGATTATTTTTTCAGTTGGTCAAAAACGAATTCGAGATTATTGGTTACGAACCTCTAGCAAGCAAAAGTATTAGAGTAATAGACTTTCATTTTATATTTCAAACCACAAAAACATATTCAGTCATTTACTTATCTTTTCGGTTATTTTATATTTTTATAGTACGTTGGTTCGTTGTATTTTCATCGTAAACTCTATATTTCGATAATAATTTCACGCGTACAATTTCTTTATGATCAGTATAAACGTAATTTTTTTTCAAACAATAAAAAACATATCATTTCTCAACACCGCGAAGTTCGCGGGTATTATCACTAGTTGAATAAATATATATATAATTTCCCATTCTAATATCATCAATTATATACAATGTTTTAAAAACCGGTAAATACCGGCCGGTTATACCGGTATTACCGTTTTTAGATGTAAATCCGGTACGAAACACCCCGGTAAATAAGTGAAACGGCATAAGGTTTGTACCGGCGGTAAAATCCGGTATACCGGTTTGAAACGTAATACCGGTACCGGCCCAGGGTTATTTTAGTTCGGGTTGTTACTTATTTTTTTTATTATATATGTTACTTATCTTACGTAATTTTTATATATTATGATTATTCGTAACTAGAAGTTCTTATTTAATATTGTATGAAACAAAAATAGTTATCCTCTAGTTGATAAGGATGATGATAATAGTGAATTTTATCTTTTATGCGATCGTGAACTTGATGTATTCAACTCTCAAATGGCTTAAACATATCGTACACTTCCATTTAAAAGAGCTTGTTGGATAATTTTTGGATTAACTTTTGAGTTGATGTTGTAATTTATGAAATTATAAAGTTAGGTAGTCAACCCGGTTGAACCGTTCGGTACAAACTGGTTCAACCGGTTGAACCATTTTTTAGCCTAATCCGGTTTGATTTAAAAACCGGTTTTTATAACATTGATTATATATTTCCCCAATTAGACAAACAAACTTGTCAAGTAAATGGCTAATAATTCTGTCAACCTTTCAGCACATGTAAACATTTGGATTCGATAATAGCAGTTCAAATATAAACATAGATTAGTAAATGCTTTCTCCACTTATATCCTTCATATAGCCATCACTTTCCTTATTATGTTATGTCATTATACAAGCGTAGCTCATTATGTGTATATATATCTTTTGATGTTTAAGTTGAAATATCCGGATTTAATAACTAATAAGGTAAATAGTTTTTTTTTAAATGTGAACTTTATTAAACAACCGAGACCGAACCCAACAGGGCCGACTCAAAACCACAACATACAACATATACAAAGGAAATTTAAACCACTCTTTCCACAAGATACTTTTATACATCGATCTATTTCTAAACCAAAGAAATCCTAGCGATTTGATCTCCCCCATAACGACTTCGCTTCTCCCTAACCCGTTAGAAAAGATCATTTCATTCCTTGCCCTCCAAACACACCAACACGCTATCATAATCAACCCTTTTACCACCATTTTTTCCTTCTTCCCAAGGTTGCAATTGTCTTGAAATTCAGCCACATCTTTAAACTCAAAAGCATACAAAAAGGGAAGTCTAACCCAAAAACAAAAATCTTGCCAGACCTTGTGAACAAAAGAACACCCCGTGAATATATGATCAGTTGATTCCTCTGCTTCCCCGCAAAAGCAACAGCTCAAATCGGGAATATAAAAGTTTCTCTGGGCCAGCTCCGACTTGGTAGGAATCCTATTTTGCAAGACCCTCCAAAAGAAAATTTTACACTTAGCCGGGACCCATGGGATCCATTCCATAATATATTCAATAACCGGAGCCTTCTCTTTGACCATCATCGACCTCAGAGACGCCGCTGAAAAAATGCCCTCTTTATCACCTTGCCAACACCATTTGTCCGGTTGGTTCGACAAGCGGACCACATCCAAAAGCTCGGACAATTCCAGAAGCTCGGCCCGCTCCCTATCAGAGGACGGGGGATGCACCCAAGACCATGAAACCACCATGCCCCCTGCCGAACATAACAACCTCTCCAAAACCATGCAATCTTTGTATCTTTCCATTTAGGAGTTAGGATTTAGGGTTTAGGGTTAAAAGATCTTAGTTAGGGTTCGACGAGCCGGTTCTAACGCCGCTGGAATGAGTCCAATCAGAGTTCGTTTGAGTCGGTTCCCCGTTGTTCCCCACTTTTTTAGTGTTCCCCAATGAACCTTCCCCTATATATATATATATATATATATATATATATATATATATATATATATATGCTAGAATGAGAACCACCCCGAGTTGTAAGAACCGCGAGAACTACACCCCACGGAGCGCCGTTCGCCATGATTTTTTTTTTACAAGTTGATGTGTGTATTATAAACACAGCCGTAAAAAATCATGGCGAACGGCGCTCCGTGGGGTGTAGTTTTTTACACCACAAGTTTGGTGTTTTTTAATTTTTTTTCTTTTTTTTTTCACCAAACTTGTGGTGTAAAAAACTACACCCCACGGAGCGCCGTTCGCCATGATTTTTTACGGCTGTGTTTATGATACACACATCTACTTGTAAAAAAAGATCATGGCGAACGGCGCTCCGTGGGGTGTAGTTCTCGCGGTTCTTACAACTCGAGGTGGTTCTCATTCTAGCGGCTCCCTATATATATATATATATATATATATATATATATATATATATATATATATATATATATATATATATATATATATATATATATATATATATATATATATACGGGAAGGTTCATTGGGGAACACTAAAAAAGTGGGGAACAGTTGGGAACCGACTCAAACGAACTCCGATTGGACTCATTCCAGCGGCGTTGGAACCGGTTCATCGAACCCTAACTAAGATCTCTTAACCCTAAATCCTAACTCCTAAACTCTAAACCCTAAAGCTAAAATCTAAGCTAAACCGTAAAATCTAAACTATAAACCCTAAAACCTAAACCCTAAAGGCTAAACCTAAAGCTAAACCTTAAATTTAAACCCTAAACGCCAAACCCTAATATATTTAGGGTTTAGGGGTTATGATTTAGGGTTTAGGGTTAAGAGATCCTAGTTAGGGTTTGACGAGTCGGTTCCAACGCCGCTGGAATGAGTCCAATCGGAGTTCGTTTGAGTCGGTTTCCCACTGTTCCCACTTTTTTAGTGTTCCCCAATGAACCTCACACTTTATATATATATATATATATATATATATATATATATATATATAGGGGACCGCTAGAATGAGAACCACTCCGAGTTGTAAGAACCACGAGAACCGCGACCCGCGGGTGGCCGTTGACCACGAAATTTTTTTTACACCTAGATACGTATATTTTAAGACCGGGTGTAAATTTTGGGTTCAAACGGCGCGCCCGAGGGGGTAGTTTTTTACGCCCAAAGTTTGGGTTTTTTTAATTTTTTTAATTTTTCTTTTTTTTTTTAACCAAACTTTGGGCGTAAAAAACTACCCCCTCGGGCGCGCCGTTTGAACCCAAAATTTACACCCGGTCTTAAAATATACGGATCTAGGTGTAAAAAAAATTTCGTGGTCAACGGCCACCCGCGGGTCGCGGTTCTCGTGGTTCTTACAACTCGTGGTGGTTCTCATTCTAGCGGTCCCCTATATATATATATATATATATATATATATATATATATATATATATATATATATATATATAGGGGATGAATCATGAGAAAACTAGTTTAAATGAGAAAACCAAAAAACTAACTAAAAAGCCTAAAAAACATACCAATTTTTTTTACATTTTTTATAAAAAATCGCTACATTTTATGCATGGAAAAAAAATTTCAAAAAAAATTAAAAAAATAATTTTGTTGTATTGCACATGTGCACTATTACGGATATAATGCACATGTGTAATACACATATAATGCACATGTGCAGTACAACAAAAACAATTTTGAAATTTTTTGTATATATAAAAAGTAGCGATTTTTTATAAAAAATTGTAAAAAAAATTGGTATGTTTTTTAGCTTTTTTAGTTAGTTTTCTAGTTTTCTCATTTAGATGTAGTTTTCTCATGATCTTCTCCCTAAATATATATATGAAAATTTTTAGAAATCCTTTTTGTGTCTTTGTCTTTCAAAGGAAGAAAACCTCATGTATATTGCATTTGGTTGTTCGGGTAGTCTTGCTTTAAAATTTTATGATAAGTTTATATAAGGGTAAAATAGTAATTCTTTAATAGTAATTTAATAAAAAAGGAAAATAAGTAATATATATGGGTTACAGAGGAAAAATATGTAATTGAATTCTTTGTTTGAAGAAATATGTAATAAACAGAGAGGAAAGAGGTAAAAATCCCAAAATAATTATATCTCAAGTTACACCATTTTAACAACATATAGATCCGATACACGCACATGAGCTGCACAGTTTCTGGCACGACTTCTGGCCCCATCAAGCATATTCTGGCCTTCTAATGGAGCACTACCATCCACCCTTTCTTTTAATAATTTATTTCAGTCAATATCTGTCATGTTGTTATCTATTCTTTTCCTCCCAATGATTTGGAACAATATATAAAGAAATTATTGTATCATTCAAAAAGTTTTAAATATATTTCTAACATCAATATCATAAAATTTAACAAAATCAAATTATAAAAAAAAACCATAAGAGCATTCACAATGGATCTCTTATATAAATAAAAGTACATAAGAGCATTCAAAATGATTTTAAGTGGTTATGAGAGAAGGAAAGAGAAAATATATGAGAACGTTACTCTTCATTGTTCATCTGTAAATATGAGGGAAACATTGTTCACCCTTTATAATTTTATTTTTATATTTTTAAAGGTGGTTGTAAGTGGAAAAGAGAGAAAATGTAATAACAAAGGTATGAAAATTATTATTTAATTGAAAAAAAGTATTGATTGTTAAAATTAGAATAAAAAATATTATATGCATATATTATTTCTGCGCGCTAGAAATATAAAAACCTATAGGGTAAATTACACTTTTCGTCATTTATGTTTATATCGGATTGTAATAGATGACCTTTAACTTCAATAATTACAGTTGCAGTCCTTTGTTTGTTTAAAGAATTACACTCTAGGTCCTATAGCACTAACTCAGTTAAATTTTTTAGTTAACTTTTATCACATAAGGGTAATTTAGTCTTTTAACTTTAAAAATATTTTAATAAATAAAACAAAAACAATTTAGCTAGCATTTAGTCTTTAGCCCTACACACATAAACAAGAACAGGATCTCCCATCTGTGCATAACCCCAAATCACTTCCGGCTAAATTTAAGGCGGGGCAATTTAAATGGCAATACAAATCACTGCCAATTAATTGCCACACTCCTCTGTAGGCGTGCGTAACCCCAAATCACATCCAATTTAAAAATCAATAATCACTCCCATACACTCATGAAGAACAAAAATAAAATTTAAATTCACCCCATCATTCACAATGGCTTCCACCCATTATTCACTACTAATTAATTTTAGAAATCATCTCAAAACCTAGTTATGATTCACTTTAAAACCAAACTCGCCACTGAAAACCAGATCTGTAACATAAGAACAAATCCATGGGGGAAAGAGCAAGAGAGAGAGCGAGCGCGAAACAAAGAAGCTTTTTTTCTGATCTGAACCAGTAACTTCAGATTTCGTCGTCGGCGAAAGGGTACATGTAGTGGTTGTTGCCGAAAAACACGTGAAGGATGGCTAAGAGAGAAAGGGGTGGCGGTGGTCGGTTGGTTCTAGTGGAGGTGGTCGGATTGCGGGGAATAAACGTGAAGGAAGGTTGAGAGAGAAAGAAAAGAGTGGTTGTTGCAGCGATGGTGATTGTGGGTGGTCGAGTTATGGTTCTGGTTGCAGTGGCCGATTGGTGGTGGTGGTGGAGATGGTTTTGGATGTTAGATTTAGAGAGAGGGATAGTGGTTGTTGTAGAGACGGTGCTTGTGGGTTTATGTTTTATATATATATATATATATATATATATATATTATTAATTTGATATGTTTAATTGTTTGAATTTATTTTAAAAAAATTAATAAATGAGTAAAATTACCAATATACTCTCATGTGCAAGGCACATGTCATGTTTAACTGAAAATTATAACAAGGTTAGGGTTAAAGGACCTAGGGTGTAATGCTTTAAACAAACAAAGGACTGGGACTGTAATTATTTCAGTGTTTAATTTTCTTTGTATTTATTTTAATACTATCAATATCCATATTAAGATATTATAGAATCTGAGTGTTAATAAAATTTATCAACATTATCAACACTTGTTTCTTCATAATCAAATTAAATAAGTATAACTACATTTAAAAAAAATCACAAACCTAACATGCAACTCTCCCATCAAAGAAGCTAGCATATGGTCAAACGCAGACGGTGGTTTTTGTAGTTATCTTTGACGGTCAAGTCTATTAGAGTTACAAAGTTCCAATAAAGAATACGGACTGAAATATAAAGTGAGAATTAAAAAAAAAAACCATACTTTCAACGATGTTAGAACAATGATGTTGAAACGGTGATGTGTGATTGGAAGCTTCGTTGGAACGACGATGTTGGAACGATGATGTGTAAACAGAATCAGTAAATGTTCGAACAAAGATCTGTAATCAAAGATTAACCGGCTGAATCATGGGATCTCTGCATTTGAGAGAGAGATCGCTCGCTCTGGATATGAGAGAGAGATGAATTGAAACTTGAATGTGGAGCCAGAATCATGTATGTTATATATGTAGATGGTTTGAATTTTGAATCTGGAGCCAGAATTCTGAATTTTGAATATGGACATAGGTTTTGATGGCAGAGGTTTGAATTTTGTATAGATGAAATGTATTTTAAATGATTTTAAAACTAGATTTATGACGCAATAATGACATAAGAAAGGCATTGTTGGCTAGCCTGGATGGCTGACACGTCAGCTTTTCTTATGTTAGCGGCATTAGTACTTTCATAGAAAATATAGATTGTTGATGGTAATCGGGTTAATTTTGAAAAACAAAATAATATCAAATAATTTTAATAACACACAAATCCACTTTTGTGTTTTAAAAATATATTAAATATAGAATATTAAGAAAAAAAATACTTAGAACACATGAAACCTTTTTGATATTGTTGATGAGGATAATATATTACTTAAGGGGAATTTCATATTATTTAAAAGCCATCAGGTTTCTAGAAACCTGGTCTCTCGTGAACAGCCCAAGGTGCAGTCCATCAAAACATCTCTTCAGCTCTTGAAAAGTAGCCCTATCTGCATATACTTGATCCTCAACTTGCTTGATAAAGCGCCGCTTTAAATCATCAGACTCTGCAGAAGTGTATGACGTCATTTTAAGTTATATATTACTCAACTGATGTGAAAGAAGGATATCTTGGTAGTAAAACGTAATCAAAAACAGGTGAACTAGCAATGATACTATATAGTGCAATATCTAACAGCCCAAAGGTCAAATTTAAATTCACTGTACATTTAATAATCTAGGAGGGAAAAACGTATACATTTAATATAAACATATAAATTTATATTTAAAAACACCATCCTTTTAATGCAAAACGTTTCAAAAATAAGTTTTCTTGGGAAAACTATAAACTTAAATATCAAGAAACCCAAATGACAAATTTTAAACCTTCAAAAAAAACTGGTTATCATAATTACGATTAACCTCTTCGTTTACCATGAAGACGCATTTTAAACACTATAAAAGATTGATGATTCGTTTGATTCAAAACATCAACAATTGTCTTTTAAAAAAACCGTCTGTCAAAAAACAAATCAAAATCAGCAACACCAACAATACTCTAGATGGCAAACAAATGCTTCTACCACCGGTCAGACACCAGCGATGTTAAAACGTTATTCTCTAGATGGTCGCTCGAAGAAAAGAGAGCAGATGAAGAGCTAAACAGAAAAGTCGGCATCATCAGTGATAATAGTTACAAGAAAACCTGGAGTAGCATCGGATTGCTTGATGAAGTCCTCCACTCTCCTCCGTCAGATTTCAAGAACAATGCAGCAGAGTTTATCACACAACTGCTGAAACATGATCAGAAAATCTGCGACATGCTAGCCGATCTGCAAAACAAAAGAAAGAATGAAATCGCATGGAAGATAGTGAGAGTCTACAAAATCCTAGCAAGTGTTAATTTAGCGTGTAATATTTTATGTATATTTCAGTGTTTAATCTTTCTTTGTATTAAATTTAATACTATCAATATCCATATTAACATATTCTAAAATCTGAGTGTTGATAAAAATTATCAACATTTGTTTCTTCATAATCAAATTAAATAAGTATAACTATAGTTAAAAAAAATAAGCCACAAACCTAAAATGCAACTCTCCCATCAAAGAAGCTAGCACATGGTCAACCGCAGACGGTGGTTTTTGTAGTTATCTTTGACGGTCAAGTCTATTAGAGTTACAGAGTACCAATAGAGAATACAGACTGGAATTTAAAGCAAGAATTACAAAAAAACCATACTAACAATGATGTTGCAACAACGATGTTGAAATGTTGATGTGTGATTGGAAGCTTCGTTGGAACGACAATGTTAGAGCGATGATGCTGGAACGATTATGTGTAAACAGAATCATTAAATGTTCGAACAAAGATCTGTAATCGGAGATTAACCGGCTGAATCATGTGAGCTCTCCATTTGAGAGAGGGAGAGAGAGAAAGATTGCTCGCTCCAGATATGAGAGAGAGATGAATTGAAATTTGAATGTGGAGCCAGAATCATATATATTATATATGTAGATGGTTTGAATTTTGTATCTCGAGCCAGAATTCTGAATTTTGAATGTGGACACATGTTTTGATGGCAGAAGTTTGAATTTTGTATAGATGAAATGTATTTTAAGTGATTTTAAATCTAGATTTATGATGCAATAATGACATAAGAAAGGCAGTGTTGGCTAGCCTGGATGGCTGCCACGTCAGGTTTTCTTATGTCAGCGGCATTTGCACTTTATAGAAAGTATAGATTGTTGGTGATGATGGGGTTAATTTTGAAAAAAAAAATATATCAAATAATTTTAATAACACATAAATCCTCTTTTGTGTTTTAAAAATATATTAAATATAGAATATTAAGAAAAAAGTACTTAGAACACATGAAACCTTTTTGATATTGTTGATGAGGATAATATATTACTTAAGGGGAATTTCATATTATTTAAAAGCCATCAGGTTTCTAGAAACCTGGTCTCTCGTGAACAGCCCAAGGAGCAGTCCATCAAAACATCTCTTCAGCTCTTGAAGAGTAGCCCTATCCGCATATACTTGATCCTTAACTTGCTTGATAAAGCGCTGGTTTAAATCATCAGACTATGCAGAAGTGTGTGACGCCATTTTAAGTTATATATTACTCAACGGATGTGAAATAATGATATCTTTGTAGTAAAACGTCATGAAAAACAGGTGAACTGGCAATGATATTATATAGTGCAATATCTAACAGCCCAAAGGTCAAATTTAAATTCACTGTACATTTAATAATCTAGGAGGGAAAAACGTGTACATTTAATATAAACATATAAATTTATATATAAAAACAAAAGCAATTTAATGCAAAACCTTTCAAAAATAAGTTTTCATGGGAAAACTATAAAACTAAAAATCAAGTGTAGGTCCCCTAGTTCGTACGGATCGTCACAGAATCGTCAATCCAATCTAGAGTGCGGAATCCTCTAGATCAGATTAGCACAGAAATGAGTAGAAAACAAAATTCCAATTTAAACCCGATCTTTATTGATTATCAATCACAAGAATTACAATCAATCAAGATCACTGATTTCGTCCTAGCTCTAATGTCTTCAAGAAATTGCTCTCTAAAACTGTTTTGGTTGATTAACCTAAACCCTAATGCAAAGCCTTGTTTATATAACACAAGGTTGCAACTTAGGCTAGGTCAAATGTAACACTCCGTGTTACGAAAGTCAAAGTCAAAGTCAAAGTCAAGATTGAAGTCAAAGAAAGAAAAGATTGCTAATTGCGATCTGTCACTCCTTGCTTAACTCCTGTTTTGATTTCTTTGACTGGTAGTTAATCTATGTATTTTATCGCATTAGTTGTATTATGTGGAGTACTTGTTAATAATCGAGGTTTAATCACTATTTATCGCATGTTTTATCGCTTTATCGCTTATCGCATCGCAATCGCATTCGCGCCTTGAATTATAGATTCTGAATATTGTTTTACGTGTGTGTGTTACTTACTTGTTACTTGTGCATGTTTACTTTATGTTTGTGGTGATTAATCGAAACGCAATCGCAACTCTATCGCATCGCAACGTAATCGCAAACGCTAAACGCAAGTTATCTATAGTGATTGTATGTTAGATATAGTAGTTAGGTTATTTGTGTAACTAATGGGTAATTCTATTGCATTGCTCGCTCGAAACACATCGCAACGCTCAACACGCGAATCGAAACGACAAAACTCAACACGCCGGACACTAGGATCGAGTGGCCATCCGATCGGATCGACATCCCATCGGATTGTCACCCGATCGAGCCACCATCCGATCGGTGACCATCCCGAACCTTGCACCTTTCCTCTTTTGGAAACCCTATAAATACCCTCCTGTCACATCATTTGTGATGTGACAGCACTCTCACTCGACCAGCCCGCTCAAGCACACTTTTCTCTCGATTTCTCGCGATTCTTGTAAGTTTTCAACCTAAATCTTGTACTTCTCTTATCTACACACACTTCTTCATCTTTTTCTCTTTTGAATCTCAACTTTTAACCGTGAAATCAGTGGATTTGAGGTGTTCTAGGGTGATGTCATCATGGAGTTCTTATGAACTTCAAGTTTTGGCCTCATTCCAACAAGAACAACTCAGATCTAAATGATTTCCACAAGATTAACCAATGTTTTCGCATAGATCTACACATATTCAAAGTAAAAGGATTGAAAGATGGTCTTCTAACTTTCTTTCAACTCTTTTACACTCAATGCACTCAAAACCGATAGAATCGGAGCTCGTTCTGATCTTTTACTCCTTCTTAGTGATGTGTCGGTTCAAGATCTGATTTCTATCGATGAGACTACCAATTTCGGGTTAAACATGAACAACCGTCTTGAAACAGTTGACTTATCAGACTAGGGTGATTCCTATTCGATCGGGTCACTTGGGTCTTGATGGGGTTTCTGTTGTTTAGCACGTTATCATACCGTCTCGATCAAAGCTGCAAATTCTTCAAACTAATCAAGTACCAAGATGATCAGGTCGTTGGGACGGATTGCGGTCCGATCAGATTGCCGTGCGATCGAACAGCTACCCGATCAGATTGCACTTGAGACCCAACACTTAACAATTTTCAAACATGTTCAATACATTGCCATTTCCAACGGATTGCCACCCGATCGGATTGCTATCCGATCGAGTGACAATCCTGCTGTGAACTTGTTTTCACTAAGTGTCCTACCAATCGAGTCACTATCCGATCGAACGACCGTTCGATCAATCGACCTGAAGAGTAGAGATACTTCTCTGTTTTCAAAATGCTACCACAAAAACTTCAAAAGCCATCATACACAAACACATCCTTACCAAACAAGATGTCAATCCAATCGAATGGCCATCCATTCGGATGACCACCGTTTTACGCGTCACTTATCGTTTATGCTATCGTTAACTGTTTAGGCTAATCTCTCTGAGCGCTCCCTTCAATCCAAGAGAGTGTTTACTTGTTAAACACAATCTGTGAGTATACTCGAACCCTTTTTGCTTTACACACTTTTGGGTGTTACATACGTTACTTATTCTAAATCACTTCGACACACAACGCAAACACTATTAATACGCTGATCAATTTTGCATGTTACGTGTTATTCGATGAATGCTTGTATGTTATGTTAACACAATGATTGTTTCCTGACACCTTAGCAACGATAGTACTATAGTTTGGACTCAGCACTTGTCGTGGACAGGGGTTGTTAAGGGCTTTAATTCACGTGTCCCAGTGGGGATATGTGTTGCGCATTCTACAATTCGCGGTCACGTCTGTGCATATTTCTCTGTCGATAACCTACTTGCCTTCACTTTGTACATGTTACATGCTGGTTATGTGTAAACTATTTCGAACTCTATTACTATTATCAAACTTGTATGCTCACCTTTACACTATGTGTATTGACCCCTATTTTAACGTATGTGACATGTGCTTAGGATGCTATGCTTGCTATTTGATAGAATTGAGCTAGGATGGAGTCTAGAAACGAACACTTTAAATCTGAGTTGTCAAAAGAGTTTATTTGTTTTTGGGATAATATGTCTGTAATAATTATTTTACTGAATATGTTTTGGTGTGGGACTTAACGTTAAATATTCGGTAATATTACTTGTTGTGGATTTCTTTTGGACAATCTGTTTCGCTCAGTGTCGCGCCCCGATGTTTCCGCCATCGGTTGGGTGTGACAGATTGGTATCAGAGCCATAACTATAGGGAATTAGGCAAGACACGACCTAGTCTGGGTCGATGTCTTAGAAATGACCTAAGCTATAGTCTAAGTACCAATAGACCGCCTTGTGTGAGCCCGTTAGGGGTTCCGCACGAGCTTATTGTTGTTCCTCGATCGCCTCGCACTCATGCTATACTATTACAACTGCCTTTCCTAAGGTAGTCGCACTGCACTGTTTTCGAAAACGAACGAGTGATTGGATCGAGAATAGGTGTGAAAACCGTAAACTCTCGATTAGATCACTTGTTCGACCCGCCTTTTTTTACTATAAACACTAGAATTTGCATTGAATCAGGAGTGAAATCCGTACTTCGACGCAGATTCTTCTCTCAATCTCGTGATTTCATCACACAAACAGGGATGTAGTCGCTAAGTTAGGGGTGAAACCCGAACCTTGGTGACATATTCGGCTCTTTATTTTGGTTTTACAAAACTTCCACGCAAGTCTCGATGGATTCCAACGACTCAAGTTGCGTACACAACCGAAAGGATCCGTGCCAATCACCGTATACCGGTGATACAGCCCAGTCCATTAGGCCAAAACGTATACTAGTGGTCCTTGAGAATAGTCAAATCACCTAAGGCTGGGTAAACATGTTTCAACGAAACCTTAGACAATCTATTTCGATTTCAAGCTTGCAATCGCTGATTTTATGTGTTTCGATACTGAGCCCACAACTGCTGACTCTGATATTTATCGATTTTATGTGAAACATTCTGTGTTTTATGTGGCTTTACCTGTTTATATGTTTCAATTTTTGGTGATTTGTACGCTTTTCGTTTCTCGCTTTGATCGACACGCACAAATCGCACTGCACATCTACCTCAAATTGCAAACAAATCGTTACTACTTGTGGATGATCGCATGATACGTCACTCGCTTATGCTATACTACTCGTCGTGTACTCACTAATCGCAATCGCTATTCTCGAACGCGTGACCTGGAATGATAGGTTTCTGTATTCTGACTGCCTCATGTGCTTGTGCGCTTCTATGCTTTACGTGCTTTTGTGCCTTACGTGTTTACATGCTCCTACTTGCTTATGTGTTCTGTGATTATGTGATTATGTGCTTGTATGGTAGACGTGTTCCTGTGCTTTATAAAGCAGACTTTGGATGAATCGCTAGTCTATGCTAGGGTTAATTAAAATTGTATAGCGATTGAATCCTATTGTTATGTCTGTTACAGACAATGTTGTCATTTGGATCTTTTCACTCACGATCAGCGCGCCACAATCACGATGAAAAACGCATCGCCTCTCTGGTCGCTAAGCAGATAGCGAAATTCATCCCCTAGATCGTCAGTGAATTGAACGAAAACGCCAGTAATTCGTCGGAAGAGTCCCAAACAGATTCGCCAAAAGCTGCTTTTAGCTTCAAACAGTTCAAAGCTTGTGGTCCAAAGGAATTTACCGGCGAAGCTGGTCTTACGGCCATGTTTCAATGGTTTGATTCAATTGAAGTCACTCTACGTCAGAGCAACTGTCCTAACAACCTCCGAACTGTTAACGCCACCGACGTCTTCCAGTCCCGCGCTTTAGACTGGTGGACGGCCGAGAGAAACAAGAGAGGAAACGACGCATGATCCTGATTAACGAGGGATGAGTTAAAGGACCTGATGATGAAAGAGTTCTGCCCTCGCCACGAACTCCAAAAGCTAGAGGACGAATTTTGGCATCTGAAGCAGAAGGATGGTGAAAACGCCGCTTTGACTGCTCGCTTCAAGCAGCTCAGCATAATCTGCCCTGAGCAAGTTTCTACGCCCGAAATTGCCATCAAGAAATACATTCGTGCTCTGCCGGATTGTGTGGCTGATTTCGTCCAAGCTGGCAAGACGTCAACCATCGAGGAGACTTTTCTACTCGCCGCGGAAATCAACGACAAGCGAGTCAAAGCTGGGTGTTGGGATAAAGCTCCGAAGAATCTGCATCAAGCTACAACTGCCGCTACCGCTGAAACCGCTGTCGCTCCGCAGTCATCAAAATCCTCTCGTCGCAAGAGGAAGAACAACAACAACAGTAGCAAAAATTGCGCTGTCACTACTGCTGCCCCGCTCCAAGCTGTACCAGCTCAACAGCAGTCTCAACACCGCCAAGTCGCGGCACCGGTTACTCATGCACTGTTGGCTAAGCGTGCTTATACTGGTCCTCACCCGGCTTACCCGACTTGTACTTATCACCACCCGGTGGGAATCGCCTGCAGATACTGCGTGCATTGCAACATGTACGGCCACTTCACCGCCAACTGCCGTACAGGTCCTCATCAAGCTCCAACTCCAATTCCTGCTCAGCAAGCTCTACTTCCCGCTCCTCAAGGCCAACAAGCGGCTCCTGCACCCGCGATCCACGCTAGAGCTTGATTTGTGTGTGGTGATCTAAATCATTTCGCAAACATGTGCCCGAACAGAGTGGTGAAGCAAGAGCCACAACAGCAGCAGCCCCAGCTCCAGCAACAACAGCAGCAGCAACAGCAGCAAGCAGCCCGCAGACGTACTTTCAACATCAACATTCGCGAAGCTCAGATCAACAACAATGTGGTTAATGGTACGTTCCTTGTGAATGGTATATATGCTTCGTGTTTATTTGATACTGGAGCCGATAACTGTTTTGCGTCGTTAGAATTCGAAAAGCTCCTTAACCGTAAGCGCGCCTATCTCCGTTCGTCATTCGATGTTGAAGTTACCACCGGAAGAACCGTCACAGTCAATTTTGTTCTTCGTGATTGTACTCTCGAACTCAACAATCACATCTTTCCTATCGACCTTATTCCGATGCAGCTCGGTAGTTTTGACGTCATAGTAGGCATGGATTTCCTTCGGGAAAATCATGCTGAAGTTGTTTGTTTCGATAAGATGATTCGCTTCTCGCTCGCTAATGGTGATTTATTGTGTGTATACGGTGAAGTCACATCGAAGAAACTCCAACTCATGTCGTGTGTTCAAGCTAGCAAGTATCTCCCCAAGGAATACCAAACTTTCTTGGCTCACGTAGTAGTAGCGGAGAAAAAGGAAGTTAAGACAATCCATAAGGTGCCTGTTGTTCATGAGTTTCCGAATGTCTTTCCTGATGATCTTCCTAGTTTACCACCGAGTCGTGATATCGATTTTTGTATTGACCTCATTCCTGGAGCCAACTCTATTGCTAAATCTTCTTCTCGCCTCGCTCCGTCCGAAATGCGTGAACTCTCGAGTCAACTCCAAGAATTGCTTGACAAAGGCTTTATTCGCCCTAGCACCTCTCCTTGGGGCGCTCCAGTCCTTTTTGTTAAAAAGAAGGATGGGCCGTTCGGGATGTGCATCGACTATAGAGAGTTGAATAAGCTGACAATCAAGAATCGTTATCCCCTGCCCCAAATCGATGATTTGTTTGATCAAGTGCAAGGTGCTACATGTTTTTCGAAGATCGATTTACGCTCAGGTTATCACCAGTTACGCATTCAGGAGGAAGATATTTCGAAAACCGCCTTTCGAACCCGCTATGGTCATTATGAGTTCGTTGTAATGCCCTTTGGTTTAACCAATGCACCTGCGGTTTTCATGGATTTGATGAACCGTGTGTGCAAACCATTTCTTGACCGCTTCGTCATCATGTTCATCGATGATATTCTTATCTATTCGAAACCGAAAACTGAACACACGCAACATCTCCGCGGGAATCGACTCTATGTCAAGTTCTCCAAGTGTGAATTCTGGCTAGAGGAGGTTCAATTCCTCGGTCACATCGTTAATAGTCAAGGTATTCATGTCGACCCTGCGAAGATCGAAGCTATTAAGAGTTGGGTTACTCCAAAATCACCGTCCAATGTTCGTTCATTCCTCGGATTGGCGGGCTATTACCGGCGATTCATTGTTGACTTCTCGAAAATCGCTGTCCCGCTTACTTCCCTGACGCATAAAGACAAGCCTTTTGTTTAGGGAACCGAACAAGAGACTGTCTTTCAAGCTCTCAAGCATATGCTTTGCAACGCTCCCGTTCTTGCTTTACCCGACGGAAACGATGAATTCATTGTCTATTGTGATGCCTCGAACCTTGGTCTTGGTTGTGTTCTCATGTAATGAGACAAGGGTATCGCTTACGCATCTCGTCAGCTCAAGATCCACGAGAAGAACTATACAACCCGTTACCTCGAGCTAGGCGCAGTTGTTTTTGCGTTGAAGATTTGGCGACACTACCTTTATGGTACAAAGTGTACGGTCTTCACCGACCATAGGAGCCTTCAACATATCTTCAGCCAGAAAGAACTGAATATGCGTCAACGCCGATGGGTAGAACTTCTCAATGATTACGACTGTGAGATTTGTTACCACCCAGGCAAAGCAAATATCGTTGCCGACGCCCTCAGCAGACGAAGCTATTTGCATAGTGTTCATAACGTTCACGCCCAGCACCATCTCGAAACTCTCATCCGTGACGCTCAGCATGCCTGTTTCACCAAACGCACTTTGAAGAAGGAAAGAATCTATCATAACGGCGAGCAGTTAGTGAACAAGTCGAATGGGATATTCCATTATTTGGACCGAATTTGGATTCCCAAACGTACTGACTTGCGACGAATCCTGATGGATGAAGCCCACAAGTCTCGATATTCCATTCATCATGTTGCCGACAAGATGTATCATGACCTTCGTCAACGATACTGGTGGCCCGGTATGAAGAAGGATATTGCTATCTATGTTTCAAAGTGCCTGACTTGTTCGAAAGTCAAGGCCGAACAGCAAAGACCATCTGGCTTACTTGAACAACCCGTGATCCCGATGTGGAAATGGGAAAGCATAGCCATGGACTTTATTACGAAACTCCCGCATACGACCTCAGGTCACGATAGCAGCTGGGTTATCGTTGACCGTTTGACTAAATCCGCTCATTTCCTGCCGATACGAGAAGACTTCAGGGTAGAAAAATTAGCTCGAATCTATACCAACGAAGTGATCTGTCGACACGGTACACCTCATGACATCATCTCTGACCGCGATGGTAGGTTTACCTCGCGTGTTTGGGAAATGTTTCATTCTGCTCTCGGTACTACGCTGAATCTAAGTACCGCTTTCCATCCCCAAACCAACGGTCAGACTGAAAGAACGATTCGTACTCTGGAAGACATGCTTTGCTTGTGTGTCAAAGATTTCGGTGGTAATTGAGACGCTCACTTACCCTTAGTCGAATTCTGGTACAATAACAGTTATCATTCTAGTATACAAATGGCACCGTTTGAGGCATTGTACGGAAGAAAATGTCGATCGCCAATTGTGTGGCATGAGATCGGAGATGCGCAGCTAACCGGTCCTAAGCTACTGCAAGAAACGACTGACAAGATCCTCCAAATTCGAGACAACCTGCTGAAAGCTCGGAGTCGTCAGAAAAGCTACGCCGACAGACGACGCAAGCCCCTTGAATTTGAAGTTGGCGACCACGTACTCCTAAAGGTATCACCTTGGAAGGGTGTGGTCAGATTCGGCAAGAAAGGAAAGCTCGCGCCTCGATACGTTGCACCCTTTAAGATTCTAAAAAGGATCGGAAAAGTGGCCTACAGACTCGAACTACCGGAGGAACTTAGCAACGTTCACCCGACTTTCCATGTATCGAACCTCAGAAAGTGCCTAGTCGAGCAGGATTTACAAGTTCCGCTAGAGGATCTCCAAGTGGACAAAACATTACACTTCCTCGAGAAGCCTGTCGAGAGCATGGATTGAAAAACCAAGACGCTCAGGCGCTCACGCATTCTCATTGTGAAGGTTCGCTGGGAAGGCAAACGAGGCGCGGAGTTCACCTGGGAACTCGAAAGTGACATGAAGGCGAAGTACCCACAGTTGTTTGTTACGGCCAAAGCCTAATTTCGGGACGAAATACCCTTAAGTAGGGGAGGCTGTAACACCCCGTGTTACGAAAGTCAAAGTCAAAGTCAAGATTGAAGTCAAAGAAAGAAAAGATTGCTAATTGCGATCTGTCACTCCTTGCTCAACTCCTGTTTTGACTTCTTTGACTGGTAGTTAATCTATGTATTTTATCACATTAGTTGTATTATGTGGAGTACTTGTTAATAATCGAGGTTTAATCGCTATTTATCGCATGATTTATGGCTTTATCACTTATCGCATCGCAATCGCATTCGCGCCTTGAATTATAGATTCTGAATATTGTTTTACGTGTGTGTGTTACTTACATGTTACTTGTGCATGTTTTCTTTATGTTTGTGGTGATTAATTGAAACGCAATCGCAACTCTATCGCATCGCAACGTAATCGCAAACGCTAAACACAAGTTATTTAAAGTGATTGTATGTTAGATATAGTAGTTAGGTTATTTGTGTAACTAATGAGTAATTCTATCGCATCGCTCGCTCGAAACGCATCGCAACGCTCAACACGCAAATCGAAACAACAAAACTCAAATCGCCGGACACCAGGATCGAGTGGCCACCCGATCGAGTGGCCATCCGATCTGATTGTAACCTGATCGAGCCACCATCCGATCGGTGACCAATCCGAACCTTGCACCTTTCCTCTTTTGGAAACCCTATAAATACCTCCTGTCACATCATTTGTGATGTGACAGCACTCTCACTCAACCAGCCCGCTCAAGCACGCTTTTCTCTCTATTTCTCGCGATTCTTGTAAGTTTTCAACCTAAATCTTGTACTTCTATGATCTACACACACTTCTTCATCTTTTTCTCTTTTGAATCTCAACTTTTAACCGTTAAATCAGTGGATTTGAGGTGTTCTAGGGTGATGTCATCATGGATGTCTTATGAAATTCATGTTTTGGCCTCATTCCACCAGGAACAACTCAGATCTGAATGATTTCCACAAGATTAACCAATGTTTTCGCATAGATCTACACATATTCATGGTAAAAGGATTGAAAGATGGTTTTCTAACTTTCTTTCAACTTTTTTACACTCAATGCACTCAAAACCGATAGAATCGGAGCTCGTTCTGATCTTCTACGCCTTCTTAGTGATGTGTCGGTTCAAGATCTGATTTCTATCGATGAGACTGCCGATTTCGGGTTAAACATGAACAACCGTCTTGAAACAGTTGACTTATTGGACTACAGTGATTCCTGTTCGATCGGGTCACTTGGGTCTTGATGGGGTTTCTGTTGTTTAGCACGTTATCATACAGTCTCGATCAAAACTGCAAAATTCTTCAAACTATTCAAGTACCAAGACGATCAGGTCGTTGGGACGGATTGCCGTCCGATCGGATTGCCATCCGATCGAACAGCTACCCGATCGGACTGCACTTGAGACCCAACACTTAACAATTTTCAACCATGTTCAATACATTGCCATTTCCAACAGATTGCCACCCGATCGGATTGCTATCCGATAGAGTGAAAATCCTGCTGTGAACTTGTTCTCACTAAGTGTCCTACCAATCGAGTCGCTATCTGATCGAACGACCATTCGATCGATCGACCTGAAGAGTAGAGATACTTCTCTGTTTTCAAAATGCTACAACAAAAACTTCAAAAGCCATCATACACAAACACATCCTTACCAAACAAGATGTCAATCCAATCGAATGGCCATCCGATCAGATTCCCATCCGACACTTGGTACTTTACACCGTTTTACGCGCCGCTTATCGTTTATGCTATCGTTAACTGTTCAGGCTAATCTCTCTCAGCGCTCCCTTCAATCCAAGAGAGTGTTTACTAGTTAAACACAATCTGTGAGTATACTCGAACCCTTTTTGCTTTACGCACTTTTGGGTGTTACATACGTTACTTATTCTAAATCACTTCGACAAACAACGCAAACACTATTTATACGCTGGTCAATTTTGCATGTTACGTGTTATTCGATGAATGCTTGTATGTTATGTTAACACAGTGATTGTTGCCGGACACCTTACAACGATAGTACTATAGTTTGGACTCAGTACCTGTCATGGACAGGGGTTGTTAAGGGCTTTACTTCACGTGTCCAAGTGGGGATATGTGTTGCGCATTCTATAACTCGCAGTCACGTCTGTGCATATTTCCCTGTCAATAACCTACTTACCTTCACTTTGTATATGTTACATGTTGGTTATGTGTAAACTATTTCGAACTCTATTACTATTATCAAACTTGTATGCTCACCTTTACACTATGTGTATTGACCCCTATTTTAACGTATGTGACAGGTGCTTAGGATGCTTGTTGGTGCATGCATCTGTCGACTTCATCTTGTATCGAGTCTTGTAACTAGATATGTTAGACTAGGGCACGTTGTTCGAGAAAATAGCAGATTTATGTGTTAATTAGGGAGATTCCGCTTGAAATGACAGGTGTCATTTTCAAGCGAAATCAACAAGTTCTTATTCCGCTTGAAATGCACCTTGTCACTTTCAAGCGGAATCTGATGTCTATATATAGTAGTTTCAAGCAAAATCATGGTAACAGTTGTGGATTTTGATACCGAGGTGCTGCCGGTTTGTTGTCTGCATGTAATCTGTGTTATATCAATTAGAAAGCATTTTAAAGTGAATTGCAAGCTGTTTCGAAGTCTGTTTCTTAGTTTCCGCCTCTGAAACAGATTAAAACTCCTCTGAACGACTCGTTTGGGTCATCACACGATCCTACAATGCTATGCTTGCTATTTGATGGAATTGAGCTAGGATGGAGTCTAGAAACGAACACTTTAAATCTGAGTTATCGAAACAGTTTATTTGTTTTTGGGATAATATGTCTGTAGTAATTATTTTACTGAATATGTTTTGGTATGGGACTTAACGTTAAATATTCGGTAATATTAGTTGTTATAGATTTCTTTTGGACAATCTGTTTCGCTTAGTGCCCGATGTTTCCGCCATCGGTTGGGGTGTGACATCAAAACCTCATGGGCTGCTAATTGGTCTAAGCCCAATTTATCCCATACACCCAATATCTGTGGGTTTGGTTTGCCCAAACATTACAACTAAGTATTACAAAGCCAAACCCGCTAACCGTTTATCTTTTAACTAATTACAAGATATTTAAAGACCAAATCTAAAACCTGTTGTCACAAATATGCACCAACAAACTCCCCCTTGACAATAGCTTCACAAAACAACTTTGTCTTCGGCCATGTAGTCTTATTGGGGGACCCAAGCTTCACAACAGCAACACCATCATGTTGCTTAGGAGCAGATTTCTTTGGAGAGTTTGATATTTTCTCCACATTATCACCACTCTTCTCTGGCGATTTCCCTCTCTTTCTCTCACTAACTTGTGCTTCAGTCTTTTTGTTAGGACAGCAGCTAGCTATATGTCCCTTTGTACGACACTTGAAAAACGATCTCTTTTTCGAAGACTTCTTAGCTGAAGTCTTTAAACTAGATCCTTCATTTGATGATGATGATGCCTTGGTAGGATTTTGTTCAGTTTACTTAGATTCATATTTTTCTATGTTTTTATTTTTTGCAAACTCTACATTTGATTCGTTTTCAATAACAGTGGTTTCGTTTCTCATGTCACTTCCCTGAACAAAATTAACCTTTATAACAAAAGTTTGATTTTTATTATTAGAAGGTAGATTTTTCTTTTTCAAAAAAGGTTCCCTGTTATTTTCCTTCTTAGCATCATCACTTTCAGACACATCACTTTGACTTGATGCGAAACTACTTGGTGCAGTTGACACAAAGTCTGTTAACTCATCTTCATCAGGCAGGAATGAATAGTCCTGACTACGAGGAGGTGGGACTTCATTAATGCCCTTGAAGCCCACACTGGTCTTGTCATTACTTTTCTTTAACCCACCCATCATGTGTTTCAATACAATAGAAGAATCTCTGCATTGATTCAATTTCTTTTCCAATTTAACAATTTTTAGTTGTGCTTCTGACAACTCTTTGCATTTTTCAGAAATCTCTTTGTTTTCTCACTCATCGTATCATGAGCTAAGTCTATAATTTGAAGTTTTTCGTTTAATTTGCAAGTTAAAACTTCAATTTCAGTTTCATATCCTTTAATTTTCTTCAAATACATAGACTCGTTTCTTTTTACGAAAAAGTTTGACTCTTTTATGTTCGACATCTCGTTTATCAGACTTTGGTTTTGTGTTGACAACCTGTCAACTTCACCCTATAATTCACGACATCTTAAACAAACAGATTTAGTACTTACCTCTCCTGTAGCTTTGCTCAAGTCAGCCACGAAGGCAGCAAAATCTGCAGCCCTCTTTTTGTCTAAAGCATCCTCTCATCATCAGACTTTAACTCTTCCTCATGAATTTCTACAGTCTGATCAACATCAACCTGTTGACTTCAGTCAGCTTCTCAACTTCACCATCCACTTTTGCTTCAGCATCCTCATCTTTAGCTTCAGTATCATCAACTGGTATAATCTTTGCCATGAATGCCTGAGTGACATTCTCATCAGCTTCTAGATGAACACTCCAATCATATGACCCCTCTCGTGTAGTAGAGATCAAAGCTTTTGAGCAAGAGTTGTTTGATGCATTTCTGTTATTTGTACTTTGATCCGAAGACTATATCTTTGGTGTCACACCCCAACCGATGGCGGAATCGAGCAGTTAAAGCAGTGTTAAACCTCTTCACTCTCCTGGACTTGATCGGGACAGATGATGCTAAGCTGCTTGAAGCGAGCAGTTAAAGCAGCGTTGTCTCCGTCCTTCTGCTTGATGTTCCAAAACTCGTCCTCCAGCTTTTGGCGTTCATGGGGAGGGCAGAATTCGTCCATCATGATGGCCTTCAACTCCTCCCAAGTCAGCTCATAAGCTGCATCATTTCCGCGCTTGTTTCGTTCGGCCGTCCACCAGTCTAGAGCTCGGGACTGGAAGACGCCTGTAGCATTGAGGGTGCGGAGATTCTCAGGACAGCCGCTTTGGCGCAGAGTGAATTCAACCGAACCGAACCATTGAAACATGGCGGTAGGGCCATCTTCTCCGGTGAATTCTTTGGGTCTGCATGCTTTAAACTGTTTGAAGCTGAAACCAGTCTTGTTGGCATCCTTAGGAGCTTCAATTCGCGACTCCTCGGACGACTTGCTGACGTTCTCATATACATCACTTACAGCTTTTGCCACACTCTTGGCAATGATAGCAGCGAGACGCCTGTCTCTCTTCTCTTGGCGAGTAAGATGGTGTCGGGATCCAGACGACATTGTCTGCAACAGACATCGTCACAGGACTCAACACAACATGATTGAATCTCACCTCACACGTCTACTACTAACTAAAGCTCAGGAACACGTCGAAACACGCATCACATAACACATAGACACAAAACCACAGATTCACGTAATCACAGAAACACATAAGCACGTAGACACGTATAGACACGTAGAGCACAGAGACACCTAAGCACAGAAGCACATACACATTTAATCACAGATGCAGTCAGAATACAGAAACCTATCATTCAAAGCTCGCGAGTCGTTCGTGTAGCATATCGAGTAGTATAGTATAATCGTATAGCATGTCGAGTATAGTATAATCGTATTTCGTAGCATGATATCGTCTAGAATTGCAGCGACTTGTTAGCGTATTGAGGTAGAATAGCAATGCGAGTCGTGTGTGTCTATCGAAGTGATAGCAAAAATCGAATAACGCTTCAAAAATTTAAACACGTAAACAGATATATACACATAAAACACATAAAATTAACGAACAATCAGAGTAGGCAGTTGCAGGCTCAGAATCAGAACACATAAAATCGAGAAATGGATTGTCTGCGGCTACTAGACATTGACTACCTAAAGCGATTCGACTATTCACAATAGACTTGTCGTCACTTTTTAACTTTCGGGCTCGCGTTGCTGCCTCGATTCTTGGGCATTCAACACGTATTCCCTAGGTCATACTTGTGAGTTCAGGTCGTTGGAGTTCGTCGAGGCTTTGGTGAGATAAATAAAATCCGGAACAAGTTGTCAAGGTTAGGGTTTCACCCCTAGCTTAGCAACTTCTTCCTTGTTTTAGCAAAAATTGAGGAGATTATTCATCAAAATATGGATTTCACTCCTGATTTGGTATAATTCTCCTCGCTCGTTACTGAAAATAATGAGGAAATCGTCGGTAAATTGATAAGATCAGTATTGACCAAGCAATTTAGTCGAGAGTTTGCGGTTTTCACACCTAATCCCGACTGAATCGCTTGATCCTATTTGAAAATTCGAGTGCAGTGATAGTGCAGGAAATGGCGATAGGTAACACATAAACTTGGTCTGTTGGTTCCTAACTATAGTCTAGGTCTCCAAGACAGCGACCCGGACTAGGTCGTGTCTAGCCTAATTCCATATAGTTATGGCTCTGATACCAATCTGTCACACCCCAACCGATGGCGGAATCATCGGGGCATGGCACTGAGCGAAACAGGTTGTCCAGAAGTTTCCATAACAACTATCATCACTATTTAGTTTAAATAACACGTCGCATACCGTGTCCCAAATAATAAAACAAATTATTACAGATAACAACCAGTCAAATATTCTGTTCCGACAACTCAGATTTAAATAAAACAAATAAATATTGTTCAAATGCTCCTAAAGACCCGGTCGGACAAGATCTACAGACAACTATGCTCTAGACGCTTGTTCCTGACAGACAACTATTTGTTGGGGGCCTCTAGAGCTTTATTCTAGCATCGCTTTCCTAGCAGGAAAACATCTTAAACACCTGTCACATACGTTAAAATAAAGTCAATACATATAATGTAAAGGTGAGCATACAAGTTTGATATTAGCATATAGAGTTCGAAATAGTTTACGCACAACCAGCACGTACACAGAGGAAAATGAAGCATGTTAATTATCGACATGGATCTATCGATACCAATGACTGCGGGTTGACTGTCCGAGATAGTTCGCAATACATGATTACCACCGTAATCCATGCAAGTAATTGTCCTTAACAACCCCCGTGTGAACGGGTGCTGAGTCCAAACTATAGTACTTCGTCGTTAAGGCAGGTAGACAGCATTCCACGTGTAAACATAACAACAAGCATTCATTTAGTCACGTAATACATGCAAATCGGTTAGCGTTCAAATAGTTTGAGTAGTGTGATCGATTGTGTTTTGATATAAGTAACGTATGTAACACCCAAAAGTGCTAAAAGCAAAAAGGGATTGAGTATACTCACAGCGATTGATTGATGGATTGAAGGGAGCGCTTGAGAGTAGGGTTAGCCTGAATAGTTCGATAGCATAATGATGAGTAACATTCTACGTATTACAGGTTAACAAGTGATGATGGGTCGAACAGCCTGGTCGATCGAACAGCAGGTTAACAAGTGATGATGGCTCGAACAGCCTGAATAGTTCGGACAGTCTGTTCGATCGGCCGGTAGGCTCGATCGGCTGGACTGTTCAAGTGGATTGTTTCTTCCTTTGAGTAAGATGTGTTTTTGTATGATGGTTTGACCTTTTGAAGTTTTCGTTGTAGTATTTGAGAACACTGAAGAGTTCTTACCTTTCAGGTCGATCGATTGAACGGTCTGTTCAACTGGCCGGCTTAACCGATCGGTTAGACACTTCGATAGTGAGTCCTCAGCTAGATGTCACCTGATCGATCGAACAGCATGTTCGATCGGGTGGCACTCCGTACTACTACGAGTTGTAAACCGATTAAGTGTTGAAGCATAGTATCTCATGATCCGATGAGTAATGTTATCAAACAGCTCGTTCGATCGAACATCACCTCGTTCAATACTATACTTCATGAAATTGTCAAAGTGTGAGGCCATATGCTAGCCGATCGGCTGGCCTGGTCGATCGGCTGACATGTTCGATCGGTTGGGTTGTCCGTTCGGACAGCCTAACCGTTCGGCCAGCATCCTGACCTGGTCGGCCTGTTCGTCTAACACTTGGCTGTTCTGATTATTTGACGTTATATTGAGGTAGTTTGACAACGAGCTGAACCAGGGAACCTTCGTTCTTACTTGTTTCTCCTGCTCAGACAGGAATCACCCAAGTCCGGCCGGTGAACGGTTCGGAACGGTGGTTTAACGTTTAACCCGAAGTCGGTGAACCTCGTAGATAGAACCCGAATCTTGAACCACACAACCATTTGAATGATTAGTGAGTTAGCTCAAGCTCCGTTTCTACCGGTTTGTAGGCATTGAGTGTAAAAGAATTGAAAGAAAGCTGGAAATCCTTCTTTCAATCCTTCACACCATGTAAATGTTCAGATCTGTAATAGATCTTAGTTTGTTTATGTGGAAATCGGCTAGATCCAAGTGATTCTTAGTGGATTGAGGCCAAAACATGATGTTCTTGAAGAACACCATGATGACATCATCCTAGAATGCTTAGATCTTGATGATTTCACGGTTAGAAATCAAGATTTGAAAGATAGAAAGGTGTAGGAGCATGTTTTGATCAAGAAAGTACAAGATTTAGGATGAAAACTTACCGAAATCAGAAGAAATCTGAGAAAAGATGAGGAGCACGAGCTGGTCGGTCAGAGAGTTTCCAAAAGTGGAAAGAATGACAATGACAACCCTATTTATAGGCTCCAAAAGAGGAAAGGGCTGGCCGATCGGCCAGGCATCCCGATCGGACAGCCTGCTCGATCGGACAGTCCGTCCGATCGGCTGGGCTGTTCGATCGGCTGACAGCCTGATCGATCAACAGCCTGGTTCGAGTGTTCGGTGCGACGATTTCTGATATTTCGATTTCGATTGAAGATGATACGAATACGATAGAATTTCCTATCCGAACTACTTTCAGTCCCAATCA
Organism: Helianthus annuus; assembly: GCF_002127325.2. Lineage (NCBI taxonomy): Eukaryota > Viridiplantae > Streptophyta > Magnoliopsida > Asterales > Asteraceae > Helianthus > Helianthus annuus. Next base: position 96,924,870 of record NC_035449.2, on the reverse strand, counting down.
CTATATCTAACATACAATCATCTATATTTCAAACTATCCTTACGTTACCATTCGTCATAATTCGATTTCGATTGCATTCGATTTGAGCTTCGAGTTTCGATTCGAGTTTCGATTGATTCGATTGATTACCACACAAACATAAAGTAAACATGCACAGGTAACATATAAGGCACACACACAAGTAATATAACACCAAATTCGCATAATTCGAGTTTCGAGTTCGATTGATGATTTGATTAGCTTGATTATTGATTGATTAACTTTATCGCATTGTTACTTCCAACTATTCACAGTCGTAAATCGGTTTGCGTCGACAAACGTTCGATTAGCTCAATTCCTTTGATAGACAACACTTACTTCACATAATACAAATAAAACATAAAATAGACTATTTACAGTCAAAGAGGTCAAAGTTGACTTGGACTTTGACTTTGACTTTGACATTCGAAAACACGGGGTGTTACATTTGGTCTTTGACATTCTCTAGCAAAGTGTCCATAACTTCTGACAGTTGAAACACCGAACCTTCGTCTGTAATACCCCGCCAAACCCAAGAATTGGCGTATTTCCGTTGGTGTACGTGGTGCAGGCCAATTCCTGATCGAGTCTACCTTGGATGGATCAACATGAATCCCATCCTTGTTTACCACATGGCCTAGAAAATGGACTTCACGAAGCCAGAAGTCGCATTTTGAAAACTTGGCGTACAGTTGTTCCTTTCGAAGAAGTTCCAAGATAAGTCGCAAGTGTTGTTCATGTTCCTCCTGACTCTTGGAATAGATCAGGATGTCGTCGATGAAAACAATCACAAACTTGTCTAAATAAGGCTTGCACACCCTGTTCATAAGATCCATGGAAACTGCAGGCGCGTTCGTTAGCCCGAATGGCATGACTAGAAACTCGTAGTGGCCGTAGCGAGTTCTGAATGCTGTTTTGGAGACGTCCTCATCCCGGACTCTCAGCTGATGGTAACCTGACCTCAGGTCAATCTTTGAGTAGTAGCTCGACCCTTGCAACTGGTCGAACAAGTCATCTATACGTGGTAGAGGGTAGCGGTTCTTCACTGTCACCTTGTTTAGTTCGCGGTAATCTATGCACATCCTGAAAGTGTCACACCCCAACCGATGGCGGAAACATCGGGATGAGACGAACAAATTGCTCAAAACATCATAACACTACATGTGACAATATAATTAAATTTCATTTATTAAAATTGCAAAGTTTCATACATTCTCATGAAAGGAAATAACAAACATTAAACATAGTTTATTTCAAAGGTGGGTTTCTAGGATCCTATTTATTTCTTCAAATCTTGACTTCCTCACCCTGCAGTATGCATTTAAAATAAAGTCAACAAACATGTTGGCGAGTATACAAGTTTGATAATAGTATAATATGTTTGAAATAGATTAACATGCTCAAATCCATGTGACTACATGAGTTCATATTAACAGTTATACTCGTAACGATGAAATCTATGTGTTCAAACCAAAGTTTAACGCAATTAACATAGCCTAACCCTAGAAGGGTGGTAACATGAGTAACATAGAATAAACCTAACAATACCCATAATATTATGGGAGGGGCGTTACAACCTACAGCGCTGCCATTGTTAGGGGAGGCTTGCAAAGTTAATGAACACACAGTCATAAATGTTTAACAGTAGCATAACGTGATTAACATGAGTCAAATAGATTCACATGAGATGTGGATTGATAGTGCAAAAATGTTTAACATAGTGTGTTTGATATAGAAATGCATACTACACCCCAAAAGTGTAAAATAGAAAATGGGTCAAGTATACTCACCTTAGGTTGCGTTGCGTTTTTCTTGGAAAAGATTAAGAATCAAGAGATTGCCCAAGAGAATGTGCACAAGAGATTTACCCTATTAATTTTGAGGATTTGTTAAATATTGGGAATTTAGAGGTTATTTAAATAACAAGGCATTTATAAAAATAATATTAGCATTTCTAAAGTGAAATAATAATAATATGCCTTATTTTTATATATCTTGTATTTAATGAAATAAATGTCAATTTATTTTATAAATAGGTGAATATAATAATACTGATTTGTATATAATATTAAAATAATATTTCTGATTTTACCAACATATATTATAAATACTATTACTAAAATTCTGGATTTTATATAAATAATAATTCTGATCATATAAAATAATAAATCTGATTAATAATTCGGATTTAAATGATAATTTAAATAATAATTCTGATTATTATAAAAACAATAATTCTGATTATTATAAAAACAATAATTCTGATTATATATATATATATATATATATATAATGATAATTCTGATTATCGTAAAATAAAAATTCTGAATTTTAAAATATAAATTCTGATTTAATAAAATAATAATTCTGATTTTAAAATATAAATTCTGATTAAAATAATAATTCTGAATAAAATCTGATTAAATAAAAAGTAATAATTCAGATTTTAAATAATAAATTTAATAATAATTCTGAAAATTCCTAAATAAATCTGATTTATTTTGTAAAAATTCTGATTATAAAAGAAAATAGAAATAATAGTTCTGTTAATAAATTTCAGGTTTAAAAATATTAATAATATTTCTGATAATAATATTAATTAATAATAATAATAATAATATTAATAATAATAATAATAATAATAATAATAATAATAATAATAATAATAAAGATTACAGAAACTACAAAGATGGAAACGAGTTCGGTACCGGACAGGGTCACCGTTTGGCAGACGGCGAACGTGCGGTGGCGGCTAGCGGTGAACTCCGGCGAAGGTGGTGGCTCCGGTGGTGGTGCAGGATTCCGGCGACGAAGGTGGTGATCGGTGGTCCGGCGAGGAGGGTGGTGAACGAAAAACGAGTCAGTTACGGTTTGTTTTCGGTGATCGGGTGTGAAGAAACGAGTTAAGTTTGAGGGTCGGTCGGTTTATAAAGATGGAGGCCGGCGGTTACGAATGTGGAAGGTCACAAGACTTTCCGGTAATCAACCCAAGGGTCGAGGAAGAAGACGACTGGTTTTGGGCGATTACATTTGAATTCAGCGACGTTAATTAACGGTTAAATATAATTCGGATCCAAGATATGCCGGATGTGGCATGCCCGGCCGAGTGGTTAAGTTGTTGCTTGTTAACCGAGAGATCCCGAGTTCGATCCTTGTTCCACGCGGTTCAAACCCCTTTTTTTATAAACAGTTAGTCTGACTAACTGGGTTAGTCACTAACTGAGTTTTCTAACTCAGTTAGTGCTGCCCTTTGATAAACTTAACCTGGTTAGCTGATTTAACCAGGATTTAGCTAATCAGGTTAGTTTAACTAACCAAAATAATCAAAATCATAAAAAATCAGTTTAAAATAGTTATTTATTTAATTTTAATTATTAGTTTACTTATTTAAAATATTAATAAAATAATATAAAAATTATTTTAACCCAAATTTTGATATTTTTACCGAATTAACGTATAAATTCCCAATTTTTGTACGGTTTAGGGTAATCTCTTGGCAATGATGAATTTGAGAGCTGAGATTAAGATGTATTTTCACTGTTTTTACGTGTTTAACATAGTTTCAACATATTTTTAATTGTTTTGACAATACATAGCATTCAAACACAAATATGAATAAAATAATGCATTTTCATTATGATTTCAAGTCTCGAGTACAATTTGGGAATAAAACCAAATACCACAAAGGTACAACTTACAAAAATAGAAAGTACAAGTAGACTTGCCAAAAATGGAAAGATTGAAAATACGAGGTGTCACAGAAAGTTCCATCTTTCTTCTTCACAAATAGTACTGGAGCTCCCCATGGCGAAGAGCTAGGACGTATAAAACCCTTATCCAAGAGTTCTTGCAGTTGTTTAGATAGTTCTTCCAGTTCAGTTGGAGCTAAACGATACGGTGCGCGAGCTATTGGTGCTGCTCCTGGAGCTAATTCGATCTGAAATTCGACCTGGCGATGAGGCGGTAGCCCAGGTAAATCTTCAGGAAACACTTGAGGAAAATCGCGTACAACAGGGATATCCTCTAATCTCTTCTCTTTCGTTGACGCATCTGTAACAAGTGCTAGAATGGCAGTGTGACCCTTTCGTAAACATTTCTGAGCCTTCAGGAAAGAAATGATGCCAACCACAGCACCACTCTTGTCGCCTTGAACTTCGAGAGGTTCCTTACCAGAACGGGGAATACGAATAATCTTCTCCTTGCATAAGATCTCTGCTTGTTGCTGGGATAACCAATCCATACCAATGACGATGTCGAAACTACCCAGAACTATGGGAATGAGGTCGATGGAGAAAGTCTGACCGGCTAAGACGATGTTACAACCTTTAACTACATGTGTGGCCTCTAAACTTTTACCGTTGGCTAACTCTACGACATGTTTGGTGTTTAAGGGTGTTGGTGTACGTTTTAACATTTGACTAACTTTTAGAGACACATAACTGGTATCCGTACCCGAATCAAACAATACAGAAACATAAAAGTCGTCGAGAAGAAACTTACCCATAACCACGTTAGGATCATTCCTTGCGTCACCCTGCCCCAGCACGAACACACGACCCCTAGAATCATTGCCATTATTGTTTCCCCCGTTGTTGTTGCCATTGCCCTGATTGTTGTTATTGTTGTTGTTCTGGTTCTGGTTTAACTGGGGGCAGTCACGTTTGAAGTGGCCTTCAGCACCACATTGATAGCATCCTCTGTTGCCTCGCTGCTGTTGTTGCTGCTGGTTTCGTGGAGCAGGTGGTTGTTGCTGATTCTGGTTCGCAGGTCGTAAGCTTCTTGCAATCTTTAGCCTCATGACCCATCTTGAGGCACCGCTGACAACGACCCTTGTTGCACTGGCCGTTGTGGTGCTTGTTGCAAGTATTGCACCTTGGGAGATTTCCCTGATATCCACCCTGTCTTTGATTGCCCGAAGATTGCTGACCAGGGCTCTGGTAGTTATCAGTCTTGCGTTGCTGAACCTGAGACTGAGCTGTAGCTGAACCTTTGCTGGAATCCCCATCCCATTTCCGCTTGTTATCACTGGGAGTAGCGGAAGTAGTAGCATCGGTAGCACTGATACGTTTAGGCAGCCTGTTCTGTTCCACTGCCTGATCTGTGAGGCGATGAGCAAGACGCTGAATATCTTGGATGTTAGCAAGGTTGGCCGATGTCACGTGGCTTTGAATTTCTGGTGCCAGCCCTTTGAGATACAACTCAATACGTCTGATAGGAGGGTCCACCATAGTTGGACACAGAACGGCCAGCTCGTTTGACCGTTTAGTATATGCCTCAATTTCCGACCACGTCATTTTCAGATGAAAGAACTCCACCTCTAACTTGTGGATGTCGTCACGTGTGCAGTATTCCCGTTTAATCAGCTCCTTGAAATCATTCCAAGGAGTGGCGTTAGCAGCTGCCAATCCTAAAAGTTGAACTTGCGCATTCCACCAAGTCAGCGCGATTCCTTCCAGTGTGCCAGTGGCGTACTTCACCCTGCGAGCCTCAAGGCATTCGCATATCTCAAACACAGACTCGAGCTTTTCAAACCAATGGAGGAGTCCCACTGTTCCCTCCGTGCGACTGAATGTGCTAGGACGACATTCCATGAAATTCTTGAAAGTGCAAACAGGTGGCTGAGCATGTTGACCTGTTGTGTATATAAGAACAGGACAAGGTTAAACACAAGAGTTGGTTTAGCAGTGTAGGATCTAAAGATCCTAGTGTGAGTTACGAGTGCAGGGTATACCTCCTGCTTGTGCGGCTGCAAGTGCCGCAGCAACTTGTTCGTTAATGAGAGTCATCAACTGGGCTTGTGTCAAGTTAATGCGTCCAGCCATGATCTTCATAGCAAAGGTAACATAAGTGAGAGAGCGTTCGCGAATAGTGCGATGACAGAAGAGAGTAAGCACACAAGTGTTCTCAAGCAATAACGAATAGTAGGCAATGTAATCTAAGCATACGACGAGCAAAGTTCTATGTAATTCTAGCAAGTAGGTAAAGTAAACATGAATAGTAGTACCTATGATGTTGAGCCTTGCACGTGGAGCGAAGCGTCGTTGTGGATCGTTGAGCACGGTACTGGTTATAGTCTGGTTTTAATAAAAACGTTTTCCCCATATTAAAACCAAGTTCTCTATAACCAATGGCTCTGATACCAATCTGTCACACCCCCAAAATCCAAATGTGGAGTATCACCGCTTGGAGGCGTGACTGACCAGGATCAAGCCACCAATCATATAGAACAACGCAAATAGTAAAAGTAATGTAATTTAACCAAACCAATCCATATGAAAGGTGTTCAAAACATAAGAATAGTTTCAATGTATAGCGGAAGCATATAAGTAAAAGCCCACATAAGTATAAGTATGAAATGTCATAAACGTTTAACAAAGCATTCACGATCCTTGTCCACAACGACCGCGCCTCCCAGTGCAAGCTCCATGTATACCTAACGACCTGCAAGGTATGTAACAGAGAGTCAACAACTAGTTGAGCGAGTTCACAGTGGGTTGTTTAGTAATAGTGTTCATTTCGTAAACTGTTTGTTTGTTTAGTAACCCATGTATCGTTTATAATTACATCGCGGCCCTCCAGGCATGTTTGCGAAGATTAGTGGGGGTTTCCTATGTATTGTAGACTAGTTTTATTTGTATCGCGGCCCTCCAGGCATGTGTGCGAAGTTTAGTATCAGTATCGCGGCCATTCCAGTCATGTGTGCGAAGATCAGTATCAGTATCGCGGCCATTACAGGCATGTGTGCGAAGAGTAGTGGGGGCTTCCCCATGTATCACTAGTCTAGCAGTATCTATATGTGACCTTTCCCAACCGAGGTCAGTATTTCATAATTCCCAACAACAACGTAAATACAGATAATCATCCAATCCCATTCCCTACCCCGGGAATCCCATGCCTTGGTAAGAGTGTGAACTCACCTTGGTTTGCTCGGTTTGTTATTGTGCTTCTAGTGTTAGTTAATGGTTAGGTCCGTTACACACGACCTAAGGTACATTGCACATAAACTCAATGTAAGTGTTTACGTTCAAATAAGGTTTACAATTCCTTGGTGTCCAAACAACTGTGTTCCGTGTGATAATCGTTTACAGATTGACATGACATAGATTGCACATACATACAGTAACATACAGTAACACACAGTGGCATGCCAGGTGTTCTTCACACAGGGTTTTGAACTTAGCATTATAATTAAACTCAGATCCCTAGCGTTAACATTAAGTTCTAATACTTGTGTTTACAATAAACTCAGGCACTTATATTAACATCAAACTCGGACCATACAACAACCAAAAACTCGGACCAAACATCCTAGATGAAACTCGGACCTTACATTAATCAGAAACTCGGACCATGTGTTTCCTTCACCACAAAACTCGGACAAGGCAATATCAATAAAACTCGCACCTTAATAGCATCAATAAAACTCGGACCATGTGTCATGTTACAAAGCTCGGACCAAACATCATCACAAAATTCGGACCAAAACCTCATCACAAAACTCGGACCAAGCCTCATCACAAAACTCGGATCATTTATCATTTACAAAACTCAGACCATTCATCATTTACAAAACTCAGATCTAGCATGGCAAAACTCGGACTCCATATAAGGTTTAAAACCCTGACTCTCATAATCACATTCATCGGACTTTGTGACTTCACAATGCCCGGACTGTTAACTCCAAACAACAACACACCGAATCAACGAAGCCAAATTATAGTTTCTGATGCAACAGTTACAATAAATCAGTACGATCAAAACCCTATTCTTCCATACGAATCAACCAAAAGTTTAACTATTCTAGCATGTGGATTGATCCTAATCACAGGCAAATCATCACACAATTACAAATCATCTTACAAACAATCTAAAAGATCAACTAATCACAAAATCATTGTTTGGAGAACTAGGGTTTGCATGAATCAAATAACCAATGATTAACAACAAATAATCATTAAATGTTTACCTTAGATTGATTCTAGATGAAGAGAGAGATCAAAAGTGATGATTGAGAGCTTGTGCCACCAAGAATGATGAGAAAGATGATTGCAGGAGATGATTGTAGAGAAAGATTGAAATACGTATAATGATTTGTGAGAGAGGTTAGGGTTAGGGGTTTAAGGTTTCGCTAACTACTCTACTCACCCCTAAGTATCATCTTTTACATAAAACATACACGCCACATATAATTTACAGTTTCATCATCAAGTTCATGTATTTGTCAAATCATTCATAAAATAACACATAATTCCAACAATGCTAAATGATTGCATGACAAAATTAACTACGCTAGGTTAAGGCATTAATCTGAAGTTACGGGTTGTCACAAGCAATGCTAGATGTTCTTCAGCAGCTTTCTCACTCATAGGCTTAGATTTAGTATTGCTGCTCTGATTTGTAGCTGAAGTTCTCTTAGCACCTGTAGATCCTCCAGAAGCAGCTACGAAACACACATCACCATCTTCATTCACAGTAACCTGCTCATTCTCACATGACAGAAACGTAGTTGCAGAGTCGCTAGAAGCATTGTGAGACGAAGAAGATGGAAGTCCATTGTAAATCCCTGGATCTTGGACCTGATCATATCCTGTTTCCTTCTTCTTTAAGCTGAGCTCGTATGCTCTTAGCGTACCCACAAACTCTTCAAGTTCTTTTGTGTTATAATATGCCTCCCTTTTGATCATGAGAGTATAGATATCCCACTTTGCAGGTAATGCATCAAGCAGCTTGTCATTGATCTCAATGTCAGTATAGCTATCTATGTTATAATTGTCCATTTCTGACATTAGATGGTAGTATCTCGTGATGATATCTTCAAGTGACTCATTTCTCATACACTTGAAGACAGCAAATTGCTTCTTTAGTATATTTACTTTGTTCTTTTTTGACATCTTCATTTCCTTGATACCTCTTTTCTAGTGCATCCCACATTTCCTTAGAAGTAGTGTACTTCTTGAAGGTATGTTTGATGCCATCTGGTAAAGACATCTTGATAGCAGCTAAGGCTCTCTTTTCAGCCTCATACATCTTCTTATCAGCATCTTGCATGTTCACATAGGTGGTGACACGTTGTCTGCCTTCGAAATCGGGTTGGGTTTGCATAACCATCTTGAATACAGATCCACATCCGTGTGTCCTGATATTCAATGAAAGACTGAAACCTGTCTTTCCATGTTAGATAGTTCTCCACCTTCATCATCTTAGGCGGTTTGTTTGTGGTACCAACCTCATGCTCCATCCTCAAAAGTTCATTAAATTTGTCATGTTCGACATTTTAATGTAACAGACTGATAAAACCGTACAAAAAGTGTCCGAAAACTGTGATTACCAAATTACACCGTTAGAAACGTCTCGAAAAAACAAATCCAATGATATATAATGTCAAAAACTTTTTCAGGATTTTCGTGCCTTTTTTATTTTTTTTTGTCCTAAAAATACGTGAAGTCCGACGGTGCTAACGGTTTGCTGAGATGAGCTACGGATCATTTTCTATTTTCGAAAACGTTAAATACTCTATACGCACCCAATTACTCCACCAAAATAGATACTCCACCTTTTTAATTCCTCCAACAAATACTCCACTTAGCCAAAATAAATATGCTGGGTCAAGAAGGTGGTTCAATTACGCTGTTCAACTATGCTGATCAAATATGTTGGTCTTTTATGCTGCCTAGTCAAATACGCTAGTTAATTTCGCTGGTTTTTAAATTTTCCAGTTAATTTCGCTGATTAAATACGCTGGCCAACAGTTCAGTATTATGACGACTATTATCTTCGCCGATCACCATGATAATGTCGCTGAGGACAATTACACGGTTACCATAGTTACCTTTGGATTTAAAATCGCCAACCAATTAAATACGCCGACCAGTCAAATCCGCATGTCCAGACTGCGAAAATGACAGAAACTCTGAAACAAATCCGTCGGAACGTTTTGTATATGCAGTCTTTTCAGATTCTGAAAAGATTTTTTTTTAATACTTCCTGCAGAATCAAAACAACCAAATCAGCCCAATTTTTCAAAGAAAATACGAAGAACACAAAGAACAATCTTCGAATCTTCAAGTCTTTCCAGCCAAAATTCTTCAAAAAATAAACAAAACTGTCCCGAAAACCTGCATCAGCAAAACTAAAAACACAGTAAGATCAAAACCACCAAAAATTCGCAGAAATATATCAAAAATTCGAAACCCTAATTTTCAGATTTAAAATTTTTGAAAATTTTAACAAACTTCCACCCAAATCTGTAGAACACGATTCTGAACCGAGCCTCCTCAAGAGCCTAATACTCTGATATCAATTGTAGGTCCACTAGTTCGTACGGATCGTCACAGAATTGTCAATCCAATCTAGAGTGTGGAATCCTCTAGATCAGATTAGCATAGAAACGAGTAGAGAATAGAATTCCAATTTAAACTCGATCTTTATTGATTATCAATCACAAGAATAACAATCAATCAAGATCACTGATTCCGTCCAAGCCCTAATGCCTTCACGAAATTTCTCTCTAAAACTGTTTTGGCTGATTAACCTAAACCCTAATGCAAAGCTTTATTTATATAACACAAGGTTGCAACTTGGGCTAGGTCAAAACCTCATGGGCTGCGAATTGGTCTAAGCCCAATTCGTCCCATACACCCAATATGTGTGGGTTTGGTTAGCCCAAACATTACAACTAACTATTACAAAACCAAACCCGCTAACCGTTTATCGTTTAACTAATCACAAAATATCCAAAGACCAAATCTAAAAGTTGTTGTCACAAATATGCACCAACATCAATAATTATAGGAAAAACCCCCTTGTGAGAATCGAACCTAGAACTATTAATCACAGAGTCTTATTCCACCCCTAAGATGCCACTAGGCTATAAAGCCATGTATATATATTTATTTATTTAACTTTGCATTCCCCTTTTAATTGAACTATGATAATATTTTATATAACAATATAAAATGATACACTTGATCTCCTTTCTCTTCTCTTTCTTTCTCCCTTCCTTCCTTCCTTTTCCCACTATATATACATACATACTCTAGTACAAGAGCACCAATCTGGATCAAAAACCAAGAAATGGGATCAAATCTGTTTATTATCTCATTATTGTACTTGTCATTGTTTTTGTTTTTTTATCAAATAAATGCCACTTCTTTTCTTAATTCTTCAAAGGCTAATTCCTGCAATTTCTTCAGAGGCAAATGGGTCTATGATCCATCATACCCTCTTTACAACCCTTCTACTTGTCCTTTCATGGATCCGGAATTCGATTGTATCAAGTACGGGCGACCCGATAGATCTTATCTCAAGTACAGATGGCAGCCTTTCGGCTGCAACCTTCCTAGGTTTGTGATGCTTCTTCTTTCCTTCTACTTTTAGACGCTTCTGATTATACTGCTGCAATTAGGACAGTCTGCAATTATAATGTAACAAGGACACTTTAAAAGCATATAGATTTATAATGTAAAATATGGATTTGAATTGGTGGGTGGTTGCAGGTTTAATGGGGCAGAGATGTTACTGAAATGGAGGGGGAAGAAGATAATGTTTGTGGGTGACTCACTGAGTTATAACATGTGGATCTCACTGAGTTGCATGATTCATTCTTGGGTGCCTAATGCTAAGTATAAACTTGTTAAGACTCGAAATGTTCTTACCGATCTTACCTTTCAGGTTAGTTTTCAGTTCCCTTTTTCTATTTTGAATTTTTATATTACTATTTTATTATTCGTGTGGTCAATTATATCAATCCAACTACCTCCATGTTTCTCTTTCTTGTTACCACATTATTCCCTTTAGTTTAAAATTTAAATATTCAAATTGCTAGATGTAAGATAAAATAAGGTAAAAAAATAAATTTGAATATTTAATATATTTAGTTTTAATCATAACATGAGATAGGAAATGTGTTCTTAAAGAGGGATAATTTATCTTGAATAATGATGACTGGAAATTGGTGCACGCCTTTAATGTACCTTTGTCTACGCTAATTGCGAAAGCGAATGTCTCTTTCTGCATTCATCATCTTACGCTATTGGTACTTGTAGTTCGTGCATAAGTTGTAGTACTTCATAATTACACTACTGTTATTATTTTTTTTCTTTTCTGTTTTTTTTTAACAGCTAATTTTTTTAATCCTCTATCGTATGTGGGAATTGAACCCAAAATCTTCTCATTCCCAACCTAGGTGTTTTAAATGCTTTACCTTTGTCAAGGGACCACCACCCCATTGGTAAAATTTAAAATTATTGTTCTTTTTTTTTCTTTTCTGTTTTTTTTGGCTTTGCCTTTTCTGTTACAAATTTAAAATTATTGTTCTGGAAATATCTCACAACAGTATGTATTAATTTATTCATATAAATTCCAAACTCAAATTATATACTTACGTAATTTCTAAAAGTTAGAATATATACTTTTGTAATTTTTAAAATTTAGAATATACGTGCATGAAATTATTTATTTTGTTTGAATATAATACTTAAATTTGTAAACTTTATCTTCGAACACATACAGCGCCTGGTAGATTTTGCCAGCTGGTTAATCTTTTAAGTTTTAACCTTCATGCCCTTTTGGAGCCAGAACACTTCCAAAATTTGGCCAAATTAGAGTTGAAAATAAATATGGAGTAAAATGTCAAAATCGAGGTTTGTTCAAATTTATTTGGTTCATTTATTTTTTTTTTCAAACATCCGAGATTTGTCATTTTCATTTAATTGGGTAGTACCTTTATTTTCTTTTATTTAAATGTAAAAAAAAAGGAATGAAAACAAAAATGACAAAAAAAAAAAAAACCAAAATGGTAAAAGTCTAAAATGCCCTTAACATAACTTTAAAAATAGATGGAGATAACCAATTGGATGAAAATAGTAACAAATGACAAACCACAGGTGTCGAGTTGCAACAAATGAAACAAACAAATCTATTCAAATCTTATGAACGATTTTGCTAAAAAATATTTAGTAACATCGTATATCAACATACAGTTCTCGATGGCAACCATGAGCCGAGAATTAGCAACGAATGACAAATACCTAATAACAAATTCATTTTTAATTTTTTTAAACTACATATATGGATTAAACAATCTCTCGATATTTAGCGACGAGGTTTTGTGACATCAGTTAAGACGAGAAATGTCCATTTTGTGTCAAGCATTTTGTGCCAAAAAAAAAGGTAAGCAAAATTGTATTTTCTTTTGAAGTGTAGTAACATAAGTAATATTATCTTTTATTTGAGTGATAATTAAAGAAGTATTTTGAGCTGTCTTCCTTTATAGTATACCAAAGGTATCACCCGGTTAAGCGTGTGGTATTATTTTATTTGAACTAAAAAGCATATCATGAGGTTGTTCATCATTTGCTCCTTGATTTGTTGCTTAATTTCTCAATCATCTTTATGTATTTCTTCCTCCTTTATCATCTATTTTTATATAAATGCATGAAAGTTTATAGAATGCTCATTTTAATTATTAGTAATTATTTATCTTTATTGTAGGGAATAATTTGTGTTACTTTCTCTCAAAATTTTTAGGGTTAACATCATATCATAAATAATTAATATATACTCTCATTTTGCATTAAAGGTCACTCGGGCCAATTTTAATAGACTGTCTATTAACTTGTATTCATGTATGTGTATGCGTGAAATTACTTATAAACATCGGTTATTTGGGCAACAATTAAACATGTAAATGTCATGTATTTAATTTAATGATAAATATTACTTGTATCTACTTTACACTAATAATTCTAAATTACTCGATTTGTTGTCAAGATTTAAACCAAGAGTTCCTCTTTAAGTGGCAACACCTCTACCAAATGGGCTAGCCGCGTAGCCCCACATTGGCATGTAAATGTCGTGTAGATTTTGTTATTGTTGTGTAATCTATCTCAACAATTTTGACTGGTTTTCTATACATACTTATACCATCTTCAATGATAAAAAATAATCAATTCGATATTCTTGAACACCTGAAATGTCATTCATCAAATCTTAACTTGTTTAATGTGAATTTCATATTTTCATCATTATTTCAAGTACCAAATTTAAGTTAAAGAACTTCTTTCATGAAAAATCCTTTAACCTTTTGGATAAACATAATCTCAAATATTTATTTATTTCTGTAAACTTTTGTATAATTTTCATAAAATAAAAAAGAAATATATAATATCGTAATGAATCTAAATCATGTGGCTTGCATGTGGTAGTGGGATAACCTCACGAGAAGAGATGTACTCCAGTAATAAATACCATTATTTGGCATTTATTCTTCAATCCTCATCCTCATCACGGACTTTCACTAACCCCAAATTAACATTCCATCTACATTCGATTTTACTCAAAACCATTTTTTGATCTTCTCAACGAATTATGTTATAAGGGTCAGGAAGTTTATTAACGTATTTGTTATTTATCAACAGGGTTACGGATTAAAATTATCACTATACCATACACCAAGTATAGTCGATATTGTAAACGAAAATGGAAAACGTGTACTGAAACTAGATTCGATCCGTCAAGGGAACATGTGGAAGGGAGCGAATGTGTTAATTTTTAACTCCTGGCATTGGTGGACTCACACCGGGGGTGACCAACCGTAAGATCAATCAATCATATTAAGATATTTATAAGTTAAGTTTTAGAAGATGTATGCTTGACCCAAGGCAGTGTCAGGCGACAACCACCTAAGATCAATTATGTCTTCTATACTAGTTTTGTATATGTGATTTACCCATCTTACAATATAATTGGAATCCAGGTGGGATTACATAGGAGAAGGGGGGAAACTTTACAACGATATGAACAGACTAGTGGCGTATTATAAAGGGATGACAACGTGGTCAAGATGGGTCAATCGTTTTGTTGACCCATCAAAAACCAAAGTTGTCTTTCAAGGCATTTCACCGGTCCATTTTGAGTATGCCCTCTTTTCAATTCTTTTTACAAACATAAATTTATATGGATGATTAATCTTTGGTTTGTGAATTGCACAGGGGTTGGGAGTGGAATGAGCCATCAAAAACATGCAAGAGTGAAACTCAACCATTTTTCGGTTTAAGGTATCCGGGGGGCACACCACTAGCTTCAGTAGTAATCAATAAAGTGTTTGCGAGACTCAAGAAACCAGTCTACTTGCTTGACATCACCACACTTTCTCAATACAGAAAGGATGCTCACCCAACATACTATAGTGGCAACCACATCGGTCTAGATTGTAGCCATTGGTGTCTGCCGGGTTTGCCAGATACTTGGAACATACTTCTTTATGCGGCTCTCTCCGGCTAAGTTGGAGAGACCACTGATTTTAGAATAGAATTTCTTTGTATACGAACAAATAATACAAAGACGTCCCTAAACCAACTTACCATGATTTCATATTAAAAACATGGTACGGTTGTTTGGGATGTGTATGATCCGTTTGTTTACTTAGGATTCGTCGTATTAGGGTGTGTGATTTATTGTTAATTATTAGTCATAGTCTCGATGGCTACATTAGTTTCCAATTTTTATAGATTTTGGTTCGTAATTGTTGTGTAATAAAAGAGAGCACAATGATGATTCATTTGTAATATCTTTGACATTTGATTGCAATTTTGTTTTGGAAAAATAAATTATGAGAACAACGTTCTTGATATAGTCGAAAATGGCGTTTATATAGTCTCCTTGTTAAAGATTTAAAAAATCTACATCCACGTATATATAGTGTCCTTATTTTATAAGAAAACTTAAAAAATAGGAAATTTATACAAAACCACTTTCTGTAACCATAAATATGTTTATGTAACCCATTTTTTTATCGTCATTACTAGTAAAAGTTTGTCACTTTACCAGTAAAAACATTACTCGAGTCCGAACACACGTAAAATAATGTTACCTAGAAGTTCTTATTCTAAGGGGGTAGAGGCTATAAAGAAGTTAACACATTTTTTAAATAGTAGGCTAAGCAAGTCTCAGTTAAGTTGATTTTATAAAATATATTTTTAATATCTTATTCTAAGGGGGTAGAGGCGACAATCACTAATCACTCATCACTCACTCACAACTTCCAATCAAGTTTCGCCATGTCATCAAACATTATTTAATCACTAGTGATGGATTTTAGTGGAAATGTCCATCACTTGTGAAGAAATTCCATCATTCACAACTTTTTTTGTTTTTAAATTATAAATTAACAATAAAATTATAAATTTCATTTAAATTAAAAACGATATTTCCAGAAATATTTTAGACTACGAAAAAATAAAAACATATATAAAGAAACTCTAATCCTCGTCCGAATTAGGAAATTCCAAACCTAAAGAACCTACAAGTTCAATTAAATCGTATCTCAATCGAAAGTGAGTTTTTTCATCACGCAAGTATTGTTGGATATTTTCGGGAACGAGAACTTGTGTAGGAGGATCCGGCACCCAATCTGGAGACATTGCACGTCCGTCTTCTTTGATTAGCATATTGTGCAATATGATACATGCATATACTATGCTATGTATTGATTTCTTATTCATCACATGAACTGGTCGGTTTAGTATGCCCCATCTACCCTTTACAACACCAAAATCCCTCTCAACATCTTTTCTTGCCGATTCTTGCAACCTTTTGAACGCCTTTTCTTTAGGCTCAATAGGAAATGAAGGAGCTTTCACAAAAAACAGACTATGATAGGTAGATACCATCCACCAGAAGAAAGCCTCGTCTGTAATATCTTCCGTTAACATAGAATGGACAGAAGGGTGCGGTACCATCCGTTACGGTTTGTGTGAATGCATATGTCTGTAGCTCTCGTCTTGTATCGAGTCTTATTGTATAGATAAAAGTATGAAATCCATCACGAAACATAGGTTTTGTATGTAAAGAAGTCCATCCGGACGGATGGAGTCCATCCGGACAGATGGACATTGTGTGGTTTCGGACGGATGGCCACTACCTATAAATAGGTATGTTGTGGTCTTGTTTATGTAACTTTTTGGCAAACAGAGGGGAAACTCTGTCGGATTTTTTTCCAGGCTTTGTACCTTCTTTCTACATCAATGAAAAAATCTTTGCACGGTATCTCAGTGATTGTCTTAACCTATTTCATGGATTTCGCACTTGCAAGTAGGAGTTAGGATTCCGGTCGGAGCGTTTATCAAGACGAACACGGTCCTCACAAGTGGTATCAAAGCTTGGAGACCGGATTCGAGACTGAAGATCACGTGATACCAGAGATTACTGCTAGATTCAAGCTGATTTGGATCTGCATTCTTCACATTTCTACTTATTTCTTCTTTTTTTTTTTTTACTTTCTCAGACTTAAAACTCAGATTTTACGACGAAGTCATGGACAAATTTAGCTAAATTTTTGATAATATGTGTAAAATAAGTGTTTAATCAATCCTCTAAAAATTCAGATCAAAATTCGACCTAAAACTCACTAAAATCTAAAGAAAAAAACCATGAAAAACGCAACTCAGGTTTTCACAATCTGTATACATCCGGACGAATAGACAAGGTCCATTCGGACGGATATACATTCTCAGTTGTGAATTTTTTCAAAGTAAAAGTCCATTCGAACGGATAGACAAGTACATCCATCACATTTGAGGTACATCCAGTCAAATCAACAGTTTGAGTCCATTCGGTCGAATAGACAAACTTCGAGTTCATTCGTCCGAATCAGCAATCTGTCCATCCGTTGATTTAGCCCTTCCGCTCGAAACGGTTATCCCCATCTGGACGGATAGACTCTATTGTGTATCTTCAAACTTGTTTGACTTTTATTGACTTTTACAAACATTCTTCGAAGTTTTCAGAGTTGTTAATCATGGAGAACGAGTTTTATTACGAGTTCTATGACGCATTTACCACTTCAACAGTACCCGCGTCAACTTCAGCTCCAAAGAATGTGTCTAGTGTTATTTTCGAGACTTTGAATGTTGACAACGCATATGGCAATTACCAGAAACCGCCAAAGCTTATGAACATTGAGGAATACAATAGGTGGAGTCCTAAATTCATAAACTGGTTGAAAGCATATGCTTACGAGAGTTTGAAAGCATTAGAAGTCGGGTATACAATTCCATTAACTCCACAAGGTGAAAGAATACCATTCACCGCATTAGGAAAAATTGTAACGCCCTGCGTTTTTATACTTTCTATATTTAGAAATCTTATTTGTATTTCTATTTTTGGAAGTCTTGTGTTCCTTGTAATCGTATTTCGTTGTACCATTGTAAATTCGAGACTTCGATCGTAATAAAATTCTATTTTATACATGCTTATACGTGTTGCAATATTCGGGTTATTAGTTACCAATCTCGAATGCATACGCGCAACCGATACTCGACATACTCGTACTCATAACTTATACATGCTTGTTAACTATTAAATACGTGGTTAGATAATAATAATAATAATAATAATAATAATAATAATAATAATAATAATAACAACCCTAATAATATAATAATAATAATAACTCTATTAATATTATAATAAAAGTATATTAATTATACTAAATAGTATTATCAACATAAAGTGCAAAAAAAAGAAAAAAGAAAGAAAGAAATTGAAAAGAAATTTGGTGGGACTTATGGCTAGACTTGATCGGCTATTGGCTGAATTGTTTGGGTTGCTTAATTAGTTAGCATCATATTATAACAATAGTAGACACAAGCTGCCAATTCTGATCGCAGGTTTTGGAGGCAGGTTTAATTGTTTTTTTTTAATTTATTTATGTTAAACCATCAACTAATCATATTTAATGCCAGCCCACTTAACCCTAATCTTTCCCCCTATAAATACAACTTAATCTCAGCCTTCCTACCACTTTTGCAACACTCTAATCACTCTCAAATCAACCAAAAACGCAGCTGCCAATCTGAAGTTCGAGTAGAATCACCTTCCTTCACTAAAACTAGCATAACTTCTTCGTTTATTGTCCGTTTTAGCTCATTCTTTTTGCCTATGTGCTGGATTTTCCTTAGCTTCGATTCCATGGGTGATTCACAGCAAATATGTCCTTGGAACTCCGGCAAAAAGGCTCCAAAGTTCACTGTTTTCATTAATCTTTACTAATCCTTGTTTAACGTCTAACTCACTCAAACCCATGTCCTTATGCTTATAACCACTTCTATGGTTAGTTAAGCTTAAAAACGGGGCTGAGACATACAAAATCAAAGGTTAATCCTCAAATACATTCTATTTTATGTAGGGTTTTTAACCCACAAGTCATGTTCAAGCTTCAAGCTTGATGAAGGTGTGATTATGGATCAACTTGGGTTGTCGAACATAGAATCCCCACATTACTTGATGATTTCTCTTAGTATAGTTGTTTCTTATTCTTGTATTGATATTAGTTCATGACCCTCCTTGTATGTTTTTACATCAAAAGTAGTGGTGAACCATAAGAGGTACCTAAATGGAAGCTTGTTCTTCCTACCTCCTACATGAATTCTATGACACAAGAGGTACCTAAATGAAGATTTATCTTCTACCTCATGCTTTTCTAATGGACTAAAAAATACATATAATACTTATGCATATATATACTATTCGAACCCTTGATGATGGACCTGTGTTCATTCGTCAAGATATTAGAATAACATCATCTAAGACATAAGACTTGTTACGATTCTAATGAGTATATTACTCATGAAAACATTAATCCTTGAGGTTTCATAGTGTCAAGAACAAGTACTTGGTGTTAAAGGATGATTACTTTCGAATATCTATATTCTTGTGTTTTAACTTCCTAAATCCCTACACGAACATATTCAACCTTCTAACCTCACCAACTTCGTCACATTGGATAATCGGAAAGCATATGCAAATTTGTGAGTATACTCGCAACCCCCTTTTTATGTTTACCACTTTTTGGGGTGTAAAATGTTACCTTATTAAAACACACTTAAACTTATTCTTTATGCAACGCACGAAAACAATCCTTATACATGAATACTATGTTATGATACTTGATGCTTATACGTGGACCATACTTATGTGATATGTTTTAGTCATTAGCTTTCACGAGCCTCCATTTGACATGTATAGCGCTATAGGAGTAACGCACCGCCCCCCTTAAACTTGTGGTCATGTCGAATTAACTAAACTTTCTTGCGTAAACAGAGGATTGGCTAGAAATATTGCATGCCATGTTAGGTTGATCTTGTATAAACTAAGTTGCCATGTGGATTCGTTTTAAACTTTTATACTTATACTTATGCTTAAACTTGTATACTCGCCTTTTCTTTTGCATTGAATTGTATTTTAAACATGTTACAGGTTGAGGATTGATGATGCTATGAAAATGGACTAGCAAAGATGCCTAGATACACACTTAGACGTTTAGGTTTAGAGTGTTGTATAAATTTTGTTATGTTATGTTGAACAATGTTGTTATTTGAATTTCTTGTAATGTTTTGACAAATTTATCTATGAAATGAAAACGGTTGAATTAAATATTGTCACAATTAGTGTTATGAAGTCTCTTGCAATCTATTTCGTCTCACTCCGATGTTTTCGCCATCGGTTGGGGTGTGACAGATTGGTATCAGAGCCATAACTATAGAGAATTAGGTAGAATTGCCATGCCTTTTACCTAGTCTATAGTTCTAGAGCCTTATTCTTATGATTTATTTGAACCATTTGCATGATACCTTATTTGCTCCTTATTTATCTTCTTTTGACCTTTTAAACATATATGTCACTTTTGTGTTAATACTTGCTTTATTATTTGTTAATACTTGCTTTATTATTTGTTAATACTTGTTGTATTATTCCATCCTTTATGTGCTATCCTTGAAATGTCTTTTACGTATTATTTCTTGAGATGCTTATTGTGCTTATAGTTGTTATTATTATTTTGAACATACATCTTTTTACTCGCTTATACTAAAATCAAAACCACTCGTACTATACAAACGAGACAACTTCACCAAAATGGGCGTGAAACCCACAACTTGGTGAACAACTCTCAATCCATCTACTTTTCCTTTTTTTTACATGAAATTCACCATCAAGATAGGAGTGAAATCCTTACCTTGATAGAGAAATTCAAATTTCAAATTCTAGTGAACCCTCGTCAAAGTGTTGAAATTAAATTTTGACCCGACGAGTACCAACCACACTTAGGATACGAAATCGTCAAGTTAGAGGTGAAACCCGTACCTTGTCGACTAGTTCCACTCCTTGATTTTTTTTATAAATCCCGCCAAGTCTCGAAATTTCGATTGATTTGGGACATGTAGTAACCAGAAGGGTAAATACCGTTAACCGACTTGTCGGCGAGAGTATTTTACCTATTAGGCCAAAGCATGCTCCTCAAATTCAAAAGACTCTTCGACCACTTTGGTTAGTCAGAGTTCCGTTTTGGAACCATCCAAATTTTGATCAAACATGTGTTTCTATTATTTATTTTATACGATGCAATCTTTCAAATTCGAATTTACTTTCGATATTCTCTTTTCACACACACAACATATTGAATCTTTTCCATACATTTATTCATATGCATGATTTCACATAATTTAAATTCATATTCCTTGTAGCGACAAGTGGAGACATATCATTGAGATAGGAGTGATTTCCTTACCTTGACGATTAACTCCACTCCCTTTTTCTTAAAAACGACCTCACCAACGAGTTAGGGGTGATTCCCTTACCTAGGTGATCGTTACCAAAATGTCTCTTCACAATATCTTATTATGCAAACTCGATCATATTTTATACCCAAATTGTTTATCATTATTCAAAATACCTACTCATACCGATTTCAAAATACATTGTTTTACCAAACATACTTCTTATTCTACAATCTATTTTCACTCAACTCATATACACGAGATTCTTAATCATGTCTTAAAACGTTTTGTTACTCGAATTTCAAAACCTTACGAAATGCTACCTATCAATTTAATCGGTCCAATGAAACTCTTGCCCATGAACTTCATATTCGACTTAATCACTAAAACATGCTCACATTATATCGTCATACTAGAGACTTCCATTCTTAATTGAAACCAAACCAACCTTTCTCAATTACTTATAGGATCTTATAGATATTATAAGATCGTTTTACCAAAGACTATTTCCAACATCAATGAACCATTTGTCAAAACCCATTAAAATGAACACTAAGGCCTTTGATAAATCCCTATTCCAAGGATCAACGTATTCACAAAAACCTCCTAAATTCAAAATTTCTTGTTTTGATGAAACGAACTTACTTTTTCAAAGACCTTTTCCTACACCGATTTTCCTTAAGCATGGACTTGCTTATATACTATATTCTTATACGTAAGGCTGGCAAATCGTGTCTTAACAGGTTTAAGAGGTTTCTGACGGTGCGCACAACATAAGTTTCAAACATGATTACGACTCGTTTAATTACTTTCTACCTCATGTTTATAAAACAGTTTTATGTTTTATGTACAAAGATGAATAAATGATAGATTCAATGTCACACCCTGGCTTTGCGGAAGAGTGGGTTTATTTGATGTGACTTCTTAATACCATAGCTTAATCACAACAAAGCTATATGAAAGTAAAACCATGATGATCATCCATTAATTCAAGTTTTAAAATAAAAGTACGACAACATTGTTTTAAAGTTGACACATGCAACGAGTTTACAACACAACATAATAAAAACCTTGTTCATAGACACAACCACAAAACATGAAATAAACACAGTTTAAGACTTGTGACTCGTCCAGGAGGTGGCCACGCTTACTAGCGTATCATTTTCTTTTCAAAATTCAATCAAACAATTCACCAATCATCAATATACAATACTTAAACATTCAAACTTGTCAAAATAAGTCTAAATCGCAAACTCATGAACTTGAATGTTGTGTAAAAGTATGTAGTAACCTTCGAACATATTTAGTAGGTTTCGTTACCTTTAAAAATAACATTAGTTTCTTAAAAGCTTTACTTTTAAAGAACTTGAAGTTTTACAACTTCTAGTCAAAATTTACGAAAATGCTCCTTTGTTAAATTTTCTTGTTACACAAGTGTTTACACACTTGCTTAGTCACAAAAATGCTTTTAGTTTATGTAAGATCCGGGTTTTAAACAAGACTTGCGTCTTTCACTTGGTTCTTCCGGAAACCACTTGTAGATCTTTAGATCTACTAGTTTAGAACCTTATTTTACAAGAAAAATTATAGTTACACAAGTTCATGTTTCATGAGTGGAAGGGCTCATCATCTTTTACAACTTTTACACTAACATATTACTAGTTCATGTTTCATGAACATGATCTAGTATGGTTAGATGATGATCCATCCCACTTCTAGTGACAAACAACATCAAGTAATCACAACTAGACAAGATTTTCATGATTTATACCACTAGTTTCTCTTTATCCAACTTATTCATCATACTTTCAAGACTTTTAGTTATGATCTTGTGTCTTCTTGATTTTTAACCGTTAAATCACTTATTAACCACTTTAAACAAGAACAAGAGGATGTTTAGAGGCACTTACTACTAGCTCGAGGCTAGAGAAGAAACAAGGCGTAAACAAGGTGGATAAAAGAAATCTATAGAGGTTCTTGAGCTTCCGAGTGCACCGGGCTTGCTTGAATGATCTCTTGCACACTTGTATGTATGTAAAATGGCTAGACAAGATTTGAATGGTGGGTGGATGATGGTTGATGGTTTCGGCCGAAGGTAAGCAAGGGAGGAGGAGAAGAGCAAGTTCGGTTTGTGATTTTTTGAACATAAGTGATGATCTTGTATGCAAATATATAATCCAATTTTAGTGCTTTACCCATCATATAATGTGTCATTTAGATACTAGACAAGATGAATAAAATAATCAAGTAATTAGAGGTGTGGGTCACCACATGGTGACCATCCCATGAAGGGGGGGGGTATGGTTGGGTTTTGATGATATAGTTAGGTGATTAGTTGGAAACAAATGGTTTTAGTTAGGATACTTGATGTGTTTATTAATATAAAGGGTGTTAGGGTGTTTGGGGACCCTAACTAGCTTAGGAAAGTATAAAAAATGTTTTTGGCAATATTTTTATGTTCCGGGTAAAGTCCGGTTGTTTGGTTGGATATTGATCCGTTAAAGTGTCAAGTAAGCATTTAAAGTGTCTTTTATAGTGTTTTTAGTGACACAATAAATCCCTGACACTTTGGAAAGTGTCTAGCATTATTTTACCAAGTTTTTGCACTCTGCTAGTTATGTTTAATGCTGAATTTTTGTATAAAGTGCAGAATTTTGTAATTAAAGCATGTTTTACGCACATCCGGTCACTATAACTATCACCTAGTGACGCAGTTTTATAATCCTCACCTCCCTACACTCCCTACTAGTGTAGTAATCTATTCCCGGCTCATACTGGCCTCAAAGACAATGTCTGTCTAGTGCTGGCAATGTCAACATGTTTACTGGGTTATCCGCTCACTGTGCTAAATGTGCTTTTGCGCATCAAGTTTGTCACTATAGTTTTGTGTGTAATAAATGGAGTGACAGTAATACAGTATGATGCATGAACATGTATGTATCGGAAATCAAGAAGCAGTTTAACCACAATTGTAAGCAAGCACAGTAATTAAGCATTAATTAAATATTAATTAATTTGTACGGATACCTGGTTTTGTGTGGGTTGTCACATTCTCCCCCCGTTAAGAAAATTTCGTCCCGAAATTTTAGGCTCTGCTTCTAGTTGCAGGGGTCTTAGGAAATAAGTGGGGGTATTTTTCTTTCATTCGATCCTCACGTTCCCAGGTGTATTCTGGACCATGTCTTGCATTCCAACGAACTTTGACGAGTTTGACACTGCTCCTGCGGGTTTTGTTTATCTTCCAATCTGTAACCTCAACTGGCTCTTCAACAAAATGGAGTGTGTCGTCAATATGAATCTCGTCTGTGGGAATGACAACAGTTTCTTGCGTTGGACTCTTTTTCAGATTTGATACATGAAAGGTATCGTGAACACCATTCAGCTCGGCAGGTAAGTCCAACTTGTATGCTACTAAACCAATCCTTTCCAGAATCCTGAATGGACCGATATAACGCAGATTCAACTTTCCACGCTTCCCGAAGCGTGCCACACCCTTCCAAGGTGATACTTTCAACAATACCATGTCTCCTACCTCAAACCCCAGAGGTTTCCTTCTTTGGTCCGCATAGCATTTTTGTCGATCGCGAGCCGCCTTGATGCGATCTCGGATCTGTGCAATCTTATCTGTGGTTTCCTGGACCACATCAGGACCAACCAATTGTCTATCACCTGTATCAGACCAACAAAGCGGTGACCTACACTTGCGTCCATATAGAGCTTCAAATGGCGCGGCTCCAATACTGGTGTGGTAGCTGTTGTTGTATGAAAATTCGATCAATGGTAAATGTTTATCCCAGCTACCACCCAGATCCATAACACATGCTCTTAGCATATCTTCCAATGTCTGAATAGTTCTCTCGCTCTGGCCATCAGTTTGCGGGTGAAATGCTATACTCAGGTTCAACTGTGAGCCAAAAGCTTCTTGAAAAGACTGCCAAATCCTTGACACAAACCTTCCGTCTCTATCAGAGATGATCGAGAGAGGCACTCCATGACGTGCAACGATCTCTTTCATGTAAATCTCAGCTAACTTGCTCGTGTTATCTTTCTCTCTGATGGGTAAGAAGTGTGCAGATTTCGTTAACCGATCCACTATTACCCAAATAGTGTCATGACCTTTTGGCGTTCTTGGTAACTTTGCTATAAAATCCATTGAAATTTGTTCCCATTTCCACTTGGGAATCTCAGGTTGTTGCAGAAGTCCTGAAGGCTTCTGGTACTCTGCTTTTACGTTGGCGCACATTAAACACTTGCTAACATAAACAGCAACATCGCCTTTCATCCTAGGCCACCAATAATAATCCTTAAGGTCCTGGTACATCTTATCCGCTCCTGGGTGGATAGAATACCGTGATTTGTGAGCTTCATAAAAAATAACCTTTCTCAGACCACCAAACAGAGGAACCCAAATCCGTTACATGAAACATAATGTTCCTTCCTCGTTTGGTTCTAATTGTTTCTCCATTCCACGGAGATATTCCTCTTCAATGTTCCTTTCTTTAAGAGTTTCTTTCTGCGCGGCACGAATGCGCAGGGAAAGATCTGTCTGGATAATCATCTCTAAAGCCCTAACCCTTATGGGCTTGATCCTTTCCTTCCGACTTAGGGCATCGGCGACCACATTCGCCTTCCCTGGATGATACTTGATCTCACAGTCGTAATCGTTCAATAATTCGACCCAACGTCTTTGTCTAATATTTAGCTCCTTCTGGTCGAATATGTGTTGCAGACTCTTATGATCCGTGAAGATTGTACACTTCGTACCATACAAATAATGTCTCCAAATCTTCAACGCGAATACCACTGTGCCTAGCTCCAAATCATGCGTGGTATAATTCTTTTCGTGAACCTTCAATTGGCGCGACGCGTAAGCTATAACTTTCTGGCGTTGCATCAACATGCAACCCAATCCTTGACGTGAGGCGTCACAATATACCACGAAATCGTCTGTTCCCTCTGGTAGCGATAAGATTGGCGCATTGCAAAGCTTGTCTTTCAATAACTGGAATGCTTCTTCCTGTTTGATTCCCCAATCAAACTTCTTATCCTTCTGCGTGAGGAAGGTCAAGGGTTGAGCAATTTTTGAGAAATCCTCAATAAACCTTCGATAGTACCCAGCCAAACCTAAGAATTGACGAATCTCGGTTGGTGTCTTTGGAGTCTCCCAATTCTTTATCTCTTCGATCTTTGTGGGATCCACGTGGATTCCATCCCCATTAACTACATGTCCAAGAAATTGGACTTCGCGTAGCCAAATCTCGCACTTCGACAACTTGGCATACAACTTTTCCTTTTTCAGCAACTCCAAAATAGCTCTTAGATGTTGTTCGTGCTCAGCCTTCGTCTTTGAGTAGATCAAAATATCGTCGATGAACACAATCACAAACTTGTCGAGATATGGCTTACAAACTCTGTTCATCAAATCCATAAAAACAGCTGGCGCGTTTGTCAACCCAAACGGCATAACCAAGAACTCGTAATGTCCATATCGAGTTCTAAAAGCAGTCTTGGGAATACTTTCCTCTTGTATTCTCAGCTGATGATAGCCTGATCGCAAATCGATCTTCGAGTAGTAGCTTGAACCTTGCAGCTGATCGAAAAAGTCATCAATCCTTGGCAGAGGATACCTATTCTTGATAGTCAACTTGTTCAACTCCCGTTAGTCAATGCACATACGAAAACTACCATCTTTCTTCTTGACAAACAGAACTGGAGCTCCCCAAGGTGAGAAGCTTGGTCTGATGAATCCTTTGTCTAACAACTCTTGAAGTTGTGTCGACAATTCCTGCATCTCAGACGGGGCAAGTCGATAAGGTGCCTTAGCCACAGGCGCGGCGCCTGGAACTAAGTCAATGTGGAACTCCACTTGCCATTGGGGTGGCAATCCTGGCAAGTCTTCTGGAAAGACTTCAGGATATTCCCTCACGACAGGGATGTCTTCGATCTTTGGCTCGGCAGCTTCTTTATCCACGATGTGTGCCAGGAAGGCAACACATCCCTTTTGTAAACACTTCCGAGATTTCAGGCAGCTGATGATTCTCAAAGGCGTATCACGCTTCTCTCCGTGAACCACGATTGTTTCTCCATCTTCTGTTGGGATGCGAATGATCTTTTTGTGACAAACAATCTCAGCCTTGTTGCTTGACAACCAATCCATCCCTACTACCACATCGAAGCTTCCCAACTTGACTAGTAGTAGGTCCAAAGTGAACTCACGCTCTCCCAACTCGATTACACAACCTCTGACAACTTCATTAGCTTCAACTAGCTTTCCATTAGCCAGTTCAATTGAGTACGGAATATCTAACTTACGAGTGGCCAATCCAAGTATATTTTTAAATTCTAATGACACGAAGCTATAATCGGCACCAGTATCAAACAAAACGGATGCAAAGCGTTGATTTATAGGGAACGTACCAGTAACAACGTTTGGATCCTGGCGCGCTTCCCTCGCTCCGATGTTAAAGACTCTTCCCCGTGCTTGGTTCAATTTTGGGCATTCCCTCTTGATGTGCCCTACATCCCCACAGTTAAAACAACCCAGTCTCTGACCATTACCACCTCCGTTCCCAGCTTGAGCGTTGTTTTGGTTGCGATTCCCACTACCAGCTTCATTCGCCACGTTTCCCCAGTTTCCATTTCCGCCATTATTCCCTTGCGGACGATTCGCATTACCACCACGGTTGTTGTTCTTAATACCAAAACCTCCTTGGCCACCCCGGCCAGCATTAACCCAGCAAGTATCCTTCAAGTGGCCAACTTTCCCACAAGCTTCACATATTTTTGATCCACACCGGCCAGAGTGATGGCGCTGGCAGGTGTTACACTTGGGCAGCGTGCCCATATAACCTTTTCCTTTGCTTTCAATACCGGTCGCAGCCTTCGCCGGTGTGCTTGATTCTCCTTTCTTGCTAACACTGCTTATACCCTGCTTGAAGTTTGAGAATTTCCTTTTATTCTCACCAGACGACTCTACGTGAGTCTCCTTCTTTTTCTGCTCAACATTCGAAAACTTGTTCAAGCAAATGGCCTCCTCAGTAAGCGCCACACTAAGATCAATGGCTTCCGTGATTGTCGCAGGCTTGGAAGTAGTAACCATACTCATGATCTGAGGTACCAATCCCCAGAGAAAGCGTTCGATGCGTTTGAACTCCGGTGTAACCATATAAGGCACCGCATGAGACAAATCGTGGAACCTTTGAACATACTCCACAATTTTAGGACCTTCCATTTTCAAATGCCAAAACTCAGTCTCCAGCTTTTGAATTTCGGCGCGTGAGCAGTACTTCCTTCGCATGAGCTCCTTCAGCTCATTCCATGTCATCGCATAAGCAGCGGCTTCACCAAGAGTTTGCACTTGTAAGTTCCACCAAGATAGGGCTCCATCCAGAAATAGCCCAGAAATGTAGGTCACTTGTTGTTCGGGAGCACATTTGCTCATTCTGAGAACAGACACAGTCTTTTCAGCCCATCTTACAAAAGCAACAGCACCTCCGGTGCCGTCGAAGTTCACGGGCTTGCAGTCGAGGAACTGCTTGTAAGTGCACCCTGCACATACGTTAGAATATACAAATGGTATTAGCGGACGTGCTATAAATATCCAAATGTATCGTAGTATGTCTCAAACGACTTAACATTATCATGAGGTGGATTGTTATTACTGTTGTTTTTCGAATTTCTTCCACTGGTTCCTCCTTGTGAGGCTGCATACTGCGCTATGGCGGCAGCAATGATTCCTTGGAGTTCTGCCTCGTTGGCAGGAATACGCATCTCGCGTCTTGGAGGCATCTTCTAAAAGATGTTTTACGTTGGTCAGGTCATAATAAGTACATGAATCATACGTATCCCATTTATCAAACACATAACATCTCATGTTACAAATAAACCAAACACATAACATCACATGTTATAAACAATCAATCCAACATCACATATAATGAGAATACTGCGATTGCGCTATCAAAAATCAAGACCACAATGTAAGGTTTACAAGTTCATAACTGTATCATACATCATCAGTGACTAAGGGCCACGTCGCCCTAGTCCAAACTATCTAATCAGTGACAACGACAACTAATATACAAAACATCAAAAGTCATAATCATCAAAATGCGGTCTCCCAAAAAGCTGTGTAATCTGCACAATCGCGGTCCTTTCATCAAAAGTCTACCTGCGTCGAATCAAAAGGCCTATGCTGATGGCGGGGGAGGAGGGGGAAGACGAGAAAAGAGTAAACGTCGCATCTGCTGCTCAGGAGTCTAAAAGCGAGCGGCAGAATCGGGTGAAAGTGGACGCGGATGGTGTGATGCTGCAGGTGGGGTCTGGCAATGGCACGGTGGTTGCTGAGCTCTCTCCAGCTCCTGTATGCGACGGGTCAGCGCCTCCTGATGTATCATGAAAGATGTGAGAATATCCTCTGTAGAATATCCCACGTGGTATGGGTGATAAGGATCAGACGGTGGCATAATGGGGGGCGTAGTCCAGAGGAATGGCTCACTAGGTGGGGTGAAGGATGGTACAGTAAATGGTGCAACAGTGGGAACAACAGTAGGGTGAGAAATCTGGGGCACAAACTGGCCTCCTCTTGACACGAAAGGTGTATGACCAAATGGCTGTCGACATGAACCCTCCCCAGGACGTGGTGGAGGTATGTCCTGATGAAATGTAACTGGGAGATCAGTGCGGTGTGCGTCTGTGATGTGTGTGGGAAGTAAGGGAACATCAATGGGAGCTGAAACGGGGGCTACAGGGGGTGTAACTGGTATCACGAAAGGTGGGTAATCATCGTCATCATCTATCCACCCGTTGCGGGTGTACGCGTATCGTCGATCAACATGGGTAGCAAAAGGTGCACGGTCGAACAGCACCGGTACTGGATCAGGAAGTGGTGCAGCAACAGGATCCTCTATCAAGAGTGGAGCGTCAACAACATGATCATCCAGCAATGGTGGAGCAACAACATGATGATCGTCAACAGGTATATCCTCAACAAAAGGAGCAACAGTGGGTGCATCGTCATGAACAGGGTCATGCTCTAATGCAGGGTCAGGAGCAACGACTGGCTCAGGGGCCACAGCAGGCTCCGGATCAACAAACTCCATGTTAAAATCAGCTGGATCAGCAAACAAGGGATCGACAGGGGCTACAGGATCCTCCAGGGGCTGGTCTAAGTGAATGAACTCAATATCCTGCTCTGGATCAAAACCAGGTGGAAAAACAGGATCTGGATCATCATCAACATCGTGATCAAACTCAAAGCTGTGTGCGGGTGCAGGTGCAGCTGATGACGCCATGTCAGGGTCGGCGTCGTGTGAGTGGTGCTGCACTCCCTGAGTGTGCGAAGGTGCGGACGCCACAGACTTAAAGGAGTCTGGAACAGGTGAATGAACAGGAGCCTCCTCTGCAGGAGCGTCAGCAATAGGTAGGATGATATCAGCAGCAATAGGGGCTCCGCCCTCGTGATCCGCCTCAAGTGGGTCCTCCTCAAACAGATTGACGTCGTCGTTAGAAACAACGTCGAGGGGCATATCAACAACGGGATAAGCAGCAAGGGGTACAGGAGCAGGGATCACCGCGAGTGGTAAATCCCCAGCGAGATGGCCATCAGCAGGCTCGGCTACGACGTCAGGCAACTCAAAGGGCTAGAAGTCGTCATCATCTGTGCTGGTAGTATCGGAAGTGTAGACCTCGTGCTCCGATGAAACTCTGTCATCTGATACTATCGCCATGGGATCCAGAGTGTCTGAAACTCCAGTGTCTGATGAAGAAGGCATGATGTCTGTAACACAAACACACATATGCACAAACAATCAATCATATAATCAAATAAGCATGTTAGTCACCAATAAGCAAGCAAACATTTCTTCCTAGTCCCACTAGACTACCCTCCCAGCCTCTCAGACTGAACCTCCTAGTCTCCCAGACTACCCTCCCAGCCTCTCAGACTGAACCTCCTAGTCTCCCAGACTACCCTCCCAGCCTCTCAGACTGAACCTCCTAGCCTCTCAGACTAACCCTCCCAGCCTCTCAGACTGACTCCCTGGCCTCAAAAACCAGACCTCCCCAATCTCACAGATTGGCCCCTCAGTCTACATGACTGAACCTCCCCAATCTCACAGATTGACCCCTCAGTCTACATGACTGAACCTCCCAGCCTTTAGGGCTGAACTCCCTCAGTCTCTAAGACTGAACTCCCCCAGTCATGACGACTGAATCATAATTTTGAAAAATGCTCATACTTTTTGTTTGTAAAAATATTTTGTATCCTGGATCTGGACGTAGTGTATGCAATGTAAAAATGTTTTCGTGAGAGCCCTAGTGATCATAGTCGAGACTCGAGAAGGAATCCTAGTTCGCTATGATCAAAGCTCTGATACCAAGCTGTCACACCCTGGCTTTGCGGAAGCGTGGGTTTATTTGGTGTGACTTCTAAATACCATAGCTTAATCACAACAAAGCTATATGAAAGTAAAACCATGATGATCATCCATTAATTCAAGTTTTAAAATAAAAGTACGACAACATTGTTTTAAACTTGACACATGCAACGAGTTTACAACACAACATAATAAAAACCTTGTTCATAAGACACAACCACAAAACATGAAATAAACACAGTTTAAGACTTGTGACTCGTCCAGGCAAAAGTCACAACCCCTAAACTTGGATGACATCACTTCTCCTATGCAGCATGAAGACATAGCATACCTCGCCAGATCCCTACTTCCCTGAAATACATGTAATTTGAAAAATCAACAAAAGTTGAGCGAGTTCATGTAAAAATGAGTATGTAAAAACCTTTGTAACATGTGTGTATATATGAAAATCCTTGGTATGTAGCAAATAAGGAAAAAGAGATCACCATTGGGTTGCAAAGCCAATGATATGTGTGAAGTGCTGTAGGAAGACTCAAACCTAGCAGATTTTTGCGTCTGGCTCAAAGTCACCCCAAGGTCCGTACAGTGGGCCTGGAGTTGGGCTCGCTACACCCAGATAGATCTACCGCTAATGACCCTCGGGCCTACAATGAGGATTAATGGCCTCTAGTTCCAGCCTACCCACTCACATGATCTAAGTAGTAACCCTCCTTAAGCTAACCATACCATGTATAAAAGTATCCGTAATTACTGTAACATGTATTCCACCCCCGAAGTATAAAAACTGAAAACAGTTAAGAGAAAAGGGGGACATGAACTCATAGAAGTGCGTCTCGAAATAGTCCGTCCCAAAATCAACCTGCTGCGTGACGACCTACACGTACTAACTTCTATTAGACGGACGGCCGTGCCTTGGCTTAAGGTTTAACGTTTTTGGGAAATAGTTAGGCAACTATTTCGTATTTACACTTCTTAATTATTTAATAAATATATTCCTTCCCAAGGATGGGGGTATTAATACATGTGCGTTTTATAATTCAGAAAATATATTTTTAAGTCTCACTTGAAAATATATTTTAAATCACTTGTCTAAAATACTCTGTCACCAAAATATACATATTTTTCTCAAAATTATTATATTTTATTCCATACAATTTCCAAAATAATACTTTATCAAAATACACATTTAAGAGTATTTTCTGAAAATACATAAGTTACATTTTAAAGTTCGCGTAGTAACAATACCGGTGTAACTTAAATATTCATTAGTGAGGGCGTTGGTATTATTTTGAAGTCGTAGTTTCATGATTTTTCAAGTTGTATTATTTTTAGGGTAATTTATCTAGTTCACAAAATAATCATATAATCACACAAGCATTTTACTATGAAATATATATTCTAAATATATATTTTAACAAGTTTTATTTACGAAAATCCACCTCCGACACTTGGTTATTTTGTAATAAAAATCATGGCGAAGTTTATTTGGAAAAACAAGTTAAAAATATATTTATAACCACTTGTCACAAAAATATTTCTAAGTGTTATATTCTTGGAAAATTTTCACCAGAGTTTCCTCTGTAACTGGAGGTGGCCACGCTTACTAGCGTATCATTTTATTTTCAAAATTCAATCAAACAATTCACCAATCATCAATATACAATATTTAAACATCAAACTTGTCAAAATAAGTCTAAATCGCAAACTCATGAACTTGAATGTTGTGTAAAAATATGTAGTAACATTCTAACATATTTAGTAGGTTTCGTTACCTTGAAAAATAACATTAGTTTCTTAAAAACTTTACTTTTAAAGAACTTGAAGTTTTACAACTTCTAGTCAAACTTTACGAAAATGCTCCTTTGTTAAATTTTCTTGTTACACAAGTGTTTACACACTTGCTTATTCACTAAAATACTTTTAGTTTATGTAAGATCCGGGTTTTAAACAAGATTTGCGTCTTTCACTTGGTTCTTCCGAAAAACCACTTGTAGATCTTTAGATCTACTAGTTTAGAACCTTATTTTACAAGAAAAATTATAGTTACACAAGTTCATGTTTCATGAGTGGAAGGGTTCATCATCTTTTACAACTTTTACACTAACATATTACTAGTTCATGTTTCATGAACATGATCTAGTATGGTTAGATGATGATCCATCCCACTTCTAGTGACAAACAACATCAAGTAATCACAACTAGACAAGATTTTCATGATTTACACCACTAGTTTCTCTTTATCCAACTTATTCATCATACTTTCAAGACTTTTAGTTATGATCTTGTGTGTTCTTGATTTTTAACCGTTAAATCACTTATTAACCACTTTAAACAAGAACAAGAGGATGTTTAGAGGCACTTACTACTAGCTCGAGGCTAGGGAAGAAACAAGGCGTAAACAAGGTGGATAAAAGAAATCTAGAGAGGTTCTTGAGCTTCCGAGTGCACCGGGCTTGCTTGAATGATCTCTTGCACACTTGTATGTATGTAAAATGGCTAGACAAGATTTGAATGGTGGGTGGATGATGGTTGATGGTTTCAGCCGAAGGTAAGCAAGGGAGGAGGAGAAGAGCAAGTTTGGTTTGTGATTTGTGAACATAAGTGATGATCTTGTATGCAAATATATAATCCAATTTTAGTGCTTTACCCATCATATAATGTGTCATTTAGATACTAGACAAGATGAATAAAATAATCAAGTAATTAGAGGTGTGGGTCACCACATGGTGACCGTCCCATGAAGAGGGGGGGGGGGTTATGGTTGGGTTTTGATGATATAGTTAGGTGATTAGTTGGAAACAAACGGTTTTAGTTAGGATACTTGATGTGTTTATTAATATAAAGGGTGTTAGGGTGTTTGGGGACCCTAACTAGCTTAGAAAAGTATAAACAATGTTTTTCGCAATATTTTTATGTTCCGGGTAAAGTCCGGTTGTTTGGTTGGATATTGATCCGTTAAAGTGTCAAGTAAGCATTTAAAGTGTCTTTTATAGTGTTTTTAGTGACACAATAAATCCCTGACACTTTGGAAAGTGTCTAGCATTATTTTACCAAGTTTTTGCACTCTACTAGTTATGTTTAATGCTGAATTTTTGTATAAAGTGCAGAATTTTGTAAGTAAAGCATGTTTTACGCACATCCGGTCACTATAACTATCACCTAGTGACGCAGTTTTATAATCCTCACCTCCCTACACTCCCTACTAGTGTAATAATCTATTCCCGGCTCATACTGGCCTCAGAGACAATGTCTGTCTAGTGCTGGCAATGTCAGCATGTTTACTGGGTTATCCGCTCACTGTGCTAAATGTGCTTTTGCGCATCAAGTTTGTCACTATAGTTTTGTGTGTAATAAATGGAGTGACAGTAATACAGTATGATGCATGAACATGTATGTATCGGAAATCAAGAAGCAGTTTAACCACAATTGTAAGCAAGCACAGTAATTAAGCATTAATTAAATATTAATTAATTTGTACGGATACCTGGTTTGGTGAGGGTTGTCACATTCTAACATTGTAATTTTAATTATTTTAAAAAGTAAAAAAGTCAAAGGGTGTATTTTTCAGTCAAACGGGTCTAATCGTGTCTTAACAGGTACCTAATTGCCAGCCCTACTTGTTTAAAACACAGAACGTAACATGACACCTAATACGAAACGGACGTAATGTGGTCAAAACATGGTGGATACGCCGTTGGTACTTCCTATACATAAGTGTCTTCACCACGTTACCAAACTTTCGTAAAACATGCCATGAGAAATTCAGTGTTTTACAGACCTTTTGGACCTGATTCAAACTTTAAACAACTCACAAATGCATTATATCCGATTATCCACGACGAGACTTCATTCTTAACACGCTACTTTTCATCTAACAAACACTTACGCTATTCTTATGCTTACATTCTTTAAGAGTCAATCGATCACTTCTATACTCGTATTATTCTCCATTATCCTTTTCTTTCATACCAACCTCGTTCACAATCAAGCTTGTTTAAACATTCAAATCCCAACTTACCTCCTTATCATTAAAGCCGTTTTTCTATTCTTTACTCTTGTGTAAATGTATTTAGTAGGCCGTTAATACTTTATATAAAATACCAAATTTTCTAGTTCCACTCAAAACGCAATTTTTACGAATATGTGGTTTTATACTACCTTTAAAACTTCCCATGCAACCTACCTCACTCTTATTAATTACAAACCGTTTTATAAAGACCTCCTTCGTAAATACAATACGTTTGTAAAGCAACTCCAAATTTGACTATTCAAAATCGTTTTACCTATGCACGTTTCACTCATGCTTATGCCTCAAAACCATTTTAGCCAAACAAATCCTTTTACAAACCTATCTTGTTATTCTCCAAAATTTCGTACTTTTCAAAACATTTCAAAATTGCCAAGTCTCAGTTTTAAATAATCATCTTTTGCCAAAACTCTTTCAAGTCTTCCTCTTGAATAAATTTCGGGACGAAATTTCCTAAAGGAGTGGAGACTGTAACGCCCTGCGTTTTTATACTTTCTATATTTAGAAATCTTATTTGTATTTCTATTTTTGGAAGTCTTGTGTTCCTTGTAATCATATTTCGTTATACCATTGTAAATCCGAGACTTCGATCGTAATAAAATTCTATTTTTATACATGCTTATACGTGTTGCAATATTCGGGTTATTAGTTACCAATCTCAAATGCATACGCGCAACCGATACTCGACATACTCGTACTCATAACTTATAAATGCTTGTTAACTATTAAATACGTGGTTAAATAATAATAATAATAATAATAATAATAATAATAATAATAATAATAATAATAATAATAATAACCCTAATAATATAATAATAATAATAATAATAACTCTATTAATATAATAATAAAAGTATATTAATTATATTAAATAAGTATTATCAACGTAAAGTGCAAAAAAAGAAAAAAGAAAGAAAGAAATTGAAAAAAAATTTGGTGGGACTTATGGCTGGACTTGATCGGCCATTGGCTGAATTGTTTGGGTTGCTTAATTAATTAGCATCATATTAAAACAAAAGTAGACACAAGCTGCCAATTCCGATCGCAGGTTTTGGAGGCAGGTTTAATTGTTTTTTTTAATTTATTTATGTTAAACCATCAACTAATCATATTTAATGCCAGCCCACTTAACCCTAATCTTTCCCCCTATAAATACAACTTAATCTCAGCCTTCCTACCACTTTTGCAACACTCTAATCACTCTCAAATCAACCAAAAACGCAGCTGCCAATCTGAAGTTCGAGTAGAATCACCTTCCTTCACTAAAACTAGCATAACTTCTTCGTTTATTGTCGGTTTTAGCTCATTCTTTTTGCCTATGTGCTTGGATTTTCCTTAGCTTCGATTCCATGGGTGATTCACAGCAAATATGTCCCTGGAACTCCGGCAAAAAGGCTCCAAAGTTCACTGTTTTCATTAATCTTTACTAATCCTTGTTTAAACTTGAGTCTAACTCACTCAAACCCACGTCCTTATGCTTATAACCACTTCTATGGTTAGTTAAGCTTAAAAACGGGGTTGAGACATACAAAATCAGAGGTTAATCCTCAAATACTTTCTGTTTTGTTTAGGGTTTTTAACCTACAAGTCATGTTCAAGCTTCAAGCTTGATGAAGGTGTGATTATGGACCAAGTTGGGTTGTCCAATATAGAATCCCCACATTACTTGATGATTTCTCTTAGTATAGTTGTTTCTTATTCTTGTATTGATATTAGTTCATGACCCTCCTTGTATGTTTTTACATCAAGAGTAGTGGTGAACCATAAGAGGTACCTAAATGGAAGCTTGTTCTTCCTACCTCCTACATGAATTCTATGACACAATAGAGGTACCTAAATGAAGATTTATCTTCTACCTCATGCTTTTCTAATGGACTAAAAAATACATATAATACTTATGCATATATATAGTATTCGAATCCTTGATGATGGACTTGTGTTCATTCGTCAAGATATTAGAATAACATCATCTAAGACATAAGACTTGTTACGATTCTAATGAGTATATTACTCATGAAAACATTAACCCTTGAGGTTTCATAGTGTCAAGAACAAGTACTTGGTGTTAAAGGATGATTACTTTCGAATATCTATATTCTTGTGTTTTAACTTCCTAAATCTCTACACGAACATATTCAACCTTCTAACCTCACCAACTTCGTCACATTGGATAATCGGAAAGCATATGCAAATTTGTGAGTATACTCGCAACCCCCCCTTTTTATGTTTACCACTTTTTGGGGTGTAACATGTTACCTTATTAAAACACTTAAACTTATTCTTTATGCAATGCACGAAAACAAACCTTATACATGAATACTATGTTATGATACTTGATGCTTATACGTGGACCATACTTATGTGATATGTTTTAGTCATTAGCTTTCACGAGCCTCCATTTGACATGTATAGCGCTATAGGAGTAACGCACCGCCCCCTTAAACTTGTGGTCATGTCGAATTAACTAAACTTTCTTGCGTAAATAGAGGATTGGCTAGAAATATTGCATGCCATGTTAGGTTGATCTTGTATAAACTAAGTTGCCATGTGGATTCGTTTTAAACTTTTATACTTATACTTATGCTTAAACTTGTATACTCGCCTTTGCTTTTGCATTGAATTGTATTTTAAACATGTTACAGGTTGAGGATTGATGATGCTATGAAAATGGACTAGCAAAGATGCCTAGATACACACTTAGACGTTTAGGTTTAGAGTGTTGTATAAATTTTGTTATGTTATGTTATGTTATGTTGAACAATGTTGTTATTTGAATTTCTTGTAATGTTTTGACAAATTTATCTATTAAATGAAAACGGTTGAATTAAATATTGTCACAATTAGTGTTATGAAGTCTCTTGCAATCTATTTCCTCTCACTCCGATGTTTCCGCCATCGGTTGGGGTGTGACAAAAATTGATCAAGATAATTTTTCTGCTGAACATAGCGAAATTTCTCTCATTCATCAATCAGTCAGGGATGATATCATTTTGTTACTTTGGTATAATAATTCGACGAAAGGTTTGTGGGAAGCATTGAAGAAAAAGTGTACCGGTGGAGATGAAATAGTCAAAAACAAAAAGCCTTTACTGAAAAAGGAATTTGATTATTTCAGTTGCATGAAGGGAGAAAGTGTTAGGCAGATGATTAAGCGGTTCGTCACTTGAAATTGGAGTTGGAGAGGATTGATATTACAAGACCGATGAAGAAATCAATGAGAAGCTGATTGATGCATTGCCAAACAAGGATGATTGGCAATATTATATCTTGATTTTGAAAAACAACTTGAATTTGAGTACAGTGAGCTTAGACACACTGATTAAGAAGTTGGAGGGTCATGAGCTGCAGATTAGAAAACAGAACAAGACAAACAGCTCCAACCATCAACAGAATGTTAACCTGTACTACCGTGGAAGTCTGTTATCACCGAATAATCAATCACCAAAGATCAGAACGGCTTTCAGTGCTGATAAGTCCAATGAGTCACCAAGAAGCCCATCAAGCGGTGGATCATCTGGTAGCAGTGGGTTTGGATATTCGGATTCAAATTTGAACACACAATCATCGTCTGCATCTAATTGACAACAAAATCAAGACAATTCCAGTCCCAACGTATTTCAATGCAATATTGCCGTAAACTTAAACAACGCACAAAGTCCGAGTGCAGAATCGGCAAAACAACAAATCGTGTTTCTAGCGTTTATTCTCGGAATTTAAGAAAGTCTTGTTGCGGGCAAGATTGGAAACCCGAACAACGCACAAAGTCTGAGTGCAGAATCACCAGGGGGCGCTGATGTTTGTTGTAATCCTTTCACTGACGCCGTCGATGGCGCTACTGCTTTGTCTCCGACCCTCGAGGCCATGAGAAGTAAAATGGGATCTTCTAATAGATAGAAAAGATGATGCTCTAACGACTCAATAAAACCAGGTGTTGATTGCATATCTTGGTAGTGTCGATTGGTAGAGAGGGTCACGCCATTGTGGATCTTCTATTACAACAAAAACTGAATCTCAGATTTAAAAGTAATGCATAAAATAACAACAAAAACTGAAACTTCTATCAAAGTAATGTATAAAATAACACCACACCATGTTTATTCGAAGTATCATCTATTTAAAATAAGTTGTTGTCATCCTTCTATACCATTCTATTTAAAAACTGAAACTTCTATCAAAGTAATGCATAAAATAACACCACGCCATTGGGGATCTTCTATTACAACAAAAACTGAATCTCAGATTTAAAAGTAACGCATAAAAGTAATGCATTCTATTACAACAAAAAATGAATCTTCTATCAAAGTAATGCATAAAATAACACCACACCATATTTATTCGAAGTATCATCTATTTAAAATAAGTTGTTGTCTTCCTTCTATCTGCCGCCTTTGATTTACAAAATAACCAGGACCTATTGTATTCCCTATAATATTTTGATGAACACCAGACATGTTTTGAATGTTCCGCAAGTTCGAATTCCGACCGGCAACATTTACCATGGAAAATTGCTGTAAACCGCTGCCAGGTGGCAATGCGAATGACTGGATCTAGTTCAATGTCGGCAACCACATCACAATACCTTCAGAAATTTCATTCACGATGAACATATATGAACAATAAAGACCCTAAATAAGAACGCATAAAAAAGCGAACCTTTAACCACACGAAGGATCGATGGACTGGATCTTGATGATGTTATTTGTAGTCAGGGTTTCAAAGGAGCACGATGCAATGGCGTGAGAGCAGTTAGGGTTTCAGAAAGAGCACTGGTAAAAGGATTGAATGGCGTGAGAATGAAGAATAAGAAAAAAGGAATATAAAGTACCCAAAATCGTGAATTCTGACCCAAAGTCCGACCCGAATTATTCTGGATCCGCGTCCAAAGAAGAGTAGGGTACCTAATAGTGAATTTAGAAATTTAGAATGGATTCGCTCCCAAAATCACCATATACCTCCACCATAACATGCCACATCAGCAAAAAGCTCCACCATCACATGCCATGGCCCAAATCCATCTCGTTTATATATATATATATATATATATACATACATATATATATATATATATATAGGGGGAGGTTCATTTGAGAAGAAAATTAAGTTGAGAAGAAAAAAGAATAAAGGATAGAATTGTAAAACATTAAATAGTTTTTCTCTCATCTCATTTATTATTATTTTTGACTAATTAATTAGTCATAAAGAGTATCATCCTACACACTAAAATTTTTGCCTAGACACATCAAAATTTATCCTACACGTTTTTGAAATTTATCCTACACATACTGAAATTTATCCTACACAACTCGTAATTCATCCTACACACCTCATAATTTATCCTACACTTTAAATTAATTTTTTTCTTCTTTGAAAAAATATATATTTTTTTAAAATAAGTTACAAATTTAATTTTGTTAGCTATTAGAAAGGAAGACTAACAATTAATGATCTATCTAATTTTACCAATATACCCTTACACCCATATATTAAATACAAAAATTAAATGAAGTAAAATAAAGCATTATTATTGGTTGAAGTTTGTTCTTTTTTATTCTTACAAAAAATTTCTTCTCATTTGAACCCTCCACTATTGTATTTTGTCATCTTGGTCTGCATAACGCCATTTAAAAAAAACGCCAAGCTTAGAAGATGGGACGTCTATCACCTGTAAAAGTGATAAAAGCTGATCAACACAATAAATAAAAAAACAGTAACTAAAAGACAATTACTTTTTTACTGTCATTTATTACAATAAAAAAGTCCCGCCTAAACTACGCGCCAAAAAACTCTTATAAGAGAGGGATCTATACACAACGAAATTGATCACACCCAGAAAACACAAACGCCGTATCCTCTAGAAACCACCCACTTTAAAACGCCACAGATGGCAAAGCTTTCACTGAAATGGATTCTTCTTCTGAGGGGGTTATCTCAATAATATTTTGCTGAATGAGATGGACAAATATTCAAGAAAAAGAGACTGATGACAGTGATATGCCATCATGTGAGCTTTGTTATTGATGAATATCGGCATGGAATAAAGGGATCAATACAAGTGTAAAATGCTATTTTGGACTCCATTATTATAAATAGCATCAAGCAAGAGTTGATCTTCAATGACATGCCACCAAACAAGAATATCACACCAAAACACAGGATGCCACTAAGCAGCTTCTTCTGAAAAAGACGGTGTTTATGTAGGAAAGTTGACATCTAGTTAAAGTATTCAAAAAAGGTTCAAAACGCCAAAACAAATTCAAGAAGATAGAGGCTGATGACAGTGAAGATTCAGAAGAGAAATTAGATTACCATTTTCTATTTTTTTTATTTTCATTTTATATTGTTTTGATATCAAGTTATATGTTGTTTTGTTATCTAATTCTCTATAAATAAAATACATTATTATATAAAACGCTAAAAACAACAAACACCAAAACGCTAGAAGTATGAAAACTGGGAGAACGGGTGCTGGCAAAGCACCTTGTAAAATGAATTAAATGACAAAAAAATCACTAAACGCCAAAAAAAATTGGTCTTATTGTAATCTTATGCAAATATTATTGACTAGCAGTGAATTATTATTCAAAACAACACAAAACGCCAAAAAAATTAACCAGAAAATGCTATAACGCCAAAAAATTATCCATGTGACACAAAAACAATTAATGCCAACAAAAACTTAGACGACAGAAAATATTATACCATGTTGGAAAATAAAAGAAGATTAAAAAGACAAAAAAAAAACCCTCCGCTCTTCTCTACGTTGCGTGACACGTGTTGGGCCAGGATGCGTTATCACCGTTCTCACACTTTTGAGTGTTTTCTCCTGATCCCGTTTCTATATATATAGATATAGATACAGGTTAATATAACCTGACTTGTTTAATATATAAGTTAAGAGGTAAGATCAAATAAAAAATTTATTTTGCCTAAGTAGGATGAGAAAGATTGTTAACCATTTATTTTTCAAATCAATGGTTAAGATGAAAATGTAGGAAAAAGGAGGAGTGCAAGTGTATATTGGGAAAATCCTATTTATGGACTTTCTCTCTCCACATGCAAGCCACATGCATATTCCACCCTCATTTTTTAAACGTTTATAACTTTTTTATACGACATTATTTTTATAAAAATTTCACCATATTGCTATATAAATATGAAGACTAAAAAAACCCACGAAAATGTGTTGTATTTCTATGTTGTATAATATTTTTTTGTGCTGGATTTTTGTACTATATTTTTGTGTTAAATTTTTTGTGCTAAATTTTTTTGTCTTAAATTTTTTTTTCTCAATTTTTTTTCTCAATTTTTTTGTGCTGGATTTTTTTGTACTACATTTTTTTGCTAAATTTTTTCGTGCTATATTTTTTGTACTATGTTTTTTTGTGCTATATTTTTTTGTACTACATTTTTGTGCTATATTTTTTTGTACTAGATTTTTTGTGCTAGATTTTTTTTTGTACTAGAATTTTTTTGTTGTATTTTTAAAAAACAAAAGTGGTGCCACATGTCATTTTCACTTCTATTTATAAGGACCAAAATGCCCTTTATTCCTACTTATTAGGAGTGTCACATGTTATCATCACAATCTTTCTTAGGCTATTTAGGCAAAATCCACTTTTTAGTAGATCTTTCCCCTATAAGTTAATAAATAAAGTGCAATGCATTTAGTATAGACCGACTAGACTTTTCAATTCCATATCACACAATATGTTTTATTTTAAGAGCATCTGTGATGAGATCGGTTGATTGTCATAGACGATTTGAATGCAAGAAGGTTCGGGTTGAGGGGGCTAGACGATTTGAATGCAAGAAGGTTCGGGTTGAGGGGGCTGGGAAGAGCACAACACAGTGCTGGTTTCCTAGGCAAAAGTCAATGTGTAACGACCTTCGAGTTATGAGAGGGAAAGGAGAAAGAAACGAAGGAAGTTCCGTGTTGTGGAGATTCCTAACATTCTATATGGGCTGCAAATGCTCTAATAGAACTATTAAGGATCAATCAAAAAAAAAAAAAAAAAATCTCAAGAAATAGGGTTTTTTAGGATCACAAAAATGTGCAGGAAAAATTCAACCAAAATTTCAGTTGAAAAAGTTTATTAGAACTTTAGACTTATCTTCAACGGTTTGTTTTTTTTGACAACACACATATCCTACATGAATGAAATGATTTGTAAGTTGTATTAGGATCATAGTATTTTTATCTATATTTTAATTTTTAAAAATAACTTGTGTAACGTTATATAATAATAAAAA
This sequence comes from Helianthus annuus, assembly GCF_002127325.2. Taxonomy (NCBI): domain Eukaryota; kingdom Viridiplantae; phylum Streptophyta; class Magnoliopsida; order Asterales; family Asteraceae; genus Helianthus; species Helianthus annuus. The sequence continues at coordinate 96,880,642 of NC_035449.2, read as the reverse complement.
AAATGTTTAAACTTTTTAAAGAGTTGGTAAACATTTAAAAACGTAACTTTTAGAAAAAAAATTAAAATGTTGCAAAAAAGTTGTAAAAATATCTAGTAAATGCTTTATAAAAACTAAATTAGTATAGAGTGAATTGCAAGTTTTGTCCTTTATCTTTAGGTTACTTTGCAGGCGGTGTCCTTTATGTTTAAACTTGACGAGTTTTGTCCTTTATGTTTAAAAATCAAACACGTTTTACCCTTTGGGCCTAACCCAGTCTATTTTCCCAGTTAAAGTTGATCATGTGCATGTCATGTGAGGGGTAGTTATGTCATTTAATGTGCACATTCACAAATGCACAAGATTCCCCCAACCACTTTGATCCTCCAATGGGAACATAAATGAACCAGAGAACATTAATTCTTGATTCCACGTTTCCGTTTTTGCAATAAATCATGAACCTGGACATCCTTTTCAATCCACAACATTAGCTATTTCCTATATCGATTTCAGAAAGAATATCGACTTTCCAAACTTACAATGTAATAGAACTATCACCTAAACCTTGGATGTTTACGACACCAGCCACTTTCACACGCAAACGAATTCTTTTCTCTCATCTCTAATAAATCTGCAACAGCCGCAACTCACCGGAAACTCCGACGCTGCCGAAAATTCAGAAAACCTCGCCAAGAATCCCCACCGAAAAAGAAACCGAAACTCGTTTGGACCTCTCGGTCGACAACACACCGCGCCGATACAAAACCCTCGTCGGAGAAACCTGCAAATGGCTGGAACGTCGGAGACATTCGCCGGAACCAAGTTTCACGTCGGAGTTCACGACGAGGGGTCGCTTAACCTCGTTCGGTATACTTTTTATTTCCCATCGTTCTACTTTCGTTTATTTAGTAACTACTGCAACAGATTAACAAACAAAAAAAAACATTAACAGTGGAGGATCAAAGGGTGGTTTACTGAAGTGAAGATCTAGGGTTTATATTTGGGGGAATCTTGTGCATTTGTGAATGTGCACATTAAATGACACAACTACCCCTCACATGACATGCACATGATCAACTTTAACTGGGAAAATAGACTGGGTTAGGCCCAAAGGGTAAAACGTGTTTGATTTTTAAACATAAAGGACAAAACTCGTCAAGTTTAAACATAAAGGACACCGCCTGCAAAGTGGCCTAAAGATAAAGGACAAAACTTGCAATTCACTCATTAGTATATTATAATATCTACAATATTTTAGGTTCCTAATATTTACACAGAGTTTATTAAAACTAATAATACAACAAAGAAAATTTGATACTTTTCCTAATACATATTTAATTATCTATACTATCTATTAAAGGAGCTTAGATGATGACCTCACTTTACTTACGTGTTAAATTCTTAGATATGCCACATTGGCTTCGCTGACATCATAATTCCAATTTATATTTATTATGATTAATTAATTAGTGATTTTTTAAGAGGAAATTTTTTAAAAAGATAGAGGTTTTGGCTCTAAATTCAAAATTCAAACAAAATACATATATAACATCCATTTCTCAATCAATTACGCCACATTTCCTCTTCTCTCTGGTGATTTTTAATCCTCTCTCTCTCAAAATACATATAAATCCTGGAGCTTCTATAAACATCATCCAGCACTCTCAAAAGTTCATCAAACAAGGTTATCTGTTAGGGCACAGTTCAATAAATTTCTACAGTCCATTTGTTTAACAGCGGCGATGAAGAGAAGCACCAGATCTTTCGTGCACAAGGTTCTCCGATCACGAAAACTATTGTTTGCTGATCAATACGAGGATGAAGATAAGTGTCTCAGAATTATATCTGTTTCTTTTTTCGATACTCAAGTCAACCAGTTTAATATTTTTTCGATCCAATCAATCTTCTTTGATTCAAGTTTCTCTCCAATCGATTCACGAATCTGGTATGATATCTTCATTCTTTGTAAATCTGTGAAACTCTGACCCATTTTGTTTGTTTTTTGTTTTTTTAAAAAGACTCAAAGGATGGTGATGGCGTTGCAAGAGTCCCCTAGTAAGACTTAAAGTTATGTTTGAATTGTTATGTGTTAATTGGTTATTGTTGGTGATAGAACTGTTTATGGACTTAGGCTTTACAATTTAGGGTTTCTAGCTTTTGCTGATGGGATAGGTTGAAATTGGTTATGATTATGAATATTTTTTGAAAAAAATTGATTTTTTTCTCTTTGTGATAATAGTATTTGGTATGTTACAGTAAAGTTTGTGTTAGGGCTTTGTTAATGTCAAATATTTACCAATTGGATTTTTTGCAAAGTTGCTTTAATCAATGTCTTTGACTGTGTTATCTAAGGTGCAAGGCACATAGGCCTCACTCATTTTTGTTTTACGTTAATGTTTGATTCTTCTTCTTCTTATTATTTATTTCTTCTTCTTTTTTGTTAAAAAAAAATTGGCTCGAAATGTATACAACTTCAGTGACAAGATGTATGCAGTTGTAAACAAGGACAAACCATATGAAGAGCCTGAATATTCTGTTGATGAAGAAGATTTCGTGAAGGTTCATGGCAATGATTTTGTAAGCCTTTTGTGTCAAAACTTATTCATGGTAAGCATGTGCCACAATCCTTTTAATATAATAATTTTGGCAGCAAATTGAACATGCAAATTGAATTTGCTAGCATTTCAATCTCCTTCACAACTCTGTTAATTTGTACATCTTTTTCGTTCTTTCCATAAGTAAATCAGGTTAGTGTTCCGATTGTTAATTTTAATATCTTTGATCGTTCTTTTTTATTTGTATTAATGATGTTTATATGTTTTTTTTTTGTATATAATTAACGGTGATTCTTTGTTGTTCTTAGTCTGTAAGTTAATCAGATTATTATTCTTTTGATTTTATGTTTTTTCCTATTATTTTATTTGTTGGTTAGACAGAAATCGCTAGACCTCTGGCTTGAAAAGGACTAAAGTGAAGAGCCGTAGTGTTAAATTCATCGTCATCAATAGGGAACGTAGAGAAACTAATATGGTAAGCATCTTCAACTCATGAAGTGTTTTGTTCATATGATTTTAAGTATACTACTATAACATTCAATGGTTTTTTATCGAGGAAATGACCTGCTTTGTCAGCTTTAATTGAGAACTAAGGGGCATGTCAATTCGACTGAAGATATATTCATCTATTATTGTGCTACTCAACTGATTGGTAAGTTATTTTACCTAAGAACTCATTAATTAAATCATTTTTAAGCACCAGAGTATAATTTAACTGATTTATGGGAATAATAGGTACAATATTCATGTTTTGTAACTTTGTTTTTGCTTTGGGTAGAGGGGGTGTTTGGATTTGCATAGATTGATAGCAACGGAAGGGTAAGAGAAATTCTTTTTGAAGGTAAAGACGAGAATTCCATTAGAACTGGATTTCCTAGCCATTTGGGAGTTGGATTCTTAAATCTTGAATATGGATACCTTTGTGAGATCATGAGTCACGATGGGCCACACAGGTGTTCGACATTTCTAATGTCCTGTTTTCAAGATGCAATTTGTGGTCAATCTTTCTTCAAGGTCTTGCTTAAGCCATCATGTTGTGATATGGTATGCATGTTCTTTTGTACATGTCAATTTTTTGTTCATATACGTTTTTTTGTTGTTCTAATTATACATTTTTAATGGCATTTTTGTAGTTGCAGCTGAATGATTTTGTCGATATCTATCTTCTTAGCAAAGTTGCTAAAGTCTGAGCCACACTATTTTTTGGTACACGTTCTTGGAAGGTGAAAATGTCAAAAGCAGTGGTCAACACTTTTAAAGTTAGCATTATTCTTCCAAAATGGCATTCAACTGAGCGTGCCAAAGAATGAACATCACAAACAGTTTGAAGATATTACACACTATTTTGTTTTCATTAACAAGGAAACCTTTAAATAATTTCAATTTTTATGTGGGTTCAAGTTTTTTATTTTCTCATTTAATTAACATCATTATGACAGTTATATGTTTTTCTAAATTTTAGTTTGAAAATGAAGGAGTGTAATAGATGTCTGCAAATGATGTTAATCAAATGGATGAAGATAATGTAACCTCCTTCACTTCCACTGTTAAGACCCGTGTAGTGAGGTGGCAGTCTCGGAGGATGGTAGAGGTAAGGTGGCTGGTTAGTGATTACATGCTCTACACTTTTGCTTTGCAAGATGCTAAAATGAAACTTAAATTTGAAGCATTTTACACCAGTGTTACACTTTATATTACTTGACAAGTGATTTTTACGTGTATTTATTTTTTAGCGCTTTTAAAGCGACAAAGGCTCAATGTGAGGGGCTTACTAAAAGCTTCTCCCGTTACTAAGGAGGAACCTCAACCATATATATTGATTACATCTGATGTGTTTCTCTTGCAGAGAAGTTACCATCATCTTTGACATACAAATCTCTGATGCATTTTCACATGTGGATATTAGCGTTTCACAAGCCAAAGCCAGGTTCTTAAATTTTTGTTCATCATGTTTTCTGTTTTCTGTGTAGAAGCATTCTTATCACCTGTTTTTAGTAGGTTATCTTAAAATAATGTCATTAAGTTTAGAGGTGCCATCTTTTATGATTTATCTTAATACAAGTCTATTCGAGTAGTTTTATAGCCCAGCAAGTCAAAGAGGTTGGATTTAAATATGAAGTAGATCATACAGGTTGAAATTTGTCCTAAGCAAATTTTAAATGCTTACACCCTTTTAAATTGTTTCATCAAAAAAGTAGATTATTGTTATATGATATAAATTTTGAGTGCATTTTGATACAACCTTTATAAATTTGAAAATATTTACAAAAAAGAGTTGGTGGGTCAACAAATACCAACTCAAGAAGTTTGACTTTGACCCATCTTATTTTACTACATTTATACCTTTTGGTTGAATGCGAATAGCTATTTTATATATTTGGTTTAATATCTTATTCCACATCCTTTTGATGTCAATATTTGTGGCAGGCTTAATCGCCATATTGAGCATATTCTTGGATGCATTAAATCGCTGCCTTCTACCAAGTTAAATGAGCCTGGGACTTCCGTTGCTCCACAACTTGAGTCCTTAGTCCAAAGAATATATGCTGAACCAGATCAATAGCGTATTCGATAGCTTATTTCAGTACACATGCACAAAGACCGAGTGAACATATAAGAGAACCACCATTACTATGCAAATGATTTTAGGTAAGAATGTTCTTAAACATATATTATTTTTTACCATAAAAGTAACAAAACATGTGAGTTGGGTCAAAATCCATTGAGGTTAAAATGTGACATAATTTGTTGCAGGTTGTAACACCTAATTTAGCTTACGTATTATTATATATATAATTAGTATTATTATATATAACCATAATCTTATGATTACATATAACTACATGTTCATAATTCAACAACTTTTTTCCGGACCAGGTTTCTGAGATGGTGGATTCAGTTTCTCAAAAGGAGTATCCGGAAGCTCGATTTTAGCCCGAATGGGGTGTGTACAATTGTTCGAGTTATCGATTTTAAGAACTCGCATGGTGTCACACCCTGGCTTTTGCGGAAGCGTGGGTTTATTTGGTGTGACTTCTTAATACCATAGCAACAATCACAACAATGCTATATGATAAAAACGTAAGATGTTCATCCATTAAAGTTGTTTAGAAAATGCATAACATATTGTTCTTTAAAAACATCAACCACCGAATATGTTACAAACCATGAATTGTTTAAAAGGAGTTCATAAGACTCGACAAACGACTACCAACAACACGAGGATTTGAGACATGCAACCCGTCCAGGAAGGAGTTACACTTCCCAAACCTATGTGTCACACCCCCAAAATCCACACGCGGAGTACCACCGCTAGGAGGCGTGACATGACCAGGATCAAGCCATCAATCATATCAAACTTAGCATTTAAGTGTAAAAGTAGAAAATGTATTTTATCGTGACATGACTGATGATCATAACCAAACATTATTTAAGTAGCGGAAGCATAATAATGAAAACCCAAAATAAGTTATAAGTTCAAATATCGTTCACGACCCGTATCCCACAACGACCTGCTCCTCCCTGTGCAAGCTCCATAATGTACCTAAGGTCCTGCAAGGCATGCAGCAGATAATCAACAACTAGTTGAGCGAGTTCACAGAAAATAAGTTTGTAATAGTAATGAGTATGTTCATCAAGTTGGGGGCTTCCCATGCATGTATGTACTAATGGTGGGGGTTTCCCATGCCTTGTATATATATTACTAGTGGGGGATTCCCACGTTTATCTTTACTAACGGGGGCTTCCCATTATGGTACTTATTAGACTATTTGTAACCATGTGTTCTTCTTAATCCGAGAACAGGAATACGTACAAGGTCACGTAGGATTTACGTGAGTGCCCTTCCCCGAGGACAGTGGTACGCGTGGGGTTTACGTAGGATTTACGTAAGTGTCCTTCCGACCCGGAAGACAGTAGTGGGTATTAGGTTACGTAGGATTTACGTAAGTGTCCTCCCGACCCGGGAGACAATGGTAGATACTAGTTTACATAGGTTTTACGTAAGTGTCCTGACTATCCTGAGGACGATGGTCTATAGTCTAGTGATTGCGTAAGTACGAGTAATCATTCCATATCAAACATTCCAACCCAATTCCCAACCCGGGAATCCCATGCCTTGGCTGTGTGAACTCACCTTGGTTTGCTCGGCAGATACACAAAAAGGGTTTCTTGAACTAAAGTGGTCAATCTCGTCCTAACAGGGTTACCACACAAGTCAGGTTTTGACTCAAGTATCGCACATATGTATCACATAGACTAGTAGGTAACGTGCACGTAATAATTATGACAAACACGTAACATAAGTTAACTGTCATAACATATCCAACTTGTGAAACTAGGAGTCGGTCCAATAACCTCCAGCCCAAATATCATAACAAATCAATAATACAATCTCGGCCCAATAAGATTAAACAGTCCAATAATAAGGTGCCCGTGCTCACAGTCTCGAGTCGAGACCAAGCGGTCTCGAGTTGGGCTGGTTCTGAAGTCTCGAGTCGCAACTAGGATGATCTCGAGTTGTCATGGTCCGGTCGAGACTACATGGTCTCGAGTCGCAACAGGACTCGCAACCGTGGTCTCGGCTTGTGCGGTTTGTGCCGGGAATGTGCGGTCTCGAGTCGAGACAGGGAGTTCTCGACTCGCAACCGTGTCGAGACTAGCAATTTGTAACAACTTTTCCTGATTTCATGCAGATCGGTTACAATTATCCAAGTTTCCAAACTTATCAGTTAACAAGTTTCCAAAACATTCATCTAGCATATTATCGATCAAACAAGCAATTCCATCACAGTTTCATATGAACCCTAATATGATAGCAGCATGAACAATAACTAATCGATTCAAACAATCTTTGTGACATGTAATTCATACAAACTCTAATCTTAGTTCAAGAACACAACTTAATAACATTCAATCAGATTAAACATAATGACCCCCTAACCGATCAATACTACAATTCGGATCTATAGAATAACATCCAAAGAGCATATTTCAAAGCACACGTATGAACCGATTACATGTATCCATTTAGTTCTCATACAACATGAACGATAACAATAGTTTAACAAGCATCATCAATCGGTTCTAGCTTATCATTATAAATACATTCTAACATGGAATCGTAACATCACGAAATCATAAAACAAGACACTAACCGAAAGATAGAGGGTGATCCGATTACAAGAAAGCTTCGGTGAGGAGGGTATGCTTGCCGTCAGTTTCGTGAGAGAAGAGGGATCAAGTAGGGTTTGAGTGTGTGAGGATGAAAAGTGTGGAATGGTTACAATTACCCTAGGTGTTGTGTATAAGGTGGGTGGGCCGAACCCATGCATGGGCCGCCCTTAAGAGTTCGGTCACAATCAATCCGGCCCAATGGCCTTGTGCGATTGATACATGTTGTGCGGTTCGGTTCGTGTAACATTCACATAACATACATACACACATAATGCACATAATAATAACATAACATTCATTAAATCAAGGTATCACATAGGCACGTAACGTTACATCAAAGTACAGAGGTCGGTTTGGAAATACGAGTTGTCACATTATCCCCAACTAAAAAGAAATTTCGTCCCGAAATTTGGTACGCACTCACTGAGGGAACTAGGTCAGTTGTATCGTTCACTGGTTTTCCTGGGGTGTCACATCCTCCCCCCGTTGATCTGGAATTTCGTCCCGAAATTCCGCAGTAGTAGCTTCAGCCTCAGTAGTGATTGCATTGGTTCCGAATAACTGGGGGTACTTTTCTGTCATCCTGTCTTCGCGTTCCCAGGTGTACTCTGGGCCACGTCTGGAGTTCCAACGAACTCGAACAAGAGGGATTCTCTTGTGTTTGAGGACCTTCACATCCCGGTCCGTGATTTCAACTGGCTCCTCGACGAACTGCAACCGCTCATCGATAGTGAGTTCCTTAAAAGGAACTATGAGGGTCTCATCTGACAGGCACTTCTTCAGATTCGACACGTGAAAGACGTTGTGAACTGCGCCGAGTTCAGCTGGTAAGTTTAGCTTGTAGGCTACCTTGCCTATTTTCTCTATGATCTCGAATGGTCCGACATACCGCGGATTTAGTTTGCCCCGTTTGCCAAAACGAACCACACCCTTCCAGGGTGAGACTTTGAGTAAAACCCGGTCCCCGACCTGAAATTCCAATGGCTTTCTACGCTTGTCCGCGTAGGCTTTCTAACGGTCGCGTGCTGCCGCCATGCGTTGTCGTATTTGTGCAATCTTTTCTGTGGCGTCCACTACGATCTCTGGACCCGTAATCTGACTATCTCCCACCTCTGCCCAACAGAGAGGTGACCGGCATTTACGTCCGTACAATGCCTCGAATGGAGCGGCTTGTATGCTGGTGTGATAACTGTTATTGTATGAGAACTCCACTAAAGGGAGATGCTTTTCCCAGCCGTTGCCGAAATCAATAACGCATGCCCTAAGCATGTCTTCAAGTGTTTGGATCGTTCGCTCAGACTGCCCATCCGTCTGAGGATGATATGCTGTGCTCATGTCTAACCGTGAGCCAAAGGATTTGTGCATCGCTTGCCATAGTTCTGATGTGAATCGTGCATCCCGATCTGAAATGATGGAAGTGGGCACCCCGTGCCTCGAAACAACTTCTTTGAGATAGATGTCTGCGAGAGTGGAGAACTTATCCATTTCCTTTATAGCCAGGAAGTGTGCAGACTTGGTGAGTCGATCCACGATCACCCATATGGTATCATTCCCACGCTGGGATCTGGGTAGGCCTGTAACGAAATCCATGGAAATTTCTTCCCATTTCCATTGCGGTATCGTGGGTTGCTGGAGTAGACCCGCTGGTTTCTGGTATTCAACCTTGACTCTCGCACAGGTCAAGCATTTGCTGACATAGGTAGCGATGTGGGCCTTCATGCTAGGCCACCAATAAGTAGTTCTGATGTCGTGGTACATCTTGTCCGACCCTGGATGTACCGAGTAGCGAGACTTGTGTGCTTCGTCCATCACAAGCTCTCGTAGACCGCCATAAAGTGGGACCCAAATACGCCCCGTTACATAGTAGGCGCCATCTGCCTTCTGTTCTAACCGCTGCCGTGAGCCGCGTAGGGCTTCAGCCCTGATGTTTCCTGGTTTCAATGCTTCTGCCTGAGCATCTCGTATCTGTGCAGGAAGGCTAGACTGAATCGTAAGCTGCAGCGCTCGCACGCGCCGAGGTAAAGTGTCTTTCCGACTGAGAGCGTCAGCCACAACATTGGCTTTGCCTGGGTGGTACTTGATGGCGCATTCGTAATCGTTTAGTAGTTCAACCCATCGTCGTTGACGCATGTTCAATTCCTTCTGTCTGAAGGTATGCTCGAGACTCCTGTGATCGGTGTAAATTGTGCACTTGGTACCGTACAGGTAGTGTCGCCATATCTTGAGCGCAAAAACAACAGCTCCCAGCTCTAAGTCGTGCGTCGTGTAATTCCGTTCATGAACCTTGAGTTGACGAGAAGCGTAGGCGATAACCTTATCCCGTTGCATCAATACACATCCAAGACCCTGGATGGATGCATCACAATATACTACGAAATCGTCCGTGCCCTCTGGCAATGAGAGGATAGGTGCACTGCAAAGTCTATCCTTTAAGTGCTGAAAAGCAGTTTCCTGCGTGTTGCCCCAACGGTAGGTGACACCCTTCTGTGTCAGTAGTGTGAGCGGCTGAGCAATCTTTGAAAAGTCTTTAATAAACCGTCTGTAGTAACCCGGCAAACCCAAGAATTGGCGTATTTCCGTTGGCGTACGTGGTGCAGGCAAGTTCCTGATCGAGTCTACCTTGGATGGATCGACATGGATCCCATCCTTGTTCACTACGTGGCCTAGGAAGTGGACTTCACGAAGCCAGAAGTCGCATTTCGAAAACTTAGCGTACAACTGTTCCTTCCGTAGGAGTTCCAGAATAAGGCGTAAATGCTGCTCGTGTTCCTCCTGACTCTTGGAGTAGATCAGAATGTCGTCGATGAAAACAATGACGAACTTGTCAAGATAGGGTTTGCACACCCTGTTCATAAGGTCCATAAATACAGCAGGCGCGTTCGTTAACCCGAACGACATGACAAGAAACTCGTAGTGGCCGTAGCGAGTTCTGAATGCAATTTTGGAGACGTCCTCATCCCGGACTCTCAGCTGATGATAACCTGACCTCAGGTCTATCTTCGAATAGTAGCACGACCCTTGCAACTGGTCGAATAAATCATCTATGCGTGGAAGAGGATAACGGTTCTTCACCGTCACCTTGTTGAGTTCCCTGTAGTCTATACACATCCTGAAGGTACCGTCCTTCTTTTTCACAAATAGTACTGGAGCTCCCCATGGCGAAGAGCTTGGACGAATGAAGCCCTTTTCCAAGAGCTCTTGTAGCTGCTTTGACAATTCTTCCAATTCTGATGGAGCTAGACGATATGGTGCGCGAGCTATGGGTGCTGCTCCTAGAGCGAGCTCGATTTGAAATTCGACCTGACGATGAGGCGGTAATCCAGGTAAATCTTCAGGAAACACCTGAGGGTAGTCGCGTACAACTGGAATATCCTCCAGTTTCTTTTCCTTCGCTGATGCATCTGAAACGAGTGCCAAGATTGCGGTGTGACCCTTCCGCAGACATTTCTGAGCCTTCAAGAAAGAGATGATGCCAACCACAGCACCACTCTTGTCGCCTTGGACTTCGAGAGGTTCTTGACCCGAACGGGGAATGCGAATAATCTTCTCGCTGCATAAGATCTCTGCCTGATGTTGGGATAACCAATCCATCCCTACGACGATGTCGAAACTTCCCAAGACTATGGGAATAAGGTCGATGGAGAAAGTTTGACCGGCTAAGACGATACTACAACCCCTGACTATCTGCGTGGCTTCTAAACTCTTACCATTAGCTAGTTCTACGACGTGTTTGGTGTTTAGGGGTGTTGGTGCACGTTTTAACAATTTACTGGCTTTCACAGAAATATAACTTGTATCCGCACCCGAATCAAATAATACAGTAACATAAATATCGTCAAGGAGAAACTTACCCATAACCACATTGGGATCGTGCATTGCGTCTCCTCGTCCTAGCACGAAAGCTCGACCCCTTGCCTCGTTGCCATTGTTGTTGTTGTTCCCACCGTTGTTGTGCCCGTTGCCCTGGTTATTGTTGTTGCGATTCCGGTTCTGGTTCAGTTGAGGACAATCGCGTTTGAAATGACCTTCAGCCCCACACTGGAAACATCCCCGGTTTCCACGCTGTGGCTGCTGCTGCTGTGGGTTCTGTGGAGCTGGTAGTTGCGGTTGCTGATTCTGATTTGCAGGCCGTGGGCTCCTACAGTCTTTGGCCTCGTGACCCATCTTGAGGCATCTTTGGCAACGACCCTTGTTGCACTGGCCGCTATGATGTCTGTTGCAGTTGTGACACTTGGGGTGAAACCCTTGATACCTTCTTTGTCTATGACCACCAGAGGATTGCTGACCAGGACTCTGGTAGTGGTCAGTCTTCTGTTGCTGAGCTTGAGACTGAACTGTTGCTGAACCTTTGCTAGAATCCCCATCCCACTTTCTTTTGTTGTCACTGGGTGTAGTGGGAGTAGCGGCTGAAGTGGTAGCACTGATGCGTTTGGGCAACTTGTTCTGTTCCACCGCCTGATCCGTGAGGCGATGAGCAAGACGCTGGATATCTTGAATGCTGTCAAGGTTAGCCGATGTAACATGGCTCTGAATTTCTGAGGCTAGACCCTTGAGGTACAACTCGATGCGCTTGATCGGAGGGTCTACCATGGTTGGGCACAAGATGGCCAGTTCGTTCGACCGTTTCGTGTAAGCTTCTATCTCTGACCCTGTCATTTTCAAGTGATAAAACTCATTCTCCAACTTGTGGATGTCATCACGCGTGCAGTATTCCCTTTTAATGAGTTCCTTGAAGTCGTTCCAGGGTGTGGCGTTAGCAGCTGCCAACCCTAAAATCTGAACTTGGGCGTTCCACCAAGTTAGTGCTATTCCTTCTAGCGTGTCCGTGGCGTATTTCACCCTGCGAGCCTCAGGGCATTCACACATCTCGAACACAGACTCGAGCTCTTCAAACCAGTGGAGGAGTCCCACTGCCCCCTCTGTGCCGCTGAAAGTACTTGGACGACAGTCCTGAAGTTCTTAAAGGTGCAAGCTTGCTGCTGCGCTGGTTGACCTATTGTGTACGAATAGGGCAAAGTTTAAATACAAGGGCTAGTTTAGGAATGTAGGATCTAAAGATCCTAGTGTCTGCTATAACCACAGGATATACCTCCTGCTTGTGCGGCTGCAAGTGCCGCAGCAACTTGAGCTTGAACGAGAGCCTCTAGCTGGGCTTGAGTCATGTTAATTCGTCCAGACATGATCTTCATCGTAAAAGTAGCGTAAGTGAGAATGGTTCGCGAGTAGGGCGATGACAGAAAAGTGTAAGCACGTAGGTATTCTCATGTAGTAAAGTCATGTGTATCTAGTGTACTACGAGCAAAGTTCTATATAGTTCTAGCAAGCAGGTAATAAACATAAACCTTATTACCTAGAATGTCGAGTCTTGCACGTGGAGCGAAGCGTCGTTGTGGATCGTTGAGAGCACTGTTCTGGTTATAGTCTGGTTTTAATAAAAATGTTTTCCCATATTAAAACCAAGTTCTCTATAACCAATGGCTCTGATACCAATCTGTCACACCCCCAAAATCCACACGCGGAGTACCACCGCTAGGAGGCGTGACATGACCAGGATCAAGCCATCAATCATATCAAACATAGCATTTAAGTGTAAAAGTAGAAAATGTATTTCATCGTGACATGACTGATGATCATAACCAAACATTATTTAAGTAGCGGAAGCATAATAATGAAAACCTAAAATAAGTTATAAGTTCAAATATCGTTCACGACCCGTATCCCACAACGACCTGCTCCTCCCTGTGCAAGCTCCATAATGTACCTAAGGTCCTGCAAGGCATGCAGCAGATAATCAACAACTAGTTGAGCGAGTTCACAGAAAATAAGTTCGTAATAGTAATGAGTATGTTCATCAAGTTGGGGGCTTACCATGCATGTATGTACTAATGGTGGGGGTTTCCCATGCCTTGTATATATATTACTAGTGGGGGATTCCCACGTTTATCTTTACTAACTGGGGCTTCCCATTATGGTACTTACTAGACTATTTGTAACCATGTGTTCTTCTTAATCCGAGAATAGGAATACGTACAAGGTCACGTAGGATTTACGTGAGTGCCCTTCCCCGAGGACAGTGGTACGCGTGGGGTTTACGTAGGATTTACGTAAGTGTCCTTTCGACCCGGAAGACAGTAGTGGGTATTAGGTTACGTAGGATTTACGTAAGTGTCCTCCCGACCCGGGAGACAATGGTAGATACTAGTTTACGTAGGTTTTACGTAAGTGTCCTGACTATCCTGAGGACGATGGTCTATAGTCTAGTGATTGCGTAAGTACGAGTAATCATTCCATATCAAACATTCCAACCCAATTCCCAACCCGGGAATCCCATGCCTTGGCTGTGTGAACTCACCTTGGTTTGCTCGGCAGATACACAAAAAGGGTTTTTTGAACTAAAGTGGTCAATCTCGTCCTAACAGGGTTACCACACAAGTCAGGTTTTGACTCAAGTATCGCACATATGTATCACATAGACTAGTAGGTAACGTGCACGTAATAATCATGACAAACACGTAACATATGTGACACCCCAGGAAAATCAGTGAACAATACAGTATACCTAGCTTCCTCAGTGAGTGCATACCAAATTTCGGGACGAAATTTCCAATTAGTTGGGGATAATGTGACAACTCGAACTTTAGACCTATCGTTGTGTAACGTACGTGAACGTGTTATGATTTCACGAGCTTTGATGCTAATGAATGTTATGATGTTATGTGTCTTATGTGTATGTATGTTATGTGTTGCACGAGCCCAAACCACACACTAAAACCCGATCGCACAAGGCTAACCGGTCACACAAGCCCATTTCGGGCCACACCTTGTTCGCGGATCCATTAGGCAGCCGAGTGGGCTCGGCCCACTCCCCACTCGCAAACACAAAACCTTTTGGTAAGGGTTTGATTTCTCTCATTGTTACAATTTTCATAACACACACACAACCCTAGACCTTCTCTCTCTCTCTCTCGGCTTACCTAGAACCCGACGGCGAACAACTTAGAGGATCGGAGATCTTGCTCTTCCATTCGGCTCACTTTTCTTGTATTTGATCCTATCTCCCGGTTAGTATGTTATCCATTGATGTGTGTTGTATATGCTCGGTGTGTTGATGATGATTTGGTATGATGTTATGACTCTATGTTTAGGTTAAACGGATTAGAGTTGCATGATAATACACTAGGGCCGATTAGATTATGTTGATTATGCTTGGTCCTCGGATTGATGGTCATGATGATAAATATAATCAGATTTTGTATGAATGATAACCGACTAGGTTGCATGTTAGTATGAGGATATGATTCGGTTTAGGTTTGTTTGATAATCCGATTATTTGTTTTGGATGCTGTTATGAACATGCTAAATGATGATTTGAAGGTGTTATGAATATGATTGGATGATGAATAAATGTTGATTTGATCTATTTCCGAAACTGCCTAAGTGTTAGCTTGAATCACGGAATAATTGTTGCATAAATTATGGAAACAAGTTACACATCCGGTTGCGACATAGACTGCGAGTCGAAACCTCACAATCACGACTCGAGACCACACAACGACACCAGCCGGAACCATGGTTGCGAGTCCCGTTGCGACTCGTAACCGGACCATGACGAGCCGAGACCACCTGTTGCGACTCGTAACCAGCGGTTGCGACTCGTAATCCCTTGTTGCGACTCGAGATCGCCGGTTGCGACTCGAGACTAGCTATGCACGTACACTGTTTTGGGCCTATATTGTCACGGGCCCAATCAATTGGGCCAAATAATTGGATTCGTGCGATTGACTGCTAATTGGACTTATGACTGTTATGTTATTGGACTGCTTATCTGGTTGGGCCGATATGTTATTTGGGTTGTTTGTATTTCGGGCTTAGACATTGGATCGCACATGAATGTTAATGCTATGCTCTTACCTGTTCACATGCATACGTGATAGTAACGTGTTAACATATGTGATGCACACGTGTATTACCTTAGTCAAAACCTGACTTGTATAATAACCATGATAGGACGTGGTTGACCTTTTACTTGCTACCTGTACTCTTTGTGTATCTGCCGAGCAAACCAAGGTGAGTTCACACAGCCAAGGCATGGGATTCCCGGGTTGGGAATTGGGTTGGATATGTTGATATTGAAAGAGTTACTCGTACTTACGCATTCACTAGACTATAGACCATCGTCCTCAGGGTAGTCAGGACACGTTACGTAAAGCCTACGTAACCCAGCATTTGCCATTTGTCTCCCGGGTCGGGAGGACACGTTACGTAAAGCCTACGTAACCCAATACCTTCTACTGTCTTCCGGGTCGGAAGGACACGCTGCGTAAAGCCTACGTAGCCCCCACGCATACCACTGTCCTCGGGGAAGGGCACGTCACGTAAAGCCTACGTGACCCAGTACGTATTCCTGTTCTCGGTAAAGAAGAACACATGGTTGGAAGTTAGTCTAGTAAGTACCACTAATGAGAAGCCCTCATTAGTAAGGATAAACGTGGGAAGCCCCCACCGGTAATATAAACACAAGGTTTGGGAAGCCCCCACCTTTAGTACGCACTAGTATGGGAAGCCCCCACTAGTTATGCTTATGCACTATATTATGAACTTACTTTCTGTGAACTCGCTCAACTAGTTTGTTGATTATTTGCTGCATGCCTTGCAGGACCTTAGGTACATTATGGAGCTTGTACAGGGAGGAGTAGGTCGTTGTGGGATTTGGATCATGAACGATATTTGAACTTATAACTATTTCGAGATTACATTACTATGCTTCCGCTACTTAAACAATGTTTGGTTTTGAAACATCAGTCATGTCATGATGAATTACATTAATTACTTTTATTATGAAAAGCTATGTTTGATATGATTGATGGCTTGATCCTGGTCAGTCACGCTCCCAAGCGGTGGTACTCCGCGGGTGGATTTTGGGGGTGTGACAGATTGGTATCAGAGCCATTGGTTATAGAGAACTTGGTTTTAATATGGGGAAAACGTTTTTATTAAAACCAGACTATAACCAGAACAGTGCTCTCAACGATCCACAACGACGCTTCGCTCCACGTGCAAGACTCGACATCCTTGGTAATAAGGTTTATGTTATTGCCTGTTTGCTAGAACTGCTTAGAACTTTGCTCTCATTACGCTTAGATACACATGATACTATAGCATGAGAAACCCTACGTGCTTACACTTTTCTGTCATCGCCCTACTCGCGAACCACTCTCATTTACGTTACTTTTACTATGAAGATCATGTCTGGACGAATCAACATGACACAAGCCCAGCTAGAGGCTCTCGTTCAAGCTCAAGTTGCTGCGGCAGTTGCAGCAGCTCAAGCAGGTAGTATATCCTGCAGTATAGGCACACACTAGGATCTTTAGATCCTACATTAACTCTCGTATTTAACTTCGTCCTATTCGTACACAATAGGTCAGCCAGCGCAGCAAGTTTGCACCTTTAAGAACTTCATGGACTGTCGTCCAAATTCTTTCAGCGGCACCGAGGGGGCAGTGGGACTCCTCCATTGGTTTGAAAAGCTAGAATCAGTATTCGAAATGTGCGAGTGCCCTGAGGCTCGCAAGGTCAAGTTTGCCACCGGCACCTTGGAAGGAATCGCGCTAACCTGGTGGAACGCGCAGGTGCAAATTCTTGGGTTGGCAGCTGCTAACGCCACACCCTGGAACAATTTTAAGGAACTCATCAAGCGTGAGTATTGCACGCGTGAAGATATTCATAAGCTGGAAGACGAGCTGTATAACCTGAAAATGGTTGGATCAGAGATTGAAGCGTATACTAAACGGTCGAATGAGCTGGCCGTTCTGTGTCCAACTATGGTGGACCCTCCGTACAAGCGCATCGAGATGTATCTCAAGGGGTTGGCACCAGAAATCCAGAGCCATGTTACCTCGGCTAATCTTGACAACATCCAGGAAATTCAGCGTCTC
The DNA here is from genome assembly GCF_002127325.2 of Helianthus annuus. Classification (NCBI taxonomy): domain Eukaryota; kingdom Viridiplantae; phylum Streptophyta; class Magnoliopsida; order Asterales; family Asteraceae; genus Helianthus; species Helianthus annuus. The sequence continues at coordinate 96,862,995 of NC_035449.2, read as the reverse complement.
GCTCATCGCATCACCGACCAGGCAGTGGATCAGAATAAACTGCCTAAGCGCGTCAACGCTACTACTACAGTCACTCCTTCAGCTACTCCTGCTACTACTAGCGACAGCAAAAGAAAGTGGGAAGGAGATTCTAGTAAAGGTTCAGCGACTGTTCAGCCACAAGCTCAGCAGCAGAAGATTGACCACTATCAGAGTCCCAGTCAGCAATCCTCTGGTGGTCACAGACAGAGGAGATATCAGGGAAGTCAACCTAAGTGCTACAATTGCCACAGACATCACAATGGCCCGTGTAACAAGGGTCGTTGTCAAAGGTGTCTTAAGATGGGTCACGAGGCCAAAGACTGTAGGAGTCCACGGCCTGCGAATCAGAATCAACAGCCTCAGCAACCAGCTCCACAAAACCATCAGCAGCAGCATCAGCCACAGCGTGGAAACCGGGGATGTTTTCAGTGTGGGGCTGAAGGTCATTACAAACGCGATTGCCCTCAATTAAACCAGAACCAGAACCGCAACAACAACCAGGGCAACGGAAATAACAACAACGACAATGAAGCTCGTGGTCGTGCATTCGTACTAGGTCGAGGCGACGCAGTGAACGATCCCAATGTGGTTATGGGTAAGTTTCTCCTCGACAATATTTACGTTACTGTTTTGTTTGATTCGGGTGCGGATACAAGCTATATGTCTGTGAAAATGTGTCAACTGCTAAAACGTACACCAACACTTTTACCCACCAAACATGTAGTAGAGTTAGCTAACGGTAAAAGTCTAGAAGCCACGCACGTAGTTCAGGGTTGTAATCTTATCCTAGTTGGCCAAGCCTTCTCTATTGATCTCATTCCCATAGTTTTGGGTAGTTTCGACGTCGTGATTGGGATGGATTGGTTATCCCAACACCAGGCAGAAATCTTATGCAGCGAGAAGATAATTCGTATTCCTCGTTCGGGTCAGGAACCTCTTGAAGTTCAAGGCGACAAGAGTGGTGCTGTGGTTGGCATCATCTCTTTCTTGAAGGCTCAGAAATGTTTACGCAAGGGGCACACTGCCATTCTGGCACTCGTTACAGACGCTTCAGCAAAGGAAAAGAAATTGGAGGATATTCCAATTGTACGCGATTACCCTCAGGTGTTTCCTGAAGACTTACCCGGCTTACCGCCTCATCGTCAGGTCGAATTTCAAATCGAGCTCGCTCCAGGAGCAGCACCCATAGCTCGCGCACCATATCGTCTAGCTCCATCAGAATTGGAGGAACTATCAAAGCAGCTACAAGAGCTCTTGGAAAAGGGTTTCATTCGTCCAAGCTCTTCGCCTTGGGGAGCTCCAGTACTATTCGTGAAAAAGAAAGACGGTACGTTCAGGATGTGCATCGACTACCGTGAACTCAACAAGGTGACGGTGAAGAACCGTTATCCTCTTCCACGCATCGACGACTTATTCGATCAGTTGCAAGGGTCATGTTACTATTCGAAGATAGACTTGAGGTCTGGTTATCATCAGCTGAGAGTCCGGGATGAGGACGTCTCCAAGACAGCCTTCAGAACTCGTTATGGCCACTACGAGTTTCTTGTCATGCCGTTCGGGTTAACGAACGCGCCTGCTGTATTTATGGACCTTATGAACAGGGTGTGCAAACCCTACCTAGACAAGTTCGTCATAGTATTCATCGACGACATTCTGATTTACTCCAAGAGTCAGGAGGAACACGAGCAGCATCTCCGTCTTATTTTGGAACTCCTTCGGAAGGAACAGCTGTACGCTAAACTTTCTAAATGCGACTTCTGGCTTCGTGAAGTCCACTTCTTAGGCCATGTAGTGAACAAGGATGGGATCCATGTCGATCCATCCTAGGTAGACTCGATCAGAAACTGGCCTGCACCACGAACGCCAACGGAAATACGCCAATTCTTGGGTTTGGCAGGTTACTACAGACGGTTTATCAAGGATTTCTCAAAGATCGCGCAACCGCTTACGCTACTGACACAGAAGGGTGTAGTTTATCGATGGGGAGAGCCCCAGGAGACAGCTTTTCAACACTTAAAGGATAGACTTTGCAGTGCACCTATCCTCTCATTGCCAGAGGGCACCGATGACTTCGTAGTATATTGTGACGCATCAATACAGGGTCTGGGTTGCGTATTGATGCAGCGGGATAAAGTTATTGCCTACGCCTCTCGTCAACTAAAGGTTCATGAACGGAACTACACGACGCACGATTTATAGCTGGGAGCTGTTGTTTTCGCGCTTAAGATATGGCGACACTACTTGTACGGTACCAGGTGCACGATTTACACCGATCACAGGAGTCTCGAGCATATCCTTAAGCAGAAGGATTTGAACATGCGTCAACGAAGATGGGTCGAGTTACTGAACGACTACGAATGCGCTATCAAGTATCATCCAGGCAAGGCCAACGTTGTGGCCGATGCCCTCAGCCGGAAAGACACTTTACCACGGCGCGTGCGAGCGCTACAGCTTACGATTCAGTCTAGCCTTCCAGCACAGATACGAAATGCCCAGGTAGAAGCATTGAAACCAGAAAACGTCAAAGCTGAAGCCTTACGCGGCTCACGACAACAAATGGAACAGAAGGCAGACGGCGCCTACTATGTAACGGGGCGTATTTGGGTCCCACTTTATGGCAGTCTACGCGAACTTGTGATGGACGAAGCACACAAGTCCCGCTACTCAGTACATCCAGGGTCGGATAAAATGTACCACGACATTAGCACTACATATTGGTGGCCTAGCATGAAGGCCCACATCGCTACGTACGTTGGAAAATGCTTGACCTGTGCGAGAGTCAAGGTGGAATATCAGAAACCAGCTGGCCTACTTCAACAGCCTAAGATACCGCAATGGAAATGGGAAGAAATTTCCATGGATTTCGTTACAGGCCTACCTAGATCCCAGCGTGGGAATGATACCATATGGGTGATCGTGGATCGACTCACCAAGTCTGCACACTTCCTACCTATAAAGGAAACGGATAAGTTCTCCACTCTCGCAGACGTCTATCTTAAAGAAGTTGTTTCGAGGCACGGGGTGCCCACATCTATCATTTCGGATCGCGATGCACGATTCACGTCAGAACAATGGCAAGCGATGCACAAATCTTTCGGCTCAAGGTTAGACATGAGCACAGCATATCATCCTCAGACGGATGGGCAGTCTGAGCGAACGATTCAAACACTTGAAGATATGCTTAGGGCATGCGTTATCGATTTCGGCAACGGCTGGGAAAAGCATCTCCCTTTGGTGGAGTTCTCGTATAATAATAGTTATCACACAAGCATCCAAGCCGCTCCATTCGAGGCATTGTACGGGCGTAAATGCCGGTCACCTCTCTGTTGGGCAGAGGTGGGGGATAGTCAGATTACGGGTCCAGAGATCGTAGTGGACGCCACAGAAAAGGTTGCACAAATACGACAACGCATGGCGGCAGCACGCGACCGTCAGAAAGCCTACGCGGACAAGCGTAGAAAACCTTTGGAATTTCAGGTCGGGGACCGGGTTTTATTGAAAGTCTCACCCTGGAAGGGTGTGGTTCGTTTTGGCAAACGGGGCAAACTGAATCCGCGGTACGTCGGACCGTTCGAAATCATTGAGAAGATAGGCAAAGTAGCCTACAAGTTGAACCTACCAGCTGAACTCGGGGCAGTTCACAATGTCTTTCATGTATCGAACCTAAAGAAGTGCCTATCAGATGAAAACCTCATCATTCCTTTCAAAGAACTCACTATCGACGAGCGGTTGCAGTTCGTCGAGGAACCAGTAGAAATCACGGACCGGGATGTGAAGGTCCTCAAACACAAGAGAATCCCTCTTGTTCGAGTTCGTTGGAACTCCAAACGTGGCCCAGAGTACACCTGGGAACGCGAAGACAGGATGACAGAAAAGTACCCCCAGTTATTCGAAACCAATGCTACCACTACTGAGGCTGAAGCTACTACTTCGGAATTTCGGGACGAAATTCCAGATCAACGGGGGGAGGATGTGACACCCCAGGAAAATCAGTGAACAATACAGTTTACCTAGCTTCCTCAGCGAGTGCATACCAAATTTCGGGACGAAATTTCCAATTAGTTGGGGATAATGTGACAACTCGAACTTTAGACCTATCGTTGTGTAACGTACGTGAACGTGTTATGATTTTACGAGCTTTGATGCTAATGAATGTTATGATGTTATGTGTCTTATGTGTATGTATGTTATGTGTTGCACGAGCCCAAACCACACACTAAAACCCGATCGCACAAGGCTAACCGGTCACACAAGCCCATCTCGGGCCACACCTTGTTCGCGGATCCATTAGGCAGCCGAGTGGGCTCGGCCCACTCCCCACTCGCAAACACAAAACTTTTTGGTAAGGGTTTGATTTCTCTCATTGTTACAATTTTCATAACACACACACAACCCTAGACCTTCTCTCTCTCTCTCTCTCGGCTTACCTAGAACCCGACGGCGAACAACTTAGAGGATCGGAGATCTTGCTCTTCCATTCGGCTCACTTTTCTTGTGTTTGATCCTATCTCCCGGTTAGTATGTTATCCATTGATGTGTGTTGTATATGCTCGGTGTGTTGATGATGATTTGGTATGATGTTATGACTCTATGTTTAGGTTAAACGGATTAGAGTTGCATGATAATACACTAGGGCCGATTAGATTATGTTGATTATGCTTGGTCCTCGGATTGATGGTCATGATGATAAATATAATCAGATTTTGTATGAATGATAACCGACTAGGTTGCATGTTAGTATGAGGATATGATTCGGTTTAGGTTTGTTTGATAATCCGATTATTTGTTTTGGATGCTGTTATGAACATGCTAAATGATGATTTGAAGGTGTTATGAATATGATTGGATGATGAATAAATGTTGATTTGATCTATTTCCGAAACTGCCAAAGTGTTAGCTTGAATCACGGAATAATTGTTGCATAAATTATGGAAACAAGTTACACATCCGGTTGCGACATAGACTGCGAGTCGAAACCTCACAATCACGACTCGAGACCACACAACGACACCAGCCGGAACCATGGTTGCGAGTCCCGTTGCGACTCGTAACCGGACCATGACGAGCCGAGACCACCTGTTGCGACTCGTAACCAGCGGTTGCGACTCGTAATCCCTTGTTGCGACTCGAGATCGCCGGTTGCGACTCGAGACTAGCTATGCACGTACACTGTTTTGGGCCTATATTGTCACGGGCCCAATCAATTGGGCCAAATAATTGGATTCGTGCGATTGACTGCTAATTGGACTTATGACTGTTATGTTATTGGACTGCTTATCTGGTTGGGCCGATATGTTATTTGGGCTGTTTGTATTTCGGGCTTAGACATTGGATCACACATGAATGTTAATGCTATGCTCTTACCTGTTCACATGCATACGTGATAGTAACGTGTTAACATATGTGATGCACACGTGTATTACCTTAGTCAAAACCTGACTTGTATAATAACCATGATAGGACGTGGTTGACCTTTTACTTGCTACCTGTACTCTTTGTGTATCTGCCGAGCAAACCAAGGTGAGTTCACACAGCCAAGGCATGGGATTCCCGGGTTGGGAATTGGGTTGGATATGTTGATATTGAAAGAGTTACTCGTACTTACGCATTCACTAGACTATAAACCATCGTCCTCAGGGTAGTCAGGACACGTTACGTAAAGCCTACGTAACCCAGTATTTGCCATTTGTCTCCCGGGTCGGGAGGACACGTTACGTAAAGCCTACATAACCCAATACCTTCTACTGTCTTCCGGGTCGGAAGGACACGCTGCGTAAAGCCTACGTAGCCCCCACGCGTACCACTGTCCTCGGGGAAGGGCACGTCACGTAAAGCCTACGTGACCCAGTACGTATTCCTGTTCTCGGTAAAGAAGAACACATGGTTGGAAGTTAGTCTAGTAAGTACCACTAATGAGAAGCCCTCATTAGTAAGGATAAACATGGGAAGCCCCCACCGGTAATATAAACACAAGGTTTGGGAAGCCCCCACCTTTAGTACGCACTAGTATGGGAAGCCCCCACTAGTTATGCTTATGCACTATATTATGAACTTACTTTCTGTGAACTCGCTCAACTAGTTTGTTGATTATTTGCTGCATGCCTTGCAGGACCTTAGGTACATTATGGAGCTTGTATAGGGAGGAGTAGGTCGTTGTGGGATTTGGATCATGAACGATATTTGAACTTATAACTATTTCGAGATTACATTACTATGCTTCCGCTACTTAAACAATGTTTGGTTTTGAAACATCAGTCATGTCATGATGAATTACATTAATTACTTTTATTATGAAAAGCTATGTTTGATATGATTGATGGCTTGATCCTGGTCAGTCACGCTCCCAAGCGGTGGTACTCCGCGGGTGGATTTTGGGGGTGTGACAACATAAGTTAACTGTCATAACATATCCAACTTGTGAAACTAGGAGTCGGTCCAATAACCTCCGGCCCAAATATCATAACAAATCAATAATACAATCTCGGCCCAATAAGATTAAACAGTCCAATAATAAGGTGCCCGTGCTCACAGTCTCGAGTCGAGACCAAGCGGTCTCGAGTTGGGCTGGTTCTGAAGTCTCGAGTCGCAACTAGGATGATCTCGAGTTGTCATGGTCCGGTCGAGACTACACGGTCTCGAGTCGCAACAGGACTCGCAACCGTGGTCTCGGCTTGTGCGGTTTGTGCCGGGAATGTGCGGTCTCGAGTCGAGACAGGGAGTTCTCGACTCGCAACCGTGTCGAGACTAGCAATTTGTAACAACTTTTCCTGATTTCATGCAGATCGGTTACAATTATCCAAGTTTCCAAACTTATCAGTTAACAAGTTTCCAAAACATTCATCTAGCATATTATCGATCAAACAAGCAATTCCATCACAGTTTCATATGAACCCTAATATGATAGCAGCATGAACAATAACTAATCGATTCAAACAATCTTTGTGACATGTAATTCATACAAACTCTAATCTTAGTTCAAGAACACAACTTAATAACATTCAATCAGATTAAACATAATGACCCCCTAACCGATCAATACTACAATTCGGATCTATAGAATAACATCCAAAGAGCATATTTCAAAGCACACGTATGAACCGATTACATGTATCCATTTAGTTCTCATACAACATGAACGATAACAATAGTTTAACAAGCATCATCAATCGGTTCTAGCTTATCATTATAAATACATTCTAACATGGAATCGTAACATCACGAAATCATAAAACAAGACACTAACCGAAAGATAGAGGGTGATCCGATTACAAGAAAGCTTCGGTGAGGAGGGTATGCTTGCCGTCAGTTTCGTGAGAGAAGAGGGATCAAGTAGGGTTTGAGTGTGTGAGGATGAAAAGTGTGGAATGGTTACAATTACCCTAGGTGTTGTGTATAAGGTGGGTGGGCCGAACCCATGCATGGGCCGCCCTTAAGAGTTCGGTCACAATCAATCCGGCCCAATGGCCTTGTGCGATTGATACATGTTGTGCGGTTCGGTTCGTGTAACATTCACATAACATACATACACACATAATGCACATAATAATAACATAACATTCATTAAATCAAGGTATCACATAGGCACGTAACGTTACATCAAAGTACAGAGGTCGGTTTGGAAATACGAGTTGTCACACTATGACCCTGGATGACATCCTTATTTAATACGCAGCTAATCATGTATCACTTGCCAGATCCAAATTAATTCCCTGAAATACATGTAGTTTAAAAAGTCAATAAAAAGTTGAGCGAGTTCATGTGTAAGTCTGTGTGTATAAACCGTTTAATATGTCTGTAAGTAAAAATAGTCCCTGGTATGTAGCAATAAGGAAAAACTGATCACCATTGGGTTGCAAAGCCAATAGTATATGTGAATGATGCAGAAAGACTCAAACCTAGCAAATTTGTCTCCGGTATGAAGACATAGTCACCACTATGGGCCCCCGGCCTCATGGGTGTGAGCTCGCTACACCCAAATAGATCTATCACTCATGTCCCGTGGTCCTACTATGAGGATTAATGGCCTTAAGTGTCATGCCCACCACTCACTTGATCGCGTAATAAAAACCCTCCTTAAGCTAACAATACCATGTATAAAATGTCTGAAATAAATTGTAAACATGTATTCCACCCCCGAAGTATAAAACCGAAAACAGTAAAGGAATACGGGGTCATGAACTCACCGTAGTGCGTCTTGACTCGAATCTTAACTCTTTCCGCTACACGACAACCTACAATGTACTAATGTCTATTAGACGAACGGATCGTGCCTTGGCTTAGAGTTTGGTGTTTTGAGTTATGTCACTTTGGTATTATCTTGTTAAAATAATAATAATTATTTTAAATTAAATAGCGTTCTTAGAAAAATAGTTAGACAACTATTTCGTATCTATTTTTCTCGAATATTTTACTAAGTGTTCGGATTTTCGGAAAATTTCGCCATAGTCTCCTTTGTAAATAGAGGTGTCCATGCTTAATTAGCATATCATTTTCTTTAACGTATATCCCGTAGTTCATTTTCAATAATCAAACCGACATATAGACATACAAAACATTACTTACATTATTTCAGCTTTATTACTCAAAACCGGACTGTTTTCGAGGATTTTTATAAAATAGTTATCCTTTTCCAAAAATTCTCAAATTTTTACAGAAGGTTCCATGTTCCAGAATTTTTTATGTAAAAATATCAGAGTCCAGTTCATTACCTATATTTTATAAAAAATCATTTTCCCGACGGCAATCAGATTTGTTACTTTCTGATTGCAGTTTACGGAATAATTCACTAAAAATTAACCGTAAGTCCGATTGACGAAATTCTAGTTGGAGGATCATCCTGACAACGGTGACCATCCCCTGTAAAAATTCCATGAGTTGATTCTACTCAGGTTTCAAGTTATGACTCTGAAAACAACACGCTTTTTCTGCAGTAAAAATGCAGCTTGAGCTGCTGTCTAAAAACAGTCTTTTAAAAATAGTAAACAATCTCGAAAAATTACGATTCCAGTGCCATTTGTTTAGTTATTCCAAAATACACATTTTAGGCTTCAGAAAATCAGTTTTTCGATTTAAAACGGTCCAGTTACAGCTTGTTGAAGTTGGCTGTAAATACAACTCAGCAAGCTGTTTGCATTGTAGAAGTTACTAAAAACGCATCAACAAAGACCCTAACCATGGTTTATCGATCATTTAATGTTCAACCCTCAATCATGTTTTAACCAACCCTAAACCAACCAGATTTCAACTTCACACAAACTTTTTATATAGGGTTTTCATGCAGAATTTCATGTTCATCTTTTTTAGTGTTCATTTTCTTGCGTTACTCGATTATCATCATCCTACTAAATATTATGACCAAGAACAAGATGAAACAATGGTGTGAAGGAACTTACTACTAGCACAAGGCTAGGGTGAAAATCTTAGGGAAGATGATGGTGAGAAAAAAAGTATGGTGAAATGACTAGAACAAGCTCTCTTGAAGTTCCTTCAACCTTGCAACTTCCTTGGATCCTCTTGAAGCTTGAATGGACTTGTATAATGGAGAAGATGAAGATGGTTGAAGTGGGGAGGGGGTGTTCGGTTATATGAACCGAATGGGAGAGAGAGAGAGAGAGTGGGTTTGTGTGTGAGTTTAGTTAAAATGATGAAGTTTATTGGAGTTTTAAAGATACAAATCTCATATTCATCATTATAGTAGAGTTTGGCCCAATCAACACACACTAGGACCATGATTAAGTATCTAAGTAAAATATTTCAGAGATTTTATAGATATGGTGGGCCCAAGGGGGCTGGAAATCGGGTGGGGGGGGTAAAATGAAAATTTTTGTTAACTAATAGGTATTAAATTAGAAGGTATTTTCTAGAATAGTGGGTGTATGTCATGTTTATATAGTGTATGGGGGGTTTTTGTGACCGTAATTAATTAAGAATGATAAAATAATATTTCTGACAATATTTTGGTGTCCCGGGTAATGTCTGGTTGTTCGGTTACGTATCGTTCCGTTAAAGCGTTTAATTGTACAGTATAGTGTCTTTTGTGCATCTTTTTGTAACGAAATTAATTTCCAACACTTAGGAAAGCGTTCAGGACCATTTAGTCAATACTCTGTAAAATACGAGTGTGTTAAAAGCTGAATTGTTACTGAAAATGCAGAATTCTTGTACTTAAAATGAGTTTTAGGCACTTTCCGGCACTCAAACTATCACCTAGTGACATAGTCTTATGGTCCTCACTTCCTTACACTCCATACTGGTGTAGTGTTTTATCTCTGGCCCATACTGGCCTAAAAATAGTATCTGTCTAAGTGCTGGCATTGTCAGCATGTGTCTGAGTTATCCGCTCACTATGCTAACTGTGCTTTGTGCATCAGGTTTGTCACTAAGAGTCTGTATGAAATAAATGGAGTGACTGTATGTAAAGAATGCACATGTATGTATATGACATAAATCTGTAAGCAGTTTAAAGCATCAGATGTAATCAAGCACAATCATTAAGCACATAATTAGGGTTAATTAATTTGTACAGTACCTGTAATTATGCGGGTTGTCACATTCTCCCCCGGTTAAGAAAATTTCGTCCCGAAATTTTAAGTTCTACTTCTAGTTGCAGGGGTCTTGGGGAATAAATGCGGGTACTTGGCCTTCATGCGGTCCTCACGTTCCCACGTGAACTCTGGGCCGTGTCGTGCATTCCACTGAACTTTGACGAGTTTGACACTACTCCGGCGTGTCTTATTAACTTTCCAATCCGTAACTTCAACCGGTTCTTCAACAAAGTGGAGTGTGTCGTCGATATGAACCTCGTCAGCAGGAATGACAACTGTCTCTTGAGTTGGACTCTTTTTCAGATTCGATACGTGGAATGTATCATGAACGCCATTACGTTCCGCAGGTAAGTCTAATTTGTATGCTACAAGCCTAATCCTTTGCAGAATTCTGAAAGGACCAATGTAACGCGGATTCAACTTCCCACGCTTTCCAAAGCGTGCCACACCCTTCCAGGGTGAAACCTTTAACAAAACCATATCCCCAACTTGAAACTCTAAAGATTTCCTCCTTTGGTTTGCATAGCCTTTCTGTCTGTCGCGAGCCGCCTCGATGCGTTTTCGAATCTGCGCAATCTTGTCTGTCGTTTCTTGGACGATTTCGGGACCAACCAGCTGTCTATCACCCGCATCAGCCCAGCATAGCGGTGATCGACACTTACGTCCATAAAGAGCTTCAAATGGCGCGGCTCCAATACTGGTGTGGTAGCTGTTGTTGTACGAAAATTCGACCAAGGGTAAGTGTTTGTCCCAGCTACCACCCAGGTCCATTACGCATGCTCTCAGCATATCTTCCAATGTTTGAATCGTTCGTTCACTCTGGCCATCCGTTTGTGGGTGAAACGTTGTACTCAGGTTTAACTGAGAACCAAATGCTTCTTGGAAGGACTGCCAAATCCTTGATACGAAGCATCCATCTCTATCAGAGATAATTGAGAGAGGCACTCCATGACGTGCAACAATCTCCCTCATGTATATTTCAGCAAGTTTACTCGTGTTGTCCTTCTCCTTGATTGGCAGGAAGTGCGCAGACTTTGTTAGGCGGTCTACTATTACCCAAATTGTATCATGGCCCTTGGGCGTCTTTGGCAATTTCGTTATGAAGTCCATGGAAATCTGTTCCCATTTCCATTGGGGTATTACAGGTTGTTGCAGGAGACCTGAAGGTTTCTGGTACCCGGCTTTGACCTTGGCGCAAGTTAAACATTTGCCGACATATACTACAACATCGCTTTTCATCCTAGGCCACCAATAGAAATCCTTAAGATCTTACATTTTATCCGCTCCTGGATGAATCGAGTATCATGACTTGTGAGCCTCATCGAATATAACCTTTCTCAATCCTCCAAACAGAGGAACCCAAATTCGATTCATGAAACACAATGTTCCTTCCTTGTTTGGCACTAACTGTTTCTCCATCCCACGAAGATACTCATCCTCGATATTCCTTTCTTTCAAGGCCTCTCTCTGCGCGGCACGAATGCGCAACGAGAGGTCTGTCTGGACAATCATTTCCAAGGCCCTGACCCTTATGGGCTTAATCCTTTCTTTTCGACTTAGGGCGTCAGCAACCACATTCGCCTTTCCTGGGTGATACTTAATTTCACAGTCGTAGTCGTTCAACAGCTCAACCCAACGTCTCTGTCTCATGTTAAGTTCCTTTTGATCAAAAATGTGCTGTAAACTCTTGTGATCAGTGAAGATTGTACATCTTGTTCCATACAGATAGTGTCGCCAGATCTTCAATGCGAACACTACGGCGCCTAACTCCAAGTCATGCGTGGTGTAGTTCTTCTCATGTACTTTCAGCTAGCGCGAAGCATAAGCTATAACTTTCTGTCGCTGCATCAACACGCAACCTAAACCCTGACGCGAGGCGTCACAATATACCACGAAGTCATCCGTGCCTTCAGGTAGAGCTAGAATCGGTGCGTCACAGAATTTGTTCTTCAACAACTGAAACGCTTCTTCTTGTTTGTCGCTCCAATCAAACTTCTTGTCTTTCTGAGTGAGTGCAGTCAGAGGTTGAGGGATTTTGGAAAAATCCTTAATGAATCTTCGATAATACCCAGCCAAACCTAAGAATTGTCGAATCTCGGTTGGTGTTTTCGGAGTCTCCCAGCTCTTGATTGCCTCGATCTTTGTGGGATCCACATGGATTCCACTTCCATTAACCACATGTCCAAGAAACTGGACTTCGCGTAACCAAAACTCACATTTCGAGAACTTAGCGTACAACTTCTCCTTCTTAAGCAGCTCTAGAATAGCTCTCAAATGTTGCTCGTGTTCTTCCTTCGTCTTCGAGTAGATCAAAATATCATCAATGAATACGATTACCAACTTGTTGAGGTACGGCTTGCAGACTCTGTTCATCAAGTCCATGAAAACTGCTGGAGCGTTTGTCAACCTAAACGGCATCACCAGAAACTCGTAATGTCCATATCGAGTTCTAAAAGCAGTCTTGGGGATACTTTCCTCTTGTATCCTCAGTTGATGGTAACCTGATCTTAGGTCGATCTTTGAGTAAAAACTCGAACTTTGTAGTTGATCGAACAGGTCATCGATCCTTGGCAAAGGATATTTATTCTTGACAGTCAACTTGTTGAGCTCGCGGTAGTCTATACACATACGAAAACTACCATCCTTCTTCTTAACGAACAAAACTGGAGCTCCCCAAGGTGAGAAGCTTGGTCTGATGAATCCCTTATCTAACAGCTCTTGGAGTTGTGTCGACAGCTCTTGCATCTCTGAAGGTGCAAGTCGATAAGGTGCCTTAGCCACAGGCGCGGCGCCTGGAACTAAGTCAATGTGAAATTCGACTTGTCTTGGAGGCGGCAATCCTGGCAAGTCTTCTGGAAAGGCTTCAGGATATTCCCTTACGACAGGAATGTCTTCGATCTTTGGCTCAGCAGTCTCCTTATCAACGATATGTGCCAAGAAGGCAACACATCCTTTCTTCAAACACTTCCTAGCTTTCAAGCAGCTAATGATCCTCAATGGCGTATCGCGCTTTTCTCCATGAACTACAATCGTCTCTCCATCAGCCATTGGGATGCGGATGGTGTTTTCGTGACAAACCACCTCGGCTTTGTTGCTAGACAGCCAATCCATCCCTATTACCACGTCGAAGCTTCCCAACTCGACGGGCAGTAGGTCTAGCATAAATTCGTGTCCTCCCAGTTCTATCATGCATCCCCTGATAACTTCACTCGTTTCCACTAGTTTCCCATTCGCCAATTCAATAGAGTACGGAATGTCTAACTTACTAGCAGCTAACCCAAGCATGTTCTTAAATTCTAACGATACGAAACTATAATCGGCACCAGTATCAAAAAGAACAGACGTATAGCATTGATTTATAGGGAACGTACCAGTGACAACATTCGGATCTTGGCGCGCTTCCCTCGCACCAATGTTAAAAACTCGGCCTTGCGCTTGATTTAGCTTTGGGCATTCCCTTTTGAAGTGCCTAACGTCCCCACAGTTGAAGCATCCTGGCCCTCGGCCATTCCCATTACCATTCCCGCCTCGATTTCCGTTTGTTCCCCGGTTACCAGCTTGATTCGGGGCATTCCCACGATTTCCGTTTCCCCCGTTATTCCCTTGCGGCCTGTTTCCATTACCACGGTTGTTGTTATTGTAACCCCTTTGACCACCTTGGCCTGATCCAACCCAACACGTCTCCTTCGAATGGCCCGTCTTCCCGCAAGATTCGCATTTCCTGAGTCGGCACGGGCCGGGATGATGGAACTGACATGTACCACACTTGGGCAGAGTGCCCATATAACCCTTCCCTCTGTTTTCATCACCAGTCTTGGCCCTGGTCGGTGTGTTTGATTCACTTTTCTTGCTATCGCTGCTGGTTCCTTGCTTGAAGTTGGAAAACTTGCGTTTGTTTTCTCCTGACGACTCCACATGAGTCTCCTTCTTTTTCTGATCATCCTTTGAAAACTTGTTTAGCCTGATGGCTTCTTCAGTTAGTGAGATGCTTAAGTCAATGGCTTCAGTAATGGTTGCCGGCTTTGACGTTGTGACCATGCTCATAATTTGAGGTGCTAACCCCCAGATGAAACGTTCGATACACTTGAATTCAGGCGTGACCATGTACGGCACCACATGGGACAGATCATGAAACCTTTGAACATACTCAGCGATTTTTAGACCTTCCATCCTTAAGTTCCAAAATTCCGTTTCCAATCTCTGGATCTCAGCCCTGGAGCAATACTTCTTGCGCATCAGCTCTTTCAAATCAGCCCAAGTCATGGCGTACGCTGCAGCCTCTCCTAAGGTTTGAACTTGGAGATTCCACCATGATAGGGCACCATCAGTAAACAGCCCAGTGATGTATGTAACTTGTTGCCCCGGTGCACATTTGCTCATTCTTATGGTCGTCTCCGTCTTTTCAGTCCAACGGGTAAAAGCCACGGCTCCTCCAGTGCCATCAAAGTTTTGCGGCTTGCAATCTAAGAATTGCTTGAAACTACACCCTGTACATGCAATGTCATTTATAGGAATTATTAGCAGTCGCACAAGAATCATCTAAATATAGTGTAATGTGTCTCCTATGACTGATCATTACCATTCGGAGGGTTGTTGTTGTTATTGTTCTAAATGTTTCCGCTTGAGTCTCCTTGAGAAGCAGCATATTGCGCAATTGCGGCAGCTATGATTCCTTGCAGTTCTGCCTGGTTAGTCGGCATGCGTGCGTCGCGTCGTGGAGGCATTTTCTAGAGGATGTTCCATATTGGTCATGTCATAGTAAGTATAATAATCATACGTATACATAGTAACATTCATCATTCACATAGCATCTCATGTCATAACCATAACACCAATAATTTTAACAAAACATGTAACGAGAATACTGCGACTGTGCTTTCATATAAATAAACCACAATACAATGTTTGTAAGTTTTCCCAAAAAGTATCATACAACCCAAGAGACTAAGGGTCACAATGCCCTTGTTTGAAATGTCTACCAAATACAACTAACAAAATCACATATCCATAGTCATGATGTCAAAAGTGGTCCTCAAAAATGTTGTAAGTCTGGCTCGATCGTTGTCTTCTCGTCAAAATAGTCAGTACCTGCAATAAATCAAAAGTGGCTATGCCGATGGCAACGGAGGAGGTGAGAAACGAGAGAAAATCAATCGGCGCAACTGCACCAAGTCCTCCTCAAGTGCATAGGCAAAACGCAACACGAAAGCAACCTGTTGATCGAGAGGGAGGAAACGAACATCTGAATCCTGAGATGATGCAAAAGGAGTGTGAGATGCTGAAAACAGGGTCTGACAGGGGCAGGGAGGATGTGGAGCTCTCCCCAACTCCTGGACATACCGCCTCAAGGCGTCCTGCTGTAACTGCAGTGACGTGAGCGTGTCCTCTATAGAGTATCCGACATGGAAGGGATGATAAGGGTCGGATACTGGCATAACGTGGGGTGATGACCATAGAAATGGCTCACCCATCGGGGCTGAAACTGGATGTGTAGTGTGTGGGGTAAATGCATCCTGTGAAGTGGTATGGGGAAACTGAGGCGTGAAAGGTGCAGTAGATGACACGGGTGGAACAAAATCAGGATAAGGAATCTGTGGTAAGAACTGGCTATCCCCTGGCATGAATGGGGTGTGGCCGAAAGGCTGACTCGACGATCCCTCCCCAGGTTGGGGCGGAGGAATGTCCTGAAGGAAAGTGATCGGAAGGTCGGTACGATGGGCATCAGATGTGGGTGGAGGAAACACCGGAATATCGAGGGGTGCGGAAATAGGTACGGTAGGGGGAGTGACTGGGACTACATACGAAGGGTAGTCATCCTCTTCAATCCACCCATTGCTGGTGTTAGCGTATCTCGGGTCAATGTGGGTAGCAAACGGTGCAAGGTCATCAAAAATCGCCATGGGGTCGGGTATGGGTGCTATATCTGGGATCTTAACGGCTGGTGGTGCAACGACGGGTGCATCAGTGACTGGAACAGGGTCAAGGGCAAGAATGGGCTCTGCAACGACTGGAGCGGGCTGATGATCAGCAGGTATAACAGGAATCTGATCATCTGGGAGAACAGGAGCCTCAGCAGGCTGCTCCAACTCCATCTCCTCATCACCGTCAACACGAGCAATGTAATCGAATCCCAACAGTGGGACAAAGGAAGCTATCGACACAAAAGAACCTGAGGCGGACGAATCAGAATGAACCTCCATATCAGGAAGTTCAACCATGGGAACAATGGGATCAACAACTGGGATATCAACAGGTGGAACACCGTCCTCCACCGGGGCCCCACCATCCTGGTCTCCCTCCGAGGGACCCTCGATGAGTAGGTCGATGTCACCATCGGGTAACGCGTCGAGAGGTTGTTCCTCAAAGGGAACTGCAGCGAAGGGGAGAGGGGCAGGGATTGGAACAAGGGGTAGGTCCTCTCCTGGTGGGCCGTCAGCTAGGGGTGCGTCATCTCCGAAGATCGGTAGGGCAAATGGATGAAAATCGTCTTCATCGGTGCTCGTGGTGTCTGAGGTGTAAACTCCCGAGTCGGTGGCCATCTCGTCATCAGAGGTGAAGGCCATCAGGTCACTCGCGTTGGATACTCCACTACCAGATGATGCCATGGTGTCTGTAACACAACCACAACATTTGCACACAAATAAGGTAAGCATGTAAACAAATAACAATGAAATCATGTACGCATCCTAGTCTTCCCAAGCTATCCCACCCAATCTCTAAGACTGAATTCCCTAGTCTCTCAGACTAACTCCCTGGCCTCTAAGACCAACCTCCCAGTCTCTAAGACTCAAATTTTCCCCAGACTCTAAGGTTAAACTTCCCCAATCTCTAAGATTGAGCCCCTCAGTCTCTAAGACTGAAACCTCCCTCAGTCTCTAAGACTGATACAAAAATTTTGAAAAGTGTATTTGTGCCCTTTTTGTTTGTAAAAATGTTGGTGCCCTGGATCTGGACTTTTAGTGTATGCAAAAGTAAAAACGTTTGAAAACATTTTCGTGAGAGCCCTAGTGATCATAGTCTAGACTCGAGAAGGAATCCTAGTTCGTCATGATCGAGGCTCTGATACCAAGCTGTCACACCCTGGCTTTTGCGGAAGCGTGGGTTTATTTGGTGTGACTTCTTAATACCATAGCAACAATCACAACAATGCTATATGATAAAAACGTAAGATGTTCATCCATTAAAGTTGTTTAGAAAATGCATAACATATTGTTCTTTAAAAACATCAACCACCGAATACGTTACAAACCATGAATTGTTTAAAAGGAGTTCATAAGACTCGACAAACGACTACCAACAACACGAGGATTTGAGACATGCAACCCGTCCAGGAAGGAGTTACACTTCCCAAACCTATGACCCTAGATGACATCCTTATTTAATACGCAGCTAATCATGCATCACTTGCCAGATCCAAATTAATTCCCTGAAATACATGTAGTTTAAAAAGTCAACAAAAAGTTGAGCGAGTTCATGTGTAAGTCTGTGTGTATAAACCGTTTAATATGTCTGTAAGTAAAAATAGTCCCTGGTATGTAGCAATAAGGAAAAACTGATCACCATTGGGTTGCAAAGCCAATAGTATATATGAATGATGCAGGAAGACTCAAACCTAGCAAATTTGTCTCCGGTATGAAGACATAGTCACCACTATGGGCCCCCGGCCTCATGGGTGTGGGCTCGCTACACCCAAATAGATCTATCACTCATGTCCCGTGGTCCTACTATGAGGATTAATGGCCTTAAGTGTCATGCCCACCACTCACTTGATCGCGTAATAAAAACCCTCCTTAAGCTAACAATACCATGTATAAAATGTCTGAAATAAATTGTAAACAGGTATTCCACCCCCGAAGTATAAAATCGAAAACAGTAAAGGAATAGGGGGTCATGAACTCACGGTAGTGCGTCTTGACTCGAATCTTAACTCTTTCCGCTACACGACAACCTACAACGTACTAATGTCTATTAGACGAACGGGCCGTGCCTTGGCTTAGAGTTTGGTGTTTTGAGTTATGACACTTTGGTATTATCTTGTTAAAATAATAATAATTATTTTAACTTAAATAGCGTTCTTAGAAAAATAGTTAGACAACTATTTCGTATCTATTTTTCTAGAATATTTTACTAAGTGTTCGGATTTTCGGAAAATTTCGCCATAGTCTCCTTTGTAAATAGAGGTGTCCATGCTTAATTAGCATATCATTTTCTTTTACGTATATCCCGTAGTTCATTTTCAATAATCAAACCGACATATAGACATACAAAGCTTTATTACTCAAAACCGGAGTGTTTTCGAGGATTTTTATAAAATAGTTATCCTTTTCCAAAATTTCTCAAATTTTTACAGAAGGTTCCATGTGTTCCAAAATTTATTATGTAAAAATATCAGAGTCCAGTCCATCACCTATATTTTATAGAAAATCATTTTCCCGACTGCAATCAGATTTGTTACTTTCTGATTGCAGTTTACGGAATAATTTACTAAAAATTAACCGTAAGTCCGATTGACGAAATTCCAGTTGGAGGATCATCCTAACAACGCTTACCATCCCCTGTAAAAATTCCATGAGTTGATTCTACTCAGGTTTCAAGTTATGACTCCGAAAACAACACGCTTTTTCTGCAGTAAAAATGCAGCTTGAGCTTCTGTCCAAAAACAGTCTTTTAAAAATAGTAAACGATCTCAAAAAATTATGATTCCAGTGCCATTTGTTTAGTTATTCCAAAATACACATTTTAGGCTTTAGAAAATCAGTTTTTCGATTTAAAACGGTCTAGTTACAGCTTGTTGAAGTTGGCTGTAAATACAACTCAGCAAGCTGTTTACCTTGTAGAAGTTACTAAAAACGCATCAACAAAGACCCTAACCATGGTTTATCGATGATTTAATGTTCAACCCTAAATCACGCTTTAACCAACCCTAAACCAACCAGATTTCAACTTCACACAAACTTTTTATATAGGGTTTTCATGCAGAATTTCATGTTCATCTTTTTTAGTGTTCATTTACTTGCGTTACTCGATTATCATCATCCTACTAAATATTATGACCAAGAACAAGATGAAACAATGGTGTGAAGGAACTTACTACTAGCACAAGGCTAGGGTGAAAATCTTAGGGAAGATGATGGTGAGAAAAAAAGTATGGTGAAATGACTAGAACAAGCTCTCTTGAAGTTCCTTCAACCTTGCAACTTCCTTGGATCCTCTTGAAGCTTGAATGGACTTGAATAATGGAGAAGATGAAGATGGTTGAAGTGGGGAGGGGGTGTTCGGTTATATGAACCGAATGGGAGGGAAAGAGAGTGGGTTTGTGTGCGAGTTTAGTTAAAATGATGAAGTTTATTGGAGTTTTAAAGATACAAATCTCATATTCATCATTATAGTAGAGTTTGGCCCAATCAACACACCCTAGGACCATGATTAAGTATCTAAGTAAAATATTTAAGAGATTTTATAGATATGGTGGGCCCAAGGGGGCTGGAAATCGGTTGGGGGGGGGGGGTAAAATGAAAATTTTTGTTAACTAATAGGTATTAAATTAGAAGGTTAAGGGTATTTTCTAGAATAGTGGGTGTATGTCATGTTTATATAGTGTATGGGGGTTTTTGTGACCGTAATTAATTAAGAATGATAAAATAATATTTCTGACAATATTTTGGTGTCCCGGTTAATGTCTGGTTGTTCGGTTACGTATCGTTCCGTTAAAGCGTTTAATTGTACTGTATAGTGTCTTTTGTGCATCTTTTTGTAACGAAATTAATTTCCAACACTTAGGAAAGCGTTCAGGACCATTTAGTCAATACTATGTAAAATACGAGTGTGTTAAAAGCTGAATTGTTACTGAAAATGCAGAATTCTTGTACTTAAAATGAGTTTTAGGCACTTTCCGGCACTCAAACTATCACCTAGTGACATAGTCTTATGGTCCTCACTTCC
The DNA here is from genome assembly GCF_002127325.2 of Helianthus annuus. Taxonomy (NCBI): domain Eukaryota; kingdom Viridiplantae; phylum Streptophyta; class Magnoliopsida; order Asterales; family Asteraceae; genus Helianthus; species Helianthus annuus. Next base: position 96,842,488 of record NC_035449.2, on the reverse strand, counting down.
TTACACTCCATACTGGTGTAGTGTTTTATCTCTGGCCCATACTGGCCTAAAAATAGTATCTGTCTAAGTGCTGGCATTGTCAGCATGTGTCTGAGTTATCCGCTCACTGTGCTAACTGTGCTTTGTGCATCAGGTTTGTCACTAAGAGTCTGTATGAAATAAATGGAGTGACTGTATGTAAAGAATGCACATGTATGTATATGACATAAATCTGTAAGCAGTTTAAAGCGTCAGATGTAATCAAGCACAGTCATTAAGCACATAATTAGGGTTAATTAATTTGTACAGTACCTGTAATTATGCGGGTTGTCACACATGGACCTTTTAAGTGGGAGCTTCGTCAAGCTACCAATCAGGCATGGATTCATGTGAAAAATGTTTCTGGTCAAATTTTGGTAAATGATTTCGATCATATCTTGGTTTTTTCATGTGAGAATTTCATTAGAAGTTAAAGATACAATTTTTTTTATTGATTTATTGAATCTTTTAATAAATTATAGAAGTTTTGATGTCAGATTCTTGTGAAATTTGGCAGAGTTGCATACTTCTGCCATCAAAAGTCTTGAGTGGTCTACATACTGTCTTTATCATTGTTTTATTAAGATATGTAACTAAACGTAAACAATTTAAATGATATATTTAATCTGTTTTTTAGTATTTAATTTCGATCGTTATTAAACTTACCCGTGTGTTCACACGGGTCTTACTACTTATTATTGTCTTTATCAACCCACAAGCCCATTCTGAAAGTTAATTGGGTCAATAACATTTATTGAATTATTGAATTGTGTTATTGTTCAATTTTAGCTTTACTGAATTGGAATATTTACAACCTAAACTGAATAGGCCTTTTATTGAATTATACAATAACAATTGACCTTTACTGAATTTTACTCTAACAAGGTGTCAAAAAAATTAAGGTCATATATAAGAAGTTATTAGACAACATAAAATTAGGTCATGCTTTGATTTTAGACAAAATATTATCAATTACTTACCTTATTTTCTATATCAAACATGTACACTAAAATAAACTGTCTTTAACATTGTTTTATAAAGACATGTAACTAAACACAAAGAATTTAAATAATATATTATAATATGTTTTTTAGTATTTGATTCCGATCGTTATTAAACAAACCCGTGTATTCACACGGGTGTACAACTAGGAAAAGTTATAAAAAGGTGATTATAATGTGAAAATCAAGGAAAAAGATGATGGATTAACTAGGAAAAAAATCTATTTTAAAAGAGTGAGTAGAAAATATCAGATTTGAAATGGGTAGAAAATATGATAATTATAACTTTGAAAACTTGATTTGACCTAAAAGTCCATAACCGGTACGTATTAATCTAACTTATAATAAGAGAAAAGTGCTCGGATAGTCTCTGTGTTTTGTCCATTTTTCACATTTAGTCCTTAACTTTCTAAAATTACAGCTATACTCCCCAACTTTTGCAATTTTGTTCCCGGATAGTCCTTGGCGCGGATGAAGGTTAGTTTTTTGTGTTAAGTGGATCTAAAATGACCAAAATACCCTTACTATTAAAAATCACAATAAATATTAAAAAATCTAATTTATTATTTTAAAGAAAAATAAGCCCCTCCTTTTACCTATCCCTAACCCACCCCCACCCCTCCCCCTTTCTCTCCTCTTTCTTTGTCTGAAACAATCAAACCAGTGAACCACCACCACCACCATACTTCCCCACCACCACCACCATACTTCACCACCACCATCACAATAAACCCTCCACACCTCACCCATAAAATCGCCGCTGTCACATCCTCCACAAACCCCCGCCGCCTCCCAGTTTTTTGTATAACATCGGTCAAGTCAAGCTCCTTCAATGGCGGTTCTTTCGAGCTCTCTTCTTCCTGATTCCAGTATGATCATCGATCTCCATTATAATTCAACCGCATCTTCTTCTATTGCGCCTATCGGTTATCGGATTCGTGTCGATTTAAGCCGCTTACTGTTAGGTTATTAAGTTCTGATCGGCGATCAATATGTGTACACATCAGATGCCAGGCTCAGTCGGATCCGCGATCGGTGTTGAATTCGTCTCGCGTTTTTGCACTTCAGATGCTTAAGACCTCTGCTGCCGGAAGTGAGATTTTTATTATTGTCTCGTGTTCCTCGGTTATGGATGTCACACGATCATCCTCCTAAATGTAATTGAGCTTGTAAGGGGAGGAGGGGTGGTCACTAGTGACAGATTTCTATCACTCCCACTATCCAATCAAATCATGCCATGTCATCACCCAATATTCTATCACTAGTGATAGAAATGTAGGAGGGGTAGTATCACTAGTGATGGAATTCTATCACTCCCAATTTTTTTTTAATTTTCATTTTAAAATTAGAAATTAACAATAAAACACTAAAATATAAATTTCATTAAACTTAAAAAATAAATTACATAGCAAAATAAAAAAAACAACTAAACAATGGAAAAAAAACTAAATGGGTGGCATCTCCCAACCCCACTTTGCGCAAATCTTGCGCTTTTGTTGAATGACAATTGACTTAAACGGTCAAAAAATCAAACGGTCATCTCATTCTTCAACGTGTGATGTGTTTAACGCGTTTAACTTATAACGCATTGTTTGATGATCGGCGGCGATGTTCCGTTAAAGTTTCACGCGTTATAGGGGTGGTATAACGGACCACCCCGTGTCCTCTAAGTAATGAATATTAGTAACAAAATTTTAGTAACAGTGTCTTGATATAAGTTTTGTGTTATTGTATTTGTAAGCATAAACCAATAAAGCTCACAGTCGCAGTTAAATTTTGAAGCGGTGAAAATGACAGTAAGATATTCGCAAATCATGTATTCATGGATAGAACTAGAGCAGTTCAGTTGACCCATTGCCCACCGATTGTTGGCGGAAAAAAGAACCAAAAAGCTCAACCGATGATTGTCGGAAGACGTGCGGGTTGCAGGTTTAAGGTGGTAGCTGGTGGAAACAAGGGGTTACATGTTTGGGGTGGTGGCCGGTGGAAACGAGGTGTTGCAGGTTTGAAGTGGTGGTTATGGTGAATGTGACTGTGGGTCCGAAAGGTGGAGATGGTGGTGGTGAAAGGTGGAGATGGTGGTGGTGGTGAAGAGTGGGGAAGATGAGGTAGGCGGGGTTGGTGGTGGGTCCCACACTCCCACATAAATTATTTAATATTAATTATTTATTTTTTTTAACTTTTTAGGTATTAATTGAACAGTAGGGGTATTTTGGTAATTTTACATCCACTTAACAACAAAAACTAACCCCCATATGTGCCAGGGACTATCCAGGAACGAAATTGCAAAGTTGAAGACTATAGCTGTAATTTTAGAAAGTTGAGGACTAAAGGTGAATAATAGACAAACCACATGGACTATCCAAGCATTTTTCTCTTATAATAAAGGATTCCAATAATGCTACATAGCAATCTATCCTTTAATTTAATAAGAGTTAATTGCCAAAATCGTCCCTGAGGTTTGGGTACGTTTGCCATTTTCGTCCAAAATGACACTTTTGTACCAAATTGCCCCCCAACGTTTGTAACTTTTTGCCATTTTCATCCAAACCACTAACTTAGTTTATTTTTTCTGTTAAGTTGAGGATATATGGATGAAACTGGCAAATATAAAACCACAGGGACAATTTTGGCAATTTATTCAAACCCTTTTTAATTTCCTTTATTTAATTATTTTTGTTACATATATAATTTGGAGTTAATTACATAGTTAGTCCCTATGGTTTGCCAAAGTAACATACTTAGGTACTAATAGTTCAAAATCACAATCTAGGGTATTAACTTTTCATTTTGTAACGTTTGGAGGTATTAACGTTATTTGTAGGTTTAAAATCACATTCTGTTAGTACCTAAGTATGTTATTTTGTGCAAACCACATGGACTAATTGTGACAACCCGAACTCTCAAGGTTAAAACGTTCTGTTCTTGTATAATTCTGTTAAACTTAATTGCATGATAACTGATTAATTAACGCTTTGGGCCGCACATGTTTTGGGCCACATGTACACATTCTAAAAACCCTACACTATATCGGCCCATAACATTGAACATCCGAGCCCAATACACACTTTTGGTATACCAGGATCTCGGTCCAGCCTTGTAGCCCAAAGAAACTTCTTGACCGTCGGCACACTTGTGTTTTTCTTAGCACTATATCTAAATGTTACGTAACTTCCTTATGCCTCACAATTTCATAATACAACAACCCCTATTCCTTCCCTGTTGTGCAACGGTAGAACCCCCCTGGATTTGCGGCTACAGGAGACTTCTTTCCCCCCCTCACTTAGAAGCAGTAACCTTCCAGCAATAGGTTAGTGTAATATCTTTATGTCTTGAATCAAGTTTTTGTGTTATGCATGCCTAGTGTACCGATACATGATTATTATAATTGACTATGTTCGTTTTTGATGTGTATGTATGCATGTTTACGTAGTAGTCCTTGTTGATGAATATTAGGGTGCATGATAGTGTAAATTCTTGGTTTGGAATTGGCACGTTAATCTGATGGGATTGGGAATATGTGCATGGGTATAAACTATAGGGGTTTCGGGTTAGTAAGTCAGGTAACGATCGTTGGTTCAAGGAGCGTTATGTATTTGTTTATATGTGCTGATTTGATGGGATCGAAACCTATTTGAACAAAGGATTAGGCTGGCTAATTAGATGATTTCTTGGTTATGAAGAACTGATTTGTTAAGCAAGAGGTAACTGTTATGAACCAACCTGAAGGAATGATTGATTTGTGCTAGAATCAGGTTAACAAGGTTATGTGAAACTAGGAGATTGATTGCTCAATATGTCCAACTAATGCAATTCGTACGTGGTCAGTAATATGATGGGGCCGATGGACTTGAAGGGCTGCGTAGCCCATTAAGATGTGGCTGCCAAGCCCACTCCGTTATATTTGTTTGATAATGTTAATTACCCATGATCAAGTAACTCACCAATTTCATGAAATATGTCAGTGGGCAGTAGAATTGTATTATGGATATGAGAGTTATCATATGTGTTATTAAGTGTGCCTCATATGTTTATTTGGACTTCATGGTTTAGTGAGTTGTCTAAGTGGGCCGCGCCCCTCTTCTTTTGTATCAGTATTGGGCCTCGGCCCAACCGGCCACACATAGGAAATCAGGCCACCCCATACATGGACCGGGTAATATGGTTGGGTAGCATTTGTGTTGTGTGATAGTTATTTGGGCCGCATAAAGTGGCTGTGGTACACGGATAAGGTTTGGGACACATGTGTTACTTCACTGTATCTGGTAATTGAAACAATTGATTGAGCATGATAGTTGTTTCAAATTAATTTAATATGTATGTGTGTTGAATTAAGTGAACAGATAGTTAAAGTATTAGACTATTATATGTGTGTATGTTAAATCAATAATGATTTGATGAATTATTTGATGTAATACAAGTTGGTTGTGAGTCTATTGTCTCGAACATACAGTAAGGATAAATAACTGTGTGTTGTGTGTTACTGCCTGCCAAAAAGTATTACATTAGACATCAGATTGTTTGGACATTAAGGTATTGCAAAACCCTACTCGCGTACTCACTATTATGACATTATACCTTAGGTCGCGAGTAACGGACTTAACATTTATTTAACGTTAGAAGTACATTATCAAACTGAGCACTCTAAGGTGAGTTCATCTCTCTTGAGCATGTGTCCCGGTGGTTGGGACAGTCAGTGGGTATCCTGGGGAGGGATAAGTCTTTTGGGTAAAAACGGGAATGTTGGATAATATACTCATCCTATCACCTTTAAAGTCCCCCCGTGTTGTTTGGTTACCTGAGGGGTAACATGGTATTAGTTAGTAGCGCTACTTAGGTTTGGCAACCTCACCCCGTACCTTGGAGGACGGGTGTTGAACTTATGACCTAGTCATGAGTAATGCTTTGATAGGAGCATTGGAGAAAGGGCAATGTAAATCAGGAGCCGTCTTGTATTCCGGGTATTATCAACATTACTTTCGGATTTAAATTCAATGGATTAAATTAAACACTTGGTAACCAACGTTTTCGTAAAACTATGAACTCACCAGCGTTGTCTGATACACTTGTTGCATGCTCGCAGGTCGTTAGATGTCTGGGATTTGGAACTTGCTGTCTGGAGTAACTGGAGTGGTCATGGGTCGACTGGAGGGATTCATGTGAATGAACTATTGATATCATACATTGGTTTTTGAAACGATTTAACATTGGTTTACTATTTGCTTCCGCTGAACATGTTGGTTTTCATATAAACTTATTGATGGTGTTTTTCATTATTAATTGAGGCTTTTATTTTGAAACTTGTATGGGTTCAATGTAATTAGTGGCTCGTTGTTGGTACGTCACATGCCTAGCAAGGACATTCCCTAGGTGGTATTTTTGGGGTGTGACAGTTTGGTATCAGATCTACTGGTTATAGTGAACTTGGTTTTAAAACGTTTTTATAAAACCAGACTATAACCGAACAGGTCCGAAATCGACCATGACAGTCGGCTCCAGATTGCAAGGTTCGTCTCTTGTTTACTTTTGCATAGCATATCTAGTGTTTGCTTATGAATAACATCACATGTGGTACACACTTGGCACTACAGTATGAGTTATATGTTGTCAACCCATGTTACGTGTTTTAAGAGTGCGACTCTTCTTGAACTTTCATGATCTATGTTATGGTGTCATATGTCTTATTGCTCGAATTCGGGGAAAATTTTAGCGTGAGTTAAGAGGCACTAAGATAAGCATGCAAATGTTAAGAGGCACTGAGATAAGCATGCAAATTGCCTTATTATTATGGGTGCACACATAATAATAATGTGGGGTGCATGTGAGTCCCAGTGAGGCTTAACGAGTGTGAAAAGGGTTCCGCTCGGTTAATTGGTGTTATGTTAGAACTCAGTAGACTATGGAGGTCATAGTAATGCTTGACTCCTACTCGAACTCGCATTTTAAATCTTTCCTCTTCTTGTATAGAAACATGAGCGGACGAGGCCATGGACGCGGCCACATTGCTATGACCCAGGCCGAACTAACCAACTTGATCAACACTCGTGTGGCTGAAGCCTTAGCGGCTTACCAGGCTGGTACGATATGTGCTAATTTCTTTCTATCCTTGTGTCGTATACTCGAATCTTACTTGTGTGTTGTATGTCCCCTCGTTTTAGGTCAACCTGCGAATTAAAACAATCCACCTGCCTGCACGTTTAAGATCTTTATGGATTGTAAGCTACATACCTTTAGTGGGACTGAAGGGGCTGTGGGGCTACTTCGATGGTTCGAGAAAGCTGAGTCAGTGTTCGCTATGTGTAATTGTCCCGTGGGGGACCGTGTGAAGTATGCTACAGGCACTTTGGAGGATGGTGCCTTAACTTGGTAGAATGCCCAGGTGCAGATGTTGGGCATCGAGATGGCTAATGCAACGACTTGGGATGATTTTAAAGAGTTGATGCGAGAAGAGTACTGTCCTCACGATGAGATTCAGAAGCTTGAGAATGAGTACTACGATTTGCAGATGGAAGGATCCGAGATCGAGGCTTACACGAAACGATCTCATTAGCTAGCAATTTTGTGCCCTAACCTGTATCGACCTCCACATCGACGAATTGAGTTGTATCTTAAGGGCCTAGCATCAGCTGTAAAGGGTTATATCACTGCTGCAAACCTTAACAATCTGCCCCAGATCATTCGTTTGGCACATAAGATTACTGACCAAGAGGTCGAGCGTGGCTCATTGCCGCCTCGAAAATCTGCTACGACCACTGCTGCTACAGCTACCACACCTGCTAGTGATAACAAGTGAAAATGGAACGATGCTGACAAAGCAACCAGTGCCAGTCAATCTCAGAAAAGGGCAGACAACAGTAACAACCGCAGTTTTAGCCAGTCGCCTTCGGTGAATCAGAATCAGAGTGACAATTCAAATCAGGGCTCCTACGCGGGAAAGCTACCAAAGTTTAATAAGTGTATGTTCCACCATCACGGGCCGTGCACTCGGGTATGTCACAGGTGCAACAAGGTAGGTCATATGGCTAAAGATTGTAGGGTCTAGATCCAAAAGCCGTCTCAGCAGCCGCAGCAACAGGGGGGCAACAGCCTCAACAGAATCAGGGTAATCGAAAGGGGTACTTTCTGTGTGGTGATGAGGGTCATTTTAAGAGGGATTGCCCTCAGCTTAATCAGAATGCTAGCAAGAACAACAATATTGGGAATGACAACAATGGGAACAATGGTGGGAACGGGGCACGTGGAAGAGTATTTACTATTGGCGCTGGGGGAAGCTCGCAATGATGGCAATGTTGAGACCGGTACGTCTTCTTTGAATGATCTTTTTACTTCTGTTTTATTCGACTTTGGTGCTGATTGGAGTTATGTGTCTTTGGGGTTCAGTCGTCAGTTAGGACTGACTCCCACACCTCTTGTAAATAAGCATGTAGTAGAATTAACTGATAGTAAATCGATAGAAGCTTCTCATGTTCTTTTTGGTTGTAAACTTGATCTCATGGGTCAAGTGTTCAACATTGACCTACCTCCCGACCCTCTTGTAAGTTTTGACGTGGTCGTTGACCTGGATTTGGTTATCTATGCATCAAGCGGAAATTCTCTGTAAAGAGAAAATCGTGCGTATCCCTCTCCCTAGTGGGGGAATACTTATCAGTTCAAGATCATCGTAGGGGTGCCACGGTTGGCATCATCTCAGCCATGAAAGCCCAGAAGTGTCTACGAAAGGGCTACCCTGCTATACTAGCTCTCGTCACCGATTCGCAACCTGAAGAAGGGAAGATCGAGTATCTTCCAGTTGTAATTCCCGATTGACCTTATGCAATTTCAGATTCCTTCTGGGATACAACAACCCCTTGGGTTCGCTGGATATTATCGCAGATTCATAATGGGATTTTTGAAGATTGCGCAACCTCAACCTCTTTAGCACAGCGGGGAGCTGTGAATGCATGGGAAATAAAACAGGAGAACGTCTTTTCGGCTTTTGAAACCCAACCCTGCAATGTACTGAGCACCACTTCTATCCGAGGGTACTGATGATTTGGCGGTATACCATGATGGTTCGAATCAGGGTCTCAATTGCACGCCGATGCAACATGAAAGGGGCGATGGCTTACGTGGTGGATTGACAGGAAGAATTGCGCGACTCATACCCTGGGGTAGAAGCCACGATCTCGGATTGGAGCTGGAGGCATTACTTGGACGGTACCAAATACATTACTTAGACCGATCACAAGGGCCTCCCGCGTATCGTTGTTTCAAAAGGACCTAAAGCAAGCAGTGACACCGTGGATAGAACTCTTGGATGAATACGACCGTGAAACCTGGGCGTGCACGAGTTTTGCAGCTCGCTATCGACTTTAACATACCCGATCAAATTCGTCCTGTTTACACCAAAAGGCTGAAGGAAGAGAAGTTTCAAGTTGGACCCATGCGGGGCATGGAGGAGCAACTTCTAACAAGTTGGACGATATTCGCTACTTCATGGAACGACTACGGATTCCACTACAACTGGGATTGAAGGCCTACACAGCGAAGCATGTGAACGACGTTTGACTTGTGCGAAAGTCAAGGTGGAACATCAGAAACCTTTTGGTTTGGTTCAGCAATCAGAAACACCTATTGGAGATTGGATAAACAGCCATGGATTTTGTCACAGGCCTACCTAAATCTCAGAACAGAATCGATATCACCTGAGTGATCGTTAATTGTCCCATGTAACCAGTACAGTCTATTGCAATCAAGGCAACTGACGAGTCTTCACAGCTTGTGAATATTCCGCTGAGAGAGGCGGCTTTTAGGCATGGGGTGCCAACTCCTGTTACCTCTGAATTTGATCTATGCGTGATTTATGTCAGGCAATACACAACACGATTGGCTCACGTCAGGACCAGAGCATTGCTTATCGCCATTGGGCAAACGACCAGAGAAAACGATCTCTCCTGACACTCGAAGACATGCGGCGAGCATGTGTGTGGCTTTGGTGCAAATTTGAAAGATTCTTACCTATGGTTGAGTACTACTGCGACAGTTATCATCTTGGTAACCAGACAGCTCTGTTGAGGCATTACATAGACAATAATGCCAACCTTCTTGTAGACTGAGATGGTTGACAACGTAATTACTGGTCCAGTACTGGTACTCGAAACTCTTGGGAAGGATGTTTGGATCGGGAGTCGATTGGCGACAACGCGTGACAGTCAGGAAAGCTGATAAACTTGGGAAACACTGGAAGATCGTTGTAGACAATCGTATCGTGTTAAAAGTCTCACCCTGGGAGGGTGTGGAATGCTTGGGAAGCATGGTGGGCTTAACTGACGTCACGATGGACCATTCAATAGTCTGGGAAGAATCGGTAGCGTAACCTATAAACTTGAGTTATCTGACGAATTAGGTAACATACACGATGTCATTCATATCTCGAACCTAAAGAAGCGTATGTTCGACGCAACACTTGTGATACCCTTGTTGAGGAACCCACTGTTAACACAGTCGAATTTCAATCGTGAGAGTTCGTTGGAACTCAAGATGTGGACCGAAGTTTCCGTGAGAACGCAAAGATCAGGTGAAGCTCTGTTATCCCCGATTGTTCAAACGGTGGGACCAGCTTTTGATAACATTGGCAAATTTCGGGACGAAATTTCTTTCAAGTTGAGGATGATGTGGCACCCAACTGACCTCGCAATCCTATTTTTACAATTTAGTTTACGTGGTGTCTGTGCAGTTATTTGGATGCTTAGTGATTGCGTATAATGCTTGATTATTATTTGTGATTATTATTTGTGTTGTATCACATATAGTTTAATTAGAGTTTCTCACTTCACTTTTTTGTGCCTACTTGTCAAATTTCGGGACGAAATTTCTTTCAAGTTGGGGATGATGTGACAACTCGAACTCTCAAGGTTAAAACATTCTGTTCTTGTATAATTCTGTTAAACTTAATTGCATGATAACTGATTAATTAACGCTTTGGGCCGCACATATTTTGGGCCACATGTTCACATTCTAAAAACCCTACACTATATCGGCCCATAACATTAAACATCCGAGCCCAATACACACTTTTGGTATACCAGGATCTCAGCCCAGCCTTGTAGCCCAAAGAAACTTCTTGACCGCTGGCCCACTTGTGTTTTTCTTAGCACTATATCTAAATGTTACGTAACTTCCTTATGCCTCACAATTTCATAATACAACAAACCCTATTCCTTCCCTGTTGTGCGACGGTAGAACCCCCCTGGATTTGCGGCTACAGGAGACTTCTTCCCCCTCTCACTTCGAAGCAGTAACCTTCCAGCAATAGGTTAGTGTAATATCTTTATGTCTTGAATCAAGTTTTTGTGTTATGCATGCCTAGTGTACCGATACATGATTATTATAATTGACTATGTTCGTTTTTGATGTGTATGTATGCATGTTTACGTAGTAGTCCTTGTTGATGAATATTAGGGTGCATGATAGTGTAAATTCTTGGTTTGGAATTGGCACGTTAATCTGATGGGATTGGGAATATGTGCATGGGTATAAACTATAGGGGTTTCGGGTTAGTAAGTCGGGTAACGACCGTTGGTTCAAGGAGTGTTATGTATTTATTTATATGTGCTGATTTGATGGGATCGAAACCTGTTTGAACAAAGGATTAGGCTGGCTAATTAGATGATTTCTTGGTTATGAAGAACTGATTTGTTAAGCAAGAGGTAACTGTTATGAACCAACCTGAAGGAATGATTGATTTGTGCTAGAATCAGGTTAATAAGGTTATGTGAAACTAGGAGATTGATTGCTCAATATGTCCAACTAATGCAATTCGTACGTGGTCAGTAATATGATGGGGCCGATGGACTTGAAGGGTTGCGTAGCCCATTAAGACGTGGCTGCCAAGCCCACTCCATTATATATGATTGATAATGTTAATTACCTATGATCAAGTAACTCACCAATTTCATGAAATATGTTAGTGGGCAGTAGAATTGTATTATGAATATGAGAGTTATCATATGTGTTATTAAGTGTGCCTCATATGTTTATTTGGACTTCATGGTTTAGTGAGTTGAATAAGTGGGCCGCGCCCCTTTTCTTTTGTATCAGTATTGGGCCTCGGCCCAACCGGCCAAAAATAGGAAATCAGGCCACCCCATACATGGACCGGGTAATATGGTTGGGTAGCATTTGTGTTGTGTGATAGTTATTTGGGCCGCATAAAGGGGTTGTGGTACACGGATAAGGTTTGGGACGTATGTGTTACTTCACTGTATCTAGTAATTGAAACAATTGATTGAGCATGATAGTTGTTTCAAATTAATTTAATATGTATGTGTGTTGAATTAAGTGAACAGATAGTTAAAGTATTAGACTATTATATGTGTGTATGTTAAATCAATAATGATTTGATGAATTATTTGATGTAATACAAGTTGGTTGTGAGTCTATTGTCTCGAACATACAGTAAGGATAAATAACTGTGTGTTGTGTGTTACTGCCTGCCAAAAAGTATTACATTAGACATCGGATTGTTTGGACATTAAGGTATTGCAAAACCCTACTCGCGTACTCACTATTATGACATTATACCTTAGGTCGCGAGTAACGGACTTAACATTTATTTAACGTTAGAAGTACATTATCAAACCGAGCACTCTAAGGTGAGTTCATCTCTCTTGAGCATGCGTCCCGGTGGTTGGGACAGTCAGTGGGTATCCGGGGGAGGAATAAGTCTTTTGGGTAAAAACGGGAATGTTGGATAATATACTCATCCTATCACCTATAAAGTCCCTTCGTGTTGTTTGGTTACCTGAGGGGTAACATGGTATTAGTTAGTAGTGCTACTTAGGTTTGGCAACCTCACCCCGTACCTGGGAGGACGGGTGTTGAACTAATGACCTAGTCATGACCAATGTTTTGATAGGAGCATTGGAGAAAGGGCAATGTAAATTAGGAGTCGTCTTGTATTCCGGGTATTATCAACATTACTTTCGGATTTAAATTCAATGGATTAAATTAAACACTTGGTAACCAACGTTTTCGTAAAACTATGAACTCACCAGCGTTGTCTAATACACTTGTTGCATGCTCGCAGGTCGTTAGATGTCTTGGATTTGGAACTTGCTGTCTGGAGTAGCTGGAGTGGTCATGGGTCGACTGGAGGGATTCATGTGAATGAACTATTGATATCATACATTGGTTTTTGAAACGATTTAACATTGGTTTACTATTTGCTTCCGCTGAACATGTTGGTTTTCATTTAAACTTATTGATGGTGTTTTTCATTATTAATTGAGGCTTTTATTTTGAAACTTGTATGGGTTCAATGTAATTACTGGCTCGTTGTTGGTACGTCACATGCCTAGCAGGGACATTCCCTAGGTGGTATTTTGGGGGTGTGACACTAACTATGTTAATACCCTAGAAGTTAATACCTCCAAACGTTAGAAAATAAAAAGTTAATACCTAGAAGGTATTTTAAACTATTAGTACCTAAGTATGTTATTTTGTGCAAACCAAAGGGACTAACTATGTAATTAACTCTAATTAAAAAGAATATACATGGAGTTTTTAGAAAAAAAAATAATAGTTTTGTCACATAATTTTTATACATTTGCATCCAAATCACTAACTCAATTTATTTTTTTGTTAAGGTGAAGGATGTTTTATATTTTATAAATTAAGACAGAAATTAATTTATAGCTTCTTTATATAAATCAGTTTTATAAAGAGAAAACATCATTGGTGTGGTAACATAACAATCGATTACTACTTTTAGTATTTATCAGTTGTAGAGATAGAAAAAAATTGTAAAACGTTACATAATTTTTAAATGTGTTGAGCACCTAGGAAATATGTTGGTAGAAATAAAATATTTATTTAATTAAGATTATGAGGGTAACTAACTAATACTTATTCTGAGTGGCTTGAGTAAAGAAACTTTTGGTTCATAGCATTATAATTACAATTTGGTAGGTAATTTTAAGGTTTGGTAACGATACGTTGTTTGATGAGGGGGGGGGGGGCACTGGCTTGTGTTTTTCCTTAGGAGCGAATTTAAAAGAGTAGAACATCATGAATTACAAACTTGGTACATATGATAAGATTTTTTTATTTGACCTTTTTCAATAAGGTCACCAACATTTTAGTTTTATAAAATTTAGAGGTCCAAGTATATTTTATTTTTATAAAACTAATCTATATAAAAAAATTAGAAGTTAATTTCTGTCTTAGTTTATAAAATCCTTCCCCTTAATAAAAAATTAACTTAGTTAGTGGTTGGATGAAAATTTATAAAAATTATGTGACAAATCTATTATTTTTTCATATAAAAATAGCATGTATATTCTTTTTTATTATATATGTAACAAAATCAATTAAATAAAAGAAATTTAAAAGAGTTTGAGTAAATTGCCAAAATCATCCCTGTGGTTTTATATTTGCCAGTTTCATCCAAATATCCTTAACTTAACAGAAAAAATAAACTAAGTTAGTGGTTTAGATGAAAATGGCAAAAAGTTACAAACGTTGGGGGCAATTTGGTACAAAAGTATCAATTTGGACGAAAATGGCAAACCTGCCCAAACCTCAGGGACGATTTTGGCAATTAACTCATTTAATAATAATAATATTTATTAGAGTAAAATGATCGGATAGTCCCTGTGGTTTTGTAAAGTAACACCTATAGTCCCAAACTTTTGGAAATTACACCGGTGCTCCTTGTGGTTTGACAGTTTGTTACTCGGATAGTCCTTGGAGTGGATGAGGGTTAGTTTTCTTCGTTAAGTTCATGTGAAATTACAAAATTACCCCTTGCTTTTATTAAAATATAAGAAAAATCCATACACACACTCGCTCTCTTTAAAACACACACTCTCTCTGACTCTCTCTCAGGAAAAACCCCACCACCACCTGCCGACACCAGCGCCACCACCTGCCACCACCCACCATCTTACCACCACCTACCCCACACCACCACCACCAACCCCACACCACCACCACTTGGGCTTGATTGAGAATGAGTTCAGATCCTCCCTTCTTTATTTATTTGGTCTCAAACGCCACCACTGGAGATAGAGAAAGAACGTGAGAGATGAGAGAGAGATCAGGGTGTCGGAGATAGAGAGAGAGAGAGAGAGAGAGAGTGAGAGATGAGAGAGAGAGATGGGTGTCGTCGATAGAGAGGGAGAGAATTTAAGAGGTGAGAGAGAGAGAGAGATCAGAGTAAATACGATAGAGTCACAACAACAATACCCTTCAAGTAAATACAACAAAGATGGCCAATGGAGTCACAACAAGAATCTTTAAACCCAAAGTTAGAGTCTTTAAGCCTTTTGACAATGTGGGTGATGATTTTGGGCAATTGGGTGTGTGTGGATTAGGTGTCAGATGCACAGAGGAACGAGAGGAGTTTGATTGCTTGTTTTTTGATGGTGGGTTTGTTGATGGTGGTGTCAGATGTGGATTCAAAGAGGGTGTTGAGGATGATAGGGATTGAGTCTGGTGAGGTGGTTTTGATAAGGGTTTGGACTTTGGAGATCTTGAATGGCTATGTGGTGGGTGTCTCTGTCTGTGCGTTTAGAGAGTGAGTTTAATAAAAGCAATGGGGTAATTTTGTAATTTCACATGGATTTAATGGAGAAAACTAACCCTTATCCACTCTAGGGACTGTCCGAGTAACAAACTGTCAAACCACAGGGAGCACCGGTGTAATTTTCAAAAGTTGGGGACTATATGTGTTACTTTACAAAACCACAGGGACTATCCAGGCATTTTACTCTATTTATTAATATCTAATTTAATATTATTGAATATAATAACAGATAAATATAAATGAATATATTTGTAAAAAAGAAAATACTTATCATTATCCAATACACAAATATATTTGTTTATAAATACAAGAGTAAATTGCCAAAATAGTCCCTGCGGTTTAGCCATATTTGTCATTTTTATCTAAAACGACTTTTTTATACCATATAGTCCTTCACTTTTGTGATTTTTTTTCTCTTTTTATACCATATAGTCCTTCACTTTTGTGATTGTTTTCCCTTTTTTATACCAAATGGTTCTTCACTTTTGTGATTTTTTCCCATTTGCATCCAAACGTCTGACTTTTTTTTGTCAAAATTGTCCGTGAGATTTGGGATCTTTTGTCATTTCCGATGACGATGACACCCAAATCACCATAGAGGATCAATTGGTCTCGCAGGCAACTAAATTTAAATATTTGGGATCGTTTGTACAAAGGGATGGTGACATAGACAGTGATGTTACCCATCGCATACAGGCTGGCTGGTGTAGATGGAGGGCAGCCAGTGGAGTATTGTGCGATAGGAGGTTCCCAACTAAACTAAAGGGGAAATTTTACAGGGTAGCAGTTAGGCCAGCTATGCTATATGGAACAGACTGTTGGGCTATCAAGAAGACGCAAACGCGCAAGATGGAGGTAGCAGAGATGAGGATGTTGCGGTGGATGTGTGGACACACGAGATTGGATCGGATAAGAAATGAGGTTTTTAGGGAGAGATTAGGAGTGGCTAGTATAACGGATAAGATTAGGGATGGGAGATTGAGATGGTTTGGGCATGTGAAGCGGAGGCAAACGACAGCACCAGTTAGAGTAGTGGAAACCCTTACTGTGGAGGAGGGGGGGGGGGAGAGGAAGAGCCAGACCTAAACTGACATGGGAAGAGCAGATTAGGCATGATTTACTAGAGTTGCATCTTTCTGAGGACATGGTCCAAGATAGAACTTCGTGGAGGCGTATGATTAGGGTTAAGGACTTCTAGAGGATATTGCAGTAACGTCCTAGGTGTATTTTAGGGACGTATGTTTTTCTTATTCTCTAAATGACTTTACCGGTGATTGACTTCTTGTGTATATGCCTGAATGATGTAGTATGCTATTATACATGATGTACATTATACTGTGTCACTCGGATCTCTCTCTTGGTATAGGTGACTTCTTTTTTCTATATTCTTTGACTTGATGTGTTGGTTTGTTGTTTGTTTTTGAGCCGATGGTCTCTTCTGGAAGCAGCCTCTCTATCCACAGGGATAGAGGCAAGGTCTGTCTACATCCCACCCTCCCCAGACCCTATGAGTAGCTTTGCTATTTGTGGGGTTTACTGGGTATGGTTGTTGTTGTTGTTGTCATTTTCATCCAAATGTTTCATAGAAAAAATAAAACAAATTAGACGTTTGAATGAAAATGACAAAAATTCCCAAAAGTAAAGGACTATATGGTACAAAAAAGTTGTTTTGGATACAAATATGTTTATCATCACGGCTGACCCTAGGGGTGGGGGAGCCGCACCCCCGGTCTAGGCCTGTTATACTTGGAGGCCCTAAATTTTTGTTATAGTTTATATATATGTTTGTAGTTTGTAACTTAGTTGTTGATAATCGCTAATGCTTTGGTGGTTTTGGTTTGTATTGTTTTAAGGGATTGTTTGGGTTAAGATTCCATATGCCCTCATATTTTGCCTCGTTTTCTTTTCCCTGATCCTCTCATTCCTTATCCCCTTGCTTCTTTTTCTTTCTCTTATTCTGTTTTCATTTACAACGGCCTAGAGATGGAAAACATATTCTCCGAAAACCATGTGTAGTGGTTTGGGTGAATAATGCCTCAATCTTTGGGTGTTTTCCGCTATGTGACAGTACAGTGACTGTACTGTCAGCAAGGTGCATTATTGGGGTTTTTCTAAAATGGGTGTGGGGATGTGGGTATTATGTTAAAGGGTGTAAATAATTAAATAAAAATAAAAAAATCAACAAAAAAACCTATTGGATTAAAAAAGGGAATCTTAAATGCTATTGGCCAAACACATATGTTGAGGGCGTCGTTTAAAACACGCCAAGGGAATTTTTTTTCAAAAAAAAAAACGCAAAAAACACCCCATGTAATGGGTCTTCGGCGTTATTAGGCGTTTTTTTTAATTTAAAAAAAAACGCCCTACTACATATGGTCTAACATAGGTTTAAAGTTGTACTGTATGATCATGTTTTACCATTCATGAATATCTTCTTTTAACATGGTTATAAAGTTGTACGATGTTTCTAAAATCACCTCACCATTCTTGTGACATATGTATCAAGTCATTTTACTTTGGATTTGATTTTTATTTTTTTACTTATCTAACTAAATCATTTTTAATAATTTTTAAATTGCGTTTTATTATCTAAATAATATTTAATTAGAAAAACTAACGAACTGAACACGTCCCGGTGCCTTTTTCTGCATATTACGACTATATCTTTTGAGCACTAATTGATTAACTGTTAGAATTGGGTGTCTTGTTGAATCCTAAATTGGGTGTTTTGTTGAACGTAATTGTTAGTTGTTTGAATTAAGTAATTGTTAATGATTTTTTACTTTTGAATTATCGGTTAATTATTATGGTATGTTATTCTAATACTATGATTTTGCCATGTTTATTGCTTTAAATATGTTTAAAAAGTTAGCTTATATAATACGTTACCGTCTAAGGTCCTTACTTATTTATTTATTTATTTATTTATTTTTGTCTCGTACAGGATACTTAGCGTCTAAGGGCAAACTTCGTATGATGGAATCAAAGATATGCACCAACCACCGCCCAACAGCTGACTCACTCACCCCCCCTCACCTCTCCCGCCACGTCACCTCATCGCCCAACAGCTGACTCACTCATCCCCTCCCCCCTTTCCCGCCACGTGACCTCATCATTACCTTGAAACCGACATCTTTGTTATTTAAATACCCCGTCACTTTTTCCACAACATCATCGTCATCATCAAGACAGACGTGAAATCTTCAAATCTACCATCACATTTTGATAAATATTATATTACATACATACACATATTCTATATCAACTTTTGTCACCAAAAGAATACGTGAAACCATGGCTTCAGAGCAGCTGATCAGGAGGAATAAGAATTACAATAACAAGGCTCATGATCAAGTCGAGCAAGGTCAGGTCCCACAAGTAGCTCACTTTGAATCACTCACCGTCATGCAGGAACCAGGTGGGCAACCGGGTTCCGCCGCCGTAGTCCACCGTGTCGAAGAAACCATGTATGGCACAGCTGGTGGTGGCATACACGATCAAAGTAGAACACAGAGATATGACACCCAAGGCCAGAGGCAGCAGAAGGGTGCACAACAACAAAGTAGTGACCAAGCCAGAAAGAACAATTATGGTGCAACCCAAACAAAAGCAGATCATAAAGGTGCACTACAAGCTGGTGACCAGTCAAAAAAGAACAATTATGGCGCAACTCAAAGAAGTCAATATACTGCAGAAAATACCAGTGGATTCACAGATGTGGGTAAACGTGGAGCAGTCGCCGGAAAAAATATTGCAATGGAAACCGGACAGACTGCGGCAGAGTTTGCCGGTAAGGCTGCGGGTGTGGCAACGGATGCGGCAGTCACCGGTACGAATATTGCAATGGCAACCGGAAAGACTGCAGCTGAGTTAGCTGGCAAGGCTGCAGGTGTAGCGGCAGACGCGGCAGTCACCGGTACAAATATTGCAATGGCAACAGGAAGAACTGCGGCCGAGTTGGCTACCGGTGCGGCAGTCACCGGTACAAACATTGCAATGGAAACCGGAAAAACTGCCGCAGGGTTAGCGGGTAAGGCTGCAGGTGTCGCGGTGGATACAGCTGTTACCGGTACAAACATTGCAGTGGAAACCGGAAAGACTGCCGCAGAGCTTGCGGGCAAGGCTGCAGGTGTGGCGGTGGATGCAGCTGTGACCAGTAAAGATGTTGCAGTAGGAACCGGAAGGACTGCCGGTAAGTTTGCCGGGAAGGCTGCAGGTGTGGCTGGGGACGCAGCTTTGGTTGCTGGGTGGAGCGCGGCAGAGTTTGCTAGTGACACAAAAGAAGGTGTAAAAGAGAGTATGGAAAATTTGAACTATGGAGTAGCAAGAGCTGTGGATGGTACTGCTGTGGCGGCGGAAACAGCTGCTGAAAAAGCACTCGGAGTTGCGGAAACTGCAGTTGATGCCGGCAAAAAAGGGGCCGGTTATGTCGGGCAGACAATGGTTAGAGGAAAAGATGTTACATTGCAAACTGGAAAAACTACTGCTGGCTATGTCGGAAAGGCTGCGGAGAGTGCGGCTGAGTTTGCTAGTGACACATCAGCTGGTGTGAGGGAGACAGTTGAAAGCGTCAACTACGGAGTCGGAGGTGTTATCGAAGGGGCAGCGGTGGCAGCCGAAAAGGTAGGAGGAACGGTACTTGGAGTAGCTGGAGCAGTAGTGGATATTGGGAAGAAAGGAGCTGGGTATGTCGGAGGCGCTACTAAAGACGCAACTTTAGTAGCTGGGCGGAGTGCGGCCGAGTTGGCTAGTGGTGCGGCAGCTGGTGTGACGGAGTCTATGGAAAATATAAATTATGGAGTTGGAGGATTAGTAGAGGGTACAGCTTTGGCTACCGAAAATGTTGCACGAAAAACATTAAATACTGTGGTGGATGTGGGCAAGAAAGGGGTGGATGTTGGCAAGAAAGGGGCTGGCTACATAGGAGAAAAGGCCGTTGCGGGCAAAGATATCACGTTGGAGAGTGGAAAAGCGGCAGCTGGTTATGTGGGTAAGGGAGTGGAAGTGGTGAAAGATGCAGCTTTGGCTGGTGGATGGGGTGCAGCAGAGTTGGCTAGCGACACAGCTGCGGGTGTAACCGAGTCGATGGACACTCTGAACGAGGGGGTTGCAGGATTGGTCGAGGGTACAGCTGTGACAACCGAAACCGTTGCACAAAAAACAGCCGATACAGTGGTGGATGTGGGCAAGAAAGGGGCTCGCTACATTGGACAAAAGGCCGCTGCAGGCAAAGACATTACGCTAGAGAGTGGAAAAGCGGCCGCTGGTTATGTTGGTAAGGGAGCTGGAGTGGTGAAAGATGCGGCTTTGGTTGGTGGATGGAGCGCGCTTGAGTTAGCTAGCGACACAACAGAAGGTTTATCAGAGTCGATGGAAGATGTCAATGCCGGAGTTGCAGGGTTTGTCGAGAACGCAGCTGTCGCGACAGAAGTAGCAGCTGGGAAAGCAACTGGATTAAAAGATACTGCGGTAGATGCGGGCAAAGAGGGGGCGAATATTGCGTTGGAAACAGGTAAAAAGGGGGCGGGTATTGCGTTGGAAACAGGGAAAACTACTGCGGGGTATGTTGGCAGGGCTGCGGACGCAGCTCGGGCATCCGGACGGGCTGAAGGCGCACGGGGCGCAACCGAGTTTGCTAGTGACACAAATGCTGGGGCAAAACCCAAGGGGATTGTGATGGAAAGAGAGAAGATTACTATTGATTCTGCTCAAAGAGGGAAGACCGAAAAGGAGACCAAGAGAGTGTACAATGAAGGTTATCGTCAGTAGGGTATGAAGGACATAGCAAGTGGGTGAATGGAAAGAGATTTCAAAGGTGTTGGGACATGAAGTTGGTGAATAATGTTGACATAGTTGTGAAGGTTTTGTTTTAATGTTCTGTATAAGTGTCGTTTGGTTTTTGTTGAAATAAATTATTATGTAGTTTGCAACTGTTTCTTGTTTTGTACTAGTCAGTTTAGTTTTAGTAGTGTTATTGGGCTATCGAGTTTTGTTATACCAGATTTGGGTTATGTTGGTGGTTTAGTTTTAGTAGTGTTATTGGGCTATCGAGTTTTGTTATACCAGATTTGGGTTATGTTGGTGGGTATAATATAATGAATAGTTACAGGTATTTTTAATCGATAGTAGGTCTAATAAATAGTTGCAACAGTCTTTCTTGAGAACCTAAAATTAACCGTCAAAAGTAGTTAGTAAGTTTTATTATGGTGAAAGAGCTCACAATGAGAAAGATATGTGTTTCGTATAATCTAATCTCCACACATCACATAGTTGTGTTTAAATATACCCACTGCAAGGCCCACAGTTGGAGTGTCATCTCCTGTATGAGAACCATGTGAAGTGTGTTTCGCACATTTGTAACGCAAATCAAAAAATGCAGATTCAATAGTACACCCAGCGTTGTGTTTAGAATAAAACCTTTTAAAGTAAAAACTCAGTTGGTGATTGCTTTTATTCAGATAAAGAGGTCGTAATAGCTTGGTGCACTAAACCACATCATATGCAATATGTTTCTAACACCCGTCAAACATTACCACTTACGTGATCTTTTATAAGCAATGGCCTCTATTAAACAGGTTGGTAATTATACTATTAGGTGTTCAAATTGTTCAAACTCCCTAAACAGTCTAAATCGAAGCAGGTCGTCCTGTTTCAACTGTAGACGTCTTGGTTGACGGTTTGACAAGTGCTTGGTTCCTTAAAAATTGTATTTATTTCTAAACACTATTAATATATGAAAAGCTGCTTGACTTATTTTTATGAATTACAACTTTAATGCACACTTGAGTCTGGCTGTTGGCAGCCTCAAATTTCGACCTTGTGAGAGTGAGATTCAAATGTTTAGCACCAGATACATGGCAAGTTATTATCAGTCTAGGTTGTTGATGACAGCTCAATTTTAGCATTCTTGATAGCTTCCTAAGCCTCTAGAGGCAAGCTTGTCTTTTGTCAAGTCTATTCCCTTTGTTTTCTTAAACTCTCTAACCAAGTGATCCAACATGGCATTATCAAAGTCTTGTCCTCCGTAAAACAAACGTACACCATTGTTCCCTTTTACCTATATATACAAAAACAATTAGTATATATGATATATCCACTTAGCAAGATCTGTGACTAAAGTGTACAGTGTACCAGTTTGATATATGTAGCCAAGATATGTAACTAAAGTGTACAGTGCACCTTCTAAGTGTATAATTTGAGTTTAGAGTTAAATAACATACAAAAGAGTTAAGATTTTGAAACCTTTATTGCGAGAACCATTCTTGAACATCGTACTGAAGTGATCATTGCGAAATAACACACAAAGTTCGCGATCTTTTAGACCATCTCGCAAGCAATGCAACAACAGTTGAATTCACAATCTTGTTTTAACAGAAATATATAACACGCTGAATGAGCAATACATACCCCCATACACAATCAAATGACTCGCATTGTTGTTGAGAAAGTTATTTATCAGTTGCCCTGAATGAAAAGATCAGCCACTTTAAGCATTTGCTTGAACAAAAAGTGTCAAAGATGAGCATGTTTCATCTGATGTTGTTTCACCAAGTTACCCAATCACCATCGTGCCTGATCCTTGATCCGCTATCACCACCATCAGACATTTATGTTTCTTTCACTACTTCAGTAAGAGAATTCCGCCAACAGCGATCGGTGAAGATGGAGATCGCCTCAGGAGCGGTTTCTAGAAGTCTTCGCCACCAACATCAAATGCGGTACAATCCTATAACAGCCTCCGATGAGTGAATCGGCGATGTTGGCTTCCTGCATTTTACAAGAGTGATGGTTGCATTGCAGTAAGAATAGTCAACTACGGTTGTCTAGAAAGCCAAGCACTCAAAGTAGAAGGCACGAACCTTGTGCTGTTAATGTACGATAAAATCCTTTTCCTACTTTTCTCCCGACGATAGCAGCTGGGATCACAAACGGGATTGCAACGTCGACGCCTTCATCTACAAGGATCATCCCTTCTCCACTGGCTGCTTTGACTATTTGACTTTTAGCCACCTTTGACTCGGATGAACGCTCTGCGTGTCTGCTTAACAACACCTTCCCTCGTGTCTTGGTGTAGTTTAACGAGCTTTCTAGGCAGTAGCTGCACCGAGAACATAGAGGTTTAGCACTTCACTTTACGCTTTATAACCGTCTACTTTGTAACAATTAACAGAGGTACCTGTTGCTTCACCTGGATCAATAGGGAGTGAAGAAACCCCCATTTTCTATTGAAGCAGAAATCATTCTTGCATGCAGGGGCTGTCGTGTTAAGTGCACTGAGACTTTGACCCTTGCAAGCATCAAAATGAAGGGAAAGGAAGAGTGCTTACTGTTATATTATCACCAACATCCGTCTTGACAAGTGCCATGGCTGCTCCGAATCCGTCATCAGGCAAGAAAACTAAATTGTAAGACGTTGAACGACTAACAGGCAAAGACTGAAAGTGCCACTAGCTATTCAATTTACATCTCGCACCCATCAGTAAAGACAGATAAGTTCACATCAAAGCAAGACCATACCAAAGTGTACCTAAAAAACTTCAGACATATTGGTGGAACTCCATCTCTATAGTTTATTAAGCAATAATTTTGAACTAATTAGGTTTTGGTTCAGACTTCAGATTCTAGATCTAACTCCATCCATGCACTAATTCATCTATATTCTTAACAAAGTGATCGAATTAATCACATGAAACACTACAACATCAACACACAAACAAAAAAACAAACAAGCGAGCGAGCCAATGATCAACATACACAACACCAAATCAAACAATATCTTTCACCTTAGTGCAACTATATTGATGCCATTTAGCAAATATTTTCCTAATTCCAGGTTCTAAACCACAGATGAATATGTATATAGCGTAGAATTCAGACATTTCTTCCAGATTTTTAACCTGATCGAATAAGATTTGAAACCAATTGCAATATTCTTTAACAATACCTTCTTGGCTAATTGCCATAATCTTCTCCAATGCGAATTCCATGTTGATTTGTTGCTGAACTTGAAACCCAGAAATGATTTATACTTCAAATGGTGCAGTTCTTGAATAAAATTGATTCGGAATTGGATTTGTTGTTTGTCGAATCGAACCGAACCGTTGATTCCAGTAAATTTCTTCTACAAAGCCCAATTCTAGAAACCAAATCAAGACCGTTGATTTTGTAGCCCTAATTCCAGGGATTACTCACGATTGTAATGATATTATTGCTGCCAAACCCACCCACAAGTCAAGAGGATGATTGCTCGAATACCATTGTTACGTATCAGTTTGGGCATGTTTGGCTAAGCTTTTTGAACCAACTTATTGACTTATTGGTTTTTTTAAAAAACCAACAAGTCAAAATAGTGTTTGGCTAATTGAAAAGTCCTTTTCAAAACAACTTTTCGATAGGGAGAAAAAGTCATTTTTGAAAAGTCAGAAATTTATGACTTTTTTGTGCTTTTCAACACAATTACAAATTTACCCCCTACCAAACAACTTTTTTTACCCCTATCAAACAACTTTTCAATATGAAGAATGTCCTTTTTAGTAATTTTGGTTTTTCCCATCCAATAAGCTAATCCAAACACTTTTTTGAAAACTTCTTTTCAAAAAGTCATAAGTCAATAAGTCATTTTAACAAAAAGTCCTTTTTGAGTTAAATAAGCTTAGCCAAACATGCCCTTTGTTTGTGATCGATAAAAGAGAAGAAAGAAACACAGAGAAGAAGAGGAAACTCTCAAATCATCGATGGTTTCATTACAAAAGACTAGTTACATCTACAACCCTCTCATTATTCTATTATTACAATTGAACCCCTCTACTATTTAATACCTAACATTTCTAAAACAACAAAGTTCCTATAAGACTTGAAATTGTTAACCGGACCTCCATTTCTATAGTTTGTCACGCAATAATTTCAAACAAATCAATCCCTGGCCTCTAGTTCAGCTTCTAGCCCTAATTTTATCTGTGCTCTTTTAGAGCATTCACATCCCTTCCCCTGTTTATGTGGAAGAGATTTGTATATTATGAAAAGTGGTTAAGGGTTGTGAGCGTAAGTGAAAGAAAATGTAATGATAAAATATTGTGTTTTTAGTGGAACTAGTGGGAATGCCCGCGTTTTGCCGTGAGTATTTGTGTTTTCTGACGCATGTTGTTATTGTTGCGTGGCGGATTTTGCGTAATTTTTTTAAATACCAATTTGCTAAGACAAGTAATATATCAATCACAAAGAGCAATCGAGTATAAACCAATAAATTGACATAAGAAACAACAATACAAGAGATTGTAGATGACATCCCTCTGTCCAAAAAATAAATAGACACAATGTTACAACACAGTTTTTATAGGAGTTTTTTGCGCGTAGTTTAGGCGGGATTTTTTTATTGTAATAAATGATAGTAATAAAGTAACCGTCTTTTCAGTTACTGTTTTTGTATTTACTGTTTTGATCAGCTTTATCAGTTTTATAGGTGATAGACGTCACATTTTCTAAGTTTGACGTTTTTTTAAATGGCGTTATGCAGACCAAGATGACAAAATACAATAACGGAGAAAATAAAATATTAAGCAGGAAAAATATTTTTTGTTATTTCTGCTGTTTTGTAAGCAATAATCTTTTTTAGTATTTTTTGGCGTTTTGCAAATAAGTAGAGAGATATATCATTTAATTATCTTAGAAAAAAAAGAAGATTACACAAAAGAAAAAAAGAAAAAAAAATTAAAACTCTTCGTCAGAAGGTACTTTATCCGAAAAGTATCCATCACTTGCGTCATCTTCTTCCTCGGAGTCTTCATCTGGATCTTCACTCATGTTATCACCTTCACCTTCACCGGCTTCCTGTCCCTGAAGATTTTGAAGCCTCCACTTGAACATGTTTTGCATTAACTCCAATTTTGAGTCCATTTCTGTGTTCACACAAGTGGCGTTATGTAATTCTTCCATGAAACCAAGCCCCTGATTTGTCATGATATTTTCAAGCCAGTAGACTTCTTGCTCTCCGCTGTCGTATATAACGGTCACCATGTCTGTTTAATCATCAAAACACCATGATGTCATGACAGGGTCCGGCTTTACATCTTCTTTGATTGCTCCAAATTTCCTTGTTAATGCTTTCATAAGCATATGTGTTTCATGGCATTCGTTGTCCAGAGCGATGCCAAGGGATAAGATACCCCTATGTACCTCTTCTTCTATCTTCAAAATTGCCTTGATTATCCTAACATACATCCTCCTTCTGTTGTCAAAACACAGGACGAATCGCCTGATTGCCAGAGTGTATGTCCACGAAACGATTGTTGGCATTTTTGGCGTTTTGGTTAAATTGGCGTTTTTGGTTAAAGATGTTTTTGCAGAAATGGATAGATTGAAGTGATTATGGATCGAAGCGATGTTTCTACGTCGTTTATATAATGATGTTTTTGGCGCGTAATTTAGGAGGGAATTTCTCTAATGAATGTTAATAACTGAAATTCAGCTACTGTGTCGTTTCCTCTTCCTGTAATATCCAACGCGTTTTATCACTAAGTTTTGGTGTTTTGTTTTTAATGGCGTTTTATTTTTTTGAATGGCGTGTTATCATTTGATGGCATTTTGAATTTGAGCGGTAAAAGACCCTTTTACCCTTAATGAAGCGCGTCTCCCATAATAAAATTGATGTTATTTATGAAAACGCCACCGCGCAATCTAGTCCATGGATTGTTTTGATCTGACGATCCAGAAGCGTTCTCACCGTTCTCACACTTTCCACTGTTTTCTCTAAATCCTACCCTATATATATATATATATATATATATATATATATATATATATATATATATATATATATATCGTAAGGCAGGCACCCTAAGTGGCCATTGAGAGGCACTTTTCATGAATTAGCCGCTTAATCATTAACATCACTGTGCATAAAATTGTTGATAGATCTATCGGGTTGACAACCTTATGAATTGATATTCTATGATTGTCTAGTGTTAATTATGCCTTTATGTGTTAATATATAGCTCGTAGGCTTTGCAATCCTATGAATCTGAAACGTTAGTAATAAAATTTAATATGACTAAACTAAAAAGAAAATTTATGTGAGAAAGCTTTCCCTAAAAGATATTATGGAGTAATTTGCTTTTAGTTTTATATAAATGAGCTCACAAACCAATGTGTTGTCACTTGTTGGCGTGTTTTCAAGATGCATGAGTTTGGCTTCGGAATTTTGGCATGTCATGTGTTTAGTTGTAAGGACTGCCAAAAATACCCTAACCGACCCGTAAGTGAAAACCCGGACCCCTAAAACCCTAACATACATAAAAAGCCAAGAAAACAAGAAATGTCACCTTCAGGCGGGCCGCGTAAAGGTTAAGCAGCCCTTACGCGGGCCGCGTCAACTTGAAGTTGACTGGATAAGCATCCGGGACCACGTGTTGACCATGTGGCGACCCTACTCGTGACACATATGCCCTACACGTAGACTAGGTGGCCACGCGGGCCGCGTAAAGGTTATGTAAGGGTTTACGCGTAAAACCCAAATTCAGGCTATAAATAGCCTGTGCAATGGGCTTTCATTCTGTGTCGAAAGTTTTAATAAAAAACGAAATATCACTGCTCGAAATCATAATTTTTGTTAGGGAGGCGCTGCCACGATACCGGGTATTAACTCGATCGCTATTACGATTCAATGTCCGATCGATTGGAACTATCCAATGGATGTTTAAGTGCTGCCCACATTAGGGTTATGCTTTGTCATTCGTCGTGAATTCGATGGATGTTTAAGTATCGCACTTTGTCATTCGTTGTGAGGGTTTGTATCTCGTGAGTTATCGTAAATGTTGTATTAGTTACTAACCTAGTTCGTGTGCATTGTTGTTTAAACTAGGTTATCAGGCTTATCAGTAGGCTAAACTCTGCCCGTATAAACTTGAAATGTGAGTCATTCTCTTTTATCAAAAGTATTTTACAATACCTCAAATTACTTTCAAAGTTAAGTTATAATTACAGGGATTAAGTCATGGTTATCTTGAATCACTGGCAAGTGGGGTATTGTGCACATTACTAATTTCTCACAGTTAGGCTAATCAATCCTAACAGTGATAATCATCACTACTTGGGTGAAAGGACCCAATAGTGGTATGACCATCGTCACACGGTTGCGACACGACACCAGATAAAAATAAGATAAAGGCCATTGTAATCGCTCTTATGCTGTAATTAATAGCTACGTGTCATTTTATTAACATTGAATGATTCACCAGTATTTCCCCGCTGACAAAATATTTTTAAACCATGTTTCAGGCGACCTCCTGTGAATCAAGGAAAAAGTGCTGCGGAGCACTAATTAAGCTTGAAGTGGTGGCTCAGTTAAATAAATAAACATGTTTTGTAAATCAGGGAATTTCCTCGGGAAATTCCTCTATTGTAAATTATGGGGTTCGTCCCAAGTGATGAAATAAAATAATCGGGCATTTTCAAATTTAAAAGATCCTGTTAAAATCTTCCGCTGCCAAATCAAATAATAAATACCACGGGTTTTTCTGCCCCGTGGCTCCTGGACCGGGTAAAACTAGGACGGGGGCCGTGACAGAAAAAGGTGGTATCAGAGCCACTGATTTAAGCCAATTAAGTATTTAAAATACTTAATCTTCTAATTGCCATTCTGTGATTCTGTGAAATTTTTAGTTATAAAATTTTAACTTAAGGTTGTGTGCGTTTTCATGTGTGCTAACAGTATGAATGAACTATCAGAAGCCCTTCAAAATTTTACTATCCATACTACAGATATGGATACTACCACGGGATATCAGGCTGATGTTGAGGAACCAATGATATTCCGGGCTCAACCCGAGGATAAACCAAAGGTGAAAAAGAGAAGAAGGTTTGTTGGCTGGAGGCGTGTGCGTAGGAAAAGACCAACGATACCGAAGGCGAAAGTTAAAAAGGTTGAGGATCCCAAGGATAAAGGAAAAGGGATAGAGACTGGGGAAAGTTCTAAGCAAGCCCAGGAAATGCCACCCTGGGAGGAGTTAGATCATAAACTGGCACTTAGTGACCTCATCGGACCTGCCAATGAAGACTTTTTCTATTACCCGGTGGAATCCCAACTCCCAGTAAATTTGGAGCCTGCTATCCCAGATCCCATTGTTAACCCCCAACCTCTACCAGCAGAACTGGAAGAATGGTGGACCACTGACTGGGAATTTCAGAACCTTTTGAATAACCCTAACACCTTTTTCCCTCAATTCGACCTGGAGCCTGCACCAAACCAGCCAATGAGCAATGAAAACTTGGCTGAACTCCGCCATTATGGCGAGGAGCTGGTGGATGCAGGGAATAGAATCCGGGAAGTGGGAGAACAGATCTCCTGGAAGTACGACGAGAGGGAACGTCGTTTCTGAAATTCCAACTGACGGGGATAGTATGTGGTGGTGTGGTGTGTTTGTTTAATAGTAATAAAATAATAAATAATATAATCTTGTAAAATAACTTAAAATAAAACTTCTGTAAGATAATCAGTGTGTACGGATGCATACTACTAAAATATATAAAATCGGATAGTTGCAAGGACGACAATTTTGACTATACGTGTTAGTGTGATTATGTGTTTTTCTTTTTGTGTTATTTGACTATTTGTTAATTTACAGTATGGGTAAGCAAAGAATTTCGGACATCTATCGTCAACTAGATAATTCACCAAAAGATAAGGGAACCTCATCCCAACCAAATTCCTCCAGATACTCAGCAAATACTGAGGAAGGAATATTTGTTCGTAAGGCACAGTTGAGGAACCACTTACCGCTAAGAAAAGATGTCAGATTATTAGAAAAGGTCAAGAAAAAGAAATGATAATTAATAAGGAAACTCAGGAAATAGGCAATAACCCACCATGGGAAGACGAATTAGATGAAAAATGGGCAGATCTTTATATGTTAGCCACTACAGCAGTGAATGCCAACCTTTAATTAAGTTAAAATTTCCAAACCCGGACCAACCAATAAAATCAGATCTCAATACCCTGACTCGGTATTAGCACCAATATCCTCTATAATCCCCATTAGATAAGCAACTTAGTAAGAGGAAATGGAATAAAAGCACGTTGAGAATAATATTCCTAGCTAGACTAAAATAATAAATGCACAACCCCTAGTATATTTTGAAGTTCAGTTGTAAGATGTAATAGACATGTATATAAATAAAAGTCGGCAATTTTAGTTATACATTTCTGGTGTGATTTCATGTGATTACTTTATTTGCATTTGATTGTATTTATTCATACCAATAACTTATATATATATATATATATATATATATATATATATATATATATATATATATATATATATATATATATATATATATATATATATATATATATATATATATATATATATATATATTGTTAGTTATCAGATGGAACATGCTGTGAATGAACCAGTTAATGAAGTTAACCAATCGGAAAACAATAACGAGGATCACTTTTTAAATCGACAAGATATAGAAAACATTGTCGCTCAGGGAATAGCTAACGCTTTTCCAGCAATCATCGTTGCAGTTAAAAGCCCTGTTGAGCCTTCACAAGCTCACCCCAGTAAACGCAAGCGCGACGATAATTTTAGTAATAGTGTTAATGGAGGAGGCAATAGCGACAACTTAATTCAGGCCCCGATATTCAAAAGAATGAAAGCTGCAACACCTGGTTGCACTTACAAGGAATTTCTTGCCTGTAAACCAGCTGAATTTGCAGGCAATGAAGGGGCGACCGCCGCACTGCATTGGTTAGAGAAAACTGAAGCAGTAATTAAAATAAGTAAATGCGTGGAGGAAGATAAAGTCATGTACGCTTCTCACCTTTTTAAGGAAGAGGCATTGGAGTGGTGGAATACGGTATTGCAAGCCAAGGGAAGTGACTTGGCTTATGCGATGAATTGGGAAGAATTTAGACAAATGGTGGAAAGAAAATTCTGTCCCGAATATGAAAAGGAACAAATGGCAAACAAGTTCCTGAGCCACCGAATGGTGGATGTTAACTGTCGAGGTTATACTTCGATGTTTTTCGAGTATGCAAGGATTGTGCCAACTCTGGCTTCGCCAGAGCCAGTACTGATTTCTCGCTATATTTGGGGTTTGATCGAGATCCGTAATATCGTCAAAGCTGCCAGACCTTGCACAATGGATGATACGGTGGAATTAGCCAATACCTTGACAGATGAACTGGTACGCACGCGAGAAGAAAACAGAAAGAAAGAATTGGCTCAGAAAATTACCCAAGGATTCCGAGGGGGTAATACTAGTAACAATTTCAGGAAAAGAGGAACTGGGCAATCCTCCACTATTCCATTTTGCAGGACTTGCAAAAGAAAGCATTCTGGAAAATGCAGAGGGTATTGCAATTTCTGCAAAATTCCAGGGCATCAAGAAGAAGATTGCAGGAGGAAGAAATCGACGATCTGCTTCAACTGTGGAGAAGCTGGACATTTTAGACCAGACTGTCCTAAACTGGTCAAACCAGCTGACAAGGCTAAAACTGTAGAAGGAACTACCAAGAAAGATGCAAGAGCCTTCCAGTTGACTACATAAGAAGCGGATCTGATTCCGGATGTGATAGCGAGTACGTTTCTAGTTCACAACGTTTATGCGAAAGTATTATTTGACTCTGGTGCAAACCAAAGTTTTATAAATACTTCGTTCTGCCAAGCTCTTAAGTTACCTTTGACCAAACTTAGACAGATATATACAGTAGAAACAGCCGACGGTAACTCTGTCAGCATAGATCGAGTCTTGCAGGAAGGTAAAATAGAACTTTCAGGTTATAAATTTTCTGCAACCCTGTTACCCATGAACTTAGTTGGATTCGATGTTGTGTTAGGAATGGATTGGTTAGTAGCCAACCATGCTCGAATCCTTTGTGAAAAGAATTCCATAGAAATTCGTGCGCCATCAGGAGAAATAATTGTGGTTGTAGGTGATAAGCCACGAAAGCCAATGAAATTCATTTCAGTCATGAAAGTGGCCAGTTACTCTAGAAAACAGGGAATAGCATATATGGTTTCGGTAGTGGTTAATTCCAAAGGTAAAGAACTTAAGGATATCCCAATAGTATCAGAATACCCGGATGTATTCACAAAAGAACTACTTGGATTGCCACCCGATAGGGAAATAGAATTTAGAATTCATTTAATTCCTGGAACTACACCGATAGCCAAAGCACCTTATCGGTTAGCACCCACCGAAATGTTAATTGAAAAAGCAGTTAGATGAATTACTAAGCAAAGGGTTTATACAACCTAGTTCATCCCCTTGGGGAGCACCAGTGTTGTTTGTAAAGAAGAAGGATGGGTCGATGCGAATGTGTATCGATTATAGGGAATTGAACAAAGTTACAATTAAGAATCGATACCCATTACCTAGGATCGATGATCTTTTTGATCAGCTTCAGGGAGCTAGATATTTCTCTAAGATAGATTTACGCTCCGGATATCATCAGTTGAAGGTTCAAGAAGAAGACATACCTAAAACAACTTTCAGAACTAGGTATGGTCACTACGAGTTTACAGTTATGCCCTGCGGATTAACAAATGCTCCTGCAGCATTTATGGATATGATGAATAGGATCTGTAAACCGTATTTGGATAAATTTGTAATTGTTTTCATCGACGACATACTTATTTATTCCAAGAGTCAAGACAAGCATTGTCAGCATCCGCATGCACTCTTAACTTTGTTAAGAAAGGAGAAGCTTTACGCCAAATTCTCCAAGTGCGAATTTTGGTTCCAGGAGGTGCAATTTTTAGGGCACATGGTGAATCACGAAGGTATTCACGTAGACCCCTCCAAAATAGAAGCAATCACCAAATGGAAGGTTCCGCAATCAGCTATGGAAATTAGAAGCTTTCTAGGATTAGCTGGGTACTATAGGCGATTCATTAAGGATTTTTCTAAGATAGTTGTACCATTAACTAAGCTAACCTGTAAAGCAGGAAAGTTTGAATGGGGACCTAGGCAAGAAGAGGCTTGTAAGATTTTAAAGCAAAGGTTAACAAATACCCCAATTCTTGCTTTACCAGGAGGAACTGAAGATTTTGAAGTTTATTGCGCTGCTTCTAAATTAGGATTAGGATGTGTGCTACTGCAACGCAAAAAGGTAATTGCGTATGCCTCAAGGCAATTGAAAAAGCACGAGGAAAACTATACGACTCATGACTTAGAATTAGGATCAATAATTTTTGCCCTTAAGATCTGGAGACACTATCTGTAGGGGCAGTAAGTTTACAGTGTATACAGATTATAAGAGTTTAAGGTACATATTTGGGCAAAAAGAATTAAACATGAGGCAAAGAAGATGGATAGAAATTCTAAGTGACTACGACTGTGATATCCAATATCACGAAGGAAAAGCAAATGTAGTCGCAGATGCTCTAAGTCGTAAGTATCATGAAAAGCAAAAGCGAGTTCGTGCTCTTAGATTAAATCTTCAAGTAGATTTAATGGAACAATTAAGGAATGTTCAGGAAACAGCAATCAAGGATGATGCTGAAGAAATGAAAGGAAGTATAAAAGAATTAGAGCAAGGCATCGATGGAATTTGGAGATTCCACACGAAAAGGATTTGGGTACCTAAACAAGGAAATTTAAGAGATAGAATTTTAGAAGAAGCCCATAAATCTAGGTATACCATGCACCTAGGAAACAATAAGATGTACCAAGACCTAAGAAATAATTTCTGGTGGATCGGAATGAAAAAGGACATAGCTAGATATGTATATAAGTGTCTAACTTGTTCGCAAGTTAGGCAGAACATCAGAAACCTTCAGGGTTACTCCAACAATTAGAAATGCCTGTTTGGAAGTGGGAACTAATAACTATGGATTTCGTTACTAAGTTACCTAAAACCCGAAAGGGTAACGACGCGATTTGGATAATTGTGGATCGATTAACCAAATCAGCTCATTTTCTACCCATTAAGGAAACCTTTAGCATGGAAAGGTTAGCCAAGTTGTACGTAGACGAAGTAGTATCCTTACATGGAGTCCCA
The DNA here is from genome assembly GCF_002127325.2 of Helianthus annuus. Lineage (NCBI taxonomy): Eukaryota > Viridiplantae > Streptophyta > Magnoliopsida > Asterales > Asteraceae > Helianthus > Helianthus annuus. The sequence continues at coordinate 96,807,897 of NC_035449.2, read as the reverse complement.
CTCTCCATTGTATCAGATAGAGATAGTTGTTTCACTTCACATTTCTGGGCGAGTTTTCAAGAGGCAATGGGAACCCGATTAAATTTAAGTACAGCCTACCATCCCCAAACTGATGGACAAAGTGAAAGGACGATCCAAACCCTGAAAGACATGCTCAGGGCATGTGTGATCGATTTTGGTGGTAACTGGGATAACCACCTATCCTTAATTGAATTCTCCTATAACAATAGTTATCATTCAAGCATCGAAGCTGCCCCGTTCGAAGCACTGTATGGACGCAAGTGTAGAACTCCAGTTTGCTGGGCAGAAATAGGAGAAAGTCAATTATCAGGTCCTGAGATTGTGCAAGAAACCACGGACAAGATAACTTAAATCAAGGAAAGACTAAAGACGGCTCGAGATCGCCAGAAAAGTTATGCAGACAACCGACGTAAACCGCTAGAGTTTCAAGTCGGAGACAAGGTACTCTTGAAAGTTTCTCCTTGGAAAGGACTAGTTCGATTTGGTAAGAAAGGAAAGTTAAATCCAAGATACATAGGACCATTCCCAGTAATCCAACGCATAGGACCAGTTGCCTATGGTTTACAACTACCAGAAGAGCTAGCCGGGGTACATGACGTATTCCATGTATCCAACCTCAAGAAATGTTTATCTGATGAATCCCTGGTAGTACCTCTTCAAGATGTACAAGTAAATGAAAAGCTGAAGTTTGTTGAGAAACCACTTCAAATAGAAGACAGAAAGATTAAGTTTCTCAAACACAAAAGACTGGTACTAGTCAAAGTCAAGTGGGATTCTAAAAGAGGACCTGAATACACCTGGGAGCTGGAATCGGAAATGAAACGAAAGTATCCTCACTTATTTTCAATAAATCTCGAGGACAAGATTTTAAATAAGGTGGGGAAGATGTAAGGACTGCCAAAAATACCCCTAACCAACCCGTAAGTGAAAACCCGGACCCCTAAAACCCCAACATACATAAAAAGCCAAGAAAACAAGAAATGTCACCTTCAGGCGGGCCGCGTAATGGTTAAGCAGCCCTTACGCGGGCCGCGTCAACTTGAAGTTGACCGGATAAGCATCCGGGACCACGTGTTGACCATGTGGCGACCCTACTCGTGACACATATGCCCTACACGTAGACTAGGTGGCCACGCGGGCCGCGTAAAGGTTATGTAAGGGTTTACGCGGGCCGCGTAAAACCCCAATTCAGGCTATAAATAGCCTGTGCATGGGGCTTTCATTTTGTGTCGAAAGTTTTAATCAAAAACGAAATATCACTACTCGAAATCATAATTTTCGTTAGGGAGGCACTGCCACGATACCGGGTATTAACTCGATCGCTATTACGATTCAATGTCCAATCGATTGGAACTATCCAATGGATGTTTAAGTGCTGCCCACATTAGGTTTATGCTTTGTCATTCGTCGTGAATTCGATGGATGTTTAAGTATCGCATTTTTTCATTCGTTGTGAGGGTTTGTATCTTGTGAGTTATCGTAAATGCTGTATTAGTTACTAACCTAGTTCGTGTGCATTGTTGTTTAAACTAGGTTATCAGGTTTATCAGTAGGCTAAACTCTGCCCGTATAAACTTGCAATGTGAGTCATTGTCTTTTATCAAAAGTATTTTACAATACCTCAAATTACTTTCAAAGTTATAATTACAGGGATTAAGTCATGGTTATCTTGAATCACTGGCTAGTAGGGTATTGTGCACATTACTAATTTCTCACAGTTAGGCTAATCAATCCTAACAGTGATAATCATCACTACTTGGGTGAAAGGACCCAATAGTGGTATGACCATCGTCACACGGCTGTGACACGGCGCCAGATAAAAATAAGATAAAGGCCATTGTAATCGCTCTAATGTTGTAATTAATAGCTACGTGTCATTTTATTAACATTGAATGATTCACCAGTATTTCCCCGCTGATAAAATATTTTTAAAACATGTTTTGTAAATAAGGAAAAAGTGCTACGGAGCACTAATTAAGCTTGAAGTGGTGGCTCAGTTAAATAAATAAACATGTTTTGTAAATCAGGGAATTTCCTCGGGAAATTCCTCTATTGTAAATTACGGGGTTCGTCCCAAGTGATGAAATAAATTAATCGGGCATTTTCAAATTTAAAAGATCCTGTTAAAATCTTCCGCTGCCAAATCAAATAATAAATACCACGGGTTTTTCTGCCCCACGGCTCCTGGACTGGGTAAAACCAGGATGGGGGCCGTGACATTAGTGGATGCAATTAATAAAAAACTATGTTTGGGACAACGTTTAAAAGAATTTAAGAACGCTTGTATTATAATCCATAAAGGATCACAGAACTATGTCATAGTTGTGTTTACGTTTAAAACTTTAATGGTTGTGTTTTAATTAAGTTAAATGTTCAAAAATAAATAATGCATCGTCCACTAAATACCTATGGGTACCAACCTTCGTTATTGCTATGTTTATATTTCCGCTGCGACGTTTTTGGGGTATGGCGAACATTAAATTCAATTCCACAGATGGAATAAAGGGAAGTGCAGGGGCAAGAAGGGAAGAAAAGGGTAAAAAAACCCGGGTTTTGGACGTGTACTCTTTACATGCCATGATGGAAATTTACTTTTTTGTCTATCCTATTTGCTTAATAATGTATTATAGATATCGTTTGTATTAAAAAATTCATAAAACATAAGTATCACATAATAGTTTAGTAGGCACCATAGTTTTGGTTTCAATTTATATCTGGTAACCATGAGAACCTTGAAGAGTTAATTCTAATGGTTCGAGTAGAATTATAGGATTAGATAAAACTCAAGAAAAGATAAAGATGCGTGAGCTGATAAAGAGAACAAATAATAATTAATATCAGCTAGTTGTTTAGATATAATTATTAGTTTAAAGTTATATATTTATCTAGTTAGTGGAGGGTTCAAATGAGAATTTTTTTTTTTTTGTAAAATGAAAAAAGAAGAAGTTTCAACCAATAAGAATGCTTCATTTTACTTCATTTAATATTTGCATTTAATTTTAATATAAGGGTATATTGGTAAACTTACAAAAATCATTAATTTGTATTCTTACTCTTTAATAACTAAGTAAAATAAATTTGTGACTCCATTTCAAAATATATATATTTTTTCCAAATTAAAAAAACAACTTAATTTAAAGTGTAGAATAAATTACTAGTTGTGTAGGATAAATTACGAGTTGTGTAGTAATGGAATATCCCTTATGTAAATATAGATATTATTTTGTATTTACTTGTTCCCCAAGTTTTGTATTTACTTGTTCCCTAAGATTAGGGATTGTATCTTGTAAATGAGAACATCTCACTCATATTACAACAGACACAGCCGCTTCCGGATTTTTACAACACAAGATCTCGTCTTTGCCAAGTTGAAGAAAGGAAAAACGCACAAGCCAAGCTGTCGGCTCAGTCAGCCGGAACCGCCCTTCAGGCCTCCACGGATCAACCCGCTCGTGCTCAAACCGATACTCGCACTTATAACCGGTTTGATAACTCCTCCGAACGTGGTCGCGGCCGAGGCCGTGGTCGAGGTCGTGGGCGCGGTCGATCGTCTTACGGTCGTGGACGCAATCAAGAGCAGAACTATTACCAGCCACACTTTTGGCTGTCCCATTTACCACAAACTTGGGCCGGTTATCCACCTCAACAGTCCGCACCAACTTGGGCCCAATGGACTCCCCCTCCTTGCCCATATCCCTCTAATCCTAGCCCATCCCATGGTACTCCTCCACCACAGCCGAACTCGACCCAAGGTATCCTAGGCCCAAAGCTATCTGATCAACCTGCGGCCCAGAACTACATGACTGACTATTCCCCGTCTGACATTGCTCAAGCACTCTATAACTTGACGCTGCATAACAATGACTCATCATGGACCATGGACACCGGTGCGTCAGGTACGATGTCTCCTCAACTTGATAAGTTCCAATCTATTTTTAATTCTGGCATTATTCGCAACATCATTGTTGGCAATGGCACAACTATTCCGGTCCACGGACAAGGTAACATCACCCTTCCCCCACCTTTCCCACCTTTTAAACTCAAAAATGTCTTATACGCTCCTAACCTAGTTAAAAACCTTATCTCTGTTCGTCGTTTTACAACTGATAATCAATTATTTGTTGAATTTGATCCTTTTGGTTTTACGGTGAAGCACCTCCAGACCAGGAAACCCATCCTACGGTGCAATAGCTCGGGGGATCTCTACACTCTCAACCCGTCCAACATCACCAATCTCACTAATGCTTCCACCTATGCTGCTATATCACAAGACATTTGGCATCAAAGACTCGGTCACCCTGGCCCGACAATTTTACAAACTTTAAAAACCTCTCATTCAATTTCTTATGGCACTTTAAAAAATAATGTTTGCACTTCGTGTATTTTTGGGAAACACACTAGACTTCCGTTTGTTGCATCTAATACCAGTACTCTTAAACCATTTGATATTATTCATAGTGATGTTTGGACATCCCCCAATCATTTCTAACGGGGGTCATCATTATTATGTATTATTCTTGGATGATTACACTAACTTTTTATGGACATACCCCATTGCTCACAAATCCTATGTTTTTACAATGTTCACAAACTTTAATACTTTTATTCAAACTCAATTTGGCACCAAAATCAAACAATTCCAATGTGATAACGGACGTGAGTATGTAAACCACCAATTTCAAACTTTTTGCAATAACCAAGGCATGCACTTCCGTTTTTCGTGCCCTCATACGTCCTCACAAAATGGTAAAGCCGAGCGAAAAATACGAACAATCAACAATCTTATACGTACCCTATTGGCTCACTCGTCCACGCCTACCAACTTTTGGCATCATGCCCTCGAAACCGCTAGCTACCTTCTAAATATTATACCTACCAAAATTCATAATTTTGAAACCCCAACCAAACGACTATATCGCTGCCTTCCCACTTACGAACACCTTCGCGTGTTCGGGTGCATTTGCTATCCCCTTATCCCTCACACGACTATTCACAAACTCGCCTACCGTTCTTACCCTTGTGTGTTTCTTGGTTACCCCTCGAACCACCGTGGATACAAGTGCCTTGATCTAAAAACCCGAAAAATTACAATTAATTGACACGTTCTTTTTGATGAAACCATTTTCCCATTCCACAAATCCTACAAACCAACACCTAAAACCTATCAATTCCCTAATGACCGTATAAATCCCCATTTTCAGCTCACTCATTCGACCCTCCCTAATGACCCACCTGACCCACCTATGTCACACCCCCAAAATCCACCTGCGGAGTATCACCGCTTGGGAGCGTGACTGACCAGGATCAAGCCACCAATCATATTGAACATGTAATTAATATTAAGTAAAATAAATGTAAACCATCCATCCAATACGATAGGTGTTCAAAACATAACCATAGTTTCAAAGTATAGCGGAAGCATAGTAAATAATCCAACAATAGTTAATAGTTTTAAATGTCATAATAGTTCAACGTAGAAACCACGATCCTTGTCCACAACGACCCGCTTCTCCAGTGCAAGCTCCAAGTACCTAACGATCTGCAAGGCATGTAACAGAATGATCAACAAACTAGTTGAGCGAGTTCACAATAAGTAAGTGCGTAACAGTAAGTAACGGGTGGCTCTACTGGGCCAATAGTAAGTTATACAGGTGGGGGCTTCCCATGTTATGTGACCACTAGACTATTCGTATCAACTACTCGTATCATCCCTGTTCTTCATCCGAGAACAGTAGCGCGTATGGGGTGTGCGTAGGTTTTACGCACGTATCCTTCACAACCGAGGATAGAAGTAAGTAATGCGTACACGTAGGTTTTACGTGCGTGCCTGACATCCGAGGCAGTAATTGGCATATGACCACGTAGGTGTTATCCTAACCTACGGAACCGTCCTGACATCCGAGGACCATGGTAGGTGATAGTCTAGGAAAAGCATATATACGTTCTTAGTCAATGGTAACCTTTATCCCATTCCCACGACCCGGGAATCCCATGCCTTAGTAGGAGTGTGAACTCACCTTGGTTTGCTCGGTATGCTAGGTTATGCACTCACAAGTAATAAATCAAGTCCTATTGTATGCACGTATAACAAATCAGTTCATGTTCGCAATGATACGCATGTAATCAAATGTCACATAGTGCTTGATAGCCAATATCATGTATCAATCATGTATCACGTAACAGTTAACTCATTCATACCATTCACGTAATTCATATGAACATTTACAGGATCATGCACCTCTCAAAAACTCAGACAAGTATGGGGGGGTCTCCCCTGTTCAAAACTCGGATAGCACATGTATCATCATACAACCTCGGACATTGAATCAACATACAAACTCAGACATGGGTGATCATGTTTATACTCGGTCCAATGGATAGTCAATTAAACTCGGACCAAAACAATTTGATAAACTCGGACTCTAGCCCATTAACTAAACTCGGTCCACATTAACATTATACTCGGACCATTACTATCTATATATATACTCGGACCACAAAACAAACTCGGACCATTCACTAAACAACAAACTCGGTCCATGTTATATGTATTAAACTCGGACAAGCTAGTGTAATTAAACTCGGGCGAGTATATATATAAAGATTAAACTCGGACCATCATTCATCATCATCAATAAACTCGGACAAGGACCTTATGGTCTTAAACTCGGACCAAGTTAAACTCGGGGGGGGGGGGGGGGGTTTCCTTCATTAAACTCGGACAATGTATGGTCCATTAAACTCAGACTTTTGTTATAGCCTTAAACTCGGACCAAGTATATTCACATGATACTCGGACCAAATCAATTCATTTAAACTCGGTCCATATGTAAAGCTTTATATTCGGACCATGCATTCATCAAATAAACTCAGACTATCATGTGGAATTCCATACATTGCACAGACTCCAAACAATCATAACAGTTACGTTTTTGCTAACATACGAACGTGAAACCCTAAATTCATACGTTTGCAATACACAGATCAAAGCAATGACCACTATGTCTACATCTCACACATCACAATCATCAAGCAATTGATTATCTGACTTATAATCTTCATAACACAACAATCAATCATCAATCAAAAACACAGAAGCATCATGTGGAGACTAGGGTTTACAAGCATTCAAGAATTAAGCATTGTTAACATTCAAACGATTAATAACAAATGATAGCACAATTACCTTGGATGATTCTAGAGAAATAGAGAAATCGAAAGTGATGATTGTCTTGGTGATGATGGTTGCCAGAGAATTAGAGGATTGCAAGTACGTGCTTTGGTTTCTTGGGAATGATTAGAGAATGATTAGGGAAGAGAATTAGGGTTATTAGTTGTTAAAGTTTCACTATCAACCCTAAGCACCCTTAAGTAATATTTATTACAGTTTCAACACCACATTCCATTATTTGACAAATCTTTCACAAGTTACACATAACCATGCACAACCACAAAACTCTATATTATATCAAAACATTTATAGTTTCATAGCAAACCAATTGTGCAAGCAAACAATCTAAACAATCAATAAACGTGCAATAAATGCGAAATAGAATCTTGGAAATTCGAGTTGTCACATTATCCCCAACTTGAAAGAAATTTCGTCCCGAAATTTGGTACGCACTCACTGAGGAAGCTAGGTAAGCTGTATTGTTTACTGGTTTTCCTGGGGTGTCACATCATCCCCCCGTTGATTTGGAATTTCGTCCCGAAATTCAGTAGTAGTAGCTTCAGCCTCAGTAGTGGTTGCATTGGTTTCGAATAACTGGGGGTACTTTTCTTTCATTTGGTCTTCGCGTTCCCAGGTGTACTCCGGGCCACGTTGGGAGTTCCAACGAACTCGAACAAGAGGAATTCTCTTGTGTTTGAGGACCTTAACATCCCGGTCCGTGATTTCAACTGGTTCCTCGACGAACTGCAACCGCTCGTCGATAGTGAGTTCCTTAAAAGGAACTATGAGGGTCTCATCTGATAGGCATTTCTTCAGATTCGACACGTGAAATACATTGTGAACTGCACCGAGTTCAGCTGGTAGGTTCAACTTGTAGGCTACTTTGCCAATCTTTTCTAAGATTTCGAATGGTCCGACGTACCGCGGATTCAGTTTGCCCCTTTTGCCAAAACGTACCACACCCTTCCAGGGTGAGACTTTCAATAATACCCGGTCCCCGACCTGAAATTCCAAAGGCTTTCTACGCTTGTCCGCGTAGGCTTTCTGACGGTCGCGTGCTGCCGCCATGCGTTGTCGTATCTGTGCTATCTTTTCTGTGGCGTCCACTACAACCTCTGGACCCGTAATTTGACTATCCCCCACCTCTGCCCAACAGAGAGGTGACCGGCATTTACGTCCGTACAATGCCTCGAATGGAGCGGCTTGAATGCTGGTATGGTAACTGTTATTGTACGAAAACTCCACCAATGGGAGGTGTTTTTCCCAGCCGTTGCCGAAATCGATAACGCATGCCCTAAGCATGTCTTCAAGTGTTTGAATCGTTCGCTCAGACTGCCCATCCGTCTGAGGATGATATGCTGTGCTCATGTCTAAACGTGAGCCGAAAGATTTATGCATTGCTTGCCATAGCTCTGACGTGAATCGTGCATCCCGATCCGAAATGATAGAAGTTGGCACTCCGTGCCTCGAAACAACTTCTTTCAAGTATACGTCTGCTAAGGTAGAAAACTTATCCGTTTCTTTGATAGCCAAGAAGTGAGCAGACTTTGTGAGTCGATCAATGATCACCCAGATAGTGTCATTCCCACGCTGGGATCTAGGTAAGCCCGTAACGAAATCCATGGAAATTTCTTTCCATTTCCACTGTGGTATCTTGGGTTGTTGTAGTAGACCTGCTGGTTTCTGATATTCAACCTTGACTCTCGCACAGGTCAAGCACTTGCCAACATAAGTGGCGATGTGGGCTTTCATACTTGGCCACCAGTATGTTGTTTTGATATCGTGGTACATTTTATCCGCACCTGGATGTACCGAGTAGCGAGACTTGTGCGCTTCGTCCATCACAAGCTCTCGTAGACCGCCATAAAGTGGGACCCAAATACGCCCCGTTACATAGTAGGCGCCGTCTTCCTTTGGTTCCATTTGTTGCCTTGAACCGCGTAAGGCTTCAGCTGTGACGTTTTCGGGTTTCAGAGCTTCCATCTGAGCAGCTCGTATCTGAGAAGGAAGACTAGACTGAATAGTAAGCTGTAGCGCTCGCACGCGCTTCGGTAGAGTGTCTTTCCGACTGAGGGCGTCAGCCACAACATTGGCCTTGCCTGGATGGTACTTGATGGCGCATTCGTAATCATTAAGCAGTTCGACCCATCGTCGTTGACGCATATTCAATTCCTTCTGCTTGAAGATATGCTCGAGACTCCTGTGATCGGTGTAAATTGTGCACTTGGTACCGTACAGGTAGTGTCGCCATATCTTAAGCGCGAAAACAACAGCTCCCAGCTCTAAGTCGTGCGCCGTGTAGTTCCGTTCATGAACCTTGAGTTGACGAGAGGCGTAGGCAATAACTTTATCCCGCTGCATCAATACACAACCAAGCCCCTGTATCGATGCGTCACAATAAACCACGAAGTCATCCGTGCCCTCGGGCAGTGAGAGAATAGGTGCGCTGCAAAGCCTATCCTTTAAGTACTGAAAAGCGGTCTCCTGCGTATTACCCCATCTGTAAACGACACCTTTCTGTGTTAGCATAGTAAGCGGCTGCGCGATCTTGGAGAAGTCTTTGATAAATCGCCTGTAGTAACCCGCCAAACCCAAGAATTGGCGTATTTCTGTTGGTGTTCGCGGTGCTGGCCAATTCCTGATCGAATCTACCTTGGATGGATCGACATGAATCCCATCCTTATTCACCACATGGCCTAAGAAGTGGACTTCATGAAGCCAGAAGTCGCATTTTGAAAACTTTGCGTACAGTTGCTCCTTTCGAAGAAGTTCCAAGATAAGACGTAAGTGCTGCTCGTGTTCCTCCTGACTCTTTGAGTAGATTAGAATGTCGTCTATGAAGACAATAACGAACTTGTCAAGATAAGGTTTGCACACCCTGTTCATAAGATCCATGAAGACTGCAGGCGCGTTCGTAAGCCCGAATGGCATGACCAGAAACTCGTAATGACCGTAGCGAGTTCTGAAAGCGGTTTTGGAGACGTCCTCATCCCGGACTCTCAGCTGATGATAACCTGACCTCAAGTCTATCTTGGAGTAATAACACGACCCTTGCAACTGGTCGAATAAGTCATCTATGCGCGGAAGGGATAACGGTTCTTCACCGTCACCTTATTAAGTTCGCGGTAGTCGATGCACATTCTGAACGTACCGTCTTTCTTCTTCACAAATAACACTGGAGCTCCCCAAGGCGAAGAGCTTGGACGAATAAAGCCCTTTTCCAAGAGCTCTTGTAGCTGCTTCGACAGTTCTTCCAGTTCGGTTGGAGCTAAACGATACGGTGCGCGGGCTATTGGTGCTGCTCCAGGAGCTAACTCAATCTGAAACTCGACTTGACGATGAGGAGGTAAACCAGGTAAATCTTCAGGAAACACTTGAGGAAAATCACGCACAACTGGTATATCCTCCAGCTTCTTTACCTTTGCTGATGCGTCAGTGACAAGTGCCAGAATGGCAGTATGTCCCTTTCGTAAACATTTCTGCGCCTTTAAGAAAGAGATGATGCCAACCACAGCACCACTCTTGTCACCTTGAACTTCGAGGGGTTCTTGACTGGAGCGAGGAATACGAATAACTTTTTCTTTGCATAAGATCTCCGCGTGATGTTGGGATAACCAATCCATACCGATGACGACGTCGAAACTACCCAAAACTATGGGTATGAGATCAATCGAGAAAGTCTGACCCGCTAGAACAATACTACAACCCTTGACTACCTGTGCGGCTTCTACACTTTTACCATTGGCTAGTTCTACGACGTGTTTGGTGTCTAGGGGTGTTGGTGTACGTTTTAATAATTTACTCATTTTCAATGACATATAGCTTGTATCAGCACCCGAATCAAATAAGACAGTAACATAAATATCGTCGAGAAGAAACTTACCCATAACCACATTGGGATCATTCACTGCATCTCCTCGACCCAACACAAAAGCACGACCACGAGCTTCTTTGCCGTTGTTGTTGTTTCCCCCGTTGTTGTTGTTACCATTACCCTGATTGTTGTTATGGTTGTTGTTCTGATTTCTGTTCAGCGGAGGGCAATGTCTCTTGATGTGACCTTCAGCACCACAATTATAGCACCCCTTGTTGCCCTGTTGCTGATTCTGCTGTGCCGGTGGCTGCTGCTGATTCTGATTCGCAGGACGAGGGCTTCTACAGTCTTTGGCCTCGTGACCCATCTTGAGGCATCTTTGACAACGGCCCCTGTTACACTGGCCGCTGTGGTGCCTGTTGCAGTTGTTACACTTTGGAAGGTTTCCGCGATATCCACCCTGCCTGTGGCTACCTGACGACTGCTGGTTAGGGCTTTGATAGTTGCCAGTCTTTCGCTGCTGATTCTGGGACTGAACTGAAACTGATGCTTTGCTTGAATCCCCCTCCCATTTCCTCTTGTTGTCACTGAGGGTAACGGGAGTAGCTGAAGGAGTGACTGTAGCAGTAGCGCTGACGCGCTTAGGCAGTTTATTCTGATCCACTGCCTGATCGGTGATGCGATGAGCGAGACGCTGGATTTCCTGGATGTTGTCGAGGTTAGCCGAGGTAACGTGGCTCTGTATTTCTGGTGCCAAACCTTTGAGATACAACTCAATACGCTTGTATGGAGGGTCCACCATAGTTGGACACAGCACGGCCAGCTCATTTGACCGTTTAGTATACGCTTCAATCTCTGATCCAACCATTTTCAGATTATACAGCTCGTCTTCCAGTTTGTGAATATCTTCACGCGTACAATACTCTCTCTTGATAAGTTCCTTAAAATCGTTCCAGGGTGTGGCGTTAGCAGCTGCCAACCCCAGAATTTGCACCTGCGCGTTCCACCAGGTTAGCGCTATTCCCTCCAAGGTGCCAGTTGCATACTTAACCTTGCGAGCCTCAGGGCACTCGCACATCTCGAATACCGACTCTAGCTTTTCGAACCAATGGAGGAGTCCCACTGCCCCCTCGGTGCCACTGAAGGAATTTGGACGACAGTCCATGAAGTTCTTGAAGGTACACACAGGCTGCTGCGCGTGTTGACCTATTGTGTACGAATAGGACAAAGTTAAATACGAGAATTATTGTAGGATCTAAAGATCCTAGTGTGTGTCTATACTGCAGGGTATACTACCTGCTTGAGCGGCTGCAACTGCCGTAGCAATGAGAGCCTCTAGCTGGGCTTGAGTCATGTTAATTCGTGCGGCCATTGATCTTCACATCAAAGGCAACATAAGTGAGAAAAGTTCGCGAATAGTGCGATGACAGAAGAGTGTAAGCACGTAAGTGTTCTCAAGCAATAACAAGTAGTGAGCAAAGTAATGTAAGCATACTACGAGCAAAGTTCTATGCAGTTCTAGCAAGCAGGTAACAAACATAAACCTTATTACCTAGGATGTCGAGTCTTGCACGTGGAGTGAAGCGTCGTTGTGGATCGTTGAGAGCACTGTTCTGGTTATAGTCTGGTTTTAATAAAAACGTTTTTCCATATTAAAACCAAGTTCTCTATAACCAATGGCTCTGATACCAATCTGTCACACCCCCAAAATCCACCTGCGGAGTATCACCGCTTGGGAGCGTGACTGACCAGGATCAAGCCACCAATCATATTGAACATGTAATTAATATTAAGTAAAATAAATGTAAACCATCCATCCAATACGATAGGTGTTCAAAACATAACCATAGTTTCAAAGTATAGCGGAAGCATAGTAAATAATCCAACAATAGTTAATAGTTTTAAATGTCATAATAGTTCAACGTAGAAACCACGATCCTTGTCCACAACGACCCGCTTCTCCAGTGCAAGCTCCAAGTACCTAACGATCTGCAAGGCATGTAACAGAATGATCAACAAACTAGTTGAGCGAGTTCACAATAAGTAAGTGCGTAACAGTAAGTAACGGGTGGCTCTACTGGGCCAATAGTAAGTTATACAGGTGGGGGCTTCCCATGTTATGTGACCACTAGACTATTCGTATCAACTACTCGTATCATCCCTGTTCTTCATCCGAGAACAGTAGCGCGTATGGGGTGTGCGTAGGTTTTACGCACGTATCCTTCACAACCGAGGATAGAAGTAAGTAATGCGTACACGTAGGTTTTACGTGCGTGCCTGACATCCGAGGCAGTAATTGGCATATGACCACGTAGGTGTTATCCTAACCTACGGAACCGTCCTGACATCCGAGGACCATGGTAGGTGATAGTCTAGGAAAAGCATATATACGTTCTTAGTCAATGGTAACCTTTATCCCATTCCCACGACCCGGGAATCCCATGCCTTAGTAGGAGTGTGAACTCACCTTGGTTTGCTCGGTATGCTAGGTTATGCACTCACAAGTAATAAATCAAGTCCTATTGTATGCACGTATAACAAATCAGTTCATGTTCGCAATGATACGCATGTAATCAAATGTCACATAGTGCTTGATAGCCAATATCATGTATCAATCATGTATCACGTAACAGTTAACTCATTCATACAATTCACGTAATTCATATGAACATTTACAGGATCATGCACCTCTCAAAAACTCAGACAAGTATGGGGGGGTCTCCCCTGTTCAAAACTCGGATAGCACATGTATCATCATACAACCTCGGACATTGAATCAACATACAAACTCAGACATGGGTGATCATGTTTATACTCGGTCCAATGGATAGTCAATTAAACTCGGACCAAAACAATTTGATAAACTCGGACTCTAGCCCATTAACTAAACTCGGTCCACATTAACATTATACTCGGACCATTACTATCTATATATATACTCGGACCACAAAACAAACTCGGACCATTCACTAAACAACAAACTCGGTCCATGTTATATGTATTAAACTCGGACAAGCTAGTGTAATTAAACTCGGGCGAGTATATATATAAAGATTAAACTCGGACCATCATTCATCATCATCAATAAACTCGGACAAGGACCTTATGGTCTTAAACTCGGACCAAGTTAAACTCGGGGGGGGGGGGGGTTCCTTCATTAAACTCGGACAATGTATGGTCCATTAAACTCAGACTTTTGTTATAGCCTTAAACTCGGACCAAGTATATTCACATGATACTCGGACCAAATCAATTCATTTAAACTCGGTCCATATGTAAAGCTTTATATTCGGACCATGCATTCATCAAATAAACTCAGACTATCATGTGGAATTCCATACATTGCACAGACTCCAAACAATCATAACAGTTACGTTTTTGCTAACATACGAACGTGAAACCCTAAATTCATACGTTTGCAATACACAGATCAAAGCAATGACCACTATGTCTACATCTCACATATCACAATCATCAAGCAATTGATTATCTGACTTATAATCTTCATAACACAACAATCAATCATCAATCAAAAACACAGAAGCATCATGTGGAGACTAGGGTTTACAAGCATTCAAGAATTAAGCATTGTTAACATTCAAACGATTAATAACAAATGATAGCACAATTACCTTGGATGATTCTAGAGAAATAGAGAAATCGAAAGTGATGATTGTCTTGGTGATGATGGTTGCCAGAGAATTAGAGGATTGCAAGTACGTGCTTTGGTTTCTTGGGAATGATTAGAGAATGATTAGGGAAGAGAATTAGGGTTATTGGTTGTTAAAGTTTCACTATCAACCCTAAGCACCCTTAAGTAATATTTATTACAGTTTCAACACCACATTCCATTATTTGACAAATCTTTCACAAGTTACACATAACCATGCACAACCACAAAACTCTATATTATATCAAAACATATATAGTTTCATAGCAAACCAATTGTGCAAGCAAACAATCTAAACAATCAATAAACGTGCAATAAATGCGAAATAGAATCTTGGAAATTCGAGTTGTCACAACCTAACCCATCGCCCAATATAAGCCCACCTGCTTCTCCTCAATCAACTACCCATACACCCCACTCCCATACAGCCCACTCACACTCCCACAACAACACTTCCCATATAGCCCACTTCCCCATGCCTACCTCCCCTCCTGCCCACTCACACTCCCACACCAACACCTCTCCTACAGCCCACTCCCCCATGCCTACCTCCCCTTCGGCCCAATCTCCCGCCAATACACACTCAATGGCCTAAACTGATCCCTTATCTGCCACCTCTCCAGACTCGCCCCCCACACCAAACACCCCACTGCCTTCCCCGTCACCCGACCCCATCTCGCCACCTCCGAACCCACCTCAACCCCCCACTCGTACCATACATACCCGTGCCATGTCAGGCATATATAAACCGAAACAAATTTTCAACCTATCCACATCTACCATCATACCGATACCCAAAACTCCCAAAGCCGCCTTGTCTAATCCGGAATGGTTTAATGCCATGCATACCGAATTTAATGCCTTAATTAAAAACAAGACTTGGGATCTTGTCCCGAGACATCCTGACATGCATATTATTCGTAGTATGTGGCTCTTTCGCCACAAATACAGGTCCGATGGTACACTCGAGAGGTACAAGGCACGCCTTGTCTGTGATGGTAGAAATCAGGAGGTGGGTGTTGATTGTGGGGAAACTTTTAGTCCGACTGATAAACCGGCTACGATTCGGACAGTGTTAACATTGGCCCTAACACAGTCGTGGTCTATTCACCAGTTGGATGTCACTAACGCATTCTTACATGGAAATCTAACCGAGACTGTGTACATGTATCAACCAATGGGATTTCGAGACCGAGACTATCCTGATCATGTGTGTCTTCTTAAAAAGTCACTTTATGGGCTTAAACAAGCACCGAGGGCGTGGTACCAACGGTTTACAGATTTCGTTACATCCATGGGGTTCACACAAAGCCGATGTGACAACTCTCTTTTCACTTATCATCATGGTGGTGACATTGTGTATCTATTGATCTATGTAGATGATATTATTCTCACCACTTCATCTGATTCACTTCATGTTAAACTATTAGGCAGCCTCGCGGCTGAATTTGCTATGAAAGATCTTGGACCACTCAGCTACTTCTTGGGAATTACCGTTTCTCGTACCAGTAATAAGATGTTTCTCTCGCAACACAATTATGCGTTAGACATTGTCAACCGTGTGGGCATGTCTACTTGTAAACCAGTCGCCACCCCTGTTGATACAAAACCCAATCTTGGTGCTCAATCTAGCGTTCCGTTTGATGACCCCACATTATATCGCAGCCTTGCGGGTGCACTTAAGTATCTCACATTCACTAGGCCCGATATAAGTTATGCCGTACAACAAATTTGTATTCATATGCATAATCCTAGCATTGAACAATGGCAGGCATTGAAGCGTATTATCCGTTACATACGCGGCACAACCACATATGGTCTTTCTCTATCTCCGTGTGCGGCTATCTCTCTCCGGGCTTATACAGATGCTGATTGGGCGGGCTGTCCGGATACACGTCGCTCTACCTCAGGATATTATGTCTATATGGGACAAAATCTACTGTCCTGGTCTTCCAAGCGGCAGTCTACCATTTCTCGTTCCAGCGCTGAAGCAGAATACCGAGCAGTCGCCAATGTCGTTGCTGAAGTTTACTGGCTTCGTAACCTTCTTCTCGAGTTACGTCGCCCCCTCTCCACCGCCACTTTAGTATATTGCGACAATATAATTGCTATCTACTTATCTAGTAATCTGGTTCAACATCAACGTACCAAGCACATAGAACTTGATATTCATTTTGTGCGCGAACATGTTCAACGAGGTACCATACGGATACTTCACATGCCTACTCGTTTACAGATTGCTGACATCTTCACCAAAGGCTTACCTCGAGTATTATTTGATGATTTCCGCTCTAGTCTCAACATTCGCCCACCTCTTGCTTCGACTGCGGGGGTGTAATGGAATATCCCTTATGTAAATATAGATATGATTTTGTATTTACTTGTTCCCTAAGTTTTGTATTTACTTGTTCCCTAAGATTAGGGATTGTATCTTGTATTTATATTGAGATATCAATGAAAGAGAATTCCAATTGAGCCATAATATTCTTCATGTAGGATACATTTCGAGGTGTGTAGGATAAATTTCGACTGTGTAGGATAAAATTCTATAATGTGTAGGGTATATGTCGGAAAATTTTGATATGTGTAGGTTTTGTAGATTATATGTAGATTATATGTAGAATAACTAATAATTAGTTGACTAATTAATTAAAGAGTTAAAAATTAATGATATGAGTTATAAATGAAATCGTATTTTACTAATATGCCATTTCTTCTTTTTCTTCTCACATTAAATTTTTTCTCAAATGAACCTTCCCCTATCTAGTTATTTTATTAATTGTTTAATTAAGTATTAGAGTTGGTATTGATTTAGGATAGCTGGTTTAGCAAAAATTGGTTTAGTATAAATAGATTTTTTTTTTTTGAAAATTAACTTTTATTGAACCACCAAACCAAGGCAAGCTTTCACCAAGGCGGGAAAAGCAAACCGAAAACCACAAAGTCACAAGAACTTACATCAAATCAAACTTGCACCATCTATCCCAATCCACAACCCCTTGTTTAAACCTATGTTTATACCATAAAAAACTCAAAGACTTGATATCGACAACCATCTCCACGACATTAGGGTCTTTATTCGAGAATACTTTTTAATTCCTAGCTCTCCAGATCCTCCAACAGGCGATTATGATAATCCCATGTATAACCAACTTTCTGTTCCCAGACGCACCACTATAATCGTGCAAATTCACCAAATCTTTGACGTGAAAGATGAAGCTTCCCGGTATCCTGCACCAACTAGTAATCGCATTCCACACACCCGTAGAGATGCCACAACTTGTAAGAATATGCTCGACTGTTTCATCACTACTCTCACACCAAACATAAGCTTGATTATCCACTAGAATGTTTCTTCGAAGAAGAGACATCTTCGTAGGAAGGCGATCAATAAAAGCGCGCCACATGAATATGTTGCACTTGTTTGGAACCCATTTACTCCATAAAAATCAAAGCTCTCACTCGAACTCTGTTGTCCGCGCATCCAGTTCTTCACAGAAGCAACCGAAAAGCCATCGGCTCGACCATCCGACCAACACCACCCATCCTGGCAATCATCCATAGTAACCTGCATCAAGAGAGCTTCCAAAGCCTGCTTCGAATCCAGCTCTGCAACAGAAGCGGGCGCACGCAGCCATTCCCAACAAAAAGACCGAGTGTCTCCTTCGATACTCAACCGACCAGAAACAACAATCCGTTTAGTATAAATAGATGAGTTAGGTTATGAAATAATTTAGATGTTTTACCTCGTTTTTTATTAATCTATAAATCGTTGTGTTTCTGCGTTTTTTATCTAGTTGATTCCAACCAACCTATCATCATCGGAAAATTCACGGGGACGCCGTGACGTCGCCGTCATAACTCTCTTAACCAACGAGGTAAGGTTAGGGTTAACCACAGTTTACACTTGCATACAAACACCAAACAACGCATCGAGATGAGAGTTAATTGGACATGTGAATTAAGTCGTAAATCTAACCAAACCAAGTTTATAAGATTTTACAACGGATGATTCACAACTTTTACGTTTAGATGATGGTTATAGTTGAGTTTGATACTAGCCTTGGGTAATATTATTTTCTCAACTCTTCTCAACTTTCTTCAAAATCAAATGGGCACCAAATTGAGGTTGAAGAGTGATGACTGATTGTGGGGCATGCGAATACGACGGAGAGAGCACGAAAGAAAAACGTTGTAGAATCATAACCAATGCAATTTTAGCTTCCAACATAGCGAAATTCTGTCCGATACAAATACGAGGCCCCCCTCCAAATGGTAAATAGGAAAGTTGTCCCTTAGAGGCCGCCTTTGAGACACCAAGCGCAAATCGCGTAGGGTTAAACTCTAAAGCATCGTCTCCCCATGTGTCTTGGTCATGGTGTAACGCTAATATTGGCATTATGATCAACGTTCCTTCAGGAATATTTACTCCTGCTACCTTCGTTTCATCAACTGACGTTCGATATAATGCAGAAACCGCGGGGTACAACCTTAGAACCTCGAGCAATATCATAGTTACCTTCAACAATCAAAAATCATTTTATAGAAAAAAACATACTAAAAATACAACATTTCAATAACAAGTTGGATCTTACAATTTTAAGACGACTCAATCCATCAATATCTGGTTGGTTGTTCCCAAATACTTGAAACGCTTCGTCTCTTGCAAGCTCTTGCCATTGAGGATATCGACTAAGTAAAACCATTGTCCATACGAGTAAATTACCAACAGTCTCGTTGCCTGCAAAGTAGAAAAGTTTACACTCCTCGATAACCTCATCGATGGTCATTCCATATCTCTGGTTTCCCCTCTTTTGAATTTCATCGTAGTTTGACTGCAATAATAAGCCTAACAAGTCATCCTGCCCAGTTTCTCCCGCTTCCATCGCAATCATTCTTTTATCAATCATACTTCTTATTAAACCCTTCAGTTCACCATCAATCTCCACCATCCTTTTGTTTCTTGAGTTTGGTAAGAATCTTTTCAAAGAAGAAAAAAAGTTAGTTTCAGGAACTCTTGGCAGGTAGTTATATATGTGCTAATTTCATAAAACTGTTGATTAAAAAGTCTTCATAGTACATAAATAAAGATATGCATGTGGTGTTTCCCACTTTCCCAAAGGATACTTCTCGACTAGAATAAGATTTAAACACAATATCTTTTACTAAAATAATCTTCTGAGTTCAAAACATAACGTCTTAGTTTTTTTTTTTTTTTTTTTGAAAGGAAACTATTATTCACAACGGCACACCCTCGAAACAAGGGCCGGAAAAAACCGATTACATCAACGAAAAAGAAACCCAATTCTCCCAAGAGACATCTCTACATGATGATCTATTACTATACCACAAAAAACCAAGCGACTTAATGTCCTGTACTATACTATCCGCCGATTTATGTTTATCCGAGAATTAACCATTTGGTATGTTTTTTTACAGGTGACTTTTTATATATGATTAACTCATAATAAAACACAATTTACCGTTGAAAAATAAAAACAACAAAAAATAGCACATTTCCATGATAGCATATACCTTAATCCAGGAATGTACAACGATTGCAAGACATGCATCAGTAACAAACCAATTTCTTTCTGAAGTTCAAAAATCTTTTTTCCTTCCTCGTAGCTGCTACCGAATGCAGTGCGCGAAATTACATCACCGGTTAAGGTTTGAAGGTGAGGAAAAACATCCAACTCGAACGATTGCTCATCCGAAAATGATGTTTCCCACCTCTTTATCATCTCATGACAACTCAAACACATAGCCGGTACCATCAACTGTGTCCAACAGATTAAAAGGCGAAACAATTATCAAAATTATAGAACACACAAATTAAAGAATGAAGTTCAACATTCAAAATAGTCGTGTCAACTCAAACCTTTAGTTTCTCAGCATGGAAAGTAGGATTGATGATTTTTCTATGTTTAGACCATTTATCTCCTTCGTAATCGATCACGCCTGTTGAAAGGATTTCAATGTATGGATTATTTTTCTTAGGCTTTTGAAATTCATTCATACGAGATAAGACGTCTCGAACCACATCCGGATCGATGATGTGAAGCGTTGGTACCGGTCCAAACCATGAAAAGAAAATCTTGCCTACAAGAAATGCAAGCAAACCCCATAAAGTAAGAACCATAAGGCTGCAGATAAAGCCCACACCACATCAACACAACATAGGTTTTAGGGCAACAATGACGCCTCCTTTAACATTGATGATGTGAAATAAATTTCAACTTACCCCCCCCCCCCCTCAAGTTATAGAAGGAAAAAATTATGGAGCAATATTCTTGGAACGATCATAGTGGAACACTATTCTTGGAACAATAAATCAGGAGAATAAATGTCCCATATTCTTCCCTTCTATACTCCCCCTCAAGTTGGAGCGTGAAGGTTCCGAACACCCAACTTGCACAGCAGGAAGCAGAGAGAGTTGGCCCCTAAGGCTTTTGTAAGAACGTCAGCAATTTGATCGTTGGTGGCAATAGGCATGGGGCATATCTCCATAGAGTCAATTTGACATGGCTCCTGTCGGACCGACCCAATTGTTTTGTGACAATCAAGCTGCTCGTCACATAGCGAATAACCCGGTTTTCCATGAACGTACCAAACACGTCGAAATGGACTGCTACTTTGTGAGGGAAAGAGTTGACTCTATGGAGATATGCCTCATGCCTATTGCCACCAACGATCAAATTGCTGACGTTCTTACAAAAGCCTTAGGGGCCAACTCTCTCCGCTTCCTGTTGTGCAAGTTGGGTGTTCGGAACCTTCACACTCCAACTTGAGGGGGAGTATAGAAGGGAAGAATATGAGACATTTATTCTCCTGATTTATTGTTCCAAGAATAGTGCTCCACTATTATCGTTCCAAGAATAAATGTCCCATATTCTTCCCTTCTATACAAGTCACCCCTTTAACGCTCCTTATTTTCCTGGCGAAGCTACCCGTAACACTATGGAATCGGAGTTGGGGGTACTATGGGGGTGATGTGGCAAGGGGCTTGAGCCCACACCATGCAACCTAATGAAAGATAGACAAAGTAGCCGTTCACTATTAACTAGGGAAGTATACTATTCGGTTTTGACGGTTTTTAAGTCAACGTAAGCTAAATAAATTAAAAAAAAACGCTATTAGAAAACTGTAAACCAAATCCAAAGCGTAATTAAATTCAAACCAAACCAAAGTGTTTGTTTCACGGTTTTGCCTTGGTTAACATTTATAATAAAAACTTAAAATCCTGACTCTATACGAGATTGTTAAAGTACCATCAACTTATAATGATTAAAGATGCAAGTAAACTATAAAAGGTTTTATAGCAGCATATCTCTTAATGTGGTTCGTCTTTTGCCGACTGGTTATTAGCATATTCCATAAACCAGACCGTCTGATACGGGTTGAAAAATCCTAAACTGACGGACACAATTTTTCTTTTTTTAAATCAATGATAAGTTAAAATGGATTTAAAACGAACCATGAACACCAGTACTACTTCTCACAATTAAGCAGCTAGAACAAAATATTTTAGATAATAAATACATAGAGACATATATGTATATAAGTACCATAGATCTGAATTGCCCTATGAACAAAGGGCATGACCCTAGGCATGATATCATCCGAAAGATTCATGGGCTCTAGCTGTGTGGTATTCATGATTTCTTTTGTGTCACCAAAGGGTAGTTTGTAGGTTGTGCCAGTAAGACCTTGTTGCCTTAGGTACTTTTCTAGCCTCTTTGGTTTTAGCCATGTCCACTCCAACATTTTCCATGGCACCAACATGACCATGGCTACACCGCACCAGCTCGCAACCCACTTGTATTGGCTCGTTATCTCCATAGCAGAAAGTGAGAGAGACGGAGATTGTGATTGTGTTGAAATAATATCGTTGATTTAGTTATTATACAAAGTTTATTGTATTGTTTCTATCAATTGTAAAAAAAGTATATAAGATGCAAACAAATCCAAATAATGTGTGGATAACTCCACAAACGGTTATTACAATGCAAAATATGTCTAGACATACAATCCACGTAGATTCTTGTTCCGGTAAGGTTACTCGAACATATATAGGGGAAGGTTCATTTGAAAAGAAAATTTTATTGAGAAGAAAAAGAATAAAAGGGTATAATTGTAAAACATTAAATAGTTTTTTTCTCATCTCATTTATTATTATGTTTGACTAATTAATTAGTCCTTAAGACTATAATCCTCCACACTAAATATTTTTGCCTAAACACATCAAAAGTTATCCTACACATTTTGAAATTTATCCTACACATATTGAAATTTATCCTACACAACTCGTAATTTATCCTACACGCCTCGTATTTATCCTACACTATAAATGAAATTTTATTTTTATTTTTTGTGAAAAATATATATCTTAAAAACAAGTTACAAATTTAATATAGTTAATTATTAAAGATGAAACTACCAATTAATGATGTATGTAAGTTTACTAATATACCCTTATAGTTACATTAAGTACAAATATTAAATGAAATCTAATGAAGCATTTCTATTGGTTGAAAGTTCTTTTTTTTTCTTCTTACAAAGAATTTCTTCTCATTTGAACCCTCCACCTTAATCAAAGTTGGTAGATGCTTGTAGGACAAATTTTGAATTTATAAATTAACTATCATATATTAATATTGATGTCGGTTTTTTCAAGTGAACGTTATTAGTTTTTATGGTCATTAGTACAAAACCATTATCCACGACAATATCATGTGATTTAATGAAACGATTTATAATATGGCGAACAGGGCCGTCTTCGAAAATACTCGAAAAAATTTAGGCCCTGTGCGAGCAGAAAAAACGGGCCCTTGTAAGATAAAATCAATAATTCAATTTAAAAAAAAAGAGATAAATACATTTGAATTAGTACATAATTATATTAGAAAATATAAGAATAAATGAAAAAAATAAGCGGTAAATATGACTTTTTTATAAAATAATAGGATAAAACCATTTCAAAATTGTTTAGTTATATATTTAGTTTAAATAACAAACAAAGTAAATAATAAAAAATATTTCAGTTTTATATTAGAAAAGAAAACTTCAAATTGAAATAGAAAGAAAACAAAAAATACAGTAAGGAAAAGAAAAAGAGGAAATATTAAGTGACAGAATCAAAAAGAGAAAAAATGAAATGAAGCCTGCATGAAAAAGGCTCCTTCTCGAATCGAACTCGGTACCACTAGTAAAGAACATATTTTAAATGGAGATGATGACCACAGAAACATGGATATCTTTGTTTATGGTGTTTGAAACAAAAGTTTTATATATACACTTAATATACAAAAAAAAATTATAAAAAAAAAATTCGGGCCTCCGGAGGGTTTGGGCCCTGAGCGGTCGCCCACCCCGCACCCCCTCCGGGCCGGCCCTGATGGCGAACCCTTTGTTAAAGAACGAGTCTAAACTAAAACCAAGTTGAAATTAGTGATCACTCAAGTTACAGGATCACAAGGTATGCCAAATTTCATCATTTAGTTATATCTTGAATTCTTGGTAAACACTCATAATCAAAATTATTGCTTGAATGTTGAATGTATGAGTGATTCTATGTTGAATATATTAATTTGACGTCTTTATGATAAGCATTTCAAATTTGAATTTAATTTAATTGTAAACCAGTACAAGTCTTCATGAAACCATTCTAAGATTGGATCGTTTAAATTAAACATTATTTTTGTAAAATAAATTTAACCTTCAAAACGAATTTGAAGAGTTTATTAATAGTACTTCAAATTTAAATTTGAATTTAATTTAATTGTACATCACTATAAAATATATATATATATATATATGAATTGAAATTGAAAGTAACCATGAATAGTAACTTTTATTATTTTTAGTTATTATATTATATAACAGTTATCATTTTTTTTATTATTATAATTATCTTTTTAACATATTTTGTTTTCCGTTTTACAACTTTTAAAATAAAACAGTTATAACATTTCGAGTATGTTGTTGCGATATGATTCTTTTTATCTACGTCTAGATTTAAATTTTCCTTAAAACTAATAAAGTACTTTTAGGTATTGTAAATTGTAGCAAGTATCAGTGTTTTACTTTACTGGTATTATGATAAATCGAACCGATTCCAACCAATCATTAGCATTCGGCACCGGTATTGAAATTAAGGGACTTGGTATCGATATTTGTTTTTATGGGTTTTGATCTATATAAAACACATGTCGATATCTTTTTTTTGATATATAAAGACTTTATTTTTTTGCTTTCTTTATCGGTCGATATAGAAAGTGTCGGTACCATAACGGACCAATATTTATACCAAACGAATTCCCGTTGCATAGTGCGGGGAAATCTCACTAGTTATTATTGTGAAGATGTAAAAAAGAAAAGAAGAATATAATATTATTGGAGGAAAGTGGGAAGACTCTATAAATTTGACAATTTTAGGCATCCAAGATTGTAACCTGACTCTATGCATCAGATATAATAGTTTAAGAATCCAAAACTCCACAATTATCATCCAAGTCCAACTTAATGACCTTGGAGATTTTCACAAACTATTTTTAATATTCAAACTAAAAAAATTCAAGTTTCAAGTTAATGAACTTGTTTTATTTTCAGGAACATATTCAGCATACTTAGATTTTGAAACTCAGCTTTCGGACATCGGTTGTCGAAAAATAAAACGGAAACAAAATCTTTTGTATTTATCAAAGTTTATGCTAAAACACATTGAAAATCTTTTTGTACCTTTTCTTTAATATAAAGCAATAAAGAAATATTCACAGAGAATATTTTTGTTTGAGTTAGTGTCAGAGGATCATATCAGTTTATGACAAATCACTAGCACCATTGAGCTATAAACACTTTAGGTTCTAAACGATTCACCTAGAATGTCAGTATACTAATCCACTTAAATTTTCACACAAAGTTCAACTTATTCGAGATACGAGATTAGTGTTTTAAGAACTTAAACTTATATGTGTGTCCCACCTCTGAATATACTCTCGTATCAAAATTCCCTAGATTTAGTCTTACAGGTGAATATACTATATTGATATATGTACTCTGGGTTAGTGCGAGACCTTGAGAGCTCAGGTATGAACTACCGTTCAGTCAAAGAGATGAAGTCTCGACTTTAGGTGTGTCCCACTTAGGGATCTTCTTTTCAACAGCACTTGATTTGTATCTTTCGATATTTTATCAATTTTTATACTAAGGGTAAGCTTTAAAAGCGCATAAAGTATTATACGAGATCTAGGTCATTGCTTCTGCAATATCAGAAGACCAAGTATAATACCCCAGATATCAAACAGTATAAAGACCTAGTATCTCAGAATCTGGCAATCTCTCAAACAAGATTTCAGGAGTTACCTATATATCCGAGAGATGTTCCCCATGAGATAAGTAAGTTTATTGATACTTAGGTTTATATCTCGAAATCAATCTACTAAGCGTGTAAAAACCTACTTGCATATCATCAGTGAGACCGTTTATTACATTTGACTCTCCATTT
Organism: Helianthus annuus; assembly: GCF_002127325.2. Taxonomy (NCBI): domain Eukaryota; kingdom Viridiplantae; phylum Streptophyta; class Magnoliopsida; order Asterales; family Asteraceae; genus Helianthus; species Helianthus annuus. The sequence goes on along the minus strand of NC_035449.2, from coordinate 96,781,715 downwards.
CTTTAGCGTAATATGATTGTCTTACTGATGTACTATCATTTCCTCTTTTTACACAAAAACTCATTTTTTTTCATTTTCTATTGTTTTTTGGCTATTCAAATTTGTTTTTGTATTTTCTGAAAATATTTACTCCCCATAAATTCAAAACATTTAAAGAAAATTTGATAACCAATGTAGATAGCTTCGTCTCGCCATGTCAAATTTTGTACCCCCATGATTTACAACACACTGATTTTCAACAATGTTAAAACCATTTTCAATTGTGAAATAATCATGTTTGTTTAGCCGTGAGGGTTTTGGCATATTCACTTAACATATTTTTTGATATTTTTGACTTTTTGACAAAATTTAGAAACAAACATATTTTTTTATTTTTCTAGTTTTTGACAAAATAAAAATATATTTTTGGTTTTTAAATTTTTCTATTTTTAGGGTTTTTGAATATAAACTCACTGTTTTCAGTTGCAGAGATCCTCCTCCTCCAGTGCCAGGCTGCTCCTTGTCACACCCTGACTTTTGCGGAAGCTTGATTATGTGTGACTTGCTTAATATCATTGCATTCAATCATAACAACAACTATATGATAAAACTAAAGATGTTCATCCATTATTAAGTTTAGAAATACTACAATAACATTTGTTTTTAAAACTAAGTGCAGACTTCAAATCCCAAAATACAGACCAAACGACTATTATAAAGTTCCATAAGGTCTCAACAAAAGACGTTAAATTAAACTAGGTTTTGAAAGGTGAGTCTTCTCTAGGATAAGACACATCATCCCAAACCCTTAGACCATGGATGAAATCATTTATTCTCAACATAACTTGAAACATTCCAAACGCCCGCTAGATCCACCTTTAATTTCCTGAAATACATGTTGTTTGAAAACATCAACAAAAGTTGAGCGAGTTCATGTGTTTAGTGTGTGAGCTCGAATAAACCTTGTAATCGTTATAAATAAGTATGTATATTTGTATGTGAAAATGAACAGATCATATAATGCGTAGCTATTACATTAACAATTAACATGTATGAACCGGTGTAGGAAGGCTCAATCCTTTGCGTATTTCGCAACGGGCCTCCCGGCTGGAACGACATAGTCACCACATGAGCCAACTCGCGGACTCATGGGTGGGGCTCGCAAAACCTAAATAGATCTATCACTCATGCCCCTCGGTCCTTCTAAAGGATTAATGGTCTGAAGCTAACGCCTACCCTTTCACATGATCTAGCAGTTCATTTCATTTGTAAACCATTTGTAATCGTAATCATTTGTAACATGTTCTTTACCCCCGAAGTTATAAAACAAAAACAGTTAAAAGAAAATGGGACATGAACTCACAGTATTGCGTCTTCAATCACCGTAACTCAAGCTCCTTCGGGTTAAACACGACTACGTACAACGTACTAATGTCTATTAGATGAACAGGCCGTGCCTTGACTCAGTGTTGATGTCTTTGAGTTGCGTTTCTATGTATCCTCGATATTATTCCAAGTTATATAATTACTTGTTAAAATAATTAATATTTTAACTTAAATTATATTTATTAAATTTTGGAATAATTGTTAAGACAATATATTAACTTAATACTTCCCAAGTATTTATACTTGTATTTTCCTTCCCAATGATGGGGGTATTTGTATTCTTGTATTTGTGTATTTTTGCCGTGTATTAGGGTCGTATTCCGGTGTGTATTTACATGTACGAGAATACGTATTTTTATTGTATTCACTAAGTATTCTTTATACTTAATTTCATATTAATTATACCGGAATATAATCTTTAATAAAGATTCAATATATATTTCCAAAATATATATTTTAAGGAATATTACTTAGAAAAATTATTTAAAATTTTTCTTTGGCAAAAATATTTGTAATTTCTCATAAGTTCAAAAATAATATATTTTCATGTCCATCTTGAAAAATATATATGTAGACTCATTTTTCTCCAAAAATGATATATTTCATGTTTATTTGAGAAAATATATATTTCACCTCAAAATATTGTATTTCGTGTTTGTGTAAGAACATATATATTTCTTAAAAATAGTATATCTTTTAAAAATCTCAGGAAAGATATATATTCATACTTGCCAAAAATAATATATTTTTTTCTTGTCAAAAATATGATATATTCTTGTAGTAATTGTAAAAAAATCATATTTTTGTTTCCTTGGTGTCCAACATATTATTTACCAAAATATACTTTGTGAATAAATTCCGGAATGTTTTATAAGTCTTATTCCATAGCTCGGTTTTCATCAATATTTTTGTGTAAATGTGTATATTTATTCTTTGGAATTTTGATAGTATTTTGGATTGTGATTCTTGGTATTTTAATGTGTTATATTATTTCATGTCCTAAAATAATATAACTATTACACAAAATATACAAATATTCACACACATTGTGTCCTCTAAATATATATATTTCCTAATTACATATTTAGTCACTTTTATTTATGAAAACCAACCTCCAATATTTATATTTTTGTAACAAAAATTATAGCAACGTTTATGTAGGAAATTCATGGTTTAAAATACACTTGTAAATATTTGTTTAAAAATATTTTTCTAATTGTTTATATTTTTAGAAAATTTTGCCATAGTTTCCCCTAAAAATGGAGTTTCCATGCTTTCAAGCATATCATTTTCTTTTGAAAAAATCATCACAATCATCAACTAACAACCTTTTCTTACCAATTTCGCCAAAATCATGCATTTTCTACTACTTCATGAACTTGAATATTTGTAAAAATTTGTAGTAACTTACCAATGTTATTAGTAAGCCTAGTTATCCTTTAAAGTGTGATTAGTTCTCTAAAAACTTCATTTTTAAAGAAGTTAGATGTTTACAACTTCAAATCGTATTTTCCAAAAATATTTCTTTATGTACTCTTCTTGTTACACAAGTGTTTCTACACTTGTTTAACCATTAAAAATGAGACTTGTTTATGTAAGAACCAAATTCTAACAAAACTTATATTTTTAACTTGGTTTCTTTGAAAAACCATTCATAAATCTTTAGATCTACATGATTAATAACTTACTTTGATCATTATTTTGTAAGAAATCAAAGTATTCTTTCAAGTTCATGATTCATATGTGGATGATCTATCATCCTACAACATTTCTACTTTCTCATCTTGCTAGATTATGTTTTTAGTCATGATCTAGAAAGATCTTATGATTGTTAACATCATTTCTACAAGCAATCAATGTTCAACAAGCATAACAACTCATATTCATCAAGATTACTTCATTAAACAAGCTTGTGTTCATGTTTACTTCTTTTGATCTTTAGTGTTCTTTAAGATTTTGATTATAATCCTTCTTTAACCACTTAAAATAGATGTAAAATAGATAGATCAAGGTTCTTACCACTAGCTTAAGACTAGGGATGGTTCAAGTGTAGAAAACAAGTGGATAAAAGCAAACAAGAGAGGTTCTTCAAGCTTCAAGGCCACCATGCTTCCTAACTTAGCCTCTTACACCATTGTATCATCTTAGAAAGGTTGGAAGTGATTGAAAAATGGTGGTAGTGTGGTGGTGTGCCTTGGCCGTGAGTAGAGGAAGGAGGAAGAAGGAGTTGTGTGTGTTCTAGTGTGTGTGGAAGTGAAGGTATGAACTTAGGTGCACACTTATAATCCATTTCAAGGCCTTAACCCATGGTTTATATGTCTAAAAAGTGCCAACATGATCTCATATTTAATTGAAAGAAAATCACAAGTAGGTCCTATGTATGGGCCGTCCACTAGGTAGGGGGGTAGTAGGCTAGGTTAAACTAAGTTGGTTAGATTATCGTTAAAAATGTAAGTATTAGTTAGGTACTTGGTTACTAGATATTTTTATGTAGTGTTATGATGTTCAGGGACCATAACTAGCTTGGTAATGTTATAACAATGCTTCTAGTGTAAATCTGGTGTTTCGGGTTGTGTCCGGTTGTTCGGTTGGTTACTGGTTCGTTAAAGTGCTAAACTTTGCAGTTTAGGGTGCTTTACGTATATTTTAGTGACACTTTTGATTTCCGACACTTAGGAAAGCATTCAGGACCATTTAATCATATTCCTGCATAATATTAGGGTATTTAAATGCTGATTATTGCTGAATTTTGCTGAATTCAGCACTTTATGTAAGTTTTAGGCACTTTCTGGCACTTAAACTATCACTTAGGAAGGCAGTTTTATGATCCTTACTTTCCTACACACTATACTAGTGTCATACTTGGTTTCTGGCTCATACTGGGTCTCAAAACACCGTCTGTCTATGTGCTGAGTTCTGTCAGCATTTTCCAGATTTGTCTGATAACTGTGCTAACTGTGTTTTCGTGCATTATTTGCATAAACAAAGTTTGTATGCAATAATGATATGCCATTTGTAACATATAATGCACATGTATGTATGATGTCAATATTCAGAAGGCAATTCAAGTAAGAGTAAATTACAAAGTTCGTCCTTTATGTATGTCATATATTACAAAGTATGTCCTTTATCTTTTTATAAGCTCAGAAAACATACTTAATGTTTGTAAACCCTTACAAGTTATGTCCTTTAGTCATAACACAATTAGTTTTCATGGTTAAAGTTGACTAAGTCAACCCCACATAAGGGTATTTTAGTCATTTTATCCTAAATATTATAATAAATAATCATAAAACCAATAAATAAAACAATTTTAGAATTATATATGTGTATATATACAGATAATGTCTTCTCCCTCTCTCTCTTTCTAATTATCCTACCCCCACAACCACAACCCACTTGCCACCGCCACCGCCACCGCCACCGATCTGCCACCACCACCACTTCACCTGCAAGTTTACTCTGCTCCAAACCACCACCACGACCCACCTGCCACCACCACCACTTCACTGCAGATCGCCCACCGTATTAGGTGTTTGATGATTTTTTTCAGAGAGATGGGCGATACGGATGCTATTTGGTTTAGGGTTTTAATTGTGGGCGATTTCAAGCGAAAGGTGAGAGTTTTTGGTTGATTTGACCCAGATCTGAGTTGATTTTGTCTGGTCGGCGTTGAACATGTTTAAAACGTAGATCTAGGGTTTGATTTTGACATAATATGAATGAAAATCATATATGCATAGTCGGAATAGGTTGTAGATGCAGATTAGGGTTTTTATTGAACCAGATCTGTTGATTCCATTTGAACGACGATGAACAGGGTTTTTGAACTTAAATCTAGGTCGTTTGTGTGGACAAAAATGAAATTAAAATATACTCTCATGCTCGGAATTTATCATAGAACAAACCCAGTTGTTCGTTTTCATCATCTGATCATGTTGATTATTTATCAGTGAAGTGGTGGTGGTGGCAGATCGGTGGTGGTGGTGGCGGTGGCGGTGGCAGGTGGCAGGTGGGTGTGGTTGTGGGGGTAGGATAATTAGAAAGAGAGAGAGGGAGAAGACATTATCTGTATATATATACACATATATAATTCTAAAATTGTTTTATTTATTGGTTTTATGATTATTTATTATAATATTTAGGATAAAATGACTAAAATACCCTTATGTGGGGTTGACTTAGTCAACTTTAACCATGAAAACTAATTGTGTTATGACTAAAGGACATAACTTGTAAGGGTTTACAAACATTGAGTATGTTTTCCGAGCTTATTAAAGATAAAGGACATACTTTGTAATATATGACATACATAAAGGACGAACTTTGTAATTTACTCTTCAAGTAATAAGTTAGAGTAAACAGCCATTTTGGTCCCTGTGGTTTGGTCATTTTTGCCACTTTAGTCAAAAACTCAAACTTTTTGCATCTGGGTCCCTGTGGTTTCAGTTTTATAGTCATTTTGGTCCAAAAATGAAACCAGGTCATATTTGTCTTATAAAATCCTGCAATTTTGTCATTTTTCTCAGGGGCAAATCAGGTCATATTTGTCTTATAAAATATAGTATTTATTTATAAAAAAGAAATGATCATTTTGCACCTGCGGAAATGACGAAATAGCAGGATTTTATAAGAGAAATATGACCTGATTTCATTTTTGGACCAAAATGGCAATAAAACTGAAACCACAGGAACCCAGATGCAAAAAGTTTGAGTTTTGGACTAAAGTGGCAAAAGTGACCAAACCACAGGGACCAAAATGGCAGTTTACTCAATAAATTATAATGCAGCACAGTCATTAAGCACTAATCATGGATTAATAGTTGTACGGATACATGGAAATTTGACAGTTGTCACATTCTCCCCCTGTTAAGAAAATTTCGTCCTCGAAATTTATACTACCTTAACTCCTTAGGGTTACTTCATGCATGTATGGATATGAATAATAACACAGTAATTAGCCACGGAACTGAACCAAGACTTAATCGAATCAAGTGAATTCAGAAACATATTACAATAGTGAGAACCCAATGGTTAAAAGGTGTGTGTTTCAGAATTTGCTGTCGAAGGACACGTGGCGTATAGATGTATAATCTAGTGTAACTTAGTTAACAGGGGTGCAATAAAGGAGGAGTTCTTGACCAATAGAATTTCAATTGATTGTTCACAATATGCAAATGGGTTCTAGAAACAATAACATCCGCTAGATGATCTCAGAATTAGCAAGCTCAAAGGTAATTGTAACCTGAAAGTGATATTGTCAACTTTCGAACAAATGAATGAATAAAATTGGCGTGTTGACAGTATTGAATCGCAAGAATACACCAAAATGAAATATAATCGAAGCTGGTGTACCATAGTCTAAATTCATAGTTGCACTAAGAATGTTTAAAAGACAAATTAAAAATATGGGTAGATGCGTGTGAAACGGTTGACCATGACTAGCACAAGCTACAAGTTTGTAACGATACCACAAGGTGTCGTAATTGACATAATTCAATAATAGCGGTGACCGAACAAGTTCATGGTGTTTGAAATCAAATGAAAGTGTAATGAAGCGAACCTGAAAATGTGATTCAAACGGTATCGCAGAATCTTCAATTGAATATGCAACACCAAAGAACTACTGTTTTTGATTGAAGCTATAAAATCGATAAATACTACAAGGCATTTGATTGATAATGAAAGAACCGTTAGGAGGTACACTGGAATATAAAATGAATCTTATGCACCATTGTCTTGACACACAACTGTGTTAAGACTACTTCAATCATGATGAAACAGAACGGATTTAGAGCAAATCAATAAATAAACAATTAAATCCGTGTATGAGAAGCGAAAACGAGATTAGCGCAAGCTTCAATCTAGTGAAAACATGACCATAAGGTGTCGAAATCAACAAACGACTTAATGGAGCCATAGACCAAACAAGTCTACTACGAACCGAAACAAAAGAAGCACTTTTGAATATGATGCCCTCAATACATCATATGATGTCTTGAATTGAAGACGCAAAATGGACAAGTTCAAGCAATTGATCTTGGTTTTAGCGAGATTTGACAATAAATACATGTATCGACAAGGGAATTTCGGCATGGTTACAAGGATAAACCATGTATATAACTTGAAAGAAAGAAGTTTCAAGAAAGCGTGTTATCTTGAAAGCAAAGGAGCCAACAATTTCAATTATGTAGGTCATTCGAATCATAAATCAACAATTAGCTCTTAACAAGATAACATTTGAACTTGGATGAGACGCTCATTTGAAACGAAACCACATTCATAACAAATGGTGCATGCATAACATACGAATTTCCAAGAAATGGAACAATGAGTATTCGCTAAAATGAGGCAATGATTACGTATTAAGACAAAGGAGTGTTAGCTTTAATGAAGAAAATTGTTAGGATGCAACTACCATTAAGAGGAGTAGAGACGCAAGAATCTACTTGCTAGAAGCAAATATGGAAATTTCAATGAAAGAAATTTGAGTACTCTATCTATTCGGTTAACTGAGATGGCACATATGGCAATTTAATGGTGTTTTCCCAAGTTAATAGACGTAGTTCCTAAGTGATAACCCTTAACAAGTTTCGACCTATGCTCCTGGTAGTTGATGCACAAACGAAAGCTATCGTCCTTCTTCTTTGATGAACAACACTGTAGCTCCCCAAGACGAGAAGCTTGGTCTGTTAACTTCCTCCTCTAGCAATTCCTGAAGTTGCGCTGACAATCCGTGCATCTTTGAAAGCGTAAGTCTGTAAGGTGTCTTAGCTACAGGCGTGGTGCTTGGAACCAAGGCGATGTAGAATTCGACTTGTCGCTGAGGGGGTAATTCTGGCAAGTCTTCGGGGAGGCTTCAGGATATTCCCTTACCTCAGGGGTATTTTCGAGTTTCGGTGCTTCGGCTTCTTGGCCCACCACATGAGCCAAGGAAACAACGCATCCTTTACGCAACAACTTTCATGCCTTCAAGCAACTAATAATCCGAAGTGGCGTATCCTGCTTCTCTCCATGATTCACGATCGTCTCTTCACTCGCCATCGGGCTGCGGAAAATCTTCTCGTGACATACGATCTCAGCTTGGTTACTCGACAACCAATCCATTCCAACTACTACGTCGAAACTTCCCAACTCAACCGGTAGCAGATCAAGCGTAAACTCACGCTCTCCAAGCTCTATCACACAGCCTCAATTCACTTCACTAGCTTCTCACTAGCTAATTCTATCGGATAAGGGATGTCTAACTTACTTGCTACTAAACCAAGTATACTCTTAAACTCTAGAGATGCGAAGCTAAAATTGGCAGCAGTATCAAGCAGCACAGATGCATAACGTTGACTAATATGGGATGTACCGATGACCACGTTTGGATCCTAGCGTGCTTCCATAGCTCCGCTGTTGAGCTTTTATCCACGTGCATGAATGTTTTTAGGGCAGTATTTTCTGAAATGCTTTTTGCTTCCACAGTTAAAACAACCTTTAGCACGTTTTTGTTTGTCACTCTTCCTGCCTTGGTAGTCGTTGTAGTCGTCGTTTCCTTCGTGATTCTTGCTATCATCTTGGCCTTCATTTCCACGTTCAGTATCATGCCTACAAGTCTCCTTGGGATGCCCCCTTTTGCCACAGTTATCACATTTTCCATATTTACATCGCCCGACATGGTAACGCAGGCAATTGTCGCACTTAGGTAGGAGACCCATGTACTCTTTTCCCTTTTTGGCCTTCTTCTTGTTATTCGCCAGAGTTCCCTTCTTGAAATTTGCGAGCTTCCTCTTGTTATCTCCAGATGGCTCCACGGGAGTCTCCTTTTTCTCCTCCGAAGTGAAAAATTTTCCTACTCTAACCGCTTCTTCGGTGAGCGCCACACTTAAATCGATAGAATCGGTGATTGTTGGAGGTTTAGATGTTGTCACCAGGCTCGGAATCTGAGGTGCCAATCCCCCGATAAAGTGTTCGATCCTCTTAAACTCTGGTTCCACCAGGTATGGAACATCTTGCGATAAATGATGAAATCTCTGCACATACTCGGTTATCTTTGGACCTTCCGTTTTCAAGTTCCAAAGTTCAGTCTCCATCTTCTTGACTTCTGCCCTCGAGCAATATCTGTTACGCATCAGCTCTTTCAGTTCGTCCCACGTCAAAGCATACGCAGCAGTCTCACCCAACGTCTGAACCTGAAGGTTCGACCATGACAGAGCCCCATCTAGAAGCAGTCCAGCTATGTACGTGACCTGATGTTCGGGGGCGCATTTGCTCAAACGCAAAACAGAATCCGTCTTTTCAATCCAGCGCACGAAGGCTATGGCACCCCTAGTGTCGTCGAAGTCTCGGGGCTTGCAGCTCAAGAACTGCTTGTAGGTGTAACCTACGATATGAGCAACATCATTCACATAAGGCATTAGCAAAGAACCATTGGAAATGTCCAAACGTTTTGTAACGCGTCTTAAGTGACTAAACATTACTGTTGGGTGGGTCATTTCCTGAGGTACCTCCGCTGCGTTCGGAGCGAAGGGCCTCGTGCTGTGCGATGGCCCGTGAGATGCGCTCTCGTAATTCCGCCTCTGTCGTCGGCAGAGGGTTGTTGGTATCGGTGTTCCTTTGAAGCGACATCTTCTAAGAAGAAAATCGGCTAGGTCAGGTCTTATTATGGACACAAGCACATAAGCCTCTACTTACTAATAAGACCTAGGAGGTGTCTATATATATGTATATAAGCAATCGTCATAGCAAGCAATCATATAACGTCAAAATTATAGCACAAACATGTAGATGGGAACATGTTTACTAAGAATATAACAAGCAAACACGTAGCATCATAATTATAGCACACACATGCAGACCAACAACGTGCTTAGCGAAAACATAACGATTGAGCTCTCATTATTTACCGACCACAATCACATTGTCTACAAAAGTTTAGAAAGTTATACCAACAATGATGATTCGAGCCTCGACCGTGTTCCGACGCCGTCTTCGTCTCCGGCAAGGTTGCGGTTTTCTCCGGTGGCTTCTGGATCTCTCCGTCGACTTGTTAACGAAACAGAGGGAATGTTAGGGGATATGTGGGTGTCGTAAACAGGTTTCGTGAATTTGTGGGTTGTTCGATGTTGTTTATATAGGGTCTTCACAATCTCGTAAACTTGGAAACGATCTTTGATTGTTTTGTATGCGTTTTACAAATAGGCTAGGTACATGATTGTTTGAAAGTATGGAAATTCGCTAACTATGGTCAATCAAATGAAAAAGGAAAGGTCATGAAGGCTGTACGTGTATAAAGAAAAAGGAAAGAGACATGTTGTTTGCTGTCTTGTTTTTTTGGCGGCAAACCAGAATTTGATCAGTTTTATATTTAAGGAAAGTAGGTGCAAAGATGAGAACAAAACAGTAAGTGGTGGAGCGATCGTTGTGTGCGCGTGTTGTTTCCGAACCGGGTAGAGACCCAAGTTCGAGTCCGGGCTCCGCCTATTTTATTTTGTTTGATATTTTTCATAGTAGTTTCAATAATTTGCACCATGGTCCCTTATGTTACACTAACTATACTAACTGAACTAACTAAGTTGTCAACTTAGATTAACTAAAAACTTTAGCTAGTTTACATTAAAAAATTTAAATTATGAAAGATTTATTAAATTAATTAATCAACTAAATATATATAATAACTATATTGATGATTATCTTAAAATTTAAAAGAAAATCTTTCGATGGTTATTTAATTCGCGAAAAATTCCCAAGTTTCAAGGATTAGGATTCAAATTTCAAAGCGGGTCGGATTTTGGAAACCCATTTTGACGGATGTTACAGTCTCCCCTACTTTAGGAGATTTCGTCCTCGAAATCTAAGAGGAAGACTTTTGAAAAGATAACATCTAAAGATACAAAAGAGAGAATAGATGAGACTTGATCATAATGTTTTTGCTTAAGAAAATTGTTTTCGTGAATACGTCACATAGCATATAAGATGTTCAACTAGTTTTACGTAGCATATAAAATGTTTAATTAGTTTCACATAGCATTATCATGAATTTCACGTAGTGTAACATGTAAAATGAAAGCATCATAAATTTAATTTGTTCACGAGAGATTATTTTTATTTGTTTTAGATTGCGAGGATAGTGTGATTTGTGTCTCCAAGCTTGAAATGAAGGTAACGTTCAAATATAAAGTTTCGTTGAGAAAGAAGAAGAGTTGGTAACTACCTCCGAGGTAAGGAAATCACCCCTAGCTCATTGGTGAAGTTGTAAAGTGAGCGGAGCTAATCGTCAAGGTAAGGAAATCACTCCTATCTTTACGATAAGCTTCCATTTTTGGAAATATGAGTATTAGCATAAAAATTTAGAACAATCCACATCACATACTTAGTTAACAAGATTAACGTATCACTGGCATGTGAATAAACAGGTCAACCCATCGTGTACCGCAATGTTGACTACCCAACATCGTCGCAACAAAGAGGGTGTAATGTTGTTAACTTAACATGACCACTAGAATACGGGCGGGCGCTACTCCTATAGCACTACGCATAGTGCTATACAAGTTAAGGCGTGGGTTAAAAGACAAGTTCATCACATAAGAATCACCTAGTGACACGAATCCAGTATAACATACTAGCATGCATGTATTGGATTGAAATGATACATCGTACAAATGTAAAACACATGAAAATTGAGATAGCATAAAAGAGATTTAACGTAAAGCATGGATTGTCACGGAACGTAACATAAGACTATTCCAAAGTGAATCGAAATCCTTTTCGAATTAAGGAAACGTGCTTTGGCCTAATAGACAAATACTCTAGGAGCGACTAACGATATTTGTCTTTCCAGTTACTACACGTCCTTAATCGTTTGGGAAAATCGAGACTTTGGCGAGATTGAAAATCGAAGAGTGGGACTAGTTAACAAGATGTGAGTTTCACCTCTAACTTGATAACATCGTACCCTAGTGTGGTTGGTACTTATCCAAAGATAAGGGTCCACTAGAATATGAAATGGAAATTTCCTTCAAGATTTGGATATCACTCCTAACTTGAGGGTAGATTTGGTGCAAAATTCAAAGTATAGCTGAGTGAAAGTCTTCACCAAATGCGAGAATCACCCCTATTTTGGTGAGTTATTTTGATTGTGTTATAAGAGTGTCTTCAAAGCCTCCAAGTGTGTATTGTGTTAGCCTTAGGAAAGGCATGTATGTTAAAACACCAAAGAGAATAGAGGGAAGCAAATAAGATAGAATGGAAGTTGTTTTAAACAACAACTAAGGATAAAGTTCCTAAACTATAGATTAGGTAAAAGCATTCCTGCTTTTCCTAATTCCCTATAGTTATGGCTCTGATACCAATCAGAGTATTCCTACTATAGGCTAGGTAAAAGTATAGCAATTTTCCTAATTCCCTATAGTTATGGCTCTGATACCAATCTGTCACACCCCAACCGATGGCGGAAACATCGGGATGAGACGAACAAATTGCTCAAAAGCATCGTAACACTAATGTGACAATATAGTTTAATTCAAATTTCTTAAAATGCTAAAATTCATACATTGTTTCCAAATAAGACAAATTGCAACAAAATAATTCAAAACAATGCTTATTCTAAGATGGGTTTCTAGGTTCATCCTAGCTTGTTTTCTTGATCACTTCGTCTATGAACCTGCAACATGTATTAAAATAAAATCAACAAAAAGTTGGTGAGTATACTCGATCCCATTTTTATTTTAACACTTTTGGGTGCAACATGTATTCTATACAAAAACACGCAATGCTTGAATCTTGTTTTTATCATACTCTATCCACATTTAAACATGAAACAATTTGATGCTTGTAAACTCATATGCTAGGCAAGTTGAACGTGTTAATCTCAATGCCCTTGAGTCTTGGGGTATTGTGAAGTTGAACGATATTTGAACGATGTTGAACGATATTGAATGGCAAAGTAGTAACTTGTATCATTTTATTCATATTGCATATGAGCACATTTAAACATTTTATTCTACTATGCTATGTATCAAACTTGTATACTCGCCAACTTTTTGTTGATTTTATTTTAATACATGTTGCAGGTTGATAGACGAAGTGATCAAGAAAACAAGCTAGGATGAACCTAGAAACCCATCTTAGAACAAGCATTGTTTTGAATTATTTTGTTACAATTTGTCTTATTTGGAAACAATGTACGAATTTTAGCATTTTAAGAAATTTGAATTAAACTATATTGTCACATTAGTGTTATGATGCTTTTGAGCGATTTGTTCTTCTCATCCCGATGTTTCCGCCATCGGTTGGGGTGTGACAATCAGCAGGTGCAACATCAGGCTGACCTAAAAGGAACAGGAGCTGGCTCAGGAGCAGGCTCTGGGTCATGTGAAGGTGTGGGATCTCAAGCAGGTGATAGTGCAGCAGTCATAGCGGTGTCGTCGTCTGAGTCAGTAGTAGAAAGCTGCAATCCGGCCGTCTGTAAGGCTGCAGATGCCACAGACTCAAAGGAGTCTATAATCGAGTGTAAAATGGAAGCAGAGGATACTTCAATGGCAGGAATCTCAGGAGGTAGGATAGCAACATCATCCTCAGCTATCTCTCCATCACCCTACGCGACAACAGGAGGATCATCAACAAACAAATCAATGTCATCATCCAACAAATCGTCAAAAGGCAAATCCTCGGGAGGAATAACCACGAGAGGTACGGTATCGAGGATCGGAGCCACGATGTGCTCGCCATCGGGGTGTCCAAATGACAAGGTGGCCATGGACTGGAACAGGGATGTCAAAAAGGGTCCTCGTCAGGGGAAACCATCAGCAAGGGTAAATCATCACCAAAGTCTGGTAGCGCGAACGGTCGGATGTCGTCCTCGTCCTTGGTCAGCATGTCAGGGTCACTCTCGGTGTCTGACGTAAATATCTTTGGCGCACGTGCAATCTCAATATCTGTGGCGGTGGCCGTAGGGTCGTCAATGTCTGACAACTCGCTCTCTAAAGGAGGTGACATGTGTGCCGGTACATAATAACAATCATAGCATGTATATCTATAGTAATCACTAACACTTAGTGTATTGCAAGCAAAGACAATTCATCATGTAATCATGTATTCACATTATCATTAATGAAACTTTCTATTCTTCCTAGTCTCCCAGACTAAACCACCTAGTCTCCCAGACTAAACCTACCAGTCTCCCAGACTAAACCACCTAGTCTCCATGACTAAACCAACCAGTCTCTCAGACTGAACCACCCAGTCTCTCAGACTGAACCACCCAGTCTCTCAGACTGAAACACCCAGTCTCCCAGACTGAACCACAAACATAGACCTCGAAATGTGTTTCGTGTATTTTCTTTAAAAATGCTTGTTTCTTGGATCTGGACGTTTCGTGTATGCATTGAAAACATGTTGGAAAAATATTTTTGTGGGAGCCCTAATGATTGTAGTCTAGACTCGAGAAGGAATCCTAGTTCGCTACGATCGAAGCTCTGATACCAAACTGTCACACCCTGACTTTTGCGGAAGCGTGATTATGTGTGACTTGCTTAATATCATTGCATTCAATCATAACAACAACTATATGATAAAACTGAAGATTTTCATCCATTATTGAGTTTAGAAATATTACAATAACATTTGTTTTTAAAACCAAGCACAGACTTCAAATCCCAAAATACAAACCAAACGACTATTTTAGAGTTCCATAAGGTCTCAACAAAAGACATTAAAATAAACCATGTTTTGAAAGGCGAGTCTTATCTAGGATAAGACACATCATCCTAAACCCTTAGACCACGGATGACATCATTTATTCTCAACATAACTTGAAACATTCCAAACGCCCGCCAGATCCACCTTTAATTTCCTAAAATACATGTAGTTTGAAAACATCAACAAAAGTTGAGCGAGTTCATGTGTTTAGTGTGTGAGCTCGAATAAACCTTGTAATCGTTATAAATAAGTATGTATATTTGTATGTGAAAATGAACGGATCAATTAATGTGTAGCTAATACATTAACATGTGTGAACCGGTGTAGGAAGGCTCAATCCTTTACGTATTTCGCAACAGGCCTCCCGGCTGGAACGACATAGTCACCACATGAGCCAACTCACGGACTCATGGGTGGGGCTCGCAACACCCAAATATATCTATCACTTATGCCCCTCGGCCCTTCTAAAGGATTAATGGTCTCAAGCTAACGCCTACCCTTTCACATGATCTAGCAGTTCATTTCATTTGTAAACCATTTGTAATCGTAATCATTTATAACATGTACTTCACCCCTGAAGTTATAAAACAAAAACAGTTAAAAGAAAAGGGGGACATGAACTCACAGTATTGCGTCTTCAATCATCGTAACTCAAGCTCCTTCGGGTTAAACACGACTACCTACAACGTGTCACACCCTGTCTTTTGCGGAAGCGTATGATGTGTGACTAGCTTGTTATCATTGCATTCGATCATAATAAACAACTACATGATTTAAAACGATGTTCATCCATTCGGAAAATTTTGAGGATCACAAACACTTGTCATTTAAGTTTTAAAACACAACCTTCATCTAGGTTACAATTCAACAAAAGTGGATGACATCTAAACTTGTAGTCTACTTCTAGTTACAACACTTGCGCCCAAGATCCATCCTGTCACCTGAAATACATGTAATTTTGGAAAACATCAACATAAAGTTGAGCGAGTTCATGCGTTTTGCATACCGAGTATGAAAACATGGTATGTATCTTGTATAAATAAAGTATTCTTGCAAAAATCAAGTTTTCTTGTGTACACCACGTACTAATTGAATGTTTGTACAAAGACATTTCGGCATGTGAGGACATATGGAGCATTAGTGTTGGCTCCTTTAAGGCATGTGAGGACTTATGGAGCATTAGTGTTGGCTCCTTTAACTATGTCGATTACCCTCGACTGTGTCGATTAACCTCGACTGTGTCAATTTCCCTTGACTGTGTCGATTACCCTCGACTGTGTCGATTTACCTCGACTGTGTCGATTTACCTCGACTGGGACACCGAAGCACTCAGAGGTCACATAAGGACCATGAGTGGGGCTCGGCCGTACCCGTTAGATCTAACCCTCGTCCCTAATTACTGAATGTTTTTAATGGCTTGGTACTAGTTTTCACCAAGACTTTATGGCATTTTTAGTATTAAGTCTATGCTCACATGATCTAGTAATTTCTAGGCATTTCTTAAAGCACATCATACTTGGTTCTCGTTCTCACCAAGTGTGCTTCTCGTATTTTTGTATTCTCGATTCGTATTGCACTCGGTACTCGTTCTCACCAAGAGTGCTTCTTGTATTTTTACTACTTGTAAAAAAAATTATAATATTTGTAACATGTATTTCACCCCCGAGAGTTATAAAACCAAAAACAGTTAAAGAAAAGGGGGAGCATGAACTCACAACTTTGCGTTCCTGCGTCGTAAACTTCACCGGAGTTGCTTATCTAGCGTCGTGACCTAAACGCGTTTTATTAACGTTAGTCACTAGACTTGTATCGCACAAGTGCAAGTCACTATCTTTTGTATTTGTGTTCTTGTGTTAAAAATATTTATATTTTTAACTATTTGTCTTATATCATTTTCTCAAAAATAAATATACGTATCTTGTATTTTGCACCCGAATTATGTATTTTGTCCAAGTAATATATTTTCATAAATATATCCTCTTGTATGTGTCTAAGCATGTTGTATGTGTATTTTCATGTTTATACTCCTCATGAGTATTTAGTGTATCTTTACGTCTCAATACGCTAGCACGTATAACACATACTATATACACTTAGCACAAAAGTTGGTGATAAAATAATATATATTTTTCTCTCAAAAATATACATATTTATATCCACTTTTATTTTTGAAGAAATCCTCATTTCTTATCACCAAAAATTAGGGAAACCTTGGTAATACCTTTAAATATATTTTTAGGGAATAAGTTCTTCAAAAACTTATATTTTTCTAAGTGTCAAAATTTATAAAAAATTTGACAGAGTTTCCCCTAAAAATGGAGGTTTCCCATGTTTTCAAAACATGTGTTTATTTTCTTTTAAATCGTCAACAATCATCAACAACAATTATCAACAATAATCATCAACAACAATTATCACTAATTTTCCCCATTTCATGAACTTGCATATTTACAAAAATGTGTAGTAATTTACTAGCACATTTAGTAAGTCTTGTTATCTTTAAAAATAAGTTTAATTTCTTAAAAAACTTTATTTTTAAAGAATATGAAGTTCCACAACTTCTAGTCGGTTTTTACGAAAATTATTTCTTTGTTAAAACTTTTGTTACACTAGTGTTCGCACACTTGTTTGATCACAAAAAATCACTTTTGTTTGTGTAAGATCCGGATTAGAACATGTGATTTCTTTTGACGCTTGGTCTTTTGAAAATACCACTTGTGGACACATAGATCGGCTAGTTTTAAACACTATTTCATAAGTAAAAATACTTTTACACAAGTTCATGTTTCTTGTGTGGTAGAGTTTCACCTTTTAACCCTTGCACCATTTCAAACAAGCTTATGTCAAGATCCATGATCTTAACCAAACAGGGTTAAATGATGATCCGAGCTACCACAACGTAGATCGGGCCTAAATAATCACAAATTTCAATTACTACAACATTTACACAACTAGTGAGCTTTTAACCATCATTTTTCATGTTTTTAGTAGACTTTAATGCACCATTTTGTAAGATTTCGAGTTTTAATCATTACACATCACATTAACCACTTCAAAATAGCTCAAGAATGTGTTTTAAGCAACATACCACTAGCTCGAGGCTAGGGAAGTATCTAGACGCGAATGTGGTGGATAAAAGCTAGAGAAAGAGGTCCTTCGAGCTCCGAGTGCACCAAGCCTTCTTATGCGTGACACTTGACACTTGTATGATGTTGGAATGTGAAGAACAAAATCGAAAAATATGATGGATGATCAAGGGGTGTTCGGCCGAAAGTTTTTGAGGGAGAGGAGAGAGTAGTTTTGTGGTGTTGGGTGGTGAATTGTTTAGTGTGCCATCTCAAGGTATTTATAGACATTCCATATGGCATATTCCTGGCATATTCCTGGAATATTCCTAGCATATTCCTGGCATATTCCTGGAATATTCCTAGCATATTCCTGGCATATTCCTGGAATATTCCTAGCATATTCCTAGCATATTCCTGGAATATTCTTAGCATATTCCTAGCATATTCCTGGAATATTCCTAGGTTTTCTGCGTTGTCTGCGTTTTGCAGTGTAAGCACTGTGTCGCGTAGGAATACACGGTACGTGCTTAAACTTGAAAAAATAACGTTTTTAAGCGTTTTAATTTATTTTTCAACACGAACCTAATTAAAATAAAATTTTAATCATAACAGAATATTTGTGGGATTAAATATTATCCGGGCGGCCATCAACGTTCGTTTCGCAGTTTTGTCGCAATTAGTTCTGCTCTTAAAGTGTGTTTCGGGTGCTTTTTAGTGCTTATTTTTGCTTTCATACAGCATATATATTAAACCCTTGTATGTACTCTTGGGTTTTAATGTATTCTTGTTATTGGACCTACACCTAGGCTCCAATTTTATTGTCTGACTGCTTTCTGCAGTTCCGTTGACACAGTGTGTCTTACCGGTGAGTTTACTAATATTTTTGACGCAACGTTCTCGTTTTTGCATAAAGCAATATTTTGTAGTATAAAACGTACATGAATTCACTTGTATGGAATTCAGAAACTTATTTCTCTTGTAAACTAGATCATGTATGTTCATTAAGGCACAGATCACTGTTCATTTAGTGTACGGAATGTACGGAAAAGTGACGGTTGTCACAGTCTCCCCCCGTTAAAAGAATTTCGTCCCGAAATTCAAGCGATGCCATCGGTCGCAGGGGAGTTGTGAAACCAATATGGTCACTTATATTTGAAACACGTCTTTGTGTTCTCATGTCATGTATTTTATCATGCTCAAGTAAATCAATCATGTCTTTTCTGCATTTTGTGGACTCTTGGTCCGAAACCTCAACAGGTTGTATAGTATATCATTGACGTGAATCTTATTTGTGGGAACTATGACTGTTCCTTGCGTCAGACTCCTCTAAAGACTAGACACATGAATGTGTCGCGATCACTACTGATCTTTTTCTGGAAGCTTCATCTTGTGAACAATGGTTCTGATCCCTACACCGGGGATTCAATCTTTTCGTTTTCGAATTCACACTACGCCCTTTCTAGGCGCGGCTCTCAATTTAGTCGTGCTTCTTGTCTCAAATTCTTACGATTTCTGCCTCTCATCGGCGTAATCGTTCTGTGTTCTGCGGGCTGTCTTGATATAATCGCATATATGAACGACCTTGCCTCTAGATTTTTCCTGGACCATCTCGGCCAGTTGATCCATTATTCCCGGTCTCCGTTCAACACACGGGAATTGACTCATTACGTTCCATCTAAAGCTTTACACAAAGCGGTTTAGACGGCGGCGTGATAAATACTGTTGTAGGAAGACTCTACTAAGGGTAAGTGAGTGTTCCAACTTTTTATCAAAGTTTATCACACAAGCACGCATATTGCATCGTTCAACAACTCAGTTCATATTCGAGTTCTTACGATCATCGGTGTGCTGCAATCCCTTGCGATCAGTAAAGATCGTGCAACGTTTTCTTTCAGGTAATAACGCCCAGTTTGCTGCGCGCAATGACTGTACCTATCTCAAGGGTTCTTCTCATGATTCCTTAATCAATGTGCCACGTATGTAATGTCGTGGTCTTGTTGCATCGGCGTACAATCGAGACTTTGTCGAGAGGAGTCACATAATTGCAACTCTAGCTCCTTAGCTCTTGGTTGCAGGGTTGGCATGAATCTCGTTCTTATCCATCATGGATCTGAAAGTTCTCACTTCGCGAATTCGAAATCCGCTTTTCGTCATCATAGCGCTTAACTGTTCTTTCTCTAAGAGTTGCAAGGTAAATTGCAGTTGTTGCTCACGACCTTCCTTAGTCATTGGCCATATGAGAATGTAGTCAATAAGTATATGGCTTATCTAGGTATGGCTTACACGTTCGATT
The DNA here is from genome assembly GCF_002127325.2 of Helianthus annuus. NCBI lineage: Eukaryota > Viridiplantae > Streptophyta > Magnoliopsida > Asterales > Asteraceae > Helianthus > Helianthus annuus. The sequence continues at coordinate 96,761,306 of NC_035449.2, read as the reverse complement.
TCATGAGGTCCATGAATATTGTCGATGCATGTGTTAGGCCAAATGGTACGACAAGGAACTCGTAACTTCCAAAGCGAGTCCCAAAGGTCGTTTCAGGGACACTTCCTTCTGGTATACACAGTCATGGACATCCTGTCCTCAAGTTGATCCTTGGGTAGCAACTAGGATCTTATGATTTTGTCTGTTTATGTTGCCAGTCGTTGGCAAAGGATTCTGATTCTCAATTCTCAGGAATTTACGCAAAATGGAACTGCCAACTTTCTCCTCATATCCCTAACTAAAGGCGTCATGTCCTTAACTTCCTCTGTCTGGTAGCTCTTGCAGTTACGTCCGGAGCTCATGCTTTACGGACGAAGTTAGTCGGTAAGACATTATTCGACACTGGTGCTGCTCTTGGCACGTGGTTTATCCTAAACTTCTCTTGACGCTGCGAAGGGGCATTTCTGGCAAGTCTTTTGAAAAGGCTACTAGAACTTCTTCCATCGCGGGGATGTTCCCAGGTTCTGCAGTCTACTCAGAGGCATTTCTATGCCTCTTCGACCAATGAAGGATGTCGTAGATCTGCCGCCTTATGGGGTCTAGCATCCTTGCACTTATTACAGTAAAGTTGGGTTTCATCATTCGCACGAGGGATGCGTCTGATTTTCTCGTATTGACGACTTCAGCTGCATACTTGGATTTCCGATCCATGCTGATTATTATGACCTCACGAGTCAATGGTAACAGAAGGTTACGGCCCTCTGAGTGCCTAATCACGATCCTTAATCGCTTCGACTGTTTAAGCTATCCTTCTATATGCCCATTTCTAAAGAATACGGGACGTCTATCTTACTTGAGACTAGGCCAAGAAGTTTCTTAAGTTCTAAGCATGCAAGGTTAAGGTTGATGCCAGTATTAGAAATAGATGCATAAGGGTGGTTAATAGGGAACGTACCCGTAACCGCATCTGGATCCTAGCGTGGTTCACGAGTTTCGATCGTGAAAACCCTTCCTTGCTTGTTTCTTCTTTGGGCAATCTTTCCTAAAGTGCCCTGCTTCACCACATTTGTAGCAACCGGGTATTCTCTTATTTCTTCCATCTGGGTCCTTCGCCCAACAGGCGTCCCTGTTGTGCCCTTCTTTTCCACACTTTCCACACCTAGGCTTCAGACATCGACCTTTATGGTGAAAAGTGCATTCTCTGCACCTCGGCTTAGTCCCCGAGTAAACATTACCACCTGCCCTATTAATGGCTCCATCAGTGCTCCTGCCATGTGGCGAATTCACTTTCTTTCTTTTGTTTGCTTTAGAGCTTCCATAGTTGAGTTGGGTGCTCATCTTTAGGTTTGAGGACTTCCTCTTCTTGTTGCTTGACGACTCCACATGAGTCTCTTTCTTGTTATCCTTAGATTCCGAAAATTTTCCCGCACGTAGAGCCTCTTCAGTAAGGGTGACACTCATATCGATAGCCTCTGCGATGGTTGAGGGTTTTGAGGTAGTAACCATGCCCCTAATCTGGGGTGCAAGTCCCCAAATGAATCGTTCTATCCTCTTGAATTCCGGTTTGACTAGGTAGGGGACGACCCTAGACAAGTCGTGAAATCGCTGGACGTATTCAGGAATCTTCGGTCCGTCCATTTTCAAATTCCAGAACTCCACCTCAAGCTTCTGGATTTCAGTCCTAGAACAGTATTTCTTTTCCATCATTTCCTTGAGCTCGTCCCAGCTCAGTGCATAAGCAGCATCTGCACCAAGGGTCTGAACCTGAAGGTTCCACCATGAGAGTGCGCCATCCAGAAATAACCCTGAGATATAGGTAACGCTTTGTTGGGGTGAACAGTTACTCATTCTTAGAACTGAGTCCGTCTTTTCTGTCCAACGAACAAATGCAACGGCACCTCCTGTGCCATCAATATTCAAAGGCTTGCAGTCCAGGAACTGTTTATAGGTGCAGCCAGTTGGAGGGTTATTCTCAGTCGTGCCATTGATGTGCTTAGAGCGGAGGGCTTCATGTCGTGCAATTGCCTGCGAGATGCATTCTTGCAGCTCGGCTTCTGTTCTTGGTAGCGTACTGGTGTTTGTGTCTCGCCTGGGCGGCATTCCCTTCTGCCAAAACGGTATGAAGTAGGTTAGGCAACATTCCAGGTGTCTATGAGGTACATAGCACCATAAGCCATTATGTAATCACCCAATTTCACATGTATACATAAATACTCAATGTATGAGCGGGAAACAGTTACTGAGCCTTCACTTAGGCTTGCCAACTTGGCTTAAAACGAACTTGAGGTTACATTGCCTCGGTCATTTAGGTTTCAGTTATTTCCCGCTACATTGGTTTTCTTAGGTTTTTGGCTTTACTGGGGCGTACATTTTCCCTTAGAGGGGGTTGCTCGTGTATGGGTGATAGAGAGTGCAAAGTCGTTGAATCTCTTGAATGTTTCTCATCTTCACTTGCTTAAATGTCGTTTTCCTCAAACGTCTCGTACGCAGGTAGAAGTGTCAGTCACGAAGTAGGCTGAGACAGGCTTCCTACTTTCTTACGTGCTAAAGCACTGATCTATGTGATGTTCTACCAGATGAAGGTGAGGACACCTATACATTGAATTTGGTGTGGTTTTCATTAGCTCGACCCGTAGAGTCCACCAGGATTTCTGTGCACTACAAGTCGTTATTACGTGGGCCCCCGTAATAATAAATTGTCTTGCACAGTTACCCCAATTTTCTCTCGTCCAAGCAGATGATTGATCTAGGAGGGGACACTACTGTCCTTACACTCCTTGCCATGGAAAGGACCATTGCGGAGGTCCATGCGCTAACATTCGTTACTGTTATGCGCGTATAGGCACGATGATTAGATGGAATAGGAATGGAGAGAATTCCTAGTAGTTGGAGGGGCACCTTCGTGATGAATACTTCATCTTCCTTTTCTAGTCACGTATGTTGTCAATTTTGCTTCACATAATCCGGAGGGATCTCGTCCCGTTGATTAAGAGTTCGTTCAAGGTCGCCGCCTCTGCCTCGTCATCACCACCGTAGTTTGGCATCTTCACGTTCGAGAGGGAAGAGCAGCCATCTCCTACGGAAGTAAGCTCAGAGTCTTGTCTGGTAATCACTCCCAGCCACGAGCTTTGCAAAGGACGCGAGGTCGATAGCTTCATCGTGCGAGTCACGTACCGTAATAGGAGTCGGAGTCGAAAGAATTTTATTCACGTCAATAATCATTCCGTACACTTATTCGTATGCATGAATACAAATAACAAATATGCTACTTAGCATAATCAAGTAACTTAATGCATTATACCAAGTATAACTCTCGTTTTGGGGGGGGGGGTCATTTTGTCAAGTCTAACTTTTGTAGACTATGCCTTGGTTGGCACCTTACTCTATGGGTATTCCTCACTAATGTCCTTGCCTTGTCTTTTCTTTGAAAAGTGTCTGACTCGTGGATCTTGGCGCTTTCGTGAATGCAATGAAAACCATTTTGTAAAATGTTTTTGTGAAAGCACTTTAGTGATTGTAGTCTAGACTCGAGAAGGAATCCTAGTTCACTACAATCGAAGCTCTGATACCAAACTGTCACACCCTGTCTTTTGCGGAAGCGTATGATGTGTGACTAGCTTGTTATCATTGCATTCGATCATAATAAACAACTACATGATTTAAAACGATGTTCATCCATTCGGAAAATTTTGAGGATCACAAACACTTGTCATTTAAGTTTTAAAACACAACCTTCATCTAGGTTACAATTCAACAAAAGTGGATGACATCTAAACTTGTAGTCTACTTCTAGTTACAACACTTGCGCCCAAGATCCATCCTGTCACCTGAAATACATGTAATTTTGGAAAACATCAACATAAAGTTGAGCGAGTTCATGCGTTTTGCATACCGAGTATGAAAACATGGTATGTATCTTGTATAAATAAAGTATTCTTGCAAAAATCAAGTTTTCTTGTGTACACCAAGTACTAATTGAATGTTTGTACAAAGACATTTCGGCATGTGAGGACATATGGAGCATTAGTGTTGGCTCCTTTAAGGCATGTGAGGACTTATGGAGCATTAGTGTTGGCTCCTTTAACTATGTCGATTACCCTCGACTGTGTCGATTAACCTCGACTGTGTCAATTTCCCTTGACTGTGTCGATTACCCTCGACTGTGTCGATTTACCTCGACTGTGTCGATTTACCTCGACTGGGACACCGAAGCACTCAGAGGTCACATAAGGACCATGAGTGGGGCTCGGCCGTACCCGTTAGATCTAACCCTCGTCCCTAATTACTGAATGTTTTTAATGGCTTGGTACTAGTTTTCACCAAGACTTTATGGCATTTTTAGTATTAAGTCTATGCTCACATGATCTAGTAATTTCTAGGCATTTCTTAAAGCACATCATACTTGGTTCTCGTTCTCACCAAGTGTGCTTCTCGTATTTTTGTATTCTCGATTCGTATTGCACTCGGTACTCGTTCTCACCAAGAGTGCTTCTTGTATTTTTACTACTTGTAAAAAAAATTATAATATTTGTAACATGTATTTCACCCCCGAGAGTTATAAAACCAAAAACAGTTAAAGAAAAGGGGGAGCATGAACTCACAACTTTGCGTTCCTGCGTCGTAAACTTCACCGGAGTTGCTTATCTAGCGTCGTGACCTAAACACGTTTTATTAACGTTAGTCACTAGACTTGTATCGCACAAGTGCAAGTCACTATCTTTTGTATTTGTGTTCTTGTGTTAAAAATATTTATATTTTTAACTATTTGTCTTATATCATTTTCTCAAAAATAAATATACGTATCTTGTATTTTGCACCCGAATTATGTATTTTGTCCAAGTAATATATTTTCATAAATATATCCTCTTGTATGTGTCTAAGCATGTTGTATGTGTATTTTCATGTTTATACTCCTCATGAGTATTTAGTGTATCTTTACGTCTCAATACGCTAGCACGTATAACACATACTATATACACTTAGCACAAAAGTTGGTGATAAAATAATATATATTTTTCTCTCAAAAATATACATATTTATATCCACTTTTATTTTTGAAGAAATCCTCATTTCTTATCACCAAAAATTAGGGAAACCTTGGTAATACCTTTAAATATATTTTTAGGGAATAAGTTCTTCAAAAACTTATATTTTTCTAAGTGTCAAAATTTATAAAAATTTTGACAGAGTTTCCCCTAAAAATGGAGGTTTCCCATGTTTTCAAAACATGTGTTTATTTTCTTTTAAATCGTCAACAATCATCAACAACAATTATCAACAATAATCATCAACAACAATTATCACTAATTTTCCCCATTTCATGAACTTGCATATTTACAAAAATGTGTAGTAATTTACTAGCACATTTAGTAAGTCTTGTTATCTTTAAAAATAAGTTTAATTTCTTAAAAAACTTTATTTTTAAAGAATATGAAGTTCCACAACTTCTAGTCGGTTTTTACGAAAATTATTTCTTTGTTAAAACTTTTGTTACACTAGTGTTCGCACACTTGTTTGATCACAAAAAATCACTTTTGTTTGTGTAAGATCCGGATTAGAACATGTGATTTCTTTTGACGCTTGGTCTTTTGAAAATACCACTTGTGGACACATAGATCGGCTAGTTTTAAACACTATTTCATAAGTAAAAATACTTTTACACAAGTTCATGTTTCTTGTGTGGTAGAGTTTCACCTTTTAACCCTTGCACCATTTCAAACAAGCTTATGTCAAGATCCATGATCTTAACCAAACAGGGTTAAATGATGATCCGAGCTACCACAACGTAGATCGGGCCTAAATAATCACAAATTTCAATTACTACAACATTTACACAACTAGTGAGCTTTTAACCATCATTTTTCATGTTTTTAGTAGACTTTAATGCACCATTTTGTAAGATTTCGAGTTTTAATCATTACACATCACATTAACCACTTCAAAATAGCTCAAGAATGTGTTTTAAGCAACATACCACTAGCTCGAGGCTAGGGAAGTATCTAGACGCGAATGTGGTGGATAAAAGCTAGAGAAAGAGGTCCTTCGAGCTCCGAGTGCACCAAGCCTTCTTATGCGTGACACTTGACACTTGTATGATGTTGGAATGTGAAGAACAAAATCGAAAAATATGATGGATGATCAAGGGGTGTTCGGCCGAAAGTTTTTGAGGGAGAGGAGAGAGTAGTTTTGTGGTGTTGGGTGGTGAATTGTTTAGTGTGCCATCTCAAGGTATTTATAGACATTCCATATGGCATATTCCTGGCATATTCCTGGAATATTCCTAGCATATTCCTGGCATATTCCTGGAATATTCCTAGCATATTCCTGGCATATTCCTGGAATATTCCTAGCATATTCCTAGCATATTCCTGGAATATTCTTAGCATATTCCTAGCATATTCCTGGAATATTCCTAGGTTTTCTGCGTTGTCTGCGTTTTGCAGTGTAAGCACTGTGTCGCGTAGGAATACACGGTACGTGCTTAAACTTGAAAAAATAACGTTTTTAAGCGTTTTAATTTATTTTTCAACACGAACCTAATTAAAATAAAATTTTAATCATAACAGAATATTTGTGGGATTAAATATTATCCGGGCGGCCATCAACGTTCGTTTCGCAGTTTTGTCGCAATTAGTTCTGCTCTTAAAGTGTGTTTCGGGTGCTTTTTAGTGCTTATTTTTGCTTTCATACAGCATATATATTAAACCCTTGTATGTACTCTTGGGTTTTAATGTATTCTTGTTATTGGACCTACACCTAGGCTCCAATTTTATTGTCTGACCGCTTTCTGCAGTTCCGTTGACACAGTGTGTCTTACCGGTGAGTTTACTAATATTTTTGACGCAACGTTCTCGTTTTTGCATAAAGCAATATTTTGTAGTATAAAACGTACATGAATTCACTTGTATGGAATTCAGAAACTTATTTCTCTTGTAAACTAGATCATGTATGTTCATTAAGGCACAGATCACTGTTCATTTAGTGTACGGAATGTACGGAAAAGTGACGGTTGTCACACAACATACTAATGTCTATTAGACGAACGGGCCGTGCCTTGAGTCAGTGTTAATGTCTTTGAGTTACGTTTCTATGTATCCTCGATATTATTTCAAGTTATGTAATTACTTGTTAAAATAATTAATATTTTAACTTAAATTATATTTATTAAATTTTGGAATAATTGTTAAGACAATATATTAACTTAATACTTCCCAAGTATTTATACTTGTATTTTTCTTCCCAAGGATGGGGGTATTTATATTCTTGTATTTGTGTATTTTTGCCATGTATTGGGGTCGTATTCCGGTGTGTATTTATACGTACGAGAATACGTATTTTTATTGTATTCACTAAGTATTCTTTATATTTAATTTCATATTAATTATCCCGGAATATTATCTTTAATAAAGATTCAATATATATTTCTAAAATATATATTTTAAGGAATATTACTTAGAAAAATTATTTAAAATTTTTCTTTGGCAAAAATATTTGTAATTTCTCATAAGTTCAAAATAATATATTTTCATGTCCATCTTGGAAAATATATATGTAGACTCATTTTTCTCCAAAAATGATATATTTCATGTTTATTTGAGAAAATATATATTTCACCTCAAAATATTGTATTTCGTGTGCTTGTGTAAGAACATATATATTTCTTAAAAATAATATATCTTCTAAAAATCTCAGGAAAGATATATATATTCATACTTGCCAAAAATAATATATTTTTTTCTTGTAAAAAATATGATATATTCTTGTAGTAATTGTAAAAAAAATTATATTTTTGTTTCCTTGGTGTCCAACATATTATTTACCAAAATATACTTTGTGAATAAATTCAGGAATGTTTTGTAAGTCTTATTCCATAGCTCGGTTTTCATCAATATTTTTGTGTAAATGTGTATATTTATTCTTTGGAATTTTGATAGTATTTTGGATTGTGATTCTTGGTATTTTAATGTGTTATATTATTTCATGTCCTAAAAAAATATAACTATTACACAAAATATACAAATATTCACACACATTGTGTCCTCTAAATATATATTTCCTAATTACATATTTAGTCACTTTTATTTATGAAAACCAACCTCCAATATTTATATTTTTGTAACAAAAATTATGGCAATGTTTATGTAGGAAATTCATGGTTTAAAATACACTTGTAAATATTTGTTTAAAAATATTTTTCTAAGTGTTTATATTTTTAGAAAATTTTGTCATAGTTTCCTCTAAAAATGGAGGTTTCCATGCTTTCAAGCATATCATTTTCTTTAGTAAAAATCATCATAATCAATTCACAATCATCAACTAACAACCTTTTCTTACAAATTTTGCTAAAATCATGCATTTTCTACTACTTCATGAACTTGAATATTTGTAAAAATTTGTAGTAACTTACCAATGTTATTAGTAAGCCTAGTTATCCTTTAAAGTGTGATTATTTCTCTAAAAACTTCATTTTTAAAGAAGTTAGATGTTTACAACTTCAAATCATATTTTCCAAAAATATTTCTTTATGTATTCTTCTTGTTACACAAGTGTTTCTGTTAGTGCATATGTCTGTTGACTTCGTCTTGTATCGAATCATGTAACTAGAAAAGATAGACCAGAACATGTTGTACGAGAGAAACGAGAAACAGACCTGAACCAGCCACCCCTCACGAGGTGAACAAGTTCATGGGGTCTGGCTAGGTTGTGCGACTTGGGCCAGCTCGTGTGGTCTGGTTCATGGGGTCTTGCATTCCTATAAATAGGTGAGTCCAAGTCTTTATTTGTAACTTTGTGATTCTGGAGACGCAGTGCTGCCGAAGTGTCGAACGATCAGTAATCAGTTTCAAATCAATACAATCGACAATTAAAGTGATTCTACGTGTGAATCTAGCTGTTATAACATCAATACGTCTGATTCCGCCTTTCGTATTGATCGAGAACTCTTCTGAACGACTCATTTGATCGAATCCCGATCCTACAAGTGGTATCAGAGCTCAGGACGAAGAGTTCTTACCATTTCAGCTTGTTTTCACGGATAAAAACTGCTTTTTACTCATTTTCTACACTTTTTCTTCAAAATTAGAACATTTTCACGGTTAAAATGACCCGATTTTGACAAATAACACGTAAAACGCTGTTTTGAACAATCTGTGAACTAACTTGACCGTAAATTCAACTTAAAAACTGATCAAATTTGACAAAATGATGAACTTTTGGACTTAGGATTTTCAAACGGTGTGAATTTCTATTCAAACCGTTTGAATATTGACCCAGATCGCTTGATTCTTGTCCAAATCGCATGGAAAACCATCAGATCGTTTGAGAGATTCTCCAGGTCGTACGGTTTGAACCTGACTGTTTGAAAAATTAACTCACTCAGACTGCACCAAGTTAGTCCAGGTCATTTGGAAGTTTGAACGAGGTCGTACGGTGTAGTTAAAAGGTCTTCAGGTCGTGTGAAACATCACTAGGTCGTTTGAACCAGGTCGTTTGAACCAATATTTTAAAGAACCAGCTCGCACGGTGTGAAACCTCAACTCGTGTGAAGTACCAGATTGTTTGATCTCAGCTCGTTTGAAACTCCAGCTCGCTTGAACATTGTGTTTTTGTATACCTTTTACATCGAAACATGGACAACGAATTTTACAATGCGTTTGCTACTGCCCCGGCTGCTCCAGTTACCGTTGCTGAAACTGTTGGTGTCGAGAATGAAATGGGAACTTTCCAAAAACCTCCAAAGCTTATGTACATTGAGGACTTTAAAGGGTGGCAAGACCGTTTTGAAAACTGGGTACAAGCAAACAAGTTTGATGCATGGGTTTCTTTAGAGAAAGATTATACTTTATCGAAAGATGAACTTGGAAATGAAAAACAATTAAGTCAATTTTTACCAAATGAAAAATTAAAATACACAAGTCAAAAAATGATGATTAGCATTCTCCAACAAGCGGTAAAAGAAGATATTTTTGTTTTGCTTCAACATGAGGGAACTGCTAGATCAATTTGGAGAGCGTTGATTAAAAAGTTTAAGGGTAGTGCCGATATGATCAAAAATAAACGAGCATTACTAAAGAAATCGTTTGATATGTTTACAGCTTTTGAAGGTGAGACGACTAGGAAGATTATCGAGAGATATTTTCATCTAGTCATGGAGATGAAAAGATTAGACATCAAGAAAGAAGATGAAGAATGGGTTGATAAGCTAGCCGATGCGCTACCACAGAATGAATGAGGAACATATCTGTTGATTTTAAAGCATAACCGACAATTTGAAGATATGAATTTAAGTAGGTTTATCTAGAAGTTGGAAGAACATGAGCTATCAATTCGAAAAACTGCTACAATGAGAAGTCCGGGTGCTCAACAGGATGTTAGTCTATACTACAGAGAAAACAAGATTGAGACTACTCCTAGTCCGAAGATTCAAACTGCGTTTAGTGCTGAAAATTCTTTCGGAACAAATACAAGCAATACAAATTAGAGCAGTGGATATTCTTCGTCTTATTCAAGTTTTGAACCAATCTCGACACCAAGTTCTCAACAACAAAGTTCAACAAATTTTACCAGTCAAGTATTGCAACGCAATGTTGCATTACATATTCAAAATGGTCAAAAATTTTCTCCGGATATTGCGAAGCAATACATGGCATCTCTTGTCATTGTGTTAGAATCGTATGAAAGCTTAGTTGCTGGACGAATCGGAAATCCGATGCTTACTAAAGAAGATTATGATCAGATTGATTCTGAAGAACTTGAGTTGATGGACATCAAGTGGTGTTTAGCTAGCGTTTTGAGAAGAGCAGAAAAGTTCAAACAGATCACCGGAAGAGATGATCTTCATGAAGCCGCAACATCTCAGCTAGGTTTTGACAAATCGAAGGTTACTTGTTTTCGTTGCCAAGAAAAAGGGCATTTTAAACGAGAGTGTACAAACAGAGAAGCAACCGAAAGACAAGATCCTTTTGGAAACAACGATTATCATAGAAAAGCAATTTATCATCAGGTTGCTCAACAACCATATCAACAACAATCTTCACACTCACGTACTATTGAAGAATCAAAGGGTAAAGCTTGTTTTGGTCTGGTAGACCAAGAAGATGAAAGGATTCCGAAAGATTTCAATTGGGATGATTATGATCCTTCTAGATTTTAAGTTTCTAAAGCATTTGTTGCTCGAATCTTTGAAGATTCAACCACGGAAGAAGAATCAATCAAATCTGAGAACAGTCCTAGAAGACAACCGATATTTAAGTCTTCAGGAAGTGATGAAGACACTGATGATGAGGAAGAGTATATTAATAAAGCCAGAAAACAATTGGATCCTTATGGTTTTGATTTGTTTTTGTAGATAAAATAGAGATATTGAAAGAGAAAAGGGCTGCTAGACTGAAGAGAGATATGGAAGCAAGAAGGGTTGCTGAAGAAAAGACTAAAGTTAAGATAGAAGCTGATAAGGCAAAAGTTGAAGAAAACCGACAAAGAAGGTTGAGGTTGAAAAGAATGAAGTAAAGATAGAAGTTGAGAAAACCGATTGTGATTGAAAAGATTGTAGAGGTTGAAAAACCTTGTGCTAAGTGTTTAGAATCCTGCAAAGATTGTGCTGAGAAAGATACAAAGTATGCTGAATTGGAGAAGCTCAAAGAAAATTTGCTACACAATGTGAGAAGCATAAAGGAATCATATGATCTCCTAAGCAGCAAAGTGAACTTGTACAAAGGAGCTAGTGATGAGGATATCCAGATGAAGAATCTTCTGAAAGCAACAGTTCTTCAAAAGCAAAATGCAATCAACAAATACATTGAGATTATTGCAGGGCTTAAACAAGAATTGGCAGCAATGACGATCAAAACAGAAAGAGTGAATACTTTACTTCGAAGTTATCAAAGTTCGGAGTATGTTATTGATCGCATTTATCCTACCGTCGTAGCTCATAAGTTTGCAGATGATGAAGACAATTCTGGTAAAAAAACTGGATTGAATTATAACAGAGTACCAAATCCAATGTGGGATGGCTATACCCCCCGAAACTTTGATAAGGTGGATGAAGCACTCAATCTGAATCTGAAATCCGAGTCTATCGATGGATTACCAAATGATATTGATGTCACCTTCACAGCGTCTGACACTAATCATGAGTCCGAGTTAATTATGAAAGTGGTCAATCAGGTGTTGGATAAAGATGAAGAGTCAAAGTCAGAGTCTAAATCTGAAAATTCGAGTTCATCAGACAAAAGCTCGAGTTCACCTGTCAAAAGGGTTTACAATAAAGATTTTCTGACTTCACAAAATAATTTGAATGATGAAACATTCAAAGTAGCTTATACTTTGAATGATTCCGACAAATTATATTCTGATGAAGAATTTCCAATAAGAGGTGTTAAAACTGAAATGACTAACAAGGTTTTCAAATTAACAGAAATTAATATTTCTGAAATAAAAGATATAAATCTTACTGAAAAACCTAGAAATTACACTTCAAGAGTTCAACAAAGATTGAACAAGAAAAAGGGTTACAGTTCTGGTTCGGGTTATCGAAAGAAACCAAACCATAACAGTAATTTCAAAAAGAAAGGATTAGGTTTTATTCCTCCAGAATTTCATAAAAAGGAGAAAATTTATAAATCAAAAACTAAATTTGTTTCAGGAGCAAGTTCTGAAGAGGAGAAGGAGAAACCTTTCTGGAAACAGTCAAACAAGGATTTTCTTGCCGAAAAGCAAATGAATGTGTTGAAGGAATCTGAACCGAGAGTTGAAAGAAGAACCTATTTCAGATGTCCAGAGGTTGGACATATTGCTTAGAATTGCTCAAAACAGGGAGTTTCTTCTAACTCTAAATTGAAAGAAAAATGTGTTGATAAAAAGGAACAACCAACAGAGAAATTTAAGGAGTTCAAAAATTCAACTTTCGAAGTTGGTGAAAGTTCGAACCATTTTTACAAACGAAGAGCTAATTTAAACAAACATAAATGGGTTGTTAAGAAATCAGAGGTTGTTTCTGGCAATGAATCTGATTCGTCAAAGTCAGAGGAGCCACCTGTTGTGCTAAATGATGAGAATTCCATTCCAACAATGGATGATGAAAATTTTCCACCATTGTCAAACGGAAACTTGAAATCAAAAATTGGTAAAATTGAGATTTCAGATCAATTCTTCTATGATAAGAAAGAATTTGATGCTGAAAAAGCATTTAATGGTGAAGTGCTACATATTTTTGGTAAGATGGCTGGTGGGAAGGTGAAGGGAGTGAAAGAATTTTATGAATCGAAAGTTGTTAAACCAAATGATGACGGTTCACCCATGATTGATCAGGCATGGGTGAGATTCTTTAAAAAGTAAAATCCTGACTTGCCGGAGCTCCCAAGTTGGTAATCGTGGAGCATGAATCGGAATCATTTTTGAAAAATGTTTTTGTGAAAAACCTACAAGTGATAGTTGTTACAAGTGGTTGAAAGAACAAAGTGATGAATGAATCCCCATGATGTGTGAAATCAACAAAACTAATTTTCCGGAAAAACTATTTTGATTAAAACAAACTTAAGTGTTTTGAAATCATAATGGGAAAATAGTTTGTTGTCAGGGGGAGTTCTGATTGTTTAAGCCAAGAGAATGGAGAATTGAAGCAATTCACGTCAGTTTGTCATTTTATTTGTACAGTTTATTGCTTTTACTTTCAAATTTTCCCGGAAAATCAAAAATTGAAACATAATTTTGATTTTAGGGGGAGTAAAAAACTAAAAATTTGAAAAATCCAAAAATATGATAAAATAAAAAAATACAAAAACATCAAAAAATAAAAAATGAGTTTTGTTGTGAAAAAGAGGAAATGATAGTACATCAGTAGACAATCACAGCATGCTAAAGAATTGGAAAGTTAAGTATGTGATAAACGGTCTCACTGATGATATGCCAGTAGATTTTTACACATTCAATAGATTGATTTCGAGATATAAATCTAAATATTAATACCTTTCTTATCTCGCGGGGAACATCTCTCGGATATATAGGTAACCCCCGAAATCTTGTTTGAGAGATTGCATAATTCTGAGATACTAGGTCTTTATACTGTTTGATAGCTGGGGTATTATACCAAGTCTTCTGATATTGCGGAAGCAATGGCCTAGACTTCGTATAACACTTTACGCGCTTTTAAAGCTCACCCTCTGCACAAAAATTGAAAAATATCAAAAGATGTAATTCAAGTGCAGTTGTAAAGAAGATCCCCAGGGGGGACACACCTAAAGTCGAGCCTTCATCTCTTTGACTGAACGGAAGTTCATACCTGAGCTCTCATGGTCTCGCACTAACCCAGAGTACAGATATCATTATGGTATATTCACCTGTAAGACTGAATCTAGGGAATCTTGATACGGGAGTATATTCTGAGGTGGGACACGCGAATAAGTTAAGTGCTTAAAACATTAATTCTCGTAGCTTGAAACAATTGAACTTTGTGTGAAAATTTAAATGGATCAGTATACTGACAATCTAAGTGAATAGTTTAGAACTTAAAGTCTAAAAAGGTCAACGGTGTTAGTGATTTGTCTCAAAAACTGATATGATCCTCTTACACAAACTCACAAAAAAAATGTCTGTAAATATTTCTTTACTGCTTTTCTTTAAAGAAAAAATTCAAAAAGACTTTCATTGTGTTTTATCATAAAATTTTGAAAAATCAAAAAAAAATTTATTTCATCTTATTTTCGACAATTGATGTTGAAAAGCTTATTTTCAAAATTCCGAGTGCTAAACATGATGAACAACAGTGGATTGGGAGAGTATGTTTGAAATGAAAAATGAAGTTAAAGTTTGAGATAATTTGAGAAATGTTTTAAGATAATCTTACAAGTGATGTTTTGAGGCTGATTTTACTGTTAGTTAATCAAGGTCATTAATTTGAACTTGATATAACTATTGTTGATGTTGAATGATATCTACAAGTGATTTCTAAATTTGTTAAATTTTAACAATTGTGAAATTTACTTTTGGGTAGAGAATTGTGCAGGTCACCAGGTTCCTGATCCTGTTGCTACGGAGAGCCAGGAGACATTCCTGAACCTGTGAAAGCTGTAGAGCCAGATCCCCGTGTCTAAGCCTGAGCAGAGTTTGAGCTAGGACACGATCTTAGAACGAGTGTTATGTCAGATTGCGATCCCAGAACAACTTAAGGGAGAGTATGTTAGCAAAAGGGAGTCTGTTGATTGGAAGATTTCAGAGTAAGAAGGAGTCTGAATGCTAGAGAGCCAGTCTACTATTCTGGATCAGTGCTCAAGATAGAAGCTGCTAATGCTGATGAGTTTAAAGAATCGAGAGATCTAATCAAGAGAGTTTGAAAGATAAAGATTGAAGGATGCTTACAGCGAAAGATACTTTGGAAAGAGTGAGAAGACCAATCAAGACTGAGGACTCAATACATTGAAGACTCGTCAACATCCAAGGGGGAGTTTGTTAGTGCATATGTCTGTTGACTCCATCTTGTATCGAGTCATGTAACTAGAAAAGATAGACTTGGACACGTTGTATGAGAGAAATGGGAAACAGACCTGAACCAGCCAACCCTCACGAGGTGAACAAGTTCATGGGGTCTGGCCAGGTCGTGCGACCTAGGCCAGCTCGTGTGGTCTGGTTCATGCGGTCTGGCATTGCTATAAATAGGTGAGTCCAAGTCTTCATTTGTAACTTTGTGTTTGTGATTCCGGAGACGAAGTGCTGCCGAAGTGTCGAACGATCTGTAATCAGTTTCAAATCAATACAATCGACAGTTAAAGTGATTCTACGTGTGAATCTAGCTGTTATAACACCAATACGTCTGATTTCGCCTTTCGTATTGATCGAGAGCTCTTCTAAACGACTCGTTTGATCGAATCCCGATCCTACAGTTTCTACACTTGTTTAACCACTAAAAATGAGACTTGTTTATGTAAGAACCAAGTTCTAACAAAACTTATATTTTTAACTTGGTTTCTTTGAAAAACCATTCATAAATCTTTAGATCTACATGATTAATAACTTACTTTGATCATTATTTTTCAAGAAATCAAAGTATTCTTTCAAGTTCATGATTCATGTGTGGATGATCTATCATCCTGCAACATTTCTACTTTCTCATCTTGCTAGATTATGTTTTTAATCATGATCTAGCCAGATCTTATGATGATCAACATCATTTCTACAAGCAATCAATGTTCAACAAGCATAATAACTCATATTCATCAAGATTACTTCATTAAACAAGCTTATGTTCATGTTTACTTCTTATGATCTTTAGTGTTCTTTAAGATTTTGATTATGATCCTTCTTTAACAACTTAAAATAGATAGATCAAGGTTCTTACCACTAGCTCAAGGCTAGGGATGGTTCAAGTGTAGAAAACAAGTGGATAAAAGCAAACAAGAGAGGTTCTTCAAGCTTTAAGGCCACCAAGCTTCCTAACTTAGCCTCTTACACCATTTTATCATCTTAGAAAGGTTGGAAGTGATTGAAAAATGGTGGTAGTGTGGTGGTGTGCCTTGGCCGTGAGTAGACGAAGGAGTTGTGTGTGTTCTAGTGTGTGTGGAAGTGAAGGTATGAACTTAGGTGCGCACTTATAATCCATTTCAAGGCCTTAACCCATGGTTTATATGTCTAAAAAGTGCCAACATGATCTCATATTTAATTGAAAGAAAATCACAAGTGGGTCCCATGTATGGGCTGTCCATTAGGTGGGTGGGGGGGGGTAGTAGGCTAGGTTAAACTAAGTTGGTTAGATTATAGTTAAAAATGTAATTATTAGTTAGGTGCTTGGTTACTAGATATTTTTATGTAGTGTTATGATGTTCAGGGACCATAACTAGCTTGGTAATGTTATAACAGTGCTTCTAGTGTAAATTTGGTGTTTCGGGTTGTGTTCGGTTGTTCGGTTGGTTACTGGTTCGTTAAAGTGCTAAACTTTGCAGTTTAGGGTGCTTTATGTATCTTTTAGTGACACTTTTGATTCCCGACACTTAGGAAAGCATTCAGGACCATTTAATCATATTTCTGCATAATATTAGGGTGTTTAAATGTTGATTATTGCTGAATTCAGCACTTTATGTAAGTTTTAGGCACTTTCCGGCACTTAAACTATCACTTAGGAAGGCAGTTTTATGATCCTTACTTTCCTACACACTATACTAGTGTCATACTTGGTTTCTGGCTTATACTGGGTCTCAAAACACCGTCTGTCTATGTACTGAGTTCTGTTTCCTGATTTATCTGATAATTGTGCTAACTGTGTTTTCGTGCATTATTTGCATAAACAAAGTTTGTATGTAATAATGATATGCCATTTGTAACATATAATGCACATGTATGTATGATGTCAATATTCAGAAGGCAATTCAAGTAATAAATTGTAATGCAGCACAGTCATTGAGCACTAATCATGGATTAATAGTTGTATGGATACCTGGAAATTTGTAGTTGTCACACTCCTCTCCTTGTTTTGACATTCTACTACCTTTTGGAACACCTGCACATTCAACCTACTCAATTACTTGAACAAGTTAACCCAGGCCTGTTTAACCTTGGGTATTGTCACACAATAAGAATCATTTAATTTCGGAAAATCTTTATCATTTTTCACAAATACATTTTCTTTCTTATTATCACTCACATAAGTCTTTTGTTGTTTGACCACCCAGATTTGACTTTTTGAACCTTTCGTTTGATAAAATCTTGAATCCATTTTTGGTTTCCAGATTTGTTTTGGTTCAAACTTGGATATTTTTGGTTTCCAAGTTTGTTTTGACTTTTGAAAATCAATCTTTTGTTTCCAAATTTGTTTAGGTTCAACCTTGGGTGTCCTTTGTTTTGGTCTCCAAGTTTGTTGTGATTCAAACTTGGTTGACTTCTGCTTAACAACCTCAGTTTGCTGTATCTTTTGGTCAACATCAACAGGTTTCAGATTTGGACATTTACGACCAACATGTCCAGTTTGACTACATTTGAAACATGTTTTCTTTGAAACATCTTTGACCAGTTGTTGCTGTTTCTTCTTTTGAGCATAGAACTCTTCATTAGACTGAGTTCTAAATTGGAGTTCTTTCTCTTCCTCTAAACTTGTTCCATGAACAAAGTTCGTCTTTATCTGATAATTTGGCTTTTCAAACCGTTTCTTTTTGTTTTGTTGCTTTTTGTAACCCAACCCAGCCTTCACATTCTTCTTTTGTGTCACACCCTGGCTTTGCGGAAGCGTGGGTTATTTGGTGTGACAGCTTAATACCATTGCAACAATCATAACAATGCTATATGATAAAAACATGAGATATTCATCCATTAATAAAGTTTAGAAAAATCCCATTTTATACTTGTCTTAAAACCACAACCACAAAATAAATTACAACCCTTGACTTGATTTAAATGAGTTCATAAAACTCAGCAAAAGACTTTAAACAATACTAGATTTAGAGATATGTAACCCGTCCAGGAAGAGGTTACACCTTCTAAACCCGGGATGACTTCTTTATTCAAACGCAGCTTGAAATATATATGCATACCGTGCCAGATCCGTTAGTTTCCTGAAATACATGTAGTTTGAAAAGTCAACATAAAGTTGAGCGAGTTCATGTGTATGTGAGTCTGTATAAATCGTTAGAACGTGTCTGTATATTGTATGTTCTTGGTATGTAGCAATAAGGAAAAAGAGATCAATTAATGTGTAGCTAATACATTAATAGGTGATATGGCCTAGGAAGCACTCAAACCTGTAACGCGTATTTCATACCGGTCCTTTCGGTGGAACGACATAGTCACCACATGCAGCCACACGCTGGCCCGTGTGTGGGGCTCGCAACACCCGATAGATTTATCACTCATGCCTCTCGGTCCTTATACAAGGATTAATGGTCTTACGATAATAGCCTACCCATTCATGTGATCTAGCAGTGATTTCCTTAGCTAATCATACCATGTTTAAAGCGTTTGTAACCAGTATGTAACATGTATTTCACCCCCGAAGTTGTAAAACTGAAAACAGTTAAAAGAAAAGGGGGACATGAACTCACCGTATTGCGTCTTCGTACTCGTAACCCAAATTTCCGCGGCAATCACGACTACCTACAATGGTCTAATGCCTATTAGACGAACGGGTAGTGCCTTGTCTTAGTATGTATGATTTTGAGTTACGATTCTGGTATTATTCCAAGTTATAATAATTGTATTCAGTTCTGGGATATTAGTTAGACAACTATTTTAGAGTTATACTTCTCAAATATTGTTTATGTGTATTTCCTTCCCAAGGATGGGGGTATTTATACATGTATGCTTTATAATTCCGAAAATATACTTTAAGTCCCACTTATCTAAAATATTCTGTCTCCAAAATATACATATTTTTCCCAAAAATATTATATTTTACTTCACACAATTTCCAAAATATATATATTTTTCCCAAAAATATTATATTTTATTCCATACAATTTCCCAAGATAATACTTTTTCAAAATACACCATTAAGAGTATTTTCCAAAAGCACGCGCGTTACATTTTAGAGTTCCCGTTGTAAAAACAATACCAATGTAACTTAAATATTCATTTGTGAGGGCGTTGGTATTATTTGGAGTCGTATATTCATGACATTCCAAGTAATATTATTTTTACCTTAAAAATAATATATCTCTAGTTCACAAAATAATCACGTAAGCACACAAGCGTTTTATTATGAAATATATATTCTCAATATATATTTAATAGGTTTCATTTACAAAAATCCACCTCCAACACTTGGTTATTTTGTAGTAAAATCATGGCGAAATTCATATTTTAGAAAGCAAGTTAAAAATATATTTATAACACTTGTCACCGAAAATATTTCTAAGCGTTATATTTCTAGAAAAATTTCGTTAGAGTTTCCTTTGTAAATGGAGGCGTCCACGCTTACTACCGTATCATTTTCTTTAACATATAACATGTTAGATCACTTCCAAATAACCAACCCGACATTTAGGCATGCAAAATACTACTTATACGGATTCAGTTTTCAAATACAAAACTGGGCTGTTTTCGGGTATTTTAACAAAATAGTTATCTTATTCCGAAAATCCCCAAATTTTTACAGAATGTCTTATACATTCCAAATATTATTGTGTAAAAATATCGTGGTCCAAATCATCACCAATATTTTACAAAAATTCATTTTCCAAACTGCATTCAGATCTACCTTTTTCTGACTGTAGTGCACGAAATATTTTTTTTTTAAAATTTATTGTAAGTCTGTTTGACGTAATTCCAGTTGGAGGATCGCGGCGACAACAGTGACCATCTACAGTATAAATTTCATGATCTAACTCTTCGCAGAATTCAAGTTATGACTGAAAATTTGACTCTCATTTACTGCTGTAAAAATGCAGCTTTAGCTGCTGTTACAAATCGACGCTTTAAAAATAGTAAACGAAGTCCAAAAATTATGATTCTGGTGCCATTAGAACCATATTTCATAGTACATAAACCCAGACTTCAGAAAATACATTTTTCGTTAAGTTATGAGCTGTTTACAGCAAGTTAAAGTCGGCTGAATGTGCAAATCAGCATGCTGTTTCATGGTTAAATGTTACTAAAACGCACACATACGGTTACCATTCATTCTAATATGATTAACGCCAGACCATAAGTTGTTTACAACAGGTTTTTGTTCACTTATTTCAGATTTACCATGTACTCATCATCTCTTATCTTGTGATCTTTATGTAAAGCTTCATGTTTGAGATTTAAGTGTAAGATCTTTTAGTGTTCATAGATTTTCATCAAACTTTAACTATTAACCACCTTCATAAGATGTAAAATGAATGGATCTAAGAGACTTACCACTAGCTCAAGGCTAGGAGAGTTCAAGTGTAGAAATTTGGCGGTTAATAGCAAATAGAGGTGGTCCTTCCACTTCCGAGAACACCGAGCTTCATTGTATGACCCTTAGCACCTTTGTACATGTTCCGGGTTAAGTCCGGTTGTTCGGTTGGATATTAACCCGTTAAAGTGCTAAATAAGCGTTTAGAGTGCCTTTAATATTCTTTTTAGTGCCACAATTAATTCCCGACACTTTGGAAAGTGTCTAGTATCATTTTCCCAAGTTTTTGCACATTACTAGCATATTTAAATGCTGAATTTTATTTAAAAGTGCAGAATTTTGTAATTTGAGCATGTTTTAGGCACATCCGGTCACTATAAATATCACCTAGTGACGCAGTTCTACAAACCTCATCTCCCTACACTCACCACTAGTGTAGTAATCTATTCCCGGCTCATAATGGCCTCAGAGACAATGTCTGTCTAGTGCTGGCAATGTCAGCACGTTTATTGGGTTATCCGCTCACTGTACTAACTGTGCTTTTGTGCATCAAGTTTGTCACTATAGTTTTGTGTGTAATGAATGGAGTGACAGTAATAAAATATGATGCAGGAATATGTATGTATAAGAAATCAAGAAGCAGTTTAACCACAATTGTAAGCAAGCACAGTAATTAAGCATTAATTAAATATTAATTAATTTGTACGGATACCTGGTTTAGTGAGGGTTGTCACATTCTCCCCCCGTTAGAAAAATTTCGTCCTCGAAATTTGTACTACCTTAACCCCCTTATGGTTTCGTCACACGTGTATGTATGTGAATAATATCAAGGTAGATAATCTTCAATCCGAATCAAACGTTACTCACATTTGGTGAGTCCAAGAATATATATCAACCCGATTCCCAGGGTTAAAAAGGTGGGTGCTCATAGCAATTGTTGTCATGGGTACAAGACGTACCTGACGTATAGCCTAGTGTAATCCACCTAGCAGGGGGGTCCACAAAAGAGGAGTTTGACTAATAAGATCCTCATACGTTCGATTGCAATATGCAAGCAAGTTTTCACGAAACATAGCACCCGCTATATGAATTCAAAATCAACAACTCAAATGAAATAGTAAAATGATCTGTCAACTCCCGAGTAGACGAATGGTAAGATTCAATGTGTTGAACATTTTTGAATTGCGAGAATACGCCGAGTGAATACAAGCGAATCTGGTGTATCCTTGCCTTGATTTGTAGTTGCACCAGAAATGTTTAAATGACAAGTCAACAAAAGTTGATGTAGTTTTACGTGAAACGGTTGACCATGATTAGCACAAGCTACAAGTTTGTAATGACACCACAAGGTGTTGCAATGACATAATTCCATAATAGCGGTGACTGAACAAGTTCACCGTGTTTGAGATCAGGTCAAAGTGTACCGAAACAAGCCCGGAGAATTGATTTACATAATGTCATACTGTTTTTCAGTTGAATACGGAATCATCAAAGAGTCGTCGTTTATATTTGAAGGTGAGAAAGCACTAAGTGCCGCAAGGCATTCGATTGATTACAAAAGAATCGTTAGGAGGTACGCCGTGACATGAAATGAATTTATGTACCTTTGACTCAGCACGCAAGTGTGTCGAGAGTGATTTACTTGTCATAAACAAAACGAATTTAGGGCAAGTTGTCAAATGATTAATTAAATCTGTGTACGAAGTGAGTAACCAAACAAGGGCAAGCTTCAATTCTGTGAAAGTATCACTGCAAGGTATCGAAATCCATCAACGATTTAATGGAATCATAGACCAAACAAGTCTACTACGACTCGAAACAAAAGAATCTGTGCCAAAGTATTAGAATATGATGCTCTCAATACATCATATGGCGTCTCAAATCAAACATGTGAACTGGATAAGTTCAAGCAATCGAACTTAGCTTCAGCGTAACCCGACAATAAACGTACATATCAACAAGGGAATCATGGCATGATAGCAAACATGTAACTTGAAAGAAAGCGGTTTCAAGAACGTGTGTTGACTTGATAACAAAAGAGTCAACAATGACAATACGTAGGTCATTCGAATCACAAACCAATAATTAGATTTAGCCACGTAACATTTGAACTTTAATGAAGCGTTTATTCGAAATGAAACCGCATGCGTAGCAAAAGGTGCATGGGTTATGTATAAGTTTTCAAGTGATGAAGCGTGGGTTATTTGGTGTGACTTCTTAATACCATTGCAACAATCATAACAATACTATATGATAAAAACATGAGATATTCATCCATTAATAAAGTTTAGAAAAATCCCATTTTATACTTGTCTTAAAACCACAACCACAAAATAAATTACAACCCTTGACTTGATTTAAATGAGTTCATAAAACTCAGCAAAAGACTTTAAACAATACTAGATTTAGAGATATGTAACCCGTCCAGGAAGAGGTTACACCTTCTAAACCCGGGATGACTTCTTTATTCAAACGCAGCTTGAAATATATATGCATACCGTGCCAGATGCGTTAGTTTCCTGAAATACATGTAGTTTGAAAAGTCAACATAAAGTTGAGCGAGTTCATGTGTATGTGAGTCTGTATAATTCGTTAGAACGTGTCTGATTCTTAACACGTTCTTCCTGTGCACATCAAATCAATTTCCTGTGCACATCAAATCAATTTCCTTTTTCCTTTTTTTTCAAATGAAATTTACTAAATGACTAATTCTTACCGGATGTTTGATCAAGCTTGAACCGAACACTTTGTTGACAACCTTGAGCTCTGATTACCAAGTTGTAACACCCATACTAATTTAACGTTAATATATATATTTAAAGTAAGCATTTTATGAGAAAATTCCACTTATAAAAAACTTTTACTTCTTGAGTGTTTACACATGTTCACAACATTCTAAAACATAGTTCGAAAAGTCTACATATTCCACTTTTTCCAAAACAAAACTAGAAAATTCCGGAAGCTTCAAAAGTTCGTGTTCGGTTCTTCAAACATGCTTGATCGCCATCCAGAATGTCTCCAATATCACCTAAGGTCAAAACCAATTCAAATGTTAGTTTTGACAATGTTAAAGAGGGTATAAACAAGTTTCATGGGTCAATAAACAAAAAAA
Organism: Helianthus annuus; assembly: GCF_002127325.2. Classification (NCBI taxonomy): domain Eukaryota; kingdom Viridiplantae; phylum Streptophyta; class Magnoliopsida; order Asterales; family Asteraceae; genus Helianthus; species Helianthus annuus. The sequence goes on along the minus strand of NC_035449.2, from coordinate 96,737,418 downwards.
ATAAAATTTTCCCGGTTCAAGGGGGCGTCGCGTGACGCCAAGGGCCTAGGCGTCACGCCTAGCCCTGTTTTTCACAGAATGTTTGCTCAGCTGTTGCTGCACATACCCAGCTTCATGTTTATACAAATCCCAACTTAAAATGGCCATAACTTATGATCCGTAAGTCCGTTTTTAGTGATTCTTTTTCTTACACGACCGTATTTAAATTACCGACGTGTCTACCGTAATTGTTATCCCGAAAATTTGGTTTACGGGCTTAGTCACTAAATCTCTATTTAGATATTCGACCCACTATATTTACTCAACTTTACTACCATACAATAGCAACCTTGAGGCGTTTTCACCCAACATCCGGGGCTTAGCATCACTCGCATTTCCTTACCAATTCCATGGTTTAATGCTCTTGTGATTGATGTCGCCATTGCTAACTAATTAGACACCAATATTACAATTTACACGATTATTCGACCCGTTGGCTCATCTTGTGGAAAAATCCTCCAATGTGATGACTACCAAACGGTTCCTTATCAATTTAACTCTATTAATTCAAGTAACAATCATGGTCACTATTGTCATGATTCCTCTTATAACATCTATTCAACCCGTTTGACTATCTAGTGAAAACCATCACTTTATTAGCAAGTCCAACCCAATTCCAAGTCTTTATTTTGACCCGTTTGATGTTCGAGTGAACTACGCCACTTTAGAATGCATCAAACGCATCCTTCCCACTACGATTCTATCTATGCATCTATCAAGGTTATTATATCAAAATTGAATGTACGGGCTGAAAATCTATAAATGCCTTATGCATTTAATTGACCCGTTTAGCTTCTTCGATAACTTAACCACTAACAAATTATATGTCCACATTACCCCACATCCGGGGCTTATGATCACCGGTGTTTCATTACCAAATCTATGGTTTCACGCTCTTGTGATCCCTCATTGCCAAATGCTATCTTAAACACACTTTTCCTACTTACTAAACAATTATTCGACCCGTTTGGCTCATTAATGGAATCCTCCATTTCTAATGACTACCAAACGCTTTCTAATCTAATTTTAACTCATTAAATCAGGTAGTGAACATTGTCACTTCAACTAGTACCAATCTTTATTCTAACCAATATTTAATCCGTTTCTTTATCTAGTGAATTTACATCACTCTATTTTTATTCCAACGTGACTATTTATGCTATATTATCAACCAACGTATCTAATTAGCTACTTTGACTTGTTTGGTTTGTCGAGTGATTTCCATCACTTCTTAGATTTACCAAAGGACTACGATTTCACTATTTCAACATCATACCTATTTCAATTATTTCTTTTGACCCGTTTGGTTTGTCGAGTGAGTTTCATCATTTCTTAGACTCACCAAACTCAACCATTTTCGCTATAACAACATTAAACATATTTACAACTAAGCTTATCTACATAAATGTAACGAGACGACAAGTCGCGTACCTTTATAGCACCCTCTTCAAACGCGTATCTCCACCGGCTTGTCCACTTGACAATCCGGATTCCTTACCTAAAGAGTTCAATTCAACATGTTTAGAACTCTTTTCTTAGCATATATCGCATAGTTTGCCGAAACTTTACAATTATGCGTTTTAGCTCAAATTTCAGTTTTTAAACCTTCTTTGAGGCATTTTTACAAATACCTTAAGGGCATAATTTCTCAAAACTTATAATCATGTTATGGCTTGTTATTTAGCCAATATTAGCATCTACTAAGCATGTGCAAATCAATTTTCACATTATCAATATCTGAATTTACTTCCTAGAATTCAAATTATACTAGAACAACAATCAAATTCTAGTGTTTTACATGCTCCTACAAAACCCACTTGTCACCTTCAATGGTGATTATGGAATTCACTAGAATTAAGCATGATTTCAAAATATAATTGTCTAGGGTTCACTCCTAGACACTATATTGTTCCTATCCCATCCATATAACATTCATGCAACAACAAATTTTGAATTCTCTAAATTCATCCAGAAATTTAAGTAGAGATTTCTTATAAAATTTGCATACCTTATGATACCTTTGATTGAGGAGATCACGAAACTAGGCTCTGATTTCGCTTTGGAACTGATTTAATCCTTCAATTTGAATGATTTGTAAGAACTAGGGTTTGGGGAATGAACTCTTGGTCGCCCCCTTCTATTTGATCGACCAGACACACAAATTTTTGTGTGTTTGGTGTTTAAACTTTGTTTTTAATATTATTAGTTTTGGTTTTTAACACCTTTAGTCCCTCCATTATCATTAGGTTCTTTATTTAAGGTGTTTTAACCTTCTAGCAAGTAATTTACAAGTCTCATGACTAACTGGGTTATTTATTCCCAGTTAGCTTGTTCTTGTTTATTTTATACTTTATAATTCTAGTACAAAGTTCTATATTTTCGGGGTGTTACAAGTCCACCCTCCTTAAAAAGGGTTTCGTCCTCGAAACCTCCTTTAAGTAGGCCTTTGGTTTGGACCTATCCATCATAGTTTCGTTTTTCAAGGCATTCTTTCTTTTCCGACATTAGGTTTTTATTCATATTGACATGTTCGTCTTTTAGGCATATGTCCTATTGGACCGTAACCTTTTATCATCCATTTCCTATCTTTGTCGCCTATTTGACCAGGTTGCCTTTTGACCATCCAGTCACTGAGCCCGTCAGCATACTTACTTGACGCTAGTCTTATATTGACAAGCGCTCTACATAGGTCACAGCGTTATTTAGACTACAACTTGTTTTATTGCCTAAACTAATTGGTCACCATTTTACCTCATACCTCGTCATTCGGGTATGCAATATTGCCGTCATCGGCACTTTGCGTGCTTATAATTTCATATCTAGTCATTCACACCATATCGTGATTACATTCTATATTACTTTTTATGTCCGTGATCACATCACGTCATGTTTAGTTTTACATCGGCTTTTCATTATCAAAATCTTCTTTCTAACGTATCACATTATGTCTTACACCTATTGGTGTTAAGACCTATATCCTTTATTATTAACTATTTCCTAATTTGTCTCATAATATTCATATTCGTTAAACGTTGTCTCTCACTAAAACTGAATTTTAGTTTAACGTTTATCTCTTCAACTTATGTCAATTACTCATATCCTTGTATTAACGACGAGAATTTATTCTTTTCCGCTATTATATTACGCGGGGGATCGTAACAAGTCCTCATGCTTAACCCCAAGTGACCCATAGGTTCCTTCACTTTGCCTCGTAGGCTATTTATTGGAACTTCACCTTTTTAAGGTGAGACCCAATAGTTTGTTTCTTTGTATTTGTGACCCGAGGGTCATTTTGGCCCTGCAGATCTTTATCTTGTTTATAACCCGGAGGTTATGGTGATCCAGTAGATCATCTTCTACTCGTGTCTTTATTTAATTGTATATATATATATATATATATATATATATATATATATATATATATATATATATATATATATATATATATATATATATATATATACACATATGGCGTCAAGGCACCCGCTTTTTTATGTTTAGAATAATTTATTTTCACTTTTGAAATTCATTTGACCTTGACCGTAGCCTAAGGCTATACTCATTTTCTTTCGGATTATCTTTCCGACTCTATGACTTCTTACGTCGTTTTCGCGTCGGTTTATCCAACTCATTCCGTTATTTGGTTTATGCCCCTATTTCCTTTCAACCCGTTACCCGGGTTTTTTATCATAATGTTTTTAACACTTCTGTTTCACTGGTTTGCATTTTCCTTTCTATAATCTTTTACGACCTATTACGTAGATTCCCTAATATTTCGCACTTTCACTATTCGGTTTGCGCTCACTTGAAATATCAAGTGCTATTCTTCTTCTTATTTTTAAGCCCGTCCAACATTGGAATAGTTGAACACCACTATCGAAATTTCTGTTTTGCAGAATTTCATCGTCTTTTAGTCATAACTCTTAATCTAAGTCTTTTGACTTTTAATCTGCATCACCGTCTCTTTTATCAATGTCCCGAGGGTTCATTTCTTAGGACTTGTTTGGTAAAACCATTGCTATCGTTATATAGCTCTTGGGATTTACCCGTTTTCGTTCTAAGACTTCTAATATGTTTATTTTACTAATCCGTTATTCTACTACACTTATCAATGTGATTATCGTTCTTCCTCATACGGGTTTGATTAATAATATGTTACTTGGATGGTTACCCATACCCAAGCTTCTAAATTCGCATTTGACGATACTTTCTTATTCGTAGTGGCGAATAATATGTATCGTTTATTTGGTTTTCCTTGAGGGTATTTTCTGCCCAAGTCTTAATTTCTCATTCTTAGCCTCAATCCATTGTCTAATTGTTGCCCAATGTTATCTTAATGAAATTTTAATACGTGTACCCGCAATACTCACCCCAATGGGCTTTCTCTCAACTCGTTAACCTTCTTTCTTTGCCGTCATTATGGTGACTTATAGCCTTTCCTTTATTCCGGGTTAAACGGCTTCCATAGCCTTTCCGATTTTCCATAGATTCTTTCGTGCATCTCCTCAGTCATGAGGAATACCGTATTGTTGCCAACTATGGTTGACATCATTCCATTATAACAATAATGGAAATCCATTCATTTCATTTTTATTATTCCATGTCGTTGTCGTTGTATGGATTTTTTTCTCACATCGTTTATCAATATAACAATGTTCCTACATGTTTTATTTGGTTTAACCAAGTGTATAACCTTGTCCTTGCCATTCACTACTATTAAAATTTTCCGGGTTCGGGTGTAATTACACTCCTTCCCAACACAACATTTATTCTCTTTGTTAAGTTCCCGGGTTCGAGTGTACGCACACTCCTTCCCATTATGACACTTGTCTTTCATTGCATTCCCGGGTTCGAGTGTACATGCACTCCTTCCCGTTGAAATATTTACCGAGATTACTTTTACCTCGGTTTCACATACTCGCCATTATATATATATATATATATATATATATATATTCATTCATTTCACTAATCATATATGCTCATATGCAACTATTGTCCATTATGTGAATTATTGCATTCTACTTATCTTATCATAATTTATAACGTGTACCTGATTGATATTCGCCCTGATGTACTCCGTTGTCTCAAGTCATCACTTGATTTGAGTTCTTTATTAGCATGTTCTTTGTCATGCTTCCGAACCTTCCTTCATTTAGATTATTTATCTCCCGTCATCTTCCGATGCGGTTATCATATCATTCAAACATTTCCAATTTATTATTAGTCTTGCTATTTAATGTTGCCCGTATTATCATACGAGGCATTTAAATATACTTATTTCATAAGTACTTATTTTGTAATCAATCTATGGTTAGGGTTTATACTACCTAATCATCTTTTATCAGCACTAGACCTCTCAAATCTGTAATGTTTATGTCACTATTAAGCATTTCGTTCTATAACATATGCATCATTCACTTTAGTTTAGTCAAGTTCACCACTTGCTTAAACCATTCATGTTTAGTGCACTTTCCGGGTTTGTGTGTGTTAACACGTTCTTCCTGTGCACATCAAATCAATTTCCTTTTTCCTTTTTTTTCAAATAAAATTTACTAAATGACTAATTCTTACCGGATGTTTGATCAAGCTTGAACCGAACACTTTGTTGACAACCTTGAGCTCTGATTACCAACTTGTAATACCCATACTAATTTAACGTTAATATATATATTTAAAGTAAGCATTTTATGAGAAAATGCCACTTATAAAAAACTTTTACTTCTTGAGTGTTTACACATGTTCACAACATTCTAAAACATAGTTCGAAAAGTCTACATATTCCACTTTTTCCAAAACAAAACTAGATAATTGCGGAAGCTTCAAAAGTTTGTGTTCGGTTCTTCAAACATGCTTGATCGCCATCCGGAATGTCTCCAATATCACCTAAGGTCAAAACCAATTCAAATGTTAGTTTTGACAATGTTAAAGAGGGTATAAACAAGTTTCATGGGTCAATAAACAAAAAAATAAAATTTTCCCAGTTCAAGGAGGCGTCGCGTGACGCCAAGGGCCTAGGCGTCACGCCTAGCCTTGTTTTTCACAGAATGTTTGCTCAGCTGTTGCTGCACATACCCAGCTTCATGTTTATACAAATCCCAACTTAAAATGGCCATAACTTATGATCCGTAAGTCCGTTTTTAGTGATTCTTTTTCCTACACGACCGTATTTAAATTACCGACGTGTCTACCATAATTGTTATCCCGAAAATTTGGTTTACGGGCTTAGTCACTAAATCTCTATTTAGATATTCGACCCACTATATTTACTCAACTTTACTACCATACAATAGCAACCTTGAGGCGTTTTCAACCAACATCCGGGGCTTAGCATCACTCGCATTTCCTTACCAATTCCATGGTTTAATGCTCTTGTGATTGATGTCGCCATTGCTAACTAATTAGACACCAATATTACAATTTACACGATTATTCGACCCGTTGGCTCATCTTGTGAAAAAATCCTCCAATGTGATGACTACCAAACGGTTCCTTATCAATTTAACTCTATTAATTCAAGTAACAATCATGGTCACTATTGTCATCATTCCTCTTATAACATCTATTTAACCCGTTTGACTATCTAGTGAAAACCATCACTTTATTAGCAAGTCCAACCCAATTCCAAGTCTTTATTTTGACCCGTTTGATGTTCGAGTGAACTACGCCACTTTAGAATGCATCAAACGCATCCTTCCCACTACGATTCTATCTATGCATCTATCAAGGTTATTATATCAAAATTGAATGTACGGGCTGAAAATCTATAAATGCCTTATGCATTTAATTGACCAGTTTAGCTTCTTCGATAACTTAACCACTAACAAATTATATGTCCACAAGACATATTTACCCCACATTCGGGGCTTATGATCACCGGTGTTTCATTACCAAATCTATGGTTTCACGCTCTTGTGATCCCTCATTGCCAAATGCTATCTTAAACACACTTTTCCTACTTACTAAGCAATTATTCGTCCCTTTTGGCTCATTTATGAAATCCTCCATTTCTAATGACTACCAAACGCTTTCTAATCTAATTTTAACTCATTAAATCAAGTAGTGAACATTGTCACTTCAACTAGTACCAATCTTTATTCTAACCAATATTTAATCCGTTTCTTTATCTAGTGAATTTACATCACTCTATTTTTATTCCAACATGACTATTTACGCTATATTATCAACCAACGTATCTAATTAGCTACTTTGACTTGTTTGGTTTGTCGAGTGATTTCCATCACTTCTTAGATTTACCCAAGGACTACGATTTCACTATTTCAACATCATACATATTTCAATTATTTCTTTTGACCCGTTTGGTTTGTCGATTGAGTTTCATCACTTCTTAGACTCACCAAACGCAACCATTTTCGCTATAACAACATTAAACATATTTACAACTAAGCTTATCTACATAAATGTAACGAGACGACAAGTCGCGTACCTTTATAGCACCCTCTTCAAACGCGTATCACCACCGGCTTGTCCACTTGACAATCCGGATTCCTTACCTAAAGAGTTCAATTCAACATGTTTAGAACTCTTTTCTTAGCATATATCGCATAGTTTTCTGAAACTTTACAATTATGCGTTTTAGCTCAAATTTCAATTTTTAAGCCTTCTTTGAGGCCTTTTTACAAACACCTTAAGGGCATAATTTCTCAAAACTTATAATCAGGTTCATGGCTTGTTATTTTGCCAATATTAGCATCTACTAAGCATGTGCATATCAATTTTCACATAATCAATATCTGAATTTACTTCCTAGAATTCAAATTATACTAGAACAACAATCAAATTCTAGTGTTTTACATGCTCCTACAAAACCCACTTATCACCTTCAATGGTGATTATGGAATTCACTAGAATTAAGCATGATTTCAACATATAATTGTCTAGGGTTCACTCCTAGACACTATATTGTTCCTATCCCATCCATATAACATTCATGCAACAACAAATTTTGAAATCTCTAAATTCATCCAGAAATTTAAGTAGAGATTTCTTATAAAATTTGCATACCTTATGATCCCTTTGATGAGGAGATCACGAAACTAGGCTCTAATTTCGCTTTGGAACTGATTTAATCCTTCAATTTGAATGATTTGTAAGAACTAGGGTTTGGGGAATGAACTCTTGGTCGCCCCCTTCTATTTGATCGACCAGACACACAAATTTTTGTGTGTTTGGTGTTTAAACTTTGTTTTTAATATTATTAGTTTTGGTTTTTAACACCTTTAGTCCCTCCATTATCATTAGGTTCTTTATTTAAGGTGTTTTAACCTTCTAGCAAGTAATTTACAAGTCTCATGACTAACTGGGTTATTTATTCCCAGTTAGCTTGTTCTTGTTTATTTTATACTTTATAATTCTAGTACAAAGTTTTATATTTTCGGGGTGTTACATCGAGTTCATGTGTATGTGAGTCTGTATAAATCGTTAGAACGTGTCTGTATAATGTATGTTCTTGGTATGTAGCAATAAGGAAAAAGTGATCAATTAATGTGTAGCTAATACATTAATAGGTGATATGGCCTAGGAAGCACTCAAACCTGTAACGCGTATTTCATACCGGTCCTTCCGGCGGAACGACATAGTCACCACATGCAGCCACACGTTGGCCCATGTGTAGGGCTCGCAACACCCGATAGATCTATCACTCTTGCCTCTCGGTCCTTATACAAGGATTAATGGTCTTACGATAATAGCCTACCCATTCACGTGATCTAGCAGTCATTTCCTTAGCTAATCATACCATGTTTAAAGCGTTTGTAACCAGTATGTAACATGTATTTCACCCCCGAAGTTGTAAAACTAAAAATAGTTAAAAGAAAAGGGGGACATGAACTCACCGTATTGCGTCTTCGTACTCGTAACCCAAATTTCCGCGGCAATCACGACTACCTACAATGGTCTAATGCCTATTAGACGAACGGGTAGTGCCTTGTCTTAGTATGTATGATTTTGAGTTACGATTCTGGTATTATTCCAAGTTATAATAATTGTATTTAGTTCTGGGATATTAGTTAGACAACTATTTTAGAGTTATACTTCTCAAGTATTGTATATGCGTATTTTCTTCCCAAGGATGGGGGTATTTATACATGTATTCTTTATAATTCCCAAAATATACTTTAAGTCCCACTTATCTAAAATATTCTGTCTCCAAAATATACATATTTTTCCCAAAAATATTATATTTTACTTCACACAATTTCCAAAATATATATATTTTTCCTAAAAATATTATATTTTATTCCATACAATTTCCCAAGATAATACTTTTTCAAAATACACCATTAAGAGTATTTTCCGAAAACACACGCGTTACATTTTAGAGTTCGCGTTGTAAAAACAATACCAATGTAACTTAAATATTTATTTGTGAGGGCGTTAGTATTATTTGGAGTCGTATATTCATGACATTCCAAGTAATATTATTTTTACCCTAAAAATAATATATCTCTAGTTCACAAAATAATCACGTAAGCACACAAGCGTTTTATTATGAAATATATATTCTCAATATATATTTAATAGGTTTCATTTACAAAAATCCACCTCCGAAACTTGGTTATTTTGTAGTAAAATCATGGCGAAATTTATATTTTAGAAAACAAGTTAAAAATATATTTATAACACTTGTCACCGAAAATATTTCTAAACGTTATATTTGTAGAAAAATTTCGCCAGAGTTTCCTTTGTAAATGGAGGCGTCCATTATAACAACCCTCGGTAAAACCGACACCCTCATAATAATTCTTATACCCTAATATATCTTTAAATATATCTATGTGTCTTTATATGTACCCCGTATGTGAAAACCGAGCCCTCAAACTAGATTATACTATATAAAATAAATAAAAACAATAAAAGTTAAGTTGAGGCGGGCCGCATGGACCTCACCTCAACCTAACGCGGGCCGCGCGAGTAGTAACCAGGATTTGCCAAAACCCTAAGCCCAAGCGGGCCGCGTACATGGTGGATTAAGTCCAAGCGGGCCGCGAGTGTCCGGAATTGTGGCGTGACCCGGAGCGGCCACGTGTCCAACTCGTGTCGAACCTATAAGATTGACCCGGATCAGCTAAGCCTAGGCCCTAGGCCATGCGGGCCGCGTAAAACCAGGCCCAAACTCCACGCGGGCCGCGTGGGAGTCCAATTACAGCCCTATATAAGAAGGCAACGGGCTTCCGGTTTTCGTCGCTCACTTTCTTTCGTTCTTTCTAAATTTCTGTAGTAGTGTTACTATAGCCGGGCATTATACCCCCTAAAATAGCGAGGTTCTGCTACGATGTAAGTATTATAACCCCTGGAGACGTATTAGATACGCTACCCGATTGATTTAGGGTTCCGTAACGGCTGTCGTGGTTCTGCCCGACGTAGTCGTTGGAATGCCGTCTCGGGGAGGGTATTACTAATGTTAAAATGGGTTATTATACTAACACACGTGCATTTGTGTAATTTATAGATTATCTCCAGGAAACCCTTACGAAAAACCTAAAACAGCAATGTGAGTAATCTTCTTTTTGAAAACTGTTTTTACAAAACCTTAAATTTCCATGCGAATAACAGTTATTGAGTATTTGTAAGAATACAATTACAGTCGGTAAATTTGGGGTTTTGTATACAAAATTTGTTACCACCTGGTAAAGGAGTAACATGACCATAAGTCGGAACGACATTACCGTGTGGTGGTAATTGATATAACTTGGAAACAAATGTAATTGCGGATGCGCCCTCAATACTGTTCACTGTGAATTTTTATTTAAACTTGGTTAAACTGGGATTCACTCACCAGTATTTCCCACTGACAAAATGTTTTTAAAACGCGTTTCAGGTAACAATATGTGAAAGCCAAATAGAAGCCAGCTGGACAGCACTGAAGGCTTGGAAAAGTGGCAATAAAGTTACCTAAGAATAAAATGGATGTTTTTATTAAATAAATAGGATTTATTCCTATGAAACGTGTGTATTAAAAACTTGGGTTTATACCCATATGTTTAATGTTATAAAACATGGTGGTTTACTCTGATTAAAACATTTCCTAACTACGGTCCTGATGAAAATTTCCGCTGCCAAATTTGATAAATAAATGTGATACCACCGAAACTGGCTCACGGCCGCCCGTTCCCGGGAGATAGGGATCGGGGGCTGTGACAGAAGGTGGTATCAGAGCTATGCCACTGATTCAGCCACAGAAGTGTTCTGCTGACATCAAAATTCAAAGTGTTAGGAAATAAATTATGGAAATACGTGTATAATTGTATTTCTTGCTCTGTGTTATCTGACTATTTGTTAGTTTACAGTATGAGTGACCAATGACCTTCTGACGCCTATCGTCAACTGTCTGGTTCACCTAGGAGCGAAGGCACCTCCTCTTCTCAGCCTGCCCTCTCAGGGTATTCTGCTGACACAGAAGAAGGAATCTTTGTGTTTAAGGCTCAGTCTGAAGAGCCATTTCCTCAGAAAAAGAGGGGATGGTTCAGTAGGGGAGCGCATGAACGTAGGAAAAGAATGAAAAAGTTGCAGGAACAGCGAGTGTTAGCCGCAGCAAAAAGAGAAACCGATGCTTATAATCAGGATATGCTCAATAGGGGTATCGCTAATATCCATATTTTAGCAACCACTGCTGCCGACCCAAACCTGGAACAAATGCTAGCACCCCAACCACAAAATCCTGATCAACCCATGGAAATAGAAAACCAGATAGAAATGCCTGATTTCAACCCGGAGGAAATACCTAGGGTACCTGCACCTGATCCTCTAGACCCAAATAACTACGACCCCTGGTGGGACGATGTTAAGGACTATGTGCAACAAAACCCAATACAGGAAAATGTGCCAGTGCCCAATTTAGGAGCTTACCCAGGGTTAGATCCTCAAGATCCCTACAACATTAGTGATGCATATGTTAGGGAAATTTTAGAGAATCCATACCCATACCAGGCCCCTATGCCTCCGTATCAGGAACCCATACCTCAGTTTCCAAACCCAATCCTAGAACCTGCACCCCCAATGAGTGCAGAAAATGTCCAGGAACTTAGGACTTTTGGGGAGGAAATTTTAGAAAGCAGTGATCGTATGCGACAGGTGGGAGAGCGCCTCGTATGGAAATACGATGAGCGTAATATGGATTTTTGGATGAATCCATATCAGTGAAAGTAATGGTAAAAATGGTAGTAGTAATAATAATAATAATATAATAATAATATATGTGTGTATGTGTTAGAAAAAAAAAAAAAAAAAAAACTACGGATGCATACTATTAGTATTGTAGCTTTACATTTCAGTCGGTAGTGTAATTTTTATTTCTGTACTGGTGTGTATCGATGCATAGTATATATAAAAAGAGTAAAGTCGCAATGCTCGACGTTTTTGGGTAAACGTACGTGTTATGTGATTGGATATATTCAAATATTAATTGTGATATTAATATTTGGTAAATGTTTAAAATTCAGATGGCCGACGCGGGAAATCAAGAAAATCTGAATAACGATAACCAGAGTAACATTAACGTGGTTAATGAGAATTCGGACAATAATAACAACGGAAACCAAATGGATAATAGTGCCGTTCAGCATATTGTGGCACAGGGAATTATAGATGCAATGCCATTTATTATTCAAACAGTTCAGGAAGCGAATAATAAAAGTAAGCATAGCAGTAAACGACCAACTGAACCAGAAAACAGCGTAAACAATGGACCCATACTTCAAGCGCCCATTCCCAAAAGAAGAAGAACCATGCCACATGGTTGTTCTTACAAAGAATTCTGGTCCTGCAAACCAATAGAATTCTCGGGCAATGAAGGACCCATTGCAGCTTTACGCTGGATAGAGAAAACTGAGGCAGTTCTGAAAATAAGCAAGTGTGCTGAAGAAGATAAAATAATGTTTGCTTCAAATCTGTTTAAAAATGCAGCCTTAGAATGGTGGAACACTATCCTCCAATCCAGAGGAAGTGATAGGATTTATAATATGGAATGGGAAGAATTCAAGAACATGGTAGAAAGGAAATTCTGCCCTCCCAATGAAAAAGAACAGATAGCAAATAAGTTTCTGAATCTAAGAATGACCGGGGTAGACAGTAAGGGTTACACTACCACATTCTTTGAATATGCTAGGATAGTACCTACCCTTGCATCACCTGAACCGGTATTAGTCTCCCGTTACATCTGGGGATTAATTGGAGAGATTAGACATGTAGTCAAGGCCGCTAGACCCCAAACCATAGAGGAAGCTGTAGAACTAGCCAATACCTTGACAGATGAGTTAATCCGTACTAGAGAAGAAGACCAGAGGAGAAACCTAACCCAAAGACTTACTCAAGAATTCCGTTCTGGGAATTCCAACCGTAGGAATGTAGGTTCTACCTCTGCACCATACTGCAAAGCCTGCAAAAAGAAGCATTCTGGAAGATGCTCTACTTACTGTAATTTCTGCAAAGCACCAGGACATAAAGAGGAGACATGCAGAAGAAAACCAACTAATGGGATGTGCTTCAATTGTGGAGAAAAAGGTCATATCAAGCCAAACTGCCCAAAAGTGACCCCAGCTGCAATTAACAAGAACCCTAGAAATGCTAGAGCATTTGTTTTGACTGCAGACGAAGCCAAGATGATCCCAGACGTCATTGCTGGTACGTTTTTAGTTAATGATATTTTTGCTAAAGTATTATTTGACTCTGGTGCCAACCAAAGTTTTATTAATACTTCATTTTGCAAACTCCTAAATCAATCATTAACTAAACTACCACAAGAATGTCTAGTGGAAACCGCAAATGGAGAAACTGTTAAGATTTCTGAATTCTTGCAGGGAGCAAATATAGAAATTTTTAATCAAAAATTTACGGCAAACCTTTACCCAATGAATCTGGTTGGATTTGATGTAGTATTAGGAATGGATTGGTTAATAGCCAATAAAGCCAGTATTTTATGTGATCAAAAGACAATTCAATTAAAATCACCAAGAGGTGAAAAGATCACAATTAAAGGAGATAAACCATTTAGATCCACTAAATTTATCTCTGTGATGAAAACTGCAAGTTGTATAAGGAAAGGATCTATAGTGTATTTGATTTCTATAATCACTAACACTAAAGGAAAAGAATTAAAAGATATTCCAGTAGTATCCCAATTTTCAGATGTCTTTCCAGAAGAATTACCAGGACTACCGCCAGACAGGGAAGTTGAATTCAGAATTCATCTGTTACCAGGAACAGCACCGATTGCCAAAGCACCTTACCGTTTGGCACCCGCAGAAATGCAAGAACTGAAGAAACAATTAGACGAATTGTTAGAAAAAGGATTCATACAGCCAAGCTCATCGCCATGGGGAGCGCCGATTTTATTTGTTAAAAAGAAGGACGGATCAATGCGTATGTGCATTGACTACCGGGAATTGAACAAAGTCACGATTAAGAATCGGTACCCATTACCAAGGATCGATGATTTGTTTGATCAACTTCAAGGAGCTCGATTTTTCTCTAAAATCGATTTAAGATCAGGATATCATCAATTAAAGGTACAGGAAGAGGATATTCCTAAAACCGCATTTAGAACAAGGTATGGTCATTATGAATTTACTGTCATGCCATTTGGTTTAACCAATGCCCCAGCTGCATTTATGGACATGATGAACCGAATATGTAAGCCATATTTGGATAAATTCATAATTGTCTTCATAGATGATATTCTCATTTATTCTAAAAACAAAGAAGAGCATGCAAAGCACTTGCATTTACTTTTAAGTTTATTGAGAAAAGAGAAGCTTTATGCTAAGTTTTCAAAGTGTGAGTTTTGGTTAGAACAGGTACAATTTCTCGGACATTTAGTAAATCATGAAGGAATTCATGTAGACCCAGCGAAGATCGAAGCAATTACCAAATGGAAAACCCCAGAATCACCAACCGAGGTTAGAAGTTTCTTAGGATTGGCCGGTTATTATAGAAGATTTATTCGAGATTTTTCTAGAATAGCCATTCCTTTAACTAAGTTAACCTGTAAATCTGTTAGATTTGAATGGGGACCAAAACAAGAAGAAGCCTTTAGAATCCTTAAGCAAAGATTAACCCATACACCAATACTAGCATTACCAGAAGGAACTGAAGACTTTGTAGTCTTTTGTGATGCTTCAAAGTTAGGTTATGGATGCGTATTAATGCAACGTCAAAAGGTTATAGCCTATGCATCTAGACAGCTTAAGAGTCATGAAGGAAATTATTCAACCCATGATTTGGAATTAGGAGCTATAATTTTTGCCCTTAAGATATGGAGACATTATCTTTATGGTAGTAAGTTTACCATATTCACAGATCATAAGAGTTTAAGATATGTCTTCGGGCAAAAAGAATTGAATATGAGACAAAGACGCTGGATGGAATTGCTTAGTGATTATGATTGTGATATCCAGTATCATGCAGGAAAAGCAAATGTGGTGGCTGATGCTTTAAGTCGAAAATATCACGAAAAGCCAAAAAGGGTACGTTCTCTTAAATTAAATCTACAAGTAGATTTAAACAATCAAATTAGAAAAGCACAAGAAACAGTAATCAAGGAGGATACTGAAAAATTAAAAGGAATGATTAAGGAATTAGAAAAAGGAACAGATGGAATTTGGAGGTTCCATAAAAAGAGAATGTGGATACCTAAATTAGGAAATTTACGTCACCGTATATTAGAAGAAGCCCATAAATCTAAATATACGATGCATCCAGGAAATGATAAAATGTACCAGGATTTAAGGAAAAATTTCTGGTGGATAGGAATGAAAAAGGATGTAGCAGCTTATGTTTCTAAATGTTTAACTTGCTCACAAGTTAAAGCTGAACATCAGAAACCCTCAGGTTTGTTACAGCAATTAGAAATACCAGTTTGGAAATGGGAATTGATAACAATGGATTTTGTTACCAAATTGCCTAAAACAAGGAAAGGTAATGATACAATCTGGGTGATTGTAGATAGATTAACCAAATCAGCTCATTTCTTACCAATGAAGGAAACCTTTAGTATGGAACAATTAGCCAAATTATATGTAAATGAAATTGTTTCATTACATGGCATTCCTTTATCAATTGTTTCCGATAGAGATAGCCGTTTTACTTCTCATTTTTGGTCAAGTTTCCAAAGAGCAATGGGAACCAGGCTAAATCTAAGCACCGCGTATCATCCTCAAACAGACGGACAAAGTGAAAGGACAATTCAGACAATGGAAGACATGCTTAGAGCTTGTGTAATTGATTTTGGAGGTAATTGGGATGAACACTTACCTTTAATAGGATTTTCTTATAATAACAGCTATCACACAAGTATCAATGCTGCACCATTCGAAGCACTTTATGGACGAAAGTGCAGAACCCCAGTCTGTTGGGCGGAAATTGGAGAAAAACAACTATCTGGACCCGAGATAGTACAAGAAACAACCGACAAAATTATTCAAGTCAAGGAACGACTGAAAACCGCACGTGATCGCCAGAAGAGCTATGCTGATAACAGACGCAAACCATTAGAATTCCAAGTGGGAGATAAAGTGTTATTAAAAGTCTCTTCCTGGAAAGGAGTGGTAAGATTCATCAAGAGAGGAAAGCTTAGTCCTAGGTATATTGGACCTTTCAAAATTCTTAAAAGAATAGGACCTGTAGCCTATCAGCTACAACTACCAGAAGAAATGGCAGGAATACATGATGTGTTTCATGTATCTAATCTCAAAAAGTGTTTAGCTGATAAATCACTCGTAGTACCTCTTAAGGATATAGAGGTTAATGAGCAACTCAAGTTTGTGGAGAAGCCTCTACAAATTGAAGATAGGAAAGTTAAAAATCTCAAGCATAAGAGATTGGTTCTGGTCAAAGTAAAGTGGGACTCTAAAAGAGGACCCGAGTACACGTGGGAACTTGAATCAGAAATGAAAAAGAAATATCCACACTTGTTCCAGTAAATCTCGAGGACGAGCTCTAAAACAAGGTGGGGAGGATATAACAACCCTCGGTAAAACCGACACCCTCATAATAATTCTTATACCCTAATATATCTTTAAATATATCTATGTGTCTTTATATGTACCCCGTATGTGAAAACCGAGCCCTCAAACTAGATTATACTATATAAAATAAATAAAAACAATAAAAGTTAAGTTGAGGCGGGCCGCATGGACCTCACCTCAACCTAACGCGGGCCGCGCGAGTAGTAACCAGGATTTGCCAAAACCCTAAGCCCAAGCGGGCCGCGTACATGGTGGATTAAGTCCAAGCGGGCCGCGAGTGTCCGGAATTGTGGCGTGACCCGGAGCGGCCACGTGTCCAACTCGTGTCGAACCTATAAGATTGACCCGGATCAGCTAAGCCTAGGTCCTAGGCCATGCGGGCCGCGTAAAACCAGGCCCAAACTCCACGCGGGCCGCGTGGGAGTCCAATTACAGCCCTATATAAGAAGGCAACGGGCTTCCGGTTTTCGTCGCTCACTTTCTTTCGTTCTTTCTAAATTTCTGTAGTAGTGTTACTATAGCCGGGCATTATACCCCCTAAAATAGCGAGGTTCTGCTACGATGTAAGTATTATAACCCCTGGAGACGTATTAGATACGCTACCCGATTGATTTAGGGTTCCGTAACGGCTGTCGTGGTTCTGCCCGACGTAGTCGTTGGAATGCCGTCTCGGGGAGGGTATTACTAATGTTAAAATGGGTTATTATACTAACACACGTGCATTTGTGTAATTTATAGATTATCTCCAGGAAACCCTTACGAAAAACCTAAAACAGCAATGTGAGTAATCTTCTTTTTGAAAACTGTTTTTACAAAACCTTAAATTTCCATGCGAATAACAGTTATTGAGTATTTGTAAGAATACAATTACAGTCGGTAAATTTGGGGTTTTGTATACAAAATTTGTTACCACCTGGTAAAGGAGTAACATGACCATAAGTCGGAACGACATTACCGTGTGGTGGTAATTGATATAACTTGGAAACAAATGTAATTGCGGATGCGCCCTCAATACTGTTCACTGTGAATTTTTATTTAAACTTGGTTAAACTGGGATTCACTCACCAGTATTTCCCACTGACAAAATGTTTTTAAAACGCGTTTCAGGTAACAATATGTGAAAGCCAAATAGAAGCCAGCTGGACAGCACTGAAGGCTTGGAAAAGTGGCAATAAAGTTACCTAAGAATAAAATGGATGTTTTTATTAAATAAATAGGATTTATTCCTATGAAACGTGTGTATTAAAAACTTGGGTTTATACCCATATGTTTAATGTTATAAAACATGGTGGTTTACTCTGATTAAAACATTTCCTAACTACGGTCCTGATGAAAATTTCCGCTGCCAAATTTGATAAATAAATGTGATACCACCGAAACTGGCTCACGGCCGCCCGTTCCCGGGAGATAGGGATCGGGGGCTGTGACATCCATGCTTACTATCGTATCATTTTCTTTAACATATAACACGTTAGATCACTTCCAAATAACCAACCCGGCATTTAGGCATGCAAAATACTACTTATACCGATTCAGCTTTCAAACACAAAACTGGGCTGTTTTCGGGTATTTTAATAAAATAGTTATCTTATTCCAAAAATCCCCAAATTTTTACAAAATGTCTTATACGTTCCAGATATTATTGTTTAAAAATATCGTGGTCCAAATCATCACCAATATTTTATAAAAATTCATTTTCCAAACTGCATTCAGATCTACCTTTTTCTGACTGCAGTGCACGGAATATTTTATTTAAAATTTCTTGTAAGTCCGTTTGACGTAATTCCATTTGGAGGATCACTGCGACAACAGTGGCCATCTACAGTATAAATTTTATGATCTAACTCCTCACAGAATTCAAGTTATGACTGAAAATTTGACTCTCATTTACTGCTGTAAAAATGCAGCTTTAGCTGCTGTTACAAATCGACGCTTTAAAAATAGTAAACGAAGTCCAAAAATTATGATTCTGGTGCCATTAGAACCGTATTTCATAGTTCATAAACCCAGACTTCAGAAAATACATTTTTCGTTAAGTTATGACCTGTTTATTGCCAGTTAAAGTCGGCTGAATGTGCAAATCAGCATGCTGTTTCATGGTTAAATGTTACTAAAACGCACACATACGGTTACCATTCATTCTAATATGATTAACACCAGACCATAAGTTGTTTACAGCAGGTTTTTGTTCACTTATTTCAGATTTACCATGTACCATCATCTCTTATCTTGTGATCTTTATGTAAAGCTTCATGTTTGAGATTTAAGTGTAAGATCTTTTAGTATTCATAGATTTTCATCAAACTTTACTATTAACCACCTTCATAAGATGTAAAATGAATGAATCTAAGAGTCTTACCACTAGCTCAAGGCTAGGAGAGTTCAAGTGTAGAAATTTGGCGGTTAATAGCAAATAGAGGTGGTCCTTCCACTTCCGAGAACACCGAGCTTCATTGTATGACCCTTAGCACCTTTGTACACTTGTAGATTGGATGAAAGTGTTTGAATGATGATGATGGTGGTGTTGCTTGGGTTCAGCCGAACAAGAGAGAAGAGAGAGGAGTATGATGGTGTTTGAGTGGTGAAGGTGAAGAATGAAGGACTTGTGGTTATATAATGAATTCTCCCAACATTTCATTAACTTTTGGATTTAGTGTCTCCTAAGTACATAACCAACACATTAAACAAATCAAGAAATACAAGGGTGGGGTGTCACCCCTTGTAACCGTATGGAGGATGGGGGGGGTCTAGTTGGGTGGTAAATACTAGTTAGTAATCTAGTTAAGTTTGAACGATATAGTTGATGTATTTTTGTGTGTTAGATAATATAAGGTGTGTTAGGGTGTTCGGGGACCCTAACTAGCTTAGTAAAGTGTCGGTAATATCATTGACAATATTTTTATGTTCCGGGTTAAGGCCGATTGTTCGGTTGGATATTAACCCCTTAAAGTGCTAAATAAGCGTTTAGAGTGCCTTTAATATTCTTTTTAGTGCCACAATTAATTCCCAACATTTTGGAAAGTGTCTAGTATCATTTTCCCAAGTTTTTGCACATTAGTAGCATATTTAAATGCTGAATTTTATTTAAAAGTGCAGAATTTTGTAATTTGAGCATGTTTTAGGCACATCCGGTCACTATAAATATCACCTAGTGACGCAGTTCTACAAACCTCATCTCCCTACACTCACCACTAGTGTAGTAATCTATTCCCGGCTCATAATGGCCTCAGAGACAATGTCTGTCTAGTGCTGGCAATGTCAGCACGTTTATTGGGTTATCCGCTCACTGTACTAACTGTGCTTTTGTGCATCAAGTTTGTCACTATAGTTTTGTGTGTAATGAATGGAGTGACAGTAATAAAATATGATGCAGGAATATGTATGTATAAGAAATCAAGAAGCAGTTTAACCACAATTGTAAGCAAGCACAGTAATTAAGCATTAATTAAATATTAACTAATTTGTACGGATACCTGGTTGAGGGTTGTCACATTTTGTAACCAGGTTTGTTATAAAAAGTTTTCTTGCTTTTTCCAGCTAATTTTTCAATTTCAGACTTCTCAATTTCTACCGGTTTGAAAACCTTTTCAACGTTTCCCAAGATCACATTCTGAATCGGGACTTCAATATCTGAGAATAATTTGTCCGATCTAATCATGGTATACACCAATCCTTTTGTATCATCATTCACATCTTTCTCAGATTTTGAATTTTTAAGATAACTCTCATGAAACCTTCCCTTATCTTCATTTTGTGACTCAGATGTATCTGTTTCGGTAGAATCATCTTGCATGACACTTTCAATGACTTTACCTACTACCTCTGAATCACTAGTTTCACCAGATTTGGAATAGGTTACGTCAATATTATCTGGAAATTGATCAACCATGTTGAAAGCTTTTTCCACCTTCTCGTCATCATAGAACGTGAATTTTTCCTCAAACGGTGGTGGAACCTGATGATATTCTGAGCCAATTCCTTTCTTGTTTTTCTCAAAATCTTTATCATCCGGTTTTAGATTGAAAATACGTTCAAGAACATATGATGAAGCGTGATAACTATGCAACTTGTTGTTATCTTGTTCTAAATCAGCTATTTTACGTTTAAGCTTAGCAACATCTTCAATAAAAGAATTTACAACTTCTTGTTTTATTTCATATTGTCACTTAAGCGTGTCAGATGTTTCAGAACAATGTTTCAATCTCGATTGAACAAGTTTCATTTGACTCTTCACAGCTTCATATGATTCTTTTGTAATATGATAAGAAAATTTTATTGAATCATACTCTGTTTTCGTTTCTTGAAACACATTTTCTTTTTGCAAACACTCTTGTGTCATTGCTGAACACTTCTCTGTCAAACTCTCATTTTCTTTTTCCAAAACTTTACATTTTTGTGTCAGCTTTTCTTCATTATCTTTTAAAACTTTTTTGTTTTCTAACATTTCTTTGCATTTTTCTTTGAAAACTTTTTCAATTTTAGTAAATTCTATATCTCTTGTTCTGAAATTTTCATCTTTTTCAAAACAAGCACTGCACGTTTCCAGGCATTTCTTGCACTGTTCAACATTTTTATCTAAGACTTCAGAAGATTCAGTTGAAGTATTTACCTAAGTAGTTGACACCTCGGCTTTCTCTGTCGTTTGCTTCTGATCAGCTTCCTTCTTCTGTTGTTCCTCAGCAACATTATCATCTTCAGCCACTTCAACCGATCTTTTTGGCTTCTCATCAGCTTCTTCTTTCTTCTTCAAATGTTCTTCATTTTGCTATTCTTTAGTAACAACTTCTTCTACTGGTTTCTGTTCTTCTTCACCAGCTGCTTCTTCTTTTTCCACTTCTACTTTCTCTTCTTCTGCAACCTTCTTCAGTTCATCCACCAAGTTTTCAACATTCTTCTTCATCCTCTCTTCATCTCTCTGTCTTAGACTTGCTGTCATGATATCCCTGATGATTTTATCCTGCTTTTTAACATAATCTTTATCTTTCGCGACATTTGAATATTATTCGCCAGATAGAGGGATTACTGCAAGAACGTCATTATACACCACTTCTTTTGGATGAACAACTGGTTCACCTTTGCTATTGACATAACACTCTTACTTCTTGTCCCATCTTTTATAATTCCTAGCTTCTTCATATTCTCTCTCCATTTCTTCAATTCTATAACCAACAATACATCTTTCTCTGTATGTTTTCTCTTTTAGAATCTCTTCTTTTGTTCTTTCTTTCACCTCAGCTACAAATGCACTCTCTTTCACTTCAGCCACTAAAGTAGTTCCATCATCATTTATATAATCACTCCAATTAAACCCTTCATCCTCATGAGTGACCCTGTGTTTGGCATGTTCAATTTTGGGTTTGGCATGATCAAGTATCACTAAAGCTTGTGATTTTTCTTTTGATGAACTTCCTGTGATTCGCTTTAGGCTTTCTCCAGAAGTATGCTAACCGGTTTTATGATATATTGCCTTTTTGTAGTAGTTATCATGGAAAGGATTACCATGATCAGCTACTTCTCGGTTAACACACTCCCTCTTGAAGTGACCCTTTTGCTTACATCGAAAACATGTCACTTTTGACTTGTCGAAACCAAGCTTTGTGCTTAGTAACCCTCCAAGATCCTGCCTACCTGTTATCTCCATGAACCGTTGAGCTCTATGAATGCCACTAGCCAAACACCATCTAATATCAATGAGTTCCATCTCCTCCGGATCTATCTGGTTGTAATCTTCCTTTGTCAGCTCAGGATTTCCGATTCTCCCTGCTACCAGACTTTCATATGATTCCAGAATCAATCGACGCTAAAAACCCATTTGTTGTTTAGCCGCATTGATGCTCATTGCTGGAGAATTTTTTAACTTTAAAGCAATGTTGCAGAGAATCTCATCAGGTTCTTCAGAATTTGAAGCTGTTGACGATGAATGATAACCTGGATTGTAGCTTGATGAGCTTTTCTGTGAATCTTTTGACTTTTCAACACTGAAAGCTGTCTTCGGTGACTCGTTGACTGACACCGAAGGTACACTGCCTCTGTAATAAAGACCCACATTCTGCTGATATGAAGAGTTGCTCATTTTGCTTTGCTTTTGCAGCTCAAGCTCATGACTCTCGATCTTCTCTATCAAAGCATCCAAAGTAATCTCATCAAACGACACATCATTTTTCAAAATAAACACAAATGTTTTCCAATGATCAACACGTGGTAAAGCTTCAATGATTTTGTCAATGATTTCCTCACGGGTTTTTGTTATACCAAATCTATCAAGTTCAATTTTAAGATGACAAAATCTTTCAATCATTTGTCTTACAGATTCACCTTTTATGCCATCAAACAAATCAAATTCTTTTTAAGCGATGATATTTTATTCTTTTTGATTTGTTTCCCGCCCTCAGCTTTTACCCGTAATGCTTCCCACACTGATTTAGATGACCCATCATGATTAAGCAATGCAAAGATGCCATCTATGATCGACTGTTGGATTAAGGCAATCATTCTTTGTTCATACGAAAAATTCTTTTTGTCTTCAACTGATAAACTTTTAAGTGGAATCTCTTCATTTTTATCATCAATTGGTCTACTATAACCGAATTCCATACAAAACTAACTCTCATGTGCATACGCTTTTTCCCAGTTAATAAATCTTTCTTTCCACCAAGTGTAATCTTCAATACTATCAAGTTTAGGTGGTTTTGAGTTAGTTCCATAAAAGTTATCATGATTAATGTTCTAAGTTATAGCTTTAGAAATGCTTTTTGGTGCAACGGTTGACGTTTCGAAAGATTCTGAAGTATATGCTTTGTAGAACGTGTTATAAAACTCTTCAGCCATGATAACCTGCAAACATAATCAAATACTTGATTAAATCTGAAAATCAAACACCAAATACCCTGCGTTCATACGAGGCTGCTATCTCTGCGTTCGTACGAAGCCAGCTATCACACAAACAAAACTTCCTGAGTTCGTACGAAGGCGTGTTCATACGAAGCTGAGAAAATTGACAAATTCAGAAACTATAGTGGGTTCGTTCGAAGCTACGGTGTGGCTTCGTTCGAAGTTACTCTGCGATGAACGTGTTTACCTTTTTCATTGTTTTCACTAATTTGATCTTGATTTTGTTTGAATTTTGATCTGAAAATTTGTAGGATTGATCAAAAACAGTTTTCACACAACATACTCAAAATCAGTTATTTTTAACCATTAAAACTTTATAAATCTGAGTTTAAAGTTTCAAATGAAAAGTAGAAGAAGTGTAGAAGAAGATATGAGTATAGATTGATGAAATCTTCTCTGAATTTGATGTAGAAGCTTGCATCTTCGTGTTTCTGATCCGTGCAAACAATCACCCGCTCTGATACCACTTGTGAATTCGTTCCCTAGACCGAATCTCTAACTGATGAATGCATACCGACACGTGATATGTGCGGAATCCAATCACCTACGTGGATGAGAACACTAGGATGTAATTAATGTTGATTTCTATTAAGACTTTAACAGTACAAAACCACGAAATCAGTTGGACAGATCTTCGCGTCAAGAATGCCCAAAAGTTACAAATGAACTAGACATGACACCTATTTATAGACTTGCAGGTTCGAACAAGGAAATGCATGGCTTCTTACGAAGCCACAACCCTTCGTACGAAGGCACACCTGATTAACATGTTTTTCTTTGTTCGAACCGCCCCTTCGAACCAAGACTCATTTCCTCAATGATCATCATGCTTTTCTTAGTTCAGCACCAATCTGGTCTCATTTGCTTCAGCTACGTTATGTGATTGACGCAAGCGATAGACATATGCACTCACAATATTAATATGAGAGAAAGTGTTATTATTTTAATAAATGGATAATTTTCACAATAATTATGCTGGGTTGAATTGAATTAATTCATACAACTTTAGTTTTTTTTTAATTAACATGTAATGAAGTTGCACATATATGTTATATTAGCAGTTAACCCAACACTTCCGCTTTAGTACTTCTGACAAGGACTGGGTTAATTCAAATAATATCAATTAAAAAATACAATAAAATATCGAGTCTTTTTAAGGCACCTGAAAATGTTCACAATACATGGGAATTATTGTGAGTTGTGAGAATTGGATTACTTGTAAAGGCACAATATTTAAGTATGGACAAGAAAAGATAATAAATATATGTTGTTAAAATGATAGTCATAACAAAATATAAATTAAGGTCTCTTTCAAAAAAAATAAAATGTATTGTAATAATTTTATTATTTATATCCCACTATTTAAAGTTTTTCAACAAGATGTTTTTAAAACATAACGCGATGGGACTATGGTCTGACGTTTACATATTGTGATAAAAAAACAATAATATTAATGACTTCTAAATTTATTTAATTTAAATTTAGTTGCTCATGAAGCAGTTTTTGCCTGCTAGTATTTTCACCACCACCGTCCACCACCCACCACCACCACCACCACTGTCTACCACCATCGTCCACCACCAACCCATATTGTCCACGTCCACCACTTACCACTACCGTCCACTACCACCCACTATCCACGTCCACCACCCACCCACCAGCACCATCCCTAGGGGACCACTAGTTTATTTTAAAAGTCTACATACGTTAAAAAAACATAAAGCCTTTTTTTTTGCATACCGCAAAGGTTTGTTCCACCCCTTCTTCTAAAGTTGTCTGAGTTGTCTGTAGATGTGGTATGTAAACTGCATACATTTTACCACTTAAAACACAAATTGCACCTTAATGAAAACCAGACATCGATGACTAGAAATGTATACAAAGCAATGGTAAAGTCAACCAAATGATAGTTTTAAATGTCAGTTGTAGTTGTAGAACTGAATGCATGTATTTAAGATAGAAAATTTTAATGTTTTTCAATACTAACTATAATTTAATAATTAGTGTAAGTGCATTTATTAATTAGTATAAGTGGTTGCACTCATATAAAATTTAATTTTTCTCAAAAAACTATTTCTATTATTTACGAAATTATAAAATTTGCAATTATTTAGTCATAAAATTAATGCAATAATTAAAGTAGACTTCAAAGGAAGGAGGAATGAAATGGACCATTGTGACGGAATGGAAAAAGGGAGTTTGGTGGTCAACGGAAGGGAATTGACTAATACACAAGGCATTGGGTTCCCTGAAATTATTTATACCATCCCATCCCTTGTTTTTTCATTCCATTCACTATTTCACCTTTCATAAATAACACCACAACCCACCCCCGTTGGCACCACCACAACTCGCATTCATGTTCATAAACATCACAAAAACAACCTGTTATATACTTATCTTTTTCTTAAACTTTTAAAGTTGCCATAGTCATTAACAAATTTGAATTTGTTTAAATGTATGTCGTGAATAGAAACCTTACATTCTTGTTAGTGATTGAAAAGAAATGTGTGTGATGTAATTTAAAGACATGCTAAGACTACATTTCATGCTTTGTGTCTTGAATGAAAAATAGTCTTTCGCTCTAACTTTATAAAGATGAAGATTTCTATAACATGTTGACAGTTCATAGAATGCCATCAAAGCTTTAAGAAAGCGCTAAAGAAACTTTAGTAGTACTGTCAAAGTTCTTGTCTTTAAGAATCTCAGCAACTTTCCTTCTAAGTTCATCCCGATTCTCTTCACTAAAGAACTCCATCAGTGTTGGAAGTTCAGAAGTGTCTTCATTCAGAATCTCATCATCCGTACAGTCTTCAACCTCAACCCTATCATATACATCTGCGTCTTCCACGTACTTGTATTCATAATCAGTTTGATGGTTGATGTCGAAAGCATTCAGTTCTTTTTCAAAATCAAACATAAATTCATTTTCATTCACATTGAACATCTTCAGGACTTCATCCAATGTGTAGGTATGCCTGATCTTACCTTCTTCAACATGAGGCTCTATTCGAAGAATAAGCTTTTCAACTTGATCAACATTTTGATCATCAACATGCTCCCCCTCTCCATCAGCTCCCTCTGTTTCTTCATTAGCATCATCATGCATTAAATCATCAACATTCTTTTCATTCGAAGCTTCAGTAGTAGTAACACCTGTACCACCCTGATCATCATCGTCATCATTGTCATCATCAGAACCATGACTACTTGCAGAAAACACTTTTTCATCATCATCATCCTCTTCGTCATCACCCCCTTCATCATCATCCCCTTCACCATCATCCTCCTCATCATCTTCTTCATCGTCATTCCTAGCTAGATTTTCAAGAGATACATCTTCCTCAAAAATAGCTGATACAGAAGATATAGGAACAGGATTTTCAACAACTAATGATGGAACAATCGATCTTTCAGACATTGCCACACTGCCTTCAGCATTCTTGCCTTTGTCTTTCATTAAAGCTTCAATCTCAGCTTGGCGTTTAGCCCTGACTTCTTCAACTTGAATTTCTTCAAATCTTTGCTCTATTGACTTCCCAAGCATACTTTCTATCACTTTGTTCATCATATAGAATTCGTGTTCCTTCAATGCCTTCGCCGCTTCAAGTTCTTTGTTTTTCAGTTCAAAGTACTTGTTCTGTTCATCTCGGCAAGTCTTTTCTTCTTCTAATTCTGCCACTCTCACCTTCAAGAAATCAATCTCTGTCTGATCGGTATCTATCTTCTTCAATAAAGACTTGTTTTCAGATTCTAACTTCTTTACTCGCATCTCGAGAATCTTTTCACAATCACCCACTCTTTTACTTTCAGCTGCTAATCTTTTGTTTTCATCCATCACAGCATCAACTTTACTTTCCACATTCTTCAGTTGAACATTACTCGCAAAATCAAAGTCTCCAATCTCATCAAGTCCCATACTCAAGTTCGGAGGAACGGGTGGAAAACCTCTGTACCCCGAAGAACCAGGTGTGGTTTGAATAAGTGGTTGTGAAGGTGGTGGAGTTTGAAAAATTGGTTGAGATGTAAGTAAGGTTGTTTCTTGTGGTGGTGTAATGGTATGAATTTGTTGTGGTGAATGAGGTGGTGTGAGATGTAATGGTGATGGTTGTCTTGGTGATGTTGGTTGTTTAGGAGGTGATTGATGAGGTGGTGAGTGTATAGGTGATTGATGTGGTATAAGTTCAGGTGGTGGTGATGGTGGTTTACTCGGTTCTTGGGAAGGTTTCTTCTTTAGTACAATCTTCATTGGTTTCTTGATCTTTTGAGTAACCTTCTTTATCTTTGGAGAAACAATCCTCCTGCTTGCACCAGTTTTCTTTTACCACTAGGAGTTGATTGAGATTCAGATACGTGTTCTGGAGATGGAACATATACATCATCATCCTTCTCCTGTCTTTTTCTCTTTCTTAACTGCTTCTCTTTAGCAATCTCTTCTTGAATTTTTCTCAAACGTTCTGTTTAATCAACTTCATCTTCCGAAGAACTAGAAGAACTTGTTGTACTTTTGTTCACATCGTCACCTTCTATATCATCAGCTACTTTCTCTTTTTGAGCATCAACGGCAGCTTTATCTTTCTTTGCATTAAACCCTTCAGTTTCTTCAGCAAACTCCGAGAATTAGGTGATAAACGAACATCAATTTCAATATTAGCATCAGCTTCAGTCTCAGTTTCAGCTTCAACATTATGTTCTACTTCAACCTCAGCTTCTGATACTGGTTCTTCCACATCAGGTTCATCAATAAGCATAGTCTTTGCAGCTTTCTTTTGTCTTTTCTTGGGCTGTGACGATGAACCCTCTCCCTTCTGTGCTTTAGGGGTGGCTTTCTTGCCTCTCTTCCTCTGCTCTTTCACAAACCAATCGTTA
This sequence comes from Helianthus annuus, assembly GCF_002127325.2. Classification (NCBI taxonomy): domain Eukaryota; kingdom Viridiplantae; phylum Streptophyta; class Magnoliopsida; order Asterales; family Asteraceae; genus Helianthus; species Helianthus annuus. Next base: position 96,708,637 of record NC_035449.2, on the reverse strand, counting down.
CGAGTTCCTTTAAACCCTTCAAGTGCCTCTAATTCATCAGTGTAAGCAGCTTCTTTCATCTCCTCTTCATTCCTCCAGTTTTGGTGATTTACCCGATCTGGATCAACATAGTTCGTATCCTTGATGAATCCGAAAAATTCAGCTACTTTCTTCGGTTCAGGATGGTTCGGATGATATCTTGCTAGCTGCTTCAGTGAATCGTTACTCATATGAGATAATACCAGCAAATCATTGTTTACATCTCTTTCAATATCAGAATAAGCATGATCAATCAACATTTGCACAAATCTTGGATAGATCCAATTCCTACTCTTTGTTGTAATATTTTCAGCCATGTAATGAAAAACGATGTGCGAGAAATTGTACTTCTTGTTCAAAACCACCACTGTAACCATATTCATCTGATAATCTCGCATGGCGTGATAACCTCCTTAGCAATGACTTAACGTCTGCAGTACTGAAAGAACAATAAACTTGTACGGCTTTCTAAATTTTGAGTTCAAGTAATTTGCAGCGTTTAGTGCACCATCATAGCCCATTCTCAGCATACATCCCTTGACCATTCTTTCAGGGAATTTAGTTGGTGAATCTGCATCATCTGGAAAATTCACCACTTCACGAACAAGCGCCTCTGTAACAATAATTGACTTTTTCTCATTATATTGCTTCACAACTGAATGGATCACTTTGTTTGCTTCATCATAAGTTGCATGCTTCCAGAAACGTTTCACATGTGATTTATACACCAAATGTTGATCCGTTAGCGCTTTCTGAATCGGTACTCTCCACATAAACTCCAGAATGCTACTGAACTCAGACAGTTTTGTATTCTTATCCTCGTCAAAGTCACAACAACTATTGGGCAATGGATCAAAAATCACATTCGACGCCTGCAAGACAACACAGCACAAAATAATCAAACACTTTGAAAAATTTCAGCATCAAACACCTTCAAGCGAAATCACATGAAATGCAAGTCATTTCAAGCGAAATCACCAAAGAGTTTGAAGCGAAATCAACTGATGCACTTTGAAGCGGAATAAATTTAGTTCAATTGAAGCGGAAACACATAAAGGTTTGAAGCGGAATCACTAAAACTGATTGAAGCGAAATCATGAAACATCACTGATCATCATCTGAAGCGGAATCACATGGAACCATTTGAAGCGGAATCTCATGATTCAAGCGGAATCATGATTGAACATTCAAAACATTTCAGATGATGAAATTTAACATGATGGACAATTAATCAGTGAATTCCGACCATGGGGTTGTGTTTTAATTTCATTTCATTTTCACCAACAAAACATGTTGGTTATCGTCAAACATACAAAACCCTAGATCTGGTACAATCAAAGTTACACACATGATTTTATACTACAATCCAACAACACATTCATGTTCTTTGTTCATTTTAATCAACAATAAAACCCTAAAACTATGTTTCGATTTATGAACATCACCGACAGTTCAAAATAGACATGTTCTGGGTCAAATTTGGCCGATTTCTCACCTTTCCCATGTTACTAGTTGAGTAAACCAACTAATAACAACAAATCAACAAACAAACAGGCAGCAATTCGACTTGAAAACGAGGTAGATAGGGTTTCGCTTGAAATCGCCCGGAGCAATGATACTTGAAGCGGAATACGAAAAAAGATGTTCAAGCGGAATCAGATAGCTATTTATAGGCTATCTGATTTCGCTTGAAATGGACATGGAGACTTCAAGCGGAATCACTTGTGAAATGCCTTCAAGCGGAATCAGCCATCAAGTATGAAAATTTTGATTTCAAGCGGAATTAGTTTCAACTTTTCAAAATTTTTAACTTTTTAACTTTTTTTAGACTTTTTACCGACACACCCCGTTAACCAAGTCCAAGTTAATGACCTTGGTCAACTGTTCAGCCTACCAAGTCCAAATTAATGACCTTGGTTGACCAGATATGAAGTATGCTGACTTATTGAAACTGAAATCAGTTCAAATTAATGAACTTTTGAACTTTTCAAACATTCAAACATGTACCAGTCACTTTTCTGAATCTTCTGCTTACCCAAACCTCATAAATCAGACATGTTCTGCACAAGACTTTAATCATCTGATCCCCAACGTCTGTTGTTGAAAATAAGATGAAAATAAAATCTTTTTGGATTTTAGAAACAAATAAGCAGAACTATGTACACACAATATTTTTGTGAGCGTGTTAGGGGATCATTTCGGCTGCCGACAAGACACAAGCACCGTTAAGCTTATATTTCATACTCAGCTCTAAACAGTTCGCGTAGATTGTCGATATACTGATCCATTTAAATTTTCACACAACTTTCAATCTGTTCGGGATACGATTTAGTGTTTTAAGACTTAAACTTTTACATGTGGCCCACCTCAGAATATACTCCCGTATCCAGATCCCAATATTCAGTCTTACAGGTTAGTATACCTAGATGATATCTGTAATGGGGTGAATTGCGAGGGCGTGAGAGCTCAGGTCAGAACTTTCGTTCAGCAGAGAGATGACGGCTCGACTTTCGGTGGGTACCCTTTAGAGAATCTTTTTTACAACAGCACATGATTAACATTTTGCAATGTGTTATCATTTTTTATGCTGAGGGGAGGCTTTACAAGTAAAGCATTGCGTAAAGTATTATACGGGGACTAGGTCAGAATTTCCAATCAGCAGAAGTCCCGGGATAATACCCCAGATATCACTAAGCATAAAGAGCTAGTATCTCAGAAAGAGGGACATTTCAAACAAGATTTCGGGGGTTACCCATATATCCTGGAGGTGTTCCCCACGTAAAAGCAAGTAAATTTTATGCTTATATCCCAAACAAATCTACTAATTTTGTAAAAACCTATCGGCACATCATCAGCGAGACTGCTTAACGCATATTAAACATTACATTTCTTTAGTGTACTGTGTCTGTCTAGCTGATGTACTATCATTTCCCCTATTATACACAAACTCTTTTTCAGATTTTTTAATGTTTTTGTTATGAATGCATCATTTATAAGGTGACTTTCCACATACACAACTCCTATAACTCCCATGTCTTTAAGTTTTTTTGTATTAATGTATATGCCTATATATAGTGGCATTTGTATATGTTGTAGAGATCTCAATAAATAACAATTCTCTATTCTATCTTTCTCTCTATGTTCCTTTGATATTTACTCTTTAGTTCATATACTAGTCGCTAGTAGGCCGTTGTTTCACAACACGTTATCAGCACGAATTGCTTTGGAGTCGAATCGCATCATCATAAGGTAAGTGGATATTGTCTAATCAACTTATTATTTATGATTTTAAACACAAACCATATTGTAATTCATACTATTTTGGGTTGTGTTAGAGATTTGTTTTGTTTATCTATTAAATCTACCAAACTAATTTATATATATTGTAACTCATATAATATTGGGTTAAATTAAGATTTATAAAATTGTAATACGTTTATAAATTTTGTATGATTCACCAAATCGTATTTTTTTATCATTATGTAAGATTTGATGGGAAACTGGACAATATATTAAACAAAAATTGTTTTCAATTTGATTTACAATCTGGTCTTGGGCGACTAGTTCTCCTCCACAATTTTTTTTCATGAATTAATGCTCATTTAAACAACCATGATATTTATCAATTAAGTTTCTTTTTATTGAATGTTAACAAATAAATTGGTTACCATAACTATTTTATACTTTGAGATTTCATCTCTGTGTATAATTCAATACAACATTTTAAGCAAGCATAATTTAGTTTTAAATTAGAAACCGGAACTTGATTATGGGAAGGGAGTCGAAGTTTTATTTAATAGAGGTCGCGTTAGGTTTATACAAAATTTTAACATTTATTTATAACATATAAACATGAACCAGTAGTCTGTCATCTATGTATGCAACTTTTCTTTCCTGTTATGCAATTTGCTTTTGAATTATCATCAAGGTTAAGAGTGTGTGTATGTTTTTTTTTCTCTTTCAACATGGGTACACCTCTTTGTTTCTAGAATTAGATTAAGGTTAAATGCATATATATTTCACTTTTGATTGTCTTTATTATTGTGTTATTTTGGTCGGTTTGATATGATGTGGGTTTCATTACAACTATAAATATTTATTGTTCTATCAATTTAAAACCCACTTGAATTTCTTTTACGTTTTCTCATTGGGAAAATGAAAAGATTCCATTAGTATTATTAAATTAGAAGATGAAAAGTTATCATTGGTACTATTAAATTGGATTTATCACAACATATAAATGAATATTCATTATCTTAGTTTTTTTTTTAATTGTAGTATTAATATGAAAAGTTTCAATTATTTAATTTTATTATATTATTTAATTAATCTTGCTTTATGTCTATATAATTAAATTATTTGTATATGAGATATAACTTAGTATTTTTGTTCTTAAGATATACTTTATCTTACTTAAGCTGGAGTTGTATTCTCATACATATATTAGTTTCTATCACATGTTTAGATAAAATATGTAACTTTCGAAAATTATTGTTAATCTATTTGTCTTGTTTGTACATTAATAGCACATGCCTTAAATGATAAGAATGATCAAACCATATAAACATATTCTAAGTCGATATTAGCTTTTATTATACGTAAAGTGCATTTTTAAATTGTTGATTTATGAACCAAAACTATTTTATAACATGTGTTAACTGAATTGCATAATATTTCAATATCAACTAAATCAACTAAGAAGTTGATAATTGTGCATGATATTATCACATATTATTTGGTGTAAGTAATAGGTTTCTTTATTTTGTATTGAATATATTTTATAGATGTTTCTATTTTTTTTAATGTGAGAGAAACAAATATTATTGTAAGATATGCATGTGATTGGTTATGCCATGATAGCTTAATACATAATTTATATATTTTGCTTGAATGTGATGACATATTATTATTTCATAAGGTTTTATTTTAACCTTGTTTTATTTGATAACATGAAATAATGTTATGTATTACTTGATTTAACTTTGTAATATATGTCATCTATATGCTATATATTGTTTGTATGTAGATATTTTTTTTTTGGATAAATTAAGCAAATGAAAAACCAAAATTTGTGATTTATCATTACTCTCATAAAAAAATTATAAATATGTTCACGTATGACATTCAAAGTGTGTCATACTCTCTGAAAGGTCGTCATATGTTGACCAATAAATCTTATACGGGTCGATCATGTAAGTTTTTCTCAAATTATATATTAATGAGAAAAGAAGATTGTTTTGAAGGAAAAACAAGATAAAATTTTCCATTGGTCACACCTGAGATATAATCTTGAAGTAGCAATATCAAATGAAAAGTTGAAATGATTTCATATAATGAAAAGCTATGAAACATTTTTTGGCTTTCCTTCGTTCTTCGAAGTGAATGTGACTACATATTGATTATTGTGATCATTGATATAACTGAAAAATAGTATGATGATCAGATTAATAATGAAATTGATTATAAAAAAAAGTGTAATGATGGTCATGTTAATAATGAGATAGACCACCAAAAGAGGTGAATAAAGAGACTGATCATATGAGAATAAAGTGTTGAAAGTTTGAGTTGCAAATACGATGTTGTCTCGTATTTTATACGTTTAGTATACAAACAATGTGCACATAAAACATAGTGCAAATAATACATATATGATCATATGCTCATAAAGTAGCAATATTATTAAAGAATATTCAAGGTCATTATCAGAATAAAGTTGTGTGGAGATATCCATTCCCTAAAGTGAATGTAATGATATAATGATCAGTGAAAGGTCACAATCATGTAATAACTAAGGAAATTGTAATGATACCTCCATGAATGTTGTATGATTATTACTTGAATAAAATGTGATGATATAATAATTGGTGCAAAGATCGTGATCATGGTAATTGAGGAATTATGATCATGTAATGAGATCAACCATGTTTATATTGCGATGACTATAAAATGATCGTTATAAAGGTAATGATCATGGTAAATGAGGAAACTGTAACGATCCTCAACTATGTTTATATTGAAATCGACCACAAGAAGTGGCAATATAAGGGAGTTACTATACGAGAATAAAACGTGGAAAACATGTTATAATATGAATGATTGAAATAATAATTGTTATTCTCTTGTATTTTCTATTTGTGTATTGAACAAACACGAGTGCAACTAAAAGCATATATGATGATCATAAACCCGAAGTTTATGGTTCATAATCATTTAATGATTGGCATGACCGGTTAGACCATACCGAGTCTAGATGATGTGAAAAATATCAAAGAACTAGAAGATTCTTCATGGTAGTACACATGCAATATTTGCTCTCAAGGGAAGTTAATGATATACCAACTAAAGTATGGTTTAGATCCCTAAATATTTTGGAAATAATAAGGGAATATGTGTATCCCAACATGATACCATTTAGTATTCTGAAATCGATGCATCGTCTAAATGGTTATCAAATCCACAACCTGAAGCTTGTGTGATTACGACTTAGCTAATGTGATAGCAAGCATATTAATCCAGATTACTATTGGTTACAAAGCCAATGATCATGAGAGGAGCAAAAGTTCATTTAGGTACATGTAATTTTATATATAGTACCATCAATTCACATCAAGCCAATAAGTTATAGTTCTCCTCATACAGTTGGTTTTTGGTCAGGAACCAAAGATGTCTCATCAAAGATTTTAGTTGTGCGACATATAATGAAACTCATCCACCACACCGCACAAAGATGGACTTCTAAAAAGTTTGAGAATATGTTGGGTATAAATATTCGTCTATGATTAAATACTTAAAGCCATTAGTAAGAAATTCGTTTATGGCTCATTAGTTTTCACTTTAGTGAATGAATGTTCCCAACATTAGGGGGAGATAACAAGCAGTTGGAAAGTGAAAAATAAAATGAATTATCATGTCATCTTGATCCTCAGACTATAAACTATGAACTAGAAGTTTAAAGTATAATTCATTTACCAATATTAAAGAACAAATTACCAGACAAGTTCACTGACCTAAATATAGTGACTAAGTAAGTCACATAATCAACTGCTTATGCTCCAGTTATATTTGTGTCCCAAGAGGACAACCACATATTTTTGTAATGAGTCTATTGCACGCCTAAAGCGTGGTAGACTAGTTGATTCCAATAATAAAATTCCTCGAAAATTGGAGCAAGTAATTAAGATGGTCAAGTCGAGGTTATAGTAATAGGATCTCCTGCAGAGACATTAGACATGACGGTTCAAGAAGAACCTCAGGTACCTGAAAATAAAGAGATCTCAATAAGTTGTATCATGTCTAAGATATGTATGGAATCGAAATAAAAATCGACGTCGTTATACTTTCGTATATAATGTAGCACTTAAAATAATTAAATGACGAGGATCAAGATTTAAGATCTGCCTATGAATGAATATTATGAAATGACTGGCCAAAATAGAAAGACGCAAATAAGGCAGAGTTTAGTTCTCTAATGAAATGGAAAGTTTCTGGACCAACAGTCCATACAACTGAAGTTGTAAAATATGTCGAATACAAAAGTGTCTTTTACGCGAATCATGTGAAAATCAAATTAAGTGATATAAGTCAAAATTGGTGGCACAAGAATTTTCACAAAGACCTATGATTGATTATTCTCCAATGGTGGATGCATTGACTTTCCAATATCTTATTAGTCTGGTAATATATAAAAGAGAATTGACATGCGTCTTATGAAAGTTATGTATCACTTGATAATAAGTCATATAAAATAAGTTCTCGAGAATATTATGATTATTATATAAATTCATATCTGAATACATATACATGTTGTATATGTTATTGAATTGAATATAATTGGAACTCCCCATGAGTATCCTAAAGCATTTGAGTGCTTAAGAGGTTAATTGAAACACCTTATGGATGTAATTATAGTGCACCAATACTCCAATAAACATACATAGAAAATGTGTACCTGGTTATTATGGCATCTCAATGTACACTGTATACAAACATGGTACAATATGAATTTTGGAGATAAAAGCAAGTGTTCTTGATATTTTTGCATATGATATAGATATCTATGTGTTAAAAGGGCAAGTTTATATAGCAAAACTTCTAAGAGCGAAAGCACATGAATATTTGGTTAAGATGGAAAGAATTCCCTCATGAATTGATAATGCTAGAAGCATTAATGATGTCAAAACCTCAAGAACGTACTATATCAAGTTCATAGAATATGTATGGACTAAAATAGCTAGATCGAGTGTTATACAACTCGAAATATTTGCATAAAGAGGGATATAAATTTGATTAAATTAGCCATCTTTTATCGACGTTCTACTTTTAAAAGTTCACTATAATCGCAGTTTACAGTGATGATGTCTAGGCATCATCGAGAGAAATTGTCGAGCTTTTAGAGGGAGAATTTTTGAATGACCTTGGCACGGTCTAATTATTACTCGAACTGCAGTTCGAGTATATATGTAATTATATTTTACTAACCCCTCAAGTTTATCTAGAAGATGATGTTTGGATATTTTAGTATGGATATATTTGAACCTTAAAGTACGTTAAAGGTTGTTAAATCATTTGTTATAAGAAATGTCTATTATCATCTCTTACCAAAGTAGAGATTCTCATTCTAAAAGTACCATCGTTAAATGCATAAGTGCATTAATATGTTTTGCTAGCTATGTATGGTTATAATATCTTTCACTTGAGCATATTGTCATGATATAACCTTTGTCAAGCGAAGAGACATTGGAATGAGTTTAAAGAAATATTTCAGGCATAAACGATATTTGATTATATTTTACTAACCCATCAAAACAAGTTTGGTTAGTCTTGTAGATGCAGGAATGTAACGAAACATAGTCGTGGACGTATGATAATTTTTGGAAAGAGGCACCTAAAGTCTCGTTAGAAGATTATACAACATTGCTCAACATAAAGGATTGCACATTAAGGGATCAAGCAACAAATCATTCGCTACAAAGGCTTTATTCGACTTTCAAAGACGATGGACATACGTCACTTAAAGGACACATGTTAAAATGAGGGGGAGACTTATTCAAGTTGCACTCCTTTTCCCTTGACTAAGTTTTGTCCCATTTGGGTTTTCTTAGTCAGGTTTTTAATGAGGCAACATACCTGATCCAAAAGTATCAGGAGGAGAAAATACGCGCTGCACTCTTTTTCCCTTAGCTGAGGTATGTGGATAGTCACCAAGCGTATTAAAGGTATGTGGATAGTCAAGGGGGAGTGTTATGAATGCATCATTTATAAGGTGACTTTCCACATACACAACTCCTATAACTCCCATGTCTTTAAGTTTTTTTGTATTAATGTATATGCCTATATATAGTGGCATTTGTATATGTTGTAGAGATCTCAATAAATAACAATTCTCTATTCTATCTTTCTCTCTATGTTCCTTTGATATTTACTCTTTAGTTCATATACTAGTCGCTAGTAGGCCGTTGTTTCATAACAGTTTTTGGATTTTTCAAATTTTATCATGTTTTTATATTTTCTGCAAACTTTCTCCCCCTAAAAATAAAAACATATTTTTGTGTTTTTGTTTTTTTAACAAAAAGCAGAAAATAAACTGTACAAACAAAGTTGACAACACGACGTAGTTCACATCTGATCGCCGCCCTCCTCGGCTTCACATTCTTCGTCCCTCCCAGAACACAGATTTTTCATCCCATTCAATTTTAAAAGATAATAAAATCTCTTTTTATCAAACGGTTTTGTATAGAAATCAGCCTTCTGATCATCGGTGTGTATGTGTTCAATCCGTATCAACTTCTTCTCGTGACAATCACGGATGAAGTGATGACGGATCTCTATATGTTTCGTTTTAGAATGTTGAACTGGAGTTTTAGTTATATTGATGGCTGCTTCATTGTCCACAAATATCGGTGTATCCAAGAATTGCAAACCAAAGTCGCGCATTTGCTGCTGGATCCAAAGGATCTGAGAGCAGCAGCTGGAGGCTGAAACGTATTCAGCCTCACAAGTAGAAAGTGCCACAGAGGTTTGTTTCTTGCACTGCCAGGTCACAAGTCGAGTTCCAAAGAACTGACACCCAGCAGTGGTGGACTTAGCATTCTGCTTGCAGCTTCCAAAGTCAGAATCAGCGAAACCTATTAGAGAGAAGTCACCCGAGCGAGGATACCACAAGCCGATGCTTGGGCAGCCTTTCAAATACCGTAATATTCTTTTGACAATCGTCAGGTGTGACTGCTTCGGGCTCGACTGATATCTGGCGCAAAGACATGTCGGGTACATGATGTCCGGTCGGGAAGCAGTGAGATACATTATGGATCCGATGATTGACCGGTACAATGTCTCCTCCACCTTGACGCCACTCTCGTCAGGACAAATCCCATGGTTTTGTGCTAGTGGGGTTGCTGCTGGACTGCATTGAGCCATATCAAACTTTTCTAGCACGTCCTTCACATATTTTGTTTGGTGAATGAAGATTCCATCGGGCATCTGCTCCACCTGCAGCCCGAGGAAGAACTTCATCTCCCCCATCGAACTCATTTCGAACTTCTTCTTCATAACCTTCTCGAACTCTTTGCACAACTCGTCGTTGGTCGAACAAAAAATGATGTCATCTACGTAGATCTGCACAACTAGGAGATGGCCTGCAACTTCCTTTGTGAACAATGTGCTATCGACTGTCCCTCTGGTGAACCCGTTGGCCAACAAATGTTGGGAAAGTGTCTCGTACCAGGCTCTCGGGGCCTGGTGAAGTCCGTAGAGCGCCTTATCCAGCAGATAGACCTTGTTCTTGTGTAGTGGATCAGTGAACCCCGGTGGTTGTCCCACATACACTTCTTCTTTAATCTTTCCGTACAGGAAGGCAGATTTAACATCCAGCAGGTACACTTTGAAGTCTTTCCATGACGCAAACGCCAGGAAGATCCGAATAGCCTCAAGTCTCGCAACAGGCGCGTAAACTTCATCATAGTCGATGCCTTCTTGCTGACTAAAGCCTTGTACCACTAATCGTGCTTTGTTCCAAACCATGACTCCTCTATCGTCTCTTTTACACTTGAACACCCACTTTGTTTTGATCAACTTTTGATTCTCTGGCAGTTCAACTAATCTCCAAACACCCAGTTTCTCAAACTGTTGTAGTTCTTCCTGCATTGCATTCACCCAGCTGTCTTCAGTCAACGCTTCTTCATATGTTCTGGGTTCGATCTGCGAGATATAACATTTCAGTGAGAATTCTTCCTGTAAATGTGCAACAGAATAATAAAAACATGTAAGAGCTCTATTGATTTGATCTCTTGTTTTAACACCACTTTGTAGGTCACCAATAATATTCTCTGAAGGATGATAAGACAAGGTTCGAGGCATGACGGTGTCAGGCACATCAACTTCCGATTGCAAGCTCATTATGTCAAGATCACTGGTGTGATCCTCAGCTTCTGTCGTATTAATGTTTGGTTCCTCGTCAAAAGTCGGAGTGGATTCCTCTTCTGAGTCGTCAGAGTTGTCAAACGTTGGAGCTGGTTCCTCTGGTGGTTCGTGAGTTGTTCCACTTGGAACGGCTTCATGATCGTTTGTGCCTCCTGTAGGAATGCTTGTATCCACCTCAGGTTGTGAAACTACCAAAGGCCTTGGCACTTGATCTTGTGAACTAGATTGTTGCTGTTGATATAGCAGAATAAGTTCTTCAATACTTGGCTCGGTCGGAAGATGAAACGACTCCCAGAGTTTGTCATAAGCGAACAAGAATCTTTGTCCGGGAAGTTGAGATGAAGCAGTGTGCTTCTGACAATCCACATGCTGAACTTGTATTACTTTTCCCAGGCAAGGTACGAACACCCTCTTCAACGAGCTCGCGTATCCTACAAAGAAACCATTATTCGATTTAGCACCGAATTTACCATTTTCATCAATAAAAGTACATGGAGACCCAAACGGCTCCAGAAACTCTAGATTTGGCTTGTAGCGGTGTAGCAACTCAAAACTTGTTTTCTTGTACTTCTTGACGATGAGCACACGGTTCAAAGTGTAACAAGCTGCAGCCACTGCTTCGCTCCAGAAGAAGATCAGTAACTTGGAATCGGCTAACATCGTTTGAGCAGTTTCTATTAAGGTCCGATTCTTTCTTTCAGCAACGCCATTCTGTTGTGGTGTGTATGGCGCGCTGAATTCATGTAGAATCCCCTTTTCATTGCAGAACTCGAGCATCTTGTTATTCTTGAATTCCGTTCCATTGTCACTTCTTATTCTTCGGATAGGCAGCTTATACAGCGTCTCCATCTTTTTGAACAGAACCATCAACGACTCAAACGTCTGATCCTTTCTTTCCAAACACACCACCCACGAAAACCTTGTATAATCATCAGTGACTACCAAGCAGTACAAGTCACCACTGATGCTCTTTACATTGACCGGCCTGAAGAGATCCATGTGGAGTCTCTCAAGCGGTACTCTGATCGAATTCTGTAACTTTTGTGGGTGTGACTTCCTGGTCTTCTTTCCCTTCTTACAATCTACACAATCATCAGACAAATGAAAATTCTTTAAATTTACACCTTCTACTAAATCGTTATGCAGCAGAAAATTCATTTTTCTAACATGAATGTGGCCCATCTTTCGATGCCACATAATAGATTCCTTTTCTGTTGCTTTTGTTTTCGACACAAAACACTGTTTTTGATGATTTGTTGGTGTTGCGACACTGATATCAAGAATATACAAGTCGTTCTCTCGTGGAGCGCGCAACAACACCATATCATCAGGGATTTTACACCCAGGTTTTAAAACCAAACATTTGTTTTTCGTGAAGTGTACAGTAAACGATTTATCACAGATTTGAGAAATACTAAGCAAGTTGTTTTCCAATTCTATGATGTAGTTCACTTTCTCAAACGAAATGATCCCATTTGTCAGGGTTCCTTGGCCCACAATTCTGCCACCCTGATTTCCTGCAAAACCCACGTAACCTCCGTTGATTGATTTTACGTCGTAATGCAGTGCCAGCATCCCCGTCATATGTCTAGAGGCCCCACTGTCCATGATCCATTTTGAAATGATTGACCTGGGCAGCCCCTGCAAACATTATAGCAACTCATTCAAACAACGATACCCATGACTTCTTAACGGTTGACACACTTCCAAACACTAAATCACACGGTACATCAATCTTTGGAAAGTTAAACGTGACATTTGGAACATCAATTTTTACTTTTGGTTTAACTTCGTTTTTGATCGGTGGAAACTCAGCAAGAAACTTATCAAGTTCAGACTCAAATTCTGCAACATCATCTTTCAAAACCTTTGTTTCATTTTTCAAAATCTTTTCCATCTTTTTCTCCTCGACCGTTGGTTTTGATTTCACAACCCATGATTGGTTTTCAAAAACTTTCGTTTTCGGATAAATCCCTTTTGAGTCTTTGAAGATTCGCCAACCTCAAAGATTGATTTTGGCTTATCTTCGGACTCCAAAGATTCACCCCTTTTCAAGATGTGAATTGGTGAAACCATTGGTTTTTACCCTTTTTGTCAACTGGTGACTTAGGTCGAGGTTTCTGAACAATAGGTTTTACGACAGGTTTTTCAAAAACTTTCTTGCATTGTTTCGCCATGTGTCCGATTTCATTGCAGTGATAGCAAACTCTTTTGTCATACTCGACAATAGTTGATTTGTATGATTCCTCTTTTAGTTTCTTCGCCGCATTGAAATCATCAACGGCTTTCTGACTAAAGATGTATTCCTTCTCATCGTCCACACTTGGTCCAACAACAAATACGTCATTCATTTTCTCTTTTGGCTTGACAACCTTCTTAGCCATTTTTTCTCAAAACCAATTCCTTTGTTTTTAAAGTTGTTACCATTTTTCTTGTTGTTACCATTCCCTTCCCACTCCTTTTTGCCCGAGTTGTTAAAACGTGACGTAACAAATGACTTTTTCGGTTTCGAAAAGAATTCTTTGTTGTTAACTTCAGCAATGTCAATTTCAACCAGTTTGAAAACTTTCTCAACATTTTCAATCTTTGCGTTCTGAAGCGGATACTCGAAATCAGAGTAAAGCTTGTCAGTTCCAATCATAGTGTAAACCACCATGATCGGATCATCATTCGCACTCTTGTCTGATTTCGGTATGAAACGGTCTAAAAAGTTACCCTCGTCTTCAGAATCAGTAACAGACTTCTCAGAATGAGATTTCATAACTTCAACCTCAGAGTTATCACTCTCTTTATCTAACACCTGGTTGACAACAGTCTTGATGACCTGTGACTCGTTGTCTGTGTCAGACGGAGAGAATGTAACGTCAATGCTCTCTGGAAATTCATCCTCAATTGTCCTTAGCTTGAGGTTCAATGCAGCTTCCACCCCATCTGGATACTTTTGAGTATAATGATTCCACATTGGGGGTGGAACGCTGTTAAAGACTGGTGTTGCACTGGGCTGTTGTGGAACAATCTGCTCAACGACATAGGACGATGCAACATAACTCATCAATTTCTTATCAATTCGCTCATTTTCAATTTTAGTTACTTATAACTCTATCTTTAATGATGCGATTGTGTCAAGATGAAAATTAACTTCCACTTGTTTATCAAAAAGTGTTGCTTTTGCTAGTTTCGTGGCTTTATCATTTTCGACACTTTCTTTTTGAATCATTTTAACTGATCTGGCTAGTTCCATATGCCTCTTTGACTTGTCCTAGATCAAATTTTAACATGTCAGCATGTTGTTTCAATTCCTGAAACTTAGCATCTTTTTCAAGACATTCCATGCACGGTTTTAAACACTTTTGGCATGGGGTTTCAGACATTGAATCCATTTTCTCAACAACCTCTGCTTCATGAGCAGTTTTCACTTCCTGTTTACCGACATCTTTGGACTCTGACTCAGACACTTTCTCAGATTTGATCTCCTCAATTCTCGACTCCTTATCTGACTCCATTTGAACTGACTCGGTACCGACAGACTCGGGTTTCACAAGTTCTGTGTCTACCTCTTTCAGCTTTGCCATGAGAGCCTTGTCAGCAATTTCTTTCAAAGTGTCTTCGGTCATTTCTTTTGTCACATCGATCATCTCCTCGACAGACGCTTTCTTCTCCTCATATCGTGGACACAATCCAGTCGTCGGTTCTTCAAAGAAACCTGCAAAAGATTCAAAAATTTTAGGAGGCATGATAGATTTCAAAGAACTTGCTAATACCTCCTACTCAGACTGGTAGTAGTAAACTTCTGCAGCTAACTCCTCAATATCAGCCACACTATCCACAGTAACATCTTCAACAACCATTTCAGACTCAACCACACTCTTAGGCTCTTCAATTATCTCAACCATCATAGCATGTCCATCACTTCCAAGGATGTATTTATCCCAGCTAAATCCCTCGGCTACTTTTTCGTCGTCCTGGTTCACAATGAGAGCTTTCTCAGGTTTGTTCTCGATTTGTGGCCTTTGAACTACGGGTTGCTGATTCGGTCGGTGGTAGATTGCCTGTCTATAATAATCATTCGTGAACGGGTTCTGATGATTATTCACTTCTCTGTTTGGGCATTCTCTTTTGAAGTGGCCTCTCTCTTTACACTTGAAGCAGGTTACTTTAGACTTGTCGAAACCTAGCTTCTGATCAGGTCCCGAAAGGCTGTTTCTGCCAGTGATCTCCATAAAGCGCTGTGCTCTCCTCACAAGACTAGCCATGCCCCATTTAATATCTATCAACTCAAGCTCCTCCGGGTCTATTTGATCATAATCCTCTTTGGTCGTGTCCGGATTCCCAATCTTACCCGCTACCAGAGATTCATACGACTCTAACACAGAAGCCAACAATGCAATATGTTGTTTCGCAGCTGATTCAGTGAGCTCATTCCCATTCTTGATAGTTACTGCGATGTTGCATTGGATCCCAGAAACATACGCCTGATTGTTTGAACTCGTTGAGTTTTGAGGTGACGTCTGTTCAATAGCTCTGACGTTTGGCTCGTAGCTGACAAATGGCGAAGGCTTGTTTGTTTGTGGAGTATTTGATGAAGCACTTGATGTTGTATCAGCACTAAAACCAGTTTGTATCTTTGGGCTCTGGTTTGTTGTAACAGGAGTACTGCCTTTGTAGTACAAAGATACATCTTGTTGAATATTCGCTGAGTTCATCTTTTTGATCTTCAGCAACTCCAACTCATGAGCTTCAATGTTTTCTATGAATGAGCTGAGATTCAGATTCACAAAGTCAGAATTGTTCTTCAGCATCATCAGATAAGTGCCCCACTCGTCATATGGTAATGCATCAGACAACTTATCAATCCATTCTTCATTGGTCTTTTTGATTTCTAATCTCTTCATCTCAAGTACTAAATGGCAATATCTTTCGATCAGTTGCCTTGTAGTTTCACCCTTCATGCCAGTAAAAATATCAAACTCCTTCTTGATCAAAGCCTTCTTGCTCTTGATCATTGACACACTACCTTGAAACTTTATCTGCAATGACTGCCACATAGATTGAGCATTGTCTTCATGTTGCAACAACACTAAAATATCCTCTTTGATAGCCTGCTGGAGGATACTAATCATCTTTTTCTCGGCTTTGAAATCATTCTATTTTGTCTCTGTCAGAATTCCAATACCCTTCTCCATACCTAAACCATCAACTGGTGGAACATACTTTTTCTCTATCTTCATCCAGCATTCGAAATGATTAGCCTGGACCCAGTTCTTAAATCTGCCTGACCATCCAGCATATTCATCTAGGTTCATCAGCTTGGGAGGCTTTTGCATCGTTCCCAATTCGTTTTCCATGTTGACGTTCTGAATAATACTCGCTGGACTCTGTCCTGCTGTCATACCACTGCCCGCGAAGAAGTTGTAGAAATCTTGATTTTCCATTTTAGGTGACAATTACTGAAAACTTTTCAACTTTTTGAAAAACAGGTGACTTTACTGAAAATATTTTCCCCACAAACTGAACATCAGACGAAATATCACGAACGAAATGGACTTTTACGACAAAACCCTAATTTCAAGTTGAATTAGGTATTACAAGCGAAATCTTAGTTTTAACTTTCAAGCGAAATAAGAACTGCAAGATTCAAGCGGAATCTGTTTTAAACTTCAATCGAAATCACACTTTTATCTTTCAAGCGAAATCAGAGTGATGATTCAAGCGGAATCACACTCTCAGGCGGAATCAAGTGAAAACTCAAGCGGAATCACCTGGTTCGAGCGGAAACACTGATTTCGCTTCAAGAGTTCAAGCGAAATAACAACTTTACAAGCGAAATACCTGATTTCGCTTGAAATGTCAAGCGGAATCACAACACCCTCGTTCAAGCGGAATCATGTTTTAGGACATTTTTTTACCACTTTTAAGCTGAGTTTTAAGCTGATACTTTCAAGGGTTTGTTAAATGTCACTTTTACACAATATATCAAAAACTCATTCCATTTTTGCCCGTGAGAATGTCCAGAAATCCAAAAAGTAAGAAAAATGCTCTGATTCAGGTATTTTAGCTCATAACTGGCTCTGATACCAATTGTAGGATCGATATTGACGATCTAGTGAGTCAATCAGAGTCAAAATACCACTGTTTGCATGGCGGAAACAAACAAACAGCTTGAATCAGAGAGAATGGAGTAGAAATAGACAGAATATCACTTTAAACACTGTTTCTCATTAATTGATCATAGAAAAATTTGGCAGCAGTTCGGTATACAACTTGACAATCGGTACCAAATGAGAAACAGACACACAAATATAAACTATTGGGATTTCGCTTGAAATGACACCTTGTCATTTCAAGCGGAATCACATCCAACTAATTTCGCTTGAAATGACAAAGTGTCATTTCTAGCGGAATCACTTCACTAAAACATAAAATTTACATTCAGACCCCTACACTATTCATAACTGACATATTTGACCCCTAGACCCTATACAAACATGACTAAGACTAAGACGTAGGCTTTAGACATCGTGCACTAACAATGGATAATTTTCACAATGATTATGCAGGGTTGAATTGAATTAATTCATAAGCTTTAGTTTTTTTTTAAATTAACATGTAATGAAGTTGCACATAGATGTTATATTAACAGTTAACCCAACACTTCCGCTTTGGTACTTTTGACAAGGATTGAGTTAATTCAAACGATATCATTTAAAAAATACAATAAAATATCGAGTCTTTTTAAGAAACTTGAAAATGTTCACAAGACATGGGAATTATTGTGAGTTGTGAGAATTGGATTATTGTAAAGGCGAAATATTTAAGTATGGACAAGAAATGATAATAAATATATGTTGTTAAAATGATATTCATAACAAAATAGAAATTAAGGTATCTGTTAGGAAACTTTAAATGTAAGTATTGAAGAAAAAAGATGATCAACCTGATCATAAGCTGAAGATACAGTCAAAGAAGTATCACTAAAAAGGTGTTTACATGATAAGGTGACAAGAAGAAATGAAAGATACATCTTCAACTAAGCATCAGGAAAATATCAAGACAAACAAGACAATCAGACAAGACCTTCTGATGAAGTCTGATGATAAACCTGGTATTTATCATCAGAATCTGGTAAGTCTGATCATCAGAATTTCAAATGATCGAGTTCATCAGAATGAATTCTGGTAAGCTGGTCACCAGAAATTCTAGTGGACCAACTTGTCTTAGAGATAAGCCTTGACACAAACCCAAAAAGTAACAAGTTGGCAATATCTAATTCAATGAATATGCCAAAAAGTCACTTTGTGTAGAGCAAGTGATGAATAAACAAATGTTTATTCAAATCTTGACTCTCTACAAATAGAGATGTCAACCTAGGAGGTTAAATGAGTTAAGCTTAGCATTCAATACACACACCACAAACTCCATTACGCTTCGCACAGAATTCTTTAAGTATTCATTTTGTAATATCCAATAACTTTGTTTCACAAAGTCATTAATACACTTGAAAAGTTATGTAAGTTATTTGTTGAAAGTTTGATTTCTACTTCCGCACAATATTTTCCTATTTGTTGAATTCACTTGCCATATTAAGTATTTGGGCATCTCTATCTGGGATCAACAATTGGTATCAGAGCAGATTGAATAAATCATTTTCAAATGATCAACTGCTCATATTTTTCTTGATATCCATCACTTAAACTAAATATGGCAAACTTTCAAACCTGGAATAATGCTTTCAATATTGGGTCTATGTCAAAATCTCCGACTTTGGTCAGAGAAGAATACCCTCAATGGAAAATCAGGATGATCAATTTCCTAAATGGACATGGTCGAGTGCTGTTTTCATCCATTATGAGAGGTCCTCATATACCCACCACTAAAATACCAGCAGTTCCAGAAACTGAGCACATACCAGGTATCCCTGCCTCCTTAGCTCCTAAAAGTGAAATTAACTAGAGTTAAGAAGCTTTTATCCATCCGTTCTAGTGTTCGTTCCTTCTTCTGGAGTTCTATTCGGAGTGGCCGACAAAGTAATGTATGAGTGACAACTGGTGTACATGCAGTCCTCTTCGTTCATTTATCACCCCTAGAGCTATTGCTAATGCTGGATTTTCTTTAAATAACACGGTGGCTGATGTTGTTGCTGAAGATGGTCAATGGCTATGGCCCCAGGCGTGGTATAATTTATATCCGGTCCTCATAATTATCGATCCTCCTCAAATTATTTCTAATATGAATGATTGATTTTCGTGGAAAGACTTGGATGGTAATCTTAACGTGTTTGGATCCTGGGAGGTTTGGAATTGCTTGCGGAATAGACATAATAAGGTTCAATGGATTAATTCGGTTTGGTTCAGTCAATGTATCCATCGTCATTCTTTCCATTTGTGGTTGGTTATCAAGAATAAGTTAAAAACGCAAGATCGGATGGCCATCTGGGAAGCAGGTAGTGCCACTAATTTACGGCTCATGTGCTATCCATTATGCGGGTTTGATCGTGATTCTAGGGATCACCTTTTTTTCCAATGTTCCTATGCTTCAGAGGTTTGGAGATTGGTTAGGAAAATGGTTGACATGGGGAGTGTTATGGATACATGGGTTTCAATTTTGCAGTGGATGGAGCTAAATGCGAATTCTAAAACTATGGATCATATTATTTGCAACATCCTGGTGGAGGCTTCCACTTACTTTGTTTGGTAAGAAAGGAATTCTCATTTGTTCTCTCAAGCTCAGCGGAGTGCTAGTGTGCTTGCTAAGGTTATCATTGATACTGTGAGGCTCAGAATTATGGGGTTCAAGTTCGGTAAAGACCCCAAGCAAAAGAAGATATTGGATAGATGGCTGATATCGGAAAACAACATGGATTTTGAACCTGGCTAAAGCGGGTCGAGTTGTTGAAGACGTGTTTGTGTTTGGGTCATGTTTTGTCTTGTAGTTTTGTTTGTTTTGGTTGTGACTTTGTGTCGGGTTGTTTATTTTGTTATCCTAGTCTTGGTATGCCAAGTCTAGTAGTGTGTATTGATGTCACGATACACCATGTTTTATTTGGTTGATTGATATAAAATTTCACTGGGGTAACCCTTTACCCAAAAAACTAGAGTTAAGAAGATAAGGTCTGGGTGTCTGCTGATGAAAGGGCAAAATCACTTTTGATTATGGCACTTCCAAATGACATATTTCACAAGTAGATGCTTGTGCATCTGCTAAGGAAATATGGGATCAACTGGAAAATCTATATGAAGGAGGAGAAAGAATGAAAAGAAACAAGAAAACTAAGTGTGTTTCCTCTTATGAAAGGTTTAAAAGTCTCCAAAATGAGACTTTTTCAGAAACATATAAAACTTTTAAATGAACCTAAAAAAATTAATATTGAAAAATCAAATGATGAAAAGAATGTCAAGTTCTTAGATGCCTTGCCAAGAGAGTGGCGAAGTCTCACAATGACCTTGGCATCAACCCTTGAGTTAGGAAATATGAACTTAAATGATCTTTATAGCATCACAGTCTCTAGAGAGGAGGAAATCTATGAAAATTCAAACCAAAAAGGGGGACCTATAGCTCTTGTTTCACAAACACATAGAATACCAGTTTCAGATCCACAACCCTCTCACTGCCAGCACATAGAAAATTTTGATGCTTCATCATATTTTTCAGCCTTTGCTGTGGCTATTGCTTTGCTCACAAAAACATTTGAGCAAAGACTGAGAGGTGGGAGTGGTAAATTTCAGAAGAATGATAGGGGGAGGATGGAAAGAAAGTCAAGAGAAAAAGGGAAGACAGAAGTTGTTTGCTACAGATGCAAACAAAAGGGGCACTCTGCTTCAGAATGTAAGAACGAGAAGCTGAAGGATGTGGCCTACTATGAAAAGAAGCTTGAAAAAGCTAAAAAGCAGCAACAGAAAGTCAGCTTAATAGCAGGTACTGATACCTGGCTAACCGATGATTTTTTTTTTGTTGAAGAAGAGGAGGAAATGAAAAATTTCTGCTTAATAGCCACAACTTCTGATGAATGCTTCAGCTCATCAGAACAAAAAGTAAGTTCAGAGAACCTTGATCTGGAACAACAACTGAACAAACTTATGCAAGATTTTGTGATTTTAAAAAATAAAACCTCATCAGAAAGCACAAAATCTGATGATCTGCAAAAGTTGCTCAATAAGGCAAAAACTGAAAACCAATCACTAATTGATCAAATCCGAACAAAAGATGCAAAATTATGAAAAAGAAAGGAAAAATCTTTACAAAAAAATTCAAGACAATGAGATCAATGTGAAAGGATTTCAGCAAGCAAAAGAGTTTATACAATTTATTGAGGCAACACAAAAGAACAGAGGTGAAGAGTTGGGATATGTTAAAACAAATATTAAAACACCCACCACCTTTGTAAAGGCATCTGAAGGCATTTCTTGTAAGATAATCTCAGATTCTGATGCTGATTATTGCAGATATGGCAATTCTGATAAACAGTTTTTGTCACCCAGAATTTTCTCAAAAAGGGATGAAACCTTGAAAATGATTGAAAAAACAAAAAATCATCCTGAATTTCAAAAAGGCAAAAACATTCCATCACAATCACCTTTGTCTAAACAATTAGACAAAACAAATTGTATGTGTGTTGAAATACTAAAGCTGATTCAACACCATCTCTCCAAAGAAAATCACCTTGCTAATGGCTTAGCATTAAGTAGAGATTCTGATGAGAATTTCTCCTCTGATGAAGAAATCTCAAGCACATTTTCATTAGAAAAAGTACCCAAACAAGTTTGGGTACCAAAAACTCTCTAACCACATCATTTCAGGACCATCATGTGCAGCAGATCTGGTACTACAGTTCAGGAAGCTCTAAGTACATGACTAGGGACAGGAGCTTACTCAGTAACTATCAATAGAAACTGGGTAAATATGTAAATTTTGGAAATGGGGTAAAGGGAAGAACTATGGGATATGGTACCATGCAATATGGATCATTGACCATTGAAACGGTTGCGTATGTAGAAGGTTAAAATATAATCTACTTAGTTGTGGGCAATTTTGTGACAAAGGCTTCCAGGTAACCTTCTTACCTGAAAAATTTCTACTAGTTGGTTTGGATGACAACAAAATTTATTTAAGTGGGAAAAGGATTAGAAACTCCATCTATTACTTTGATTTCAGAGAAGAAATTGAGCATCCTTAGTTATGCTTATTTTCTACTGAAAATAAAGGAAATAGTTGGTTATAGCATAAAAGGCTTGCTCACTTGAATTTCAAAACTCTAAAACAACTAGCAAACAAAAATCTGGTAACATGTTGACCATACATATCATCCAAAAGGATAGGATATGTGACGCATATGAGTTGGCAATTCAAAAAGAGGCTCACACAAAACAGTTTCTGAATCTTCAGTTTCTCAAAATTTGGAACTTTTGCACATGGACCTTTGTGGACCTGTACAAACAGCTATTTTTTCTGGAAATAAATACATTTTGGTTATTGTAGATAACTATTCAAGGTACACATGGGTTGAAAATTTTAAGGAAAGAGAGTGAAACCCCAGATCTGATCATTAATTTCATAAAAAAACTAAAAATCTGTTGAAATTACATGTGAGAAGAATCAGATCTGATAATGGAACAAAATTCAAGAATGCAAAACTTGAGACTTTCCTTGTAAGAAAAGGAATATCACATAATTTTTCTGCTCCAAGAACTCCACAACATTATGGAGTTGTAGAAAGGAGGAATAGGACTCTGGTAGAAGCAGCAAGAACTATGCTTGCTTGCTTATACCGGATTGCCAGTTACTTTTGGGCTGAAGCTATATCAAATGCATGCTTTACATAAAATTGATCCATCATTAACAAGAGACATCAGAAAACTCCATATAACATTATCAACCAAAGGATCCCAGCATCAAATTTTTACACACCTTTGGTTGTAACTATTTTGTCTTTAATGATTTGATAATCTAGAAAAGTTTGACAGAAAAGCAGAAAAAGGAATTTTCCTTGGTTACTCATTGTCCTCTAAAGCTTATAGAATATTTCTTTTAAACACAAGGACAATAAGAGAAAGCTTATATGTGTCTTTTGATGACTCATCAGAAACCAAGATTTCTGATGAAATTTTACAAGATATAAGCTTGTCAAAACAACCTGAAAATTCTAAAGATCTTCTTAACAAGTTAACTGAAGAACTTTTAGAACATGAACATATGCTAAACATATCAAACAAAAATATGTCATGTATTAACCCTGCAGATGATCTGGAACCTCCATTA
Source organism: Helianthus annuus (assembly GCF_002127325.2). NCBI lineage: Eukaryota > Viridiplantae > Streptophyta > Magnoliopsida > Asterales > Asteraceae > Helianthus > Helianthus annuus. The sequence continues at coordinate 96,684,952 of NC_035449.2, read as the reverse complement.
GAAAATGTACAAAATGATCAGAATTCTTGAATTTCACTGGAAAATCAAATTGAACAACAAAATCTTGATCCTCTTGACAACACAGAGGTCACATATCAGGGGGAAGCTTCAAATCCATCAGGAAGTACAAGTTCACATAACAACTTGAGATGGATCAGGGGACACTCACTTGCTTACATCATTGATGACTCTGAAGAAGGTGTTAAGAGAAGATCTGCCATAGCTCATGAATGTCTTTATGCTGGATTTTTAAGCATTATTGAGCTAAAGTATGTCAAGAAAGCACTGAATGACTCAGATTGGGTCCAAGCAATGCAAGAAGAGCTTGACCAATTTGAAAAGAGACATGTGTGGGATCTGGTACCCAAACCAACTAACAAATCTGTCATTGGTTCCAAATGGGTATTTAGAAACAAGTCTGAAGAACAAGGCATCATAACAAGGAATAGGGCTAGGCTGGTAGTCAAAGGTTATTGTCAAGAAGAAGGCACAAACTATGATGAAAACTTTGTACCAGTGGCTATGCTTGAAGCTGTAAGAATATTCTTGGCTTATGCTACCTCAAATAAGATAAAAGTTTATCAGATGGATGTCAAGTCTACATTTCTGAATAGTGAAATTGAAGAAGAAGTGTATGTGCATCAACCAGAAGGCTTTGTTGATCCTCAATTTCCAAATCATGTTTACAAACTAAACAAAGCCTTGTATGGGTTGAAGCAAGCTCCAAGAGCATGGTATGAAACATTATCAAACTTCTTAATCAATTCTGGCTTCACCAAAGGTACAAATGATACAACCCTCTTTCTCAAATCACACAAGGGGCACACATTTTTGGTCCAAATCTATGTTGATGACATAATATTTGGATCCACAAATGACAAATTCTGCAAAATGTTTGAAAAACTTATGACCAATCACTTTGAAATGAGCATGATGGGTGAATTAACCGATTTTCTTGGTTTACAAGTTAAACAACAAAGTGATGGATATTCTTGAGTCAATCAAAATATGTCAGAACTATTTTGAAAAAGTATTCACTAGAAAACAGCTCATCTTCAAAGACTCCCTTGGCCACAGGAAACAAACTTGATTATGATGTTGAAGGAAAACCTGTAGACATAAAAACTTATAGGGGAATGATAGGATCATTGATATACCTAATAGCTAGTAGACCAGATATAATGTTCTCTACTTGTTTTCTAGCAGGGTATCAATGCAATTCTAAAGAGTCTCACTTGAAAACTGTCAAAAGAGTTTTTAAATATCTAAAAGGGACATCAAATCTTGGCCTATGGTATCCTAAGAACACAAATTTAGAACTAATGGCATACACAGATGCAGATCATGCAGGATGCAAGCTTGACAAAAAAAAAGCATATTTGGTGCCTGTCAAATGTTGGGAGAAAAATTCGTATGTTGGGCAAGCAGAAAAGCAAAACCATGTTGCCACATCCACATCAGAATCAGAATCTGTAGCAGCAGCAAGCTGTTGTTTAGAAGTTCTGTGGATGCAAACTCAACTAAAAGACTATCGAGTGAATCTGACAAAAATTCCAATCTTGTATGATTCTACGAGTGTCATTGGAATAACATCAAACTCAGTGCATCACTCAAGAACCAAACACATTGATGTCAGATACCACTTCATAAAAGATCATGTTGAGAAAAGTAACATAGAAATGTATTTTGTCCCAACAATAAATCTGCTGATATTTTCACTAAACCTTTAGATGAAAATAGACACAATTTTTTAATCAGCAAATTGGGAATGGTCAATATGCAAATTGAACAAAAAGAAACTGTGTCACAAAATAAAGAAAAATCTGATATACAAACACCTGATCAGATTTCTTCTGGTGAAAACTCTGATAATCCATCAGAAAATTCACAAGTCACCAGGAAAATCTGGTAAATCACCAGAAATGTAACCAAGTCAAACATAATTTCTGATGAAATTTAAGATATCATATTTTTCTTTATCTTTTCACGTGCATGAACATAGTCCATATGTAATCATCATTTCTCATCCTTTTTGTAAATTTTATTTGTTCACATTTGTATTCCTTTGTGTTTCTTTTATTTTCTTTATTTTATAAATACAAATTTTATCTCTTTAGACTAGGGTTGATAACATCATGGATAGAAACTTTCTGGGAACTCGTTAATGGCAGTTAGTTCTCTCTCCTTCATTCATTATACCTCATCAATATTAAGGAGATAGAAATGACATATGGGAAGATAATGATGATAATTATTAGAAAACAGTCGCCTAAACCATTAATGCAGGAGATTTTATCTCAATTTGTTATCTTTGTTGTTTGACAGAAAATTAAATAACAAATAAAATGTAGATAGTAAATCTAAAGTAGGTAGATGACATTTAGGGCAAACTTAACTTTCACTATAAATGACTACCTCTCTAAGCTAAGTCAGTCACTTTCATTCGAAAAACCCTAAAAAACTTTTCATGTTCTTCATATATTTTTCACCAAAAATGGAAAGGATTCACCCTGATTGTTTTCCACTTCCACACCATCCTTACCACAATTTAAGAATCAGGACCAACTTTGAGGGTCCAGCATGGGCAAGATGCAATGTCATCCTAAACATGCTTATGTAAAGCCCACTGGATTATTCCCTATCAGCACACATAATGGTCTATCCAGACATCTTGCAGATGTTCTGGAAAAATGCAAGAATTTTGCTGCATCAGGGAAGGGGTTTAACTTCCATTGGAAGTTATCTGCTTGACACACCGATCATCATCACTGAGGACTTTTAAACCTTAATGATGAAAACAATGTCCTTATCTTTACAAGAGCATAGATTGATGAAACCCTAACCCAAATGGGGTACAATATGGATAACCCAAATAGGCCAATCTCCAAAACTGGCTTCATCAAGCCATGGCAGTACTTGGTAACTCAGATGGGGGTATGTTTTTCCAAGAAAATCATAAACCATCATGAAATCTCCTATAGGTTGATGGAACCTATACATGCACTTGTACAGGACATCCCTTATAATTTCTCTCATTATCTAGTGAAAGATATTACAAGTAACCTGTGGTCTGGCAGGCCTTTCTTAGTGTATCCTCGTTTTCTGATGAGGATAATCACTAGCCAGCTCGGATTTGGAGGTATTCTTGCATGGTAACCCAGAGCAGAAGTGTTACTCCAATAGAATATCAGACACAAAATGCTCATACCAACTGACCATAACACTGTTTTGGAGACCCCTCTTTGGTTATTCCATCAGAGCATATATGGAGAAGAGGAGATAGAACTTGATTAGGCTGTTTTTTTTTTTGTTTTGATTGTAGAAAGTTAATATATTATGTTTTTTTACAATTTTGTTTTCTGTTAACTGGTTGGGGGAAGGAAAAACAAATGGGTAAAAAGCATACGGTAAAACAAAGAAGTTAATACCACAAAACAACTTGTGTTCATCAGAACAAAACGTTTGTCACAAAAATTAAAGTTTCTGATAACAAACAGTTGAAATCTGGTAAAATCTAGTAACATAACTTCAAAATCTGATATAAAACTTTTGCTTAAAAGATGTTGAAAAATCAGAAAAATTCTAGACAGTTAAACATTAATAAGGAATGATAATGATAAAATGAGACAACAACCGTGTGAAAAATTTTAGAAAAATCATAAACCATCATTTACATTTTTTTCAAAAATTCCTTGAAGAAAGAACATACTTGGAATCAACCAGAAAGCCATATATAAGTCATATTACACTACGTAAAAAATGGGCTACGGCCACACTTTTGGCAAAACCGCCCTGCCACACTTTTGAAAAATGTGTGGCTAAAGGTCAATCATAATATTTTAAAACTCATTTAGCCACATGTTTTATTATCAATGTGACCATTGTATATCGGTTCAGAACCTTTAGCCACACTTTTAAGAAAGAATGTGACATTTATTAGCCACAACTCGAAATGTGTGGCCAAATCTGACCTATGGTCACATGATTTTGTTTCATGTCACCAAACACACACACGTGTATTTGAAACCTTTAGCCACACTTTAAGAAAAAAACTGTGACATTTATTAGCCACACTATCAAACTGTGGCCAAATATGATCTACGACCACATTATTTGTTTTCACGTGACCAATAACACATGTATTCAAATTCTTTAGCCGCACTTTAAGAAAAAAAATTGTGACATTATTAGCCACACTATAAAAGTGTGGCCAATATGATCTATGACCATAGTATTTGTTTCATGTGACTAAAAACACATGTATCCAAGATCTATAACCACACGTTAAAAAAAATAGTCACACTAAAAAAAAAAGTGGCCAAATGTGATCTATAACCATGTTATATGTTTAATAACATGGCTAAAAGTTAATACATGTGGCCACATATAATCGTATATTATTTTGTGTGACCAAATGTTAGACAATAGACACACTTAAAATTAAATTTTTTCATATGGCTTCACATAAATATTCGTCACACCAACGTCCCTTTGTTTATTTTATGTGACGAAATATATCAAATGTCATGGAAAAAATGTGTGACCAAATGTTGGACTTACTATATATTTAAAAATTCCCACCAAAATATTTCATCCTAAAACTTAAACTTCCCGCAAAAATATTTCATCCTAGAAATTTCCCCCAAAATATTTCATTCTAATTTAAAACTTCCCCCTCAAATAATATTCCAATTTTAAAAATTACATAATTTAATATTATAAAGAATAAACTGCTAAATCCGTCCCTGGGGTTTGATCAATTTTGCCAGATCCATCCAAAAAAGTTTCTTTTTCTCACATGGAATACTGAGGTTTATAAATCGTTGATAAATCCATCCAAATCTCTAACACTATTAAAATTCAATGTTAAATGAGCGCTATTCTTGTCATTCTGTTTATTTATTTAATATTTCTAACTTTTTTTATTATTTAGTATTATTATTTTGTTTACGCATTATTTTATAAATAATAATAATAATAATAATAACTATAATAATTTTAAGCATATATAAGTTTATTAAATTAATATACTAATAAACAACACTAAAAAGTTATAGTTATGGTCGGAAAAACAAAATTAAAAATCATTACTATTTTATTATATTTATTGTATATAAAGAAAATTATATATAACAGAGTAACGATACTACTTATTAATATTATATATAACATCCTATGCTCCTCTAAGTTGTTAGCTACTGATGTCACTACAGTGGCGAAGCTTGAGATTTTCGACCGAGGGAACATAAATTAACGGCCCTAAAAATTTCTACAAAACCAGGGGGTCGATAATGTATATACCTAAAAATTTCTATACAAAAACTAGATACTCTCCACTACTGAGCGAAAAGTTCGGAGGGTCGGCCGCCCCCTCCTGCTCCTTAAAAGCTTCGCCCATGGTCACTAATCTTAATGTACGATCAATGTATTTCAGACCATCTTTACAGTAGTGCCCTTTTGTATAAAGTTTTTACTTGGAAATGTACCTACTTTTTTGGCGTTTTCGGTACTAGTACTTTCGGTTTGGTACAGTACCAGTATTTCACCCACATTTACTTCTAAAAAACCGCTACCATCCCGATTCCATACAATACCGCATCATACATTTTAGGTACAGGTACCCATATTTGACGATTTTTGGTACCAGTACCATTACTTTCGGTACCAATACTGAGATCATCCCTAATCATATATGTGTTATTGGACCATATTGACTCTTAATGGATCACAATGGTCAATAGTGAATCAGATTTGTGTTAGTGTGTGACAACCCTCACTAAACCAGGTATCCGTACTATTTAATTAATAATTAATTACTGCTTAATCACTGTGCTTAACTGAAATTGCTGATGAACTGCTACTTGATTTCTAATACTTGTATATTCCTGCATCATACTTTGATTTCTGTCACTACATTATTTACATACTGAACTCTAGTGACAAACATGATGCACAAAAGCACAGTAGCACTATGAACGGATAACCTATTGGACATGCTGATAAAGCCAGCATCAGGCAGACACTGCCTCTAAGGCCTGTATGAGCCAGAAATATTTTACTACACCCATAGTGAGTGTAGGGATACAAGGGTTGAGAACTGCGTCTCTAGGAATAAGATATAATGACTGGATATGCCTAAAACGTACTCTAAGCACCAAACACAACACTTTAATAAACATATCAGCTTCTGGCTAACTAATAAAGTGCCAAAACATGAGGAAAATATTCCTGACACTTTGGGGAATAACTTGTGTCACTAAAAATGATATATACGACACTTAAAAGCTTATTTAAGCACTTTAACGGATTACTATCCAACCGAACAACCGGACTTTACCCGGAACATAAAAATATTGACAGTAACAATATTGATCTTTTTTCTGAGCCAGTTAGGGTCCCTGAACACCCTAACACCCGCATTAAAGCACAACACACCACTAACCGAGTTAACCCTAAATCTAACTTGGTTTAACTTAACTAATCATCAACTATCTAGTTGAAATTGAACTAGTACCCCCCCCCCCAAAGAAATTGGCCAACTAGGAGGGGACAAGAGTTGATTACTTTTGATTATTTTGTTCTATTGTGTCTAGTATCTAGTAGACAAGGGAACCATTGGATTATAACTCACCATTTGTCTATAAGTTCCAAGACTTGCTCACTATATCATTCACATTCCATTCTTCACCACAAAAACTCTCTCTCTCACCCTCTCAAGCTCACGGCCAAACCCCCTTGGGACACCACCACCATCATTCGACTTCCATCATCACATTCCAAGGTTATACAAGTGTTACGGGTCACGCATTAGGAGCCTTGGAGCTAACGGAAGGCGAAGGACCTTTCTAATTTGCTTTTATCCACCTCATCTTCGCATAGATTCTTCCCTAGCCCCGAGCTAGAGGTATAATGCTTAAAACCCATACTCGAACTAAGCTAAGGTGGTTAATAAGATTTGTAACGGTTAAAACTCGGAAACTTGCATTTTGAAACATTAAGTCTACTAAAAACATGAATCTTGTTGGTTAAAAGCATATGAGTTGTGTAAAAGTTGTAGTATTTGAAAGTTGTGAATATTTAGGCCCGATCTACGTTGTGGTAGCTCGGATCACCATTTAACCCGGTTTGGTTAAGATCATGGATCTTGACATAAGCTTGTTTCGGACGGTACAAGGGTTAAAAGGTGAAGCTCTACCACACTAGAAACATGAACTTGTATAAAAGTATTTTTACTTGGAATATAGTGTTTAAAACTAGCGGATCTACGTATCTGCAAGTGGTATTTTCAAAGGACCAAGTGTCGAGAAAATCATATTTTCTAAAAGTCGGATAACACACTAACAAGTATGATTTTTACAAACCACGAGTGTATAAACACTTGTGAAATGAAAAGTTTCGACAAAATAACAATCTTTGTAAAAGATGACGGGAAGTTGTAAAGATGGATTTATTCTAAAAACGAGGTTTTTACGAGATTAAGCTACTTTATATAAAGATCCACAAAATACAATGGAATTTACACTATGGTTTTCGGAAAAACTACAAGTTCATGCGATTATGCGATTTACATACTTGTCGACTAGTTTGATGTGTCGAAAATTGTTGATTGAATAAAGAAGTTGTTGAAATGATTTTGTAAAAGAAAATGATACGCTTGAAAGCGTGGCCACCTCCAGTTACAGGGGAAACTCTGGCGAAATTTTTCTAAAACCTAACACTTAGAATTATTTTCACTATAAGTGTTAGAAATATCTTTTCGACATGTTTTCAAAATATATTTCGCCACGACTTTATTTACAAATATTCGGAGGTGGGATTTTCACAAAACTGAACGTGAAAAATATATGTTTATTTTCACAACACTGTTTATGATTATTTTGTGAAAAATACACAAATATTATTTTTAGAGTAAGAATAATATTTCCGAACATTGACGAATCCAAAATATTACGAACGCTTCCACGATAAACATATAAGTTACAACGGTAATTATTATTACCACACGGTCGCTAAAACGTAACTTACGCATTATGCGGAAATAATTGTGAATGTATATTTATCAACGTATTATTTTTGGGAAATATTATGTGAAGTGAAAATATAATATTTTTGAGAAAAATACTTATATTTTGGAATTGGAAATAAATATATTAAGTGAGACTTAATGGTGTAAATGGTGTAATTCGAACGCACATGTATTAAATCCCCCATCCTTGGGAAGGAGATTAACTACCAAGTATATACGAGAAGTAAACACGAAATAGTTGTCTAACTATTTCCCAAAAACTTAAACTATAAAGCTAAGGCACGGCCGTCCGTCTAATAGAATTAGCACATGTAGGTCGTTGCACAGCTGCCCGATTTGGAGTACTTGGTAGAGACGCACCGACTGTGAGTTCATGTCCCCCTTTTCTCTTAACTATTTTCAGTTTTCTAAACTGCGGGGGTGAAATACATGTTACTATGATTACGAATATTTCTTACATGGTATGGTCAGCTAAGGAAGGAACTGTTAGGTTATGTGATTTGGGTAGGTGAGACCTTAAGAACATTAGTCCTCGTAGTACGATCGAGGGATACAAGTGATAGGCCTATTTGAGCATAGCAAACACCACCCATGCGCCCGCAGGTTGGACCATGTGGTGACCTTGTCGTAACACCACCCATGCGCCCGCAGGTTGGACCATGTGGTGACCTTGTCTTAACACCACCCATGCGCCCGCAGGTTGGACCATGTGGTGACCTTGTCGTAACACCACCCATGCGCCCGCAGGTTGGACCATGTGGTGACCTTGTCCTATCCCCTCCCATGCGCCCGCAGGTTGGACCATGTGGTTACACATTAACTGATATGTTTCCTTATTTGCTTTCATACCAGAGTTTACAAAATATTCACACTTACAATGATTATAAAGGTTTATTCGCGCGCACATACTAAACGCATGAACTCGCTCAACATTATTGTTGATTTTTCAACTTACATGTATTTCAGGGAATTAAAGGATCTGGCACGGTATGGCACGTTTTCCCGCTGCACTAGTTTCCGAGGTCATCCGGGATTTAGGGAATGTGACTCTTTCCTGGACAAGTCACAGTCCTTAAACTGTGTTTATGTTTTGTTTGTTTGTTGAACAAGACTATGGTTGTTAGGGTGTATTCCCGTTAAAACAATGGTATTGTATTTGGTTTTCAAAACTTAATGGATGATCTTGCATGTTTTTAATTCATATAGCTTTGTTATGATTAAGCTAAGGTATTAAGAAGTCACACCAAGTTAACCACGCTTCCGCAAAGCCAGGGTGTGACAGCTTGGTATCAGAGCTCTGATCATAGCGAACTAGGATTCCTTCTCGAGTCTAGACTATGATCACTAGGGCTCTCACGAAAACATTTTTACTGCATACCACTTAAGTCCAGATCCAAAACCTTTTTATAAACACATGTTGAGCACATTTTATTTATTTATTATTAGGCTCAGTCTTGGAGGCTGAGGCTCGGTCTTGGAGGCCGAGGCTCGATCTTAGAGATCGAGGTAGATGGCTAGTGAGACTAGGAAGAGTAGGCTCAGTCATGAAGGTTGAGGCTCGGTCATGGAGGCCGAGGCTCGATCTAGGAGGTCGAGTTGGATGATAGAGCAGTCTTAGAGACTGGGAGGAATTTGGCTAGTGGGACTAGGAATGTCAGCCTTGGAGGCTGGGAGGAATTTGGCTAGTGGGACTAGGAATATCAGTCTGGGAGGCTGGGAGGCTAGTGGGACTAGGAGAATTATTTGATTGCTTATTGCTGGCTAACATGTTTATATGTGGATGTGATTGATTGTTATACGTATATGTGTTTATGTTACAAATGTCATGCTTTCATCATATACAAGAAAGATGGACACTACGAATCCGATGGCCATAGCATCAGACGACATAGTACATCGAAGCACGAGGTGCACATTTCCGATACTACCGGCACAGACAATGACGACTTTCAGCCCTTTTGCGCTGCCTGAAGTCGTAGCAGAGCCTACTAATGGCCATCTTGTTGGAAATTTGCCACTCGCGGTGATCCCTGCTCCTGTGCCCCCTTGCCGCTTATCCCATTGTTGATATGCCCCCGACGTGGCCTCTGACGACGATAACGATCTGCTAGAGGAGGACCCATTCGAGGGCGAGGCCCTATTGCTGCTGGTATTAGCCTACTGCTTGCGGACGCTCCTGCAGGGGAAACTCATGCCCGTTCCCCTGTCCCAGACTCATTTGAGTTGCTGACATCCGCATTTTCGCATATACAAGGAGTGCAGCACCATTCACACGACGCCGACTCTGATACGGCATCATCGGCTGCACCGATTCCCGCACATAGCTTTGAGTTTGATCACAGTATTGAGGGTGATCCTGTTCTTCCATCTGGTTTTGATCCAGACCATGACCTTGAGTTCATACGCTTAGGCCAGCCCTTGGAGGATCCTGTAACCCCCTGTGATGGTTGATCCAGCTGATTTTGAGATAGGGTTTGTTGATCTGGAGCCAGCCGTGGCCCCTGAGCCAGGCGTCGCTCCTAACACCGCATTAGAGCATGACCCTGTTCATGCCAACGCACCTGCTGTTGCTCCTTGATTGATCATCTGCTTGGACGAGAGAAAATTTGGGGTAACTGTGCAAGACAATTTATTATTACGGGGGCCCACGTAATAACGACTTGTAGTGCACAGAAATCCTGGTGGACTCTGCGGGTCAAGCTAATAAAAACCCATGTGGCAGAAAATATCTAAAACACGAATGACCAAGGCGATGAAGCCTCGAGTTCGTTCCATTTCAAACAACAAGCCAAATTGGCAAGCCTATGTGAAGGCTCAGAAATTTATTTCCCCACCAATACATTGAGTATATTTACGTGTAAAATTGGGTGAGTACATGATGGCTTATGGTGCTATGTATCTCATAGACAATTGGAAAGTTGTCTAACCCACTTCATGCCATTTCGACAGAAGAGAAAGCCACCCAGGCGTGACACAAACATCAGTATGTTGCCAAGGGTAGAAGCCGAGCTGCGAAAACGCAACTCACAGGCAATTGCACGACATGAAGCTCTCCGCTTTTAGCACAGCAATGGCACTACTGGAAATAACTCCCCAACTGACCACACTTATAAGCAGTTCCTGAACTGCAAGCCTTTGAACTTCGACGAAACAGTAAGCACCATTGCAATTGTTCGTTGGTCCGAAAAGATTGACTCCATTCTAAGAATGATTAACTGTTCACCCCAACGGAGTGTTACCTTTACCTCGGGGTCATTTCTAGATGGCACACTCTCATGATAGGATCTTCAGATTCAGACCCTTGGTACAGATGCTGCCTATGCACTGAGCTGGGACGAGCTCAAGGAAATGATTAAGGAGAAATATGGTTCTAAGACTGGAATATCAGAAGCTTGAGATGGAGTCCTGGAATTTGAAAATGGACGAATCAGAGATTCCTGAACATGACCAGCGATCGCACGACTTGCCTAGGGTCGTCACCTACTAAGTCATTGATGTTGTATGATACAGTTGGGTACCTGTAAACCTTCCATTCTGGTCTCGATTTGTGGCAATGAAATCGAAGTGATATATTGTTTATGTTCTATAACATGAGATGTTATGTGATTGATTTATTGATAACATGAGATGTTATGTGTTGATATTGTTGTATACTTACGCACATTTTACCTACTATGACCTGACCCGTACGATCATCATAGGAAGATGCCTCCAAGACGGGATGTACGCATACCCACCAATGAGGCGGAACTTCAGGGAATCATTGCTGCAGTCATCGCACAATATGAGGCCCATCACTCCGAGCGCAATGGAGGTACCTCAGGAAATAACCCACCCAACGGCTGCACCTACAAGCAGTTCTTAGGCTGCCAACCCCTACATTTCGACGGCACTGGGGGTGCCGTAGCCTTCGTACGCTGGATTGAGAATACGGACACTGTTTTGCGTGCGAGCAAATGCGCCCCAAGAGATCAGGTCACGTACATTTCCGGGCTGTTCCGAGATGAGGCTCTGTCATGGTGGAAACTTCAGGTTCAGACAATGGGCGAGGTTGCTGCGTACGCTCTATCGTGGGACGAGCTGAAAGAGCTAATGCATAAAAAGTACTGTTCGAGAACAGAAAGCCAGAAGGTAGAAACTGAGTTCTGGAACTTGAAGATGGAAGGTCCAAAAATAGCTGAGTATGTGGAGAAGTTCCAAGTTCTATCGCGTATTGTTCCTTACATGGTAGATCCGGAGTTTAAAAGGATTGAGCGTTTCAAGTGGGGATTGGCACCCCAAATCATGAGCATGGTAACGGCATCAAAGCCTGCCACAATCTCTGAGGCCATCAATCTAAGTGTAGCCCTGACGGAAGAGGCAATCAGGATGGACAAATTTTCAGCCTCTAAGGAGAAGAAGGAGACTCATGTAGAGTCATCTGGGAACAACGAGAGGAAGTTGGCGAATTTCAAACAAGGTACCCAGTCGAGTAGCGACGACAAGGCCAAAAAGAGAAAAGAGTACACGGGTATTCTACCAAAGTGCGACAACTGTCGACGTCCCCATAACGGGCGGTGTAGATATGGAAAATGTGGTAACTGTGGTAAGGTGGGACATGTCAAGGAAACATGTCGGCAAGGTACTGAACATGGAAATAGAGGTCAAGATGGTAACGGAAATCGTGGAGGAAATATCAACGACAACAACTATCAAGGCAGGGATGGTGACAACCAAGGCTGTGGCCAAGCATGTTTTAATTGCGGTGAGGTGGGGCATTTCAGGAAGTATTGCCCTAAGAACACTCAGGCACGTGGATGAAAGCTCAACAGCGGGGATAGAATCCAAGCGTGGATATCGGTACGTCTCATAATAGTCAATGTTACGCTCTATTTGACAGTATTGTCAAACTTTAGCTTCAGAAAATATAGTTGTTTTAGTAGTAAGTAACCTAGATACCCGGTTCTTGATAGAACAAGCCTAACGGGGGCTTCGATGTGATAATTGGGATGGATTGGTTGTCGAACAACCCAGCGGAGATTGTCGTCCGCACCCCGGCGACGAACGGAGAAATGATGGTGATTCATGGAGCAGGATACGCTCCTACGGATCATCAGGCAAAGAAGACATAAAAATTTTCGCACAAAGGATGTGTTGCATTCTTGGCTCATGTCGTGGAAAAAGAAGCCAAAGAACCAAAACCCGAAGATATCCCTGTGATGGAAAAAAAAACCCCGAAGTCTTCCTCGAAGACTTGCCAGAATCGTCTCCTCAACGATTAGTCGAATCCCGCGTCAATTTAATTCCAGGCGCTGCACCCGTAGTCAATGCATCGTAGCGACTTGCATTTTCGGAGATGCAAGGATTGACAGAGAAGTTTTAGCAATGGATAGAGAAGGAAGATAACAGACCAAAATTCCCTTTTGGGGTAACCCCATTACCACTCGTCAAAAAGAAGGATGATGATTTTCAAATAAACATCATCTACCGGAAGCTGAACAAGCTGACGATCAAGAATAGATACCCTCTGCCAAGAATTGGTGATCTGTTTGATCAGCTGCAAGGTTCAAGCTTCTATTCGAAGATCAATTTGCGATCTGGTTACCAACAGTTAAGGATACAGGAGGAGAGTATCACAAAGACAGCCTTCAGAACTCGTTATAGGCACTACGAGTTTTTGGTTATGCCGTTTGGTTTGACAAACGCACCTGCAGTATTCATGGATCTAATGAATCGAGTTTGTAAGCCGTACTTGGATAAGTTTGTGATTGTATTCATCGATGATATTTTGATTTATTCAAAGACGAAGGCTGAGCACGAGCAGCATTTAAGAGCCATTCTGGAGCTGCTAAAGAAGGAACAGTTGTATGCCAAGTTCTCTAAGTGCGAGTTTTGGCTACAAGGAGTGCAATTCCTTGGGCACGTGATAAATGGAGATCGAATCCACGTGGATCCAACCAAGGTCGAGGCGATCAACGATTGGGGAACGCCAAAGACGCCAACCGAGATTCAGCAATTCTTAGGTTTGGCTGGCTATTACCGAAGATTCAATGAGAATTTTTCAAAGATCGCTCAACCATTAACGCTACTCACACAGTAGGACAAGAAGTTTGATTAGGGAATCAAACAGGAAGAAGCGTTTCAGATATTGAAAGATAAGCTTTGCAACGCGCCAATCTTAGCCCTACCAGAGGGTACAGATGAATTTGTGGTATACTGCGACGCATCGCGTCAAGGATTGGGTTGTGTGTTGATGCAACGCCAAAAGGTTATTGCCTACGCGTCACGCCAACTGAAGGTACATGAAAAGAACTATACCACACACGATTTGGAACCCGGCGCGGTGGTTTTTGCTTTAAAGATCTGGAGACACTACCTTCATGGTACGAAGTGCACAATCTTCACAGATCACAAGAGCCTCCAGCACATATATTCAACCAGACAGAGTTGAATATGAGGCAAGGACGATGGGTTGAGCTGTTGAATGACTACGACTGCGAGATAAAGAATCATCCAGGGAAGGCGAATGTGGTCGCCGATACCCTAAGTCGAAAAGAAAGGGTCAAGCCCATAAGGGTTAGGGCTTTAGAAATGATTATTCAAACCGATCTTTCCTTACGCATTCGTACAGCGCAGCAAGAAGCTCTCAAGGAAAGAAACCTTGAAGAAGAGTATCTCCGTGGGATGGAGAAGTTATTGATGCCAAACAAGGAGGGAACGTTGTGTTTTGAGAAAAGGATTTGGGTTCCTTTGTTTGGAGGTTTAAGGAAGGTTATTTTCGATGAAGCTCACAAGTCGCGGTACTCTATCCACCCTGGAGCGGATAAGATGTACCAAGATCTTAAAGATTATTATTGGTGGCCTAGGATGAAAGGCGATGTGGCTGTTTATGTGAGCAAATGTTTAACTTGCGCTAAGGTTAAAGCGGAATACCAGAAGCCTTCAGGACTTCTGCAACAACCAGAGATTCCCAAGTGGAAGTGGGAACAAATCTCCATGAATTTTATTACAAAGTTGCCAAGAACGCCTAGAGGCCATGACACTATCTGGGTGGTAGTGGACCGATTAACGAAGTCAGCACACTACTTGCCTATCCGAGAAAAGGATAATACAAGCAAATTGGCTGAAATTTACATGAGAGAGATTGTTACACGCCATGGAGTACCTCTCTCGATTATCTCCGATAGAGATGGGAGATTCGTATCAAGGATATGGCAATCCTTCCAAGAAGCCTTTTGGCTTGAAGTTGAATATGAGCACCGCGTTTCACCCACAGACTGACGGTCTGAGCGAGCGGATGATTCAGACGTTGGAGGACATGCTGAGAGCATGTGTTATGGATTTAGGCGGTAGCTGGGATAAGCATTTGCCTCTGGTTGAGTTTTCATACAACAACAGCTACCACACCAGTATTGGTGCCGCGCCATTCAAAGCTTTATATGGGCGCAAATGCAAATCACCGCTCCATTGGTCTGACGCCAGTGATAGACAGTTGGTTGGTCCTGATGTAGTCTCGAAAACCACAGATAAGATTGCACAGATACGAGATCGTATCAGTGCGGCTCGTGATCGGCAGAAATCCTACACGGATCTAAAAAGGAAACCTCTAGAGTTTGAGGTAGGAGATATGGTTTTGTTGAAGGTAACACCCTGGAAGGGTGTGGCACGCTTTGAGAAACGTGAAAAGTTGAATCCGAGGTATATTGGACCGTTCAAGATCTTGGAAAGAATCGGGTTAGTAACGTACAAGTTGGGCCTACCCGCTGAACTGAATGGAGATCACGATACATTCCATGTATCCAATCTGAAGAGGAGTCCAACTCAAGTCACCATTGTCATTCCTACCGACGAAATTCATGTTGACGACACGCTCCACTTCGTTGAAGAACCCGTTGAGGTCACGGGTGGGAAAGTGAACAAGACCCGCCGGAGCAGTGTCAAGCTCGTCAAGGTTCGTTGGAATGCTAGACATGGTCCTGAATTCACCTGGGAGCGTGAGGACCGAATGAAATAGAAATACCCCTACTTATTTCCTAAGAACCCTGCTTCTACAAGCAGAACTTAAAATTTCGGGACGAAATTTCTCTAACGGGGGAGAATGTGACAACCCTCACTAAACCAGGTATCCGTACTATTTAATTAATAATTAATTACTGCTTAATCACTGTGCTTAACTGAAATTGCTGATGAACTGCTACTTGATTTCTAATACTTGTATATTCCTGCATCATACTTTGATTTCTGTCACTACATTATTTACATACTGAACTCTAATGACAAACATGATGCACAAAAGCACAGTAGCACTATGAACGGATAACCTATTGGACATGCTGATAAAGCCAGCATCAGGCAGACACTGCCTCTAAGGCCTGTATGAGCCAGAAATATTTTACTACACCCATAGTGAGTGTAGGGATACAAGGGTTGTAGAACTTCGTCTCTAGGAATAAGATATAATGACTGGATGTGCCTAAAACGTACTCTAAGCACCAAACACAGCACTTTAATTAACATATCAGCTTCTGGCTAACTAATAAAGTGCCAAAACATGAGGAAAATATTCCTGACACTTTGGGGAATAACTTGTGTCACTAAAAATGATATATACGACACTTAAAAGCTTATTTAAGCACTTTAACGGATTACTATCCAACCGAACAACCGGACTTTACCCGGAACATAAAAATATTGACAGTAACAATATTGATCTTTTTTCTGAGCCAGTTAGGGTCCCTGAACACCCTAACACCCGCATTAAAGCACAACACACCACTAACCGAGTTAACCCTAAATCTAACTTGGTTTAACTTAACTAATCATCAACTATCTAGTTGAAATTGAACTAGTACCCCCCCCCCCCAATGAAATCGGCCAACTAGGAGGGGACAAGAGTTGATTACTTTTAATTATTTTATTCTATTGTGTCTAGTATCTAGTAGACAAGGGAACCATTGGATTATAACTCACCATTTGTCTATAAGTTCCAAGACTTGCTCACTATATCATTCACATTCCATTCTTCACCACAAAAACTCTCTCTCTCACCCTCTCAAGCTCACGGCCAAACCCCCTTGGGACACCACCACCATCATTCGACTTCCATCATCACATTCCAAGGTTATACAAGTGTTACGGGTCACGCATTAGGAGCCTTGGAGCTAACGGAAGGCGAAAGACCTTTCTACTTTGCTTTTATCCACCTCATCTTCGCATAGATTCTTCCCTAGCCCCGAGCTAGAGGTATAATGCTTAAAACCCATACTCGAACTAATCTAAGGTGGTTAATAAGATTTGTAACGGTTAAAACTCGGAAACTTGCATTTTGAAACATTAAAGTCTACTAAAAACATGAATCTTGTTGGTTAAAAGCATATGAGTTGTGTAAAAGTTGTAGTATTTGAAAGTTGTGAATATTTAGGCCCGATCTACGTTGTGGTAGCTCGGATCACCATTTAACCCGGTTTGGTTAAGATCATGGATCTTGACATAAGCTTGTTTCGGACGGTACAAGGGTTAAAAGGTGAAGCTCTACCACACGAGAAACATGAACTTGTATAAAAGTATTTTTACTTGGAAAATAGTGTTTAAAACTAGCGGATCTACGTATCTGCAAGTGGTATTTTCAAAGGACCAAGTGTCGAGAAAATCATGTTTTCTAAAAGTCGGATAACACACTAACAAGTATGATTTTTACAAACCACGAGTGTATAAACACTTGTGAAATGAAAAGTTTCGACAAAATAACAATCTTTGTAAAAGATGAAGGGAAGTTGTAAAGATGGATTTATTCTAAAAACGAGGTTTTTACGAGATTAAGCTACTTTATATAAAGATCCACAAAATATAATGGAATTTTCACTATGGTTTTCGGAAAAACTACAAGTTCATGCGATTATGCGATTTACATACTTGTCGACTAGTTTGATGTGTCGGAAATTGTTGATTGAATAAAGAAGTTGTTGAAGTGATTTTGTAAAAGAAAATGATACGCTTGAAAGCGTGGCCACCTCCAGTTACAGGGGAAACTCTGGCGAAATTTTTCTAAAACCTAACACTTAGAATTATTTTCACTATAAGTGTTAGAAATATCTTTTCGACATGTTTTCAAAATATATTTCGCCACGACTTTATTTACAAATATTCGGAGGTGGGATTTTCACAAAACTGAACGTGAAAAATATATGTTTATTTTCACAACACTGTTTATGATTATTTTGTGAAAAATACACAAATATTATTTTTAGAGTAAGAATAATATTTGCGAACATTGACGAATCCAAAATATTACGAACGCTTCCACGATAAACATATAAGTTACAACGGTAATTATTATTACCACACGGTCGCTAAAACGTAACTTACGCATTATGCGGAAATAATTGTGAATGTATATTTATCAACGTATTATTTTTGGGGAATATTATGTGAAGTGAAAATATAATATTTTTGAGAAAAATACTTATATTTTGGAATTGGAAATAAATATATTAAGTGAGACTTAATGGTGTAAATGGTGTAATTCGAACGCACATGTATTAAATCCCCCATCCTTGGGAAGGAGATTAACTACCAAGTATATACGAGAAGTAAACACGAAATAGTTGTCTAACTATTTTTCAAAAACTTAAACTATAAAGCTAAGGCACGGCCGTCCGTCTAATAGAATTAGCACATGTAGGTCGTTGCACAGCTGCCCGATTTGGAGTACTTGGTAGAGACGCACCGACTGTGAGTTCATGTCCCCCTTTTCTCTTAACTATTTTCAGTTTTCTAAACTACGGGGGTGAAATACATGTTACTATGATTACGAATATTTCTTACATGGTATGGTCAGCTAAGGAAGGAACTGTTAGGTTATGTGATTTGGGTAGGTGAGACCTTAAGAACATTAGTCCTCGTAGTACGATCGAGGGATACAAGTGATAGGCCTATTTGAGCATAGCAAACACCACCCATGCGCCCGCAGGTTGGACCATGTGGTGACCTTGTCGTAACACCACCCATGCGCCCGCAGGTTGGACCATGTGGTGACCTTGTCTTAACACCACCCATGCGCCCGCAGGTTGGACCATGTGGTGACCTTGTCGTAACACCACCCATGCGCCCGCAGGTTGGACCATGTGGTGACCTTGTGCTATCCCCTCCCATGCGCCCGCAGGTTGGACCATGTGGTTACACATTAACTGATATGTTTCCTTATTTGCTTTCATACCAGAGTTTACAAAATATTCACACTTACAATGATTATAAAGGTTTATTCGCGCGCACATACTAAACGCATGAACTCGCTCAACATTATTGTTGATTTTTCAACTTACATGTATTTCAGGGAATTAAAGGATCTGGCACGGTATGGCACGTTTTCCCGCTGCACTAGTTTCCGAGGTCATCCGGGGTTTAGGGAATGTGACTCTTTCCTGGACAAGTCACAGTCCTTAAACTGTGTTTATGTTTTGTTTGTTTGTTGAACAAGACTATGGTTGTTAGGGTGTATTCCCGTTAAAACAATGGTATTGTATTTGGTTTTCAAAACTTAATGGATGATCTTGCATGTTTTTAATTCATATAGCTTTGTTATGATTAAGCTAAGGTATTAAGAAGTCACACCAAGTTAACCACGCTTCCACAAAGCCAGGGTGTGACATAGTGAACTATATTGGGCTTTAATGGATCACACCGGACAATGCTACATCATAAGTGTCTTAATGGATCGTATTCTGCCTTAGTGGATCACAACGGACAATGCTACATCATAAATGTCTTAATGGATCATATTGTGCCTTAATGGATCACGATGGACAATAGTTATTCACATATATTTTAAAGGACCAGATTAGGTCATAATGGATCACAATGGCAAATAGTGGATCATCTATATGTTAATGAATCATATTGAGCCTTAAAGGATCACAGTGGGCAATAGTAGATCATAAATGTCTTAATCGACCATATTAGGATTAAATGGATTGCAACAGACAATAGTAGGTGATTATACATGTCTTAATGGACCATATTGGGTCTTAATGGATCACAATGGCCATTAGTAGGTCATACATGTCTTAACAAGCCATATTGGGCTTTAATAGATCACAATGGCTAATAATGGATCATATATGTGTTTCTAAACCATATTGGGTCTTAATGGATGACAATGGACAATAGTAGATCACACATGTCTTCATTTATCACAATGAACAATGAACGGTAGTAGATCATACATGTCTTAATCGACAAAATGTTTGATTACAACAACCCTTTTGTCACACATTTTTTTTAATTGATGAGCTAAAACATAGTTTTTAGTAAATATATGTGACTATATGATAGAAACAGTCACACTTAAATTAAATTCATGTGGCTGGTGCAACCCTTTAACCACACTTAATGGAGGAAATGCTAGATTTAACAAAAAATATTTGGACCCTTTAGTCACACTTTTAAGTTCTAAGGCCACTAAAAAGTGTGTGTGGCCGTATGATACATACGATGACTCGAGCTTTGGTCACACTTGACATGAAAAAGATATGTGTGGTGAAAGACATATAGTCAAACTTTTTGTGTGTGGCTGTATCGCTATTTTGGCGTAGTGTTATGATCCTTTTACTCATTCCCTCTCATCTAAAAAGGGGGGGGGTACTAGAACACTCTATCAAGGGGGAACTTCTCATTCTGTTGACTTATTAAAAGAATACATCCTCATCAAGACTTGTTCAAATTCATCAAAAAATGGGATTTCTTTCTGATGACGTCATCTAAAATGAATTTTGAATTTCAAAAAGGGGGAAGAATATAAAACCTCTACAAGGCAGATTATTTGACAATTTTTTTACAAATGGGTCCCACAAAAGGAAAATGTGTCATGTGGCCGTTAGTATTCTCCAATCAAATTCATTTATTTTCTAAACAAAAGGAATGATTGAAGATAATACAAGTTGGGAAGACATGATCAAAACCCACGTTTTCACGGATAATACCCATTAATTTTACCGTGATACCCACGATCCAACGGTTACTTTCTGAACCAATTTCACATCACACGATCTAACGGTAATAAAGATAACTAATGTCCTATTAACCACCATTACAACCCACGATCCATGTCCCCTCAACTCCCATAACAACTAACCACCTCAAAAACTCAGCTAAACCTTCAACTATAAAAACCCAACCTTAGCAGAATTCTTCATCATCTCACCTTCTTACTCACAAAAGCCTTAAACCCTAAAAACCCTCTATTTTCAAAAGTCAAAATTCTTCACAATCAATCCCTTACTTTCAAAATTCAGCAATGGCCGAAGTAAATCTCAACATTTCGATTGTTGAACACGATGTTCCATTCATTATAGACCATCAATTTTTGCCAATGAAGGAGAACAATTTACTGATGAATACAGAGCATTCTATATATGACGAAAAATGTCAAATTTTGGTGGAATTCCTGTTGAGATGTCCAATCTCAAGAGTAATGACCAAAACAAGAGATATACCAGAGAATATGTTGTAGGAATTCATCAGCACCTTCAGAGAAGATGGGGAAAAATCAAGTCACTGCTCATGTATGGGGCAATATCTTTGTAACATTAACCCCTATAGGAGTCAGACAATGGCTTGAGCTTCCTGTCTATGACAATTACATTGAAACCCTAGAAAATGAGGAGCTGATCAATTTCTTTGTGGAGCTAGGATATAAGAAGTAGAAGATCACCAGAATTGGTGATTTTAGAAGGAATGAACTGCCAGCCTTCTGGCAGGTCCTGATGGAGACATTGAACAAATGTCCCACTTCAAAGATTAGAGGAGCTGATCAAGTTAACCAATCTATCCTATCAATCATGTATAGACTCATAACTGGGTTCAAACTTGATTATGGGACTGAAATCTACAATCTGATAAAAAGATCAATCCTCACAAGAAATGGGAGAATCACTTCTCACTTACCTTATCCGAGATTCATTTCAATTTTCATTTCTGAGACCTTTGAAGAAAGGAATGTGGAAATTCCTATCTTAGAGGTAGTTTGGAGTTCAACAACAATGAAGCCATGGAGTGTAGATCAATGGTAGGAATCAGATAGGGATGTCCCTATGTTACCAGAAAGTATGTTGAATCTAATTGAAGCAAATTCTCCATACAAACTAAACTGAAACATGAGGAGACCCTGAATAGACCAGACACACCTATTGAAGTTTATGTCTGCTCTTCTTCACCAGAAGAAGAACTTCAAAAATCATGGTCATCAGAATAGGAGCAGCTGTAGGAAACCTCAATCTGTTGATCAGAAATTCACCAAAAAACATGGAAGCACCAGAATTTGAGGAAAGCCATCAGAATCATGATGCTAGATTCCACTTTGAAGATGAACCCCATCAAGACACATAAATCCTACACTATGAAGAGTCACATGTTGTTGGGACAGGTTCACCTCAAACACAGTTTTAATTGATACTTCTGTAAATAAGTCAAATTCTGAAGAATCAATTACTACATCATATAAAGTTGAACATAGAAAACTGTTGTTAATGAGGAAGTATCTAGTTCACTCCATCTCAACTCTGAATCAGATAATGAGGAGGAGATTGAGATTATAATGGATAGAGATCAGGAAACTAATCAAAGAAATCCGGGTGGAGATAACTTGTTTATCTCAACAACTTATAGAGTCATTCACTTGAATGATTCAAGGAAATAAAGAAATCTAGGGTGAAAATTTGTTTTTCACATCTGGTGGAGATGATTCTGGCATACGCAAGGATGCACCAGATTCTAGTAAATCCAAGGGTGCAGCAGAAATTTCCAAAACAGCTGTATATGTGTTTACAGCTGGTGAGTTAGAAGGAACATCTGTTGTTCCAAATATCCTGAACCACCATCTATGACACAAGAACAACTTCCGAAAGCCCTGGATGATATAGTCAATGTCTGTAAGAAAAATCCAGTTGAGGAGAAGCTTGAACTAAAGACCTTGCCATAATCAGTGGAACTCATAATCAGTGGAACTCATCAAAAGACAATCTGAAAGGAACACTGAAGCTCTGCAAACACAGCAAGAAAAGACATCAGAAACCAGCATCTCTACATCAGATATTCAAAGAATCTTCACAGAAATGGAGAAGATTAAAACACAAGTCAAATATGCTGTGGAGTCAAGAACATTAGGCAGCTCCAACAAGGTTTTGGAGGAGATCACAATTCTGAGGGCTAGCAACAAAAGAATGGGTTGTACTGCAGGAAAAGAATCAAGCTGAATTTGCAAAAGTGAAGGAAAATGAAGCCAACAATGCCAAACTTGTGGGAGAAGTGCAATCTCTCTTGAAGAGAATGCACTTCAACATTGCCAGACTGGTCAATGTTGACCCTAAGGAAATCATGAAACCCATTCCCAAAGAAGCCTCTCAACTGGATGTCCCTAAAACCATCAGGCTGCAATAAATTGTCCCTCCTATCACTCAAGCTGGAACCACTTTAATGGGTCCACCTCCACCAGTTTCAAAGGAAGAGATGATGAAAAGGGTTGCACCCTCACCTATAGTTGTCTCTGATTTAAATGTTAAAATCCCTCAGTCTACTCCAAGACAAACTTCATCAGGGGATACTGTCTTCAGTAAAGACATAACCCTGCACGCAATGAAAAGATGGGAAGGCACAACTTCATCTTCAAAACAGCCACAGATTGTAAAGAAAAAAACTCCTGAAGGTGGAATAATCTTAGTTCAAGCAATTGACAGAGATGCTATGATATTCCCTGAATACAACCTGAAGGAATACTATTAGACAGAGAAAAATGAGCTGAAAAGACTAGAAAGTCCATACAACAGAGGCATATGGGATGAAAGACTTGAAAGAGGTGTAAGAAGCATCCACTACACTGATCCCAATCCAATAAAAAGTGTTCTAAAAGTGGATGAGCAAAAGATGGGTACAGATGGCATCAGAGGACACTATGTACAAAACAGATACATTCTTCTCAGACATGATAGAACAGAACAAATGATAACAGACGGAGACCTAGCTAATCAACTGCATCCTCTGGATATTCTGTTTATGAAGAATCATTATGAAAAAGAAAGATACAACAATCAGTTTGTTAGAAGAGCACTAAAAAGTATATCAAAATCAGGAATAAAGCTATTTGAAAGAATAACTTTTGGTGATTTTGATTTATGTATCAACTATGACTATGTACATCAGAAGAAGGTCCACCTCCCACCACCTGACACTTCAATTCCCTTAGAGCTGAAAGATCATGCAAGAACTAGAGATATCGTTGAACTGCCCAAGAATAAAGAAAGACACAATCTATGTGTTGTGTTCAGAGATATTGAAGATAATAAGGCTCTTTTTAGAAGTTTTAACTTCTGCAAGTACTCCAATCAAACATTGAAATACATCAAGGAGTGCATGAACAAAAAGCAGGAGCAACTTCAAAAGAAAGGGAAGAACAAAGAAAAAAGAAAGACTGGAGATTGAGCAGATGATTGATGAATGGGTGCAAGCAAGAATATGGTACAAGGGTATGTAAGACATTTGCAAGACATACATCCATCACAAGAAACAGCTGAAGAGAGGAGATTACACAAACGTGCAAAATTAGTTTAAAAACATGTTAAATTTTCACGATTGTCCAGTTCTGTAATCTATCTTTAAAGTACTTTGTAATTTGCAAATTCTGTTTCCACTGTTTGGGAAATTTTTCTTAAGTATATTCATCTGTCATGACGTAGTTTATTTTTCTTACAATACTTAGGGGGAAATTGTTAGGAAACGTTAAATGTAAGTATTGAAGAAAAAAACTGATCAACCTGATCATAAGCTGAAGATACAGTCAAAGAAGTATCACTAAAAAGGTGTCTACATGATAAGGTGATAAGAAGAAATGAAAGATACATCTTCAACTAAGCATCAGGAAAAGATCAAGACAAAGAAGACAATCAGACAAGACCATTCTGATGAAGTCTGTTGATAAATCTGGTATTTATCATCAGAAGAATCTGGTAAGTCTGATCATTAGAATTTCAGATGATCAAATTCATTAGAATTCTAGTAAGCTGGTCACCAGAAAATCTGGTGGACCAACTTGTCTTAGAGATTAGCCCTGACACAAACCCAAAAAGTAACAAGTTGGCAATAACCAATTCAATGAATGTGCCAAAAAGTCACTTTGTGCAGAGAAAGTGATGAATAAACAAATGTTTATTCAGATCTAGACTCTCTATAAATAGAGATACCAACCCACGAGGTTAAATGAGTTGAGCTTAGCATCTAATACACACACCACAAACTCCATTACCCTTCGCACAGAATTCTTTAAGTATTCATTTTGTAATATCCAATAACGTTGTTTCACAAAGTCATTAATACACTTGAAAAATTTTGTAAGTTGTTTCTTGAAAGTTTGATTTCTACTTCCGCACAATATTTTCCTATTTTTTGAAATCACTTGCCATATTAAGTATTTAGGTATCTCTATCTGGGATCAACAATCTCTTTCATAAAAAAAATGTATTGTAATAATTTTTTTTATTTATATCCCACTATTTAAAGTTTTTCAACAAGAGGTCTTTAAAACCTAACGCGATGGGACTATGGTCTGAGGTTTACATATTGTGATAAAAAAACAATAATATAAATGGCTTCTAAATTTATTGAATTTAAATTAAGTTGCTCATGAAGCAGTTTTTTCCGGCTAGTATTTTCACCACCACCATCCACCACCCACCACCATCCATTACCACAACCACCGTCCACCACCCACCACCACCACCCACCACCACCACTACCCTCTACCAACATCGTCCACCACCAACCCCCATTGTCTACGTCCACCACCTACCACCACCGTCCACCACCACCCACCATCCATGTCCACCACCACCGTCCTTATACCACCATCAGTTTATTTTAAAAGTCTACCTACGTTAAAAAAACATAAAGCCTGTTTTTTGCATAATGTAGAGGATTGGTCCACCTCTTCTTCTAAAGTTGTCTGCAGATGTCGTCCATAAATTGTAGATTATTACCGTTTAAAAAACAAATTGCACCTTAATAAAACCAGACATCGATGACTAGAAATGTATATAAAGCAATGGCAAAGTCGACCAAATGATAATTTTAAATCTCAGTTGTAGAACTGAAACAGATTCAATGCATGTATTTAAGATAGAAAAATTTAATGTTTTTCAACACCAACTATGATAAGTTAAATAATTTAATAATTAGTGTAAGTGCATTTATTAATTATTATATGTGGTTGCACTCATATAAAATATAATTTTTCTCAAAAAACTCTTTCTATTATTTACGAAATTATAAAAATAGCAATTATTTTGTCATAAAATTAATGCAATAATTAAAATAGACTTCAAAGGAAGGATGTATGAAATGGACGATTGTGACAGAATGGAAAAAGGGAGTTTGATGGTTAACGGAAGGGAATTGACTAATACAAAAGGCATTGCGTTCCCTCAAATTATATCTACCATCCCATCCCTTGTTTTTTCATTCCATTCTCTATTTCACCTTACATAAATAACACCACAACCCACCCCTGTTGGCACCACCACAACTTGCATTCATGTTCATAATCATCACAAAAACATCCTATTATGTACTTAGCTTTTTCTCGAACTTTTAAAGTTACCACAGTCATTAACAAATTTGAGTTTGTATAAATGTATGTCTTGAAAAGAAAGCTTACCTTCATGTCAATGATAGAATGGAAATGTGTGTGATGTAATTTAAAGGCATGCTAAGACTAGATTTCATGCTTTGTGTCTTGAATGAAAAATAGTCTTTCGCTCTAACTTTATGAAGATGAAGATTTCTATAACATGTTGACTGTTTATAGAATGCCAACAAAGCTTTAAGAAAGCACCATAGAAACTTGAATATATAATGGAATGCTATGAAAAATCAACATGTTGTAGAAATCCATCTTGCTAAAAAAACACTCACGTACTTTGCAAAGAATAGCAGAGAAACAAGTATTTTAGAAAACCCTAATTTTCAGTTCTATAGCTATGGTGTAGGAAAAAGGTTGCATGTCATAGATATTTATAGTAGTGTGTGGTTATAAAACGAAATCTTCAGTATTAAATACACCAACATTATATTCAATTTTTTGAATAAATATATCTTCAATAATATATACACCAACATTATATTTAGCTTATTTTAAAGATGTCACAAACGATGTAAAATGAAAAAAAAAAAAGATGCACCCACGTCGAAAGTATAAGTATGTGGAACATACCTTCGTAGCAACATTATTTAATCGAGCATCGGACATCTGATATCCAACAGATATCTCATTATCAAAACCAATTGGTCTACACAAATCTAAATCATAGGTGACGTTACTCAATCCCTTTATATCAATATGAGAGAAAGTGTTATTATTTTAATAAATGGATAATTTTCACAATGATTATGCAGGGTTGAATTGAACTAATTCATAAGCTTTAGTTTTTTTTTTAAATTAACATGTAATGAAGTTGCACATAGATGTTATATTAACAGTTAACCCAACAGTTCCGCTTTGGTACTTTTGACAAGGATTGAGTTAATTCAAACATTATCATTTAAAAAATACAATAAAATATCGAGTCTTTTTAAGACACATGAAAATGTTCACAAGACATGGGAATTATTGTGAGTTGTGAGAATTTGTATTATTGTAAAGGCGCAATATTTAAGTATGGACAAGAAATGATAAAAAATATACGTTGTTAACAAAATATAAATTAAGGTCTCTTTCTTAAAAAAATGTATTGTAATAATTTTATAATTTATATCCGACTATTTAAAGTTTTTCAAAAAGAGGTCTTTAAAATATAACGCGATGTGACTATGGTCTGACGTTTACATATTGTCATAAAAACAATAATATAAATGGCTTCTAAATTTATTGAATTTAAATTAAGTTGTTCATCAAGCAGTTTTTGCCTGCTAGTATTTTCACCACCACCGTCCACCACCCACCACCATCCATCACCATAACCACCGTCCACTACCCACCACGACCATCGTCCACCACCAACCCCCATCATCCACGTCCACCACCTACCACCACCCAACATCCACGTCCACCACCACCACCAACCACCATGGTCCGTATACCACCACCAGTTCATTTTAAAAGTCTATATACGTTAAAAAACATAAAGCGTTTTTTTGCATAATGCAGAGGTTTGGTCCACCCCTTCTTCTAAAGTTGTCTGCAGATGTGGTCCATAAAATGTAGACATTTTACCGTTTAGAAAACAAACTGCACCTTAATGAAAACCAGACATTGATGACCAGAAATGAATAAAAAGCAATGGCAAAGTTGACCAAATGATAGTTTTAAATCTTAGTTGTAGAACTGAAACGCATTCAATGCATGTATTTAAGTTAGAAAATGTTAATGTTTTTCAACACCAACTATGATAAGTTAAATAATTTAATAATTAGTGTAAGTGCATTTATTAATTAGTATAAGTGGTTACAATCATATAAAATTTATTTTTTCTCAAGAAAGCTCTTTCTATTATTTATGAATAAAATTCGTAATTATTTTGTCCTAAAATTAATGCAATAATTATAATAGAGTTCAAAGGAAGGAGGAATGAAATGGACCATTGTGATGGAATGGAAAAAGGGAGTTTGGTGGTCAACGGAAGGGAATTGACTAATACACAAGGTATTGCGTTCCCTAAAATTATATCTACCATCCCATCCCTTGTTTTTTCATTCCATTCTCTGTTTCACCTTTTATAAATAACACCACAACCCACCCCCGTTGGCACCACCACAACTCGCATTCATGTTCATAAACATCACAAAAACATCCTATTTTTTTATCAGTTTGTTGGTTTATTCGGAGTCTGTTCTGAAAAATGGCTCTGGGCGAATTTGGCGACTTTGAGAAACCCTAGTTTTCTTGATTTCTGATTTTCTTCTTGATCGATCTGGGTTAGGTATTGGGGTTTTGTCGATCCTTCTGAGTAAGGTTTCTTGACTCTACCCTGGTTTCTAATCTTTTGATGTCAGGATTAGGGTTCTTTTCTTTTCGTTTTCTTTCTAGGGTTTGTCGTCTTTTTTGCTTTGGTTCTTGATTTGTTCGTTCTTCTGTTACATTGCATGGTTCTTATTTACTCGTGATATGAGTTCTAATCAGTTCAAACCGCCTGATAACTTGGGCAACTAAAAAAACCCTAACAAGGGTTTTGCTAATAGACTACTGAACATTGATGGGAAAACATTATGCTCTCGTCGTGGAGTTTTGTCTGGTCAACAGCAGGGACCGAAGGTTATTAATGTCATCGATGAGCTTACAAAAATCACTGTTCCAGTTGATCCGGCTGAAGATGTCCCAGACATGTTTCAACATAGCAATATTGATGATGAGGGTTTCTGGGACGTCGGTAAAAAGGATAATACAATCTCTTATGCTGAAAAACTTCTCTCTACTCGTAATAAAAGGGATGTCAATTTCAGAGTTATGGAACCAGTTGAGACTAGAGAAGATGCTGACGTTGTTATACCAAAAGAGGTTGTTTAACAGGTACAAGAAAAGTTTGACATTGTTCTTTATGGTTATTTTTTAGGGAGTAGATTACCGTTCCCTATAGTAGAATACTATGCGAAGAATGTCTGGGCAAAGTTTGGTTTTTCAAGGCTTATGATGAACTCATCTGGTTTCTTTTTCTTCATGTTTGATTCGAAGGATGGGTTGATGAAGGTTCTGGAAGGGGGACCATGGTTGATAAGAAAAGTTCCATTATTTTTGAACATATGGTCGCCGAAGGTTAGTCTAAAGAAAGATAGTACAAAAACAGTCCTACTTTGGGTAAAATTGCACAATGTTCCTGTTTTGGTCAAAAATCAAGCAAAGATAATACAACCAAATCTTTTGTTGTGAGGTGTGATGCTTGAATCAATGAACAATGTTAAGGATAACAATCAAATGTAATGAACAAATGACACACGGATTTATACGAGGAAAAAGCCCTTGATTGTCACACCCCGACCACGTAGGACAACAAACCGTGGCGGAAACGTCGGGGAGTGTTGCAACAGAATAATTGTTTCACAACCATGGATTCAAAAATAGTTTCGTTTTATTGATAATATCAAACATTACATTGTCTTAATCATAAAACAAACAAGTTTCTTATCAACTATCATAGTTTTAAAGTCACTAAGGCCTCGTCCAGGTCCTACGTGACGCATGCATCCTAGAAAATCACATCATTCAACCACACCTGAAACATATGTAAAAACAAAGTCAGCAAAGAAATTGCTGGCGAGTACATAGGTTTTATAAGGGTATTGGAATCATGGCTTGTTTGTATGGTGCAATACTTTATTAGACTACAAGAGTCGAAATACAAACCTTGTTTTGAAAAGTGTATTGCAACATAGTTAACCAACTCAAATCAAGTTGGTTAAGTTTATAAAATCTCGTAGCCATAATTCTTAATCCCAAAACATTTTGTTTTTAGAAAAACATCTTGTAAAACATCATTTTGTGACATCGTTTTAAATATCGTTTACCCAAGTGAACTAAATAACGCCACGGCAAGTAATATGATGAAAACACTTATATATAAGAAGTACCAGCGGCGTATCTACCATGTTTTCACCACATTACCCCCGTCTCGTTATCTAAACACTTAACCAAGACCAGTCGTTTATCGAAATCGTTTAACATCGTTTCCAAATCGTTTACTCGTTTCCAAATCGTTTACTCGTTTCCAAATCGTATTCGTTTTTAACAGTGAAACTACTTTTGGTCGTCTCGTTAACAACATTCAAACCTTCGTGACTCGTCTAACTCGTTTCTCGTTTCGTATTAACAAACCACCAAAGGGTAAGTTAACAATCATCAGATTCAGTCGTTACCCACAACCCCCACACATAACAGTGGGTGCAGTGCAATAACGGGATTTGTCAGACCCTATGGTACCATAACCTAATACTGGTCGGCTTGATCAATGCTAATGAATGTCATTCGTTATGTATTTACAACCAACAAGTCGTGTACACCTTATCGAAATCGTTATTAGTTTAGTAAAATCGTTATAATCGTTTTTGAAACCATCGTTTAAGCTTTGAAAACATTTGGTACATATGAATCACCCCAAAACATTTAAAACAGTAAAATAGGGGAACTATGTACTCACATGTAGTGCAAAGTATCCTTGATCAAATAGAACATCAACAAACTCGAGCAAACCAGAGAAATCAAATAGCCCCTAGTAATCGAACCACTAGTCAAACAATAGACGCCTAAATCGGGAGATCGGATAGAATGAGGTCTTGTAAACCAAATGAGTATTGGAACTCGTGTGATATGGTTTAACAAAGCCTACATCCTAAATCGGAACCTAACCTAAGTGCTTTCGACCCATCGCGACCCGTTAAGGTGGCTTACGCTACTTAAACGCGTCGTGCGCGCAAAAGCGCGTTCGAGACGTCTGACTAGTCCTATGACGAGTATTATATGCCCATACATGTTTAATTATGTTACATAATCAGTTACGTGTCAAAAATTTAAGTTACATATGCTTAATTACCAATTATGTATAAAGAGGGTATTTTGGTAATTTACCAAGGGCACATAAACTACTTATCATGCGACTAATCAAATCTAAGTGACCATAAGGTATATCCCCGGAAGGTTATTCCCTACGCTACTATGGTCACAACACATGTTTGGTCGAATCCTAATGATCGACCAAACGGGTCGTGTTCGAAAGTCTAAGCGGGTGTTTAGTCCGCTTGACTTACGACTCTACATAAGCACAAAACTAACAAGTGACGAGCTAAACATGTCGAAACATGTTTAGTTAAGTTAGAAAACAGGTTTGGTATCAAAACAAACGGTTTTGATACCTACAAGTAGCTTGGTTACAAAATACGCGAGAAAACGCATTCTGGCCGAAGCTATGACTCGTCACTGAGCCTAGATAACGTGGTAATCAGTAGGTATAGTCACTAGGGACTATAACCATCGTGATTACGCTCACGTTATGAAGTTCAAATGAACTTCGCGTTGACCATAAACTGGTCAAAGCAGAAAGTCAAACACAGTTTGACTTTAACGCTAAAAAGAATGAAAAACGCGAAAGAATACTTACAGAAGGTCCCCGCAAGATTGAACTTCCGAGTATTCTCAGGTATGAAGTGCTAAAACACCCCAACTTAGAGAACAAACTTAGAATTCAAGTGGGGAGAAATGAAGTTGGGTTGGGTATTTATAGGAAATTCACAACCGTTAGGATCGTTTCTTGTTCCCCAAGCGTTTAATCTCGGCCCTACACTTGTACCCACTGATTTGGAATACTATGGGCATCCAAAACCAGCCCATAGATTGCTCAAACCATGTGCAAAACAATGGGGAACAGCTGGGTTTTAAAAATAAAGTTTGCTGATCTGGGGAGGCTTTACGGACCGTAAGCACATGCCCATACGGTCCGTAAGGGACCTGCAGACCAGCACTTTCATAAAATGACAGTTTAGCCCCTGAACTTGCAAAACTTGCATTTCGGCTCATTTTTGACACGTTTAAGCCCCGTTAACCTCATTTCAAGGCTCTAAAATGAAGTTAAAGTATAGGGAACTCAAAACATGCTCAAAAATATCTCGGATGTCGGTTCGTTTGGTCGTACGGTTGCGTTGTTTGGTTAATTACGACGGGAGTCGTAACGAATGCAAAAACGGTCCAAATTGCGCGACGAATGGATTTTTATTATGCCAAACATTAAAACATAATATTTTAATGCTTACATAAATTTTTGGATGTCCGGATGTATTCAGAACGTAAGATATGCACGAAAATGCAAACTTGTGCACTTTTTGACGCTTTAAGTCCCTATTGATCAATAAGGTTTATTTTAGCATACCGAACCCCTCAAAGCCTATTTCTAAGCTATGTAAAGGTTATTTAGGGTATGTTTAACTTATGATCAAGTTCCGGAGAGTTCGTTACTATACGAATCGGTATAATTTCGCAATTTGACACAAATAGTCCCTGCGATTGAACAAACTTGTTTTCGACACACCAAACCATCCAAAACTTGTTTCTAAGTTATGTGGAGGTTATTTAAGGTATGTTAAGCCTATTTCACTATTCCGGAGCGTTTGTTGCATTAAACTGGTTATATTTACGCATTAGTGCGCGTATAACCTTCCAGAAAGCGATTTAGAGCTTGAAATTGGAATCGAATCGAATTGTAAAATTACCAAACACAAATACACACAAAACACATATAATAACACCAAAGCACATTGTTTTATTAATAATCAACATTGTTTTTCATCGTACGGAGATTACAGAGCACAGTTGTCACAGTCTCCCCTACTTCAGGAAATTTCGTCCCGAAATTTTAACTAGAGGAAGCTTGTGGAAACAAATGTGGATATTTGGTCATCATTTGATCCTTACGTTCCCAAGTAAATTCTGGGCCACGTTTGGACTCCCAACGAACTTTAACCAAATGAATCCGTTTGTTCTTCAACTGCTTGAATGTACGGTCCACTATCTCCACGGGTTTCTCGACAAAGTGCATTGTTTCATCGATTTGAATCTCGTCGAGAGGTATGTGAAGATCAGCGTCAGCTAAGCACTTTCGCAAATTGGACACGTGAAAAGTCGGATGAATATTTCTAAGCTCTGGAGGTAGCTCTAGTCGATAGGCAACTTTCGCAACTCTTTCCACAATCTTAAATGGTCCTACATATCGAGGTGCAAGTTTTCCTTTCTTTCCAAATCTCACGACTCCTTTCCAAGGTGAAACCTTGAGCAGGACACGGTCTCCGACTTGAAGTTCTAAGGGCTTGCGTCCTAAATCCGCATAACTCTTTTGACGGCTTCTAGCTGTCACAAGATTATCGCGAATTTTCTTGATTTTGTCCGTTGTTTCTAGAATGAGCTCAGGTCCAGTAAGCTGAGCTTCACCGGTCTCGTTCCATCAGACAGGTGAACGGCATTTTCGACCGTAGAGAGCTTCGAATGGTGCCATTTTAATGCTAGCATGATAACTATTGTTGTAAGAGAACTCGATCATTGGCAAATGAGAATCCCAATTACCACCAAAGTCTATCACGCATGCTCTAAGCATATCCTCCAAAGTTTGAATCGTCCTTTCGGATTGCCCATCTGTTTGGGGATGATAAGCAGTGCTTAGATTTAGTTGGGTTCCCATAGCAGTTTGCATGGTTTTCCAGAAATGAGATGAAAATCGAGCATCACGATCGGAAATGATATCCAAAGGAACGCCATGTCGTGAAATAATCTCATCAACATAAATCTTTGCAAGTTTATCAGCAGATAGATCCTCGCGAATCGGGAGAAAATGAGCTGACTTCGTTAATCGATCGATAACAACCCAAATAGCATCATGACCTTTAGACGTACGCGGTAACTTAGTGATGAGATCCATCGCAATGCTCTCCCACTTCCAAACCGGTATCTCTGGTTGTACAAGCAAACCAGAAGGTCATGATGTTCAGCCTTGACTTTAAGACAAGTTAGGCATTTCGATACATACAAGGCGACATCTTTCTTCATACCAGGCCACCAGAACTTAGTACGAAGATCCTTGTACATTTTATCAGCACCAGGATGGATAGAATATCGAGACTTGTGAGATTCGTCCATCACTAGGGTGCGGAGCTCGTCTTGTTTCGGGATCCACAAACGATCCTTGAAATAAAGCAAACCATCACCTTTTGCTTCGAGTTTAAGCTCAAGCTGATGTGGTAATTCCATACCCATCAAATTCTGTGAAACACAAAATTGCTGAGCTTGAAGAACACGAGATTGAAGATCTGATAACGTTTGAACGGAATGAAGTTTGACTCGTTCTTTTCGACTAAGCGCATCGGCCACGACATTCGCCTTACCAGGATGGTAGCGAATTTCGCAATCGTAGTCGTTCAAGAGTTCAACCCAACGTCGTTGCCTCATGTTCAGCTCTTTCTGATTAAGAATATACTGGAGACTTTTGTGGTCTGTGAAAACCACACACTTCGTGCCGTGAAGATAATGTCTCCAGATTTTGAGCGCGAAAACCACAGCTCCTAACTCGAGATCGTGAGTTGTATAGTTCTTCTCGTGGATTTTCAACTGTCTAGATGCATAGGCAATAACTTTACCATGTTGCATGAGGACGCAACCAAGGCCTAAGTTAGATGCATCGCAGTAGACAACGAAATCATCGTTTCCATCGGGCAGAGATAGAACAGGAGCATTACATAACTTCCGCTTCAGCGTTTGAAACGCTTCTTCTTGCTTGGGTCCCCACTCAAAAGGCTTATTCTTCTGAGTCAAAGCAGTGAGTGGAACCGCAATCTTTGAGAAATTGGAAATGAATCGACGATAATATCCAGCAAGACCAAGAAAAGATCGAATCTCTGTAGGTATCGTTGGCGTACACCAATCCTTAATAGCAACAATCTTGGATGGATCCACATGAATACCTCGCTCATTGACTATATGACCCAGAAATTGCACTTCTTTAAGCCAAAATTCACACTTGGAGAATTTAGCGAAAAGTTGTTCCTTCTTCAGGAGTTCCAACGTTAAGCGAAGGTGTTGCTCGTGATCGGCTCGAGTCTTCGAATAAATGAGAATATCGTCGATGAACACAATAATGAACTTGTCTAAATAAGGTTTACAAACCCTATTCATTAAGTCCATAAAGATAGCTGGAGCATTCGTCAAGCCAAAAGGCATGACTGTGAACTCGTAATGCCCATATCTTGTGCGGAAAGCAGTCTTGGGAATATCTTCTTCGAGAACACGAAGTTGATGATACCCAGAACGCAGATCGATCTTAGAAAAACATGAAGCACCTTGCAGCTGATCGAAGAGATCATCAATTCGAGGTAGGGGATATCGATTCTTGATGGTAAGCTTGTTAAGCTCACGATAATCGATACACATTCGAAAAGACCCATCTTTCTTTTTCACGAAGAGGACAGGAGCTCCCCAAGGTGAATAACTCGGACGGATGAATCCTTTATCAGATAACTCTTGAAGCTGTTTCGATAATTCTTGCATCTCTGAAGGTGCAAGACGATAAGGCGCTTTCCCAATCGGGTTGGCATTAGGTACGAGGTCGATATGAAACTCAACTTGACGAACTGGAGGCAAACCAGGCAGTTCATCAGGAAACACCTCTGGATAATCCCGAACAATCGGAATATCCTGAATACTCTTACTCTTGCTTTTCTCCTCAGTGACATGTGCTAGAAAAGCAACATATCCTTTTCTCAAATATCTCTGGGCCTTTGTACACGACATAAGCTTCAATCCCCCTGAAGGTTTCTCACCACGAACCTCCAAAACATCGCCAGACGGAAGGGGAATACGAACAATCTTATCAAAACAAACCACCTCAGCGTGGTGTTTGGTTAACCAATCCATTCCAACGATAATGTCGAAGCTTCCAAGTTACATTGGCGTGAGGTCGATAGGGAAGAGGTGGTTATCAAGGTTCAACTGACAATCACGAATAACAGAATCGAGAACAAGAGGTTTACCAGTAGCGACTTCGACAGACAAAGGTTTCCTCAATTTAGTTCTAGGTATCGCAAGCAAAGGCTCAAAAGATAATGAAACAAAACTTCGATCGGCACCAGAATCAAAAAGAACAGATGCAGGTTGATTGTTAACAAGAAACGTACCATTGACAACCTCGTTGTCAGCCCTCGCTTCGTTTGCATTCAAGTTGTAAGCTCGCCCTCGAGCAGGATTCACATTGGCGTTCACATTCGGGTTTGCATTAGCATTTGCCAGCCTCGGACAGTTGTTGCGGAAGTGGCCAAACTCTCCACAATTAAAACATGAACCTGGTGGGAATCTAGCAGCATTCCCTTGTGCCGGAGCTTGAACCTGGGCGACCTGATCTTGTCCTGAACGACAAACATTGGCTAAATGCCCAAGCCTACCACACGTAGCACACTGTTTACAGGCCTGTTGGGCAACATGGTGACCATTACATCGAGTGCAGTGAGGTGCGGTGCCAGCATATGCTTTCTTCGCAGGAGGTTGAGCTGGTGGGTTCTGAGCAGTTTGATTGGTGACAACAAAGTTTTGGGCATCCTTTCGCTTCCTTGATTTCTTCGACGACTCACCTTCTTTACCCTTACCCTTCTTTTTGTCTTTCGCAGAATCAGACGATTTCTTCTTGTCACCCTTGCGAGTGAGTTTACCCTTTCTGACTTGGGATTCAGTTAGGGTAGCAGACAATTCGATTGCTTGGCGAAGGGTAGTAGGATTAACAGCAGTCACAATATCCAGCATAGAATCGGGTAGACCATCGATATATCTTTCGATTGCTTTGTCTGGTGGAGTAACCATGGTGAGACACAATAGACTGAGTTCCTCAAAGCGATCCGTGTACGCACGGTGCTCAGCCCCATCTTGTTTCAAATCGTCAAACTCTCGCTCCAAAGCTCGAATCTCGTGACGGGGACAGAACTCTCTCATCATGAGAGCCCGAAGCTCATCCCATGTTTGTGCCAACGCCACTTCGGCACCCCTATCGCGCATAATACCATTCCACCAGGTAAGCGCTCGCTTCTCAAACACGCTGGTAGCAAATTCAACCTTACGTGCATTCGGACACTGCACATGCCTGAATGTGTTCTCAATACTCTCGAACCACTGTAGGAGCGCAGTTGCTCCTTGCGACCCAGAAAACTTAAGAGGCTTAGCAGAATTGAAGTTCTTGAAATTACACTGCGCATTGTTGTGGTTATTATTGTTATTGTTGTATATCTCATGAACTTGAGTTACAACACCGGGAAGCACAGCAGCCACTTGCTGAGAGACTAGGGCTGCGATTTCTTCAATGGTGAAGGATTGTGCTTCACGTCGTGGAGGCATTGTCTAACAAGGACATATGAGAAATGAGTAAGGTTGATAATTAGGAAGAGCAAAAGATGTATCGACAAAACACAAGGAAGGCGATCATTTGTTCGTTACCTCGAACAAACAAACGACACGCAGTGACTAATCAAAGTAAATGAATCGAAATAATGCATCGCGAAGACATGCTTGCCTATAAGTGAACACTCACCCCAAGAGTTCCCAGGTAAGAGTGACTGGTCCGATTATGTGGATTTGTACGAACACTCTAGCCTTAGACAGAAAACTCAGGGTACAGGCATTCACTCTTCCAGTTTGCACGTGTTCACATTATTTTAACCCAAACTTTGACGAGATTTTGAAAATTCAAAAGGCACTAAGCCAAATATGAATCAAACTGGAAGGGTTCAAAACCTAGTAATCAATCATCCTAGAACGGATGATTAATTTTCGAAGCAGAATCGGATTTGTGTTCTCGTTGTGGTTATCACCTAAGGATAGGTGACGGTATTGTTTTAAAATCTAAACACAAGTAAACTTGTGTTAGGGTCCTAAAGTTATAGTCTAGGTCAAAGCATTACTAATAACCTAATTCCCTATAACCATTGGCTCTGATACCAACTTTTCCTGTCACACCCCGACCACGTAGGACAACAAACCGTGGCGGAAACGTCGGGGAGTGTTGCAACAGAATAATTGTTTCACAACCATGGATTCAAAAATAGTTTCGTTTTATTGATAATATCAAACATTACATTGTCTTAATCATAAAACAAACAAGTTTCTTATCAACTATCATAGTTTTAAAGTCACTAAGGCCTCGTCCAGGTCCTACGTGACGCATGCATCCTAGAAAATCACATCATTCAACCACACCTGAAACATATGTAAAAACAAAGTCAGCAAAGAAATTGCTGGCGAGTACATAGGTTTTATAAGGGTATTGGAATCATGGCTTGTTTGTATGGTGCAATACTTTATTAGACTACAAGAGTCGAAATACAAACCTTGTTTTGAAAAGTGTATTGCAACATAGTTAACCAACTCAAATCAAGTTGGTTAAGTTTATAAAATCTCGTAGCCATAATTCTTAACCCCAAAACATTTTGTTTTTAGAAAAACATCTTGTAAAACATCATTTTGTGACATCGTTTTAAATATCGTTTACCCAAGTGAACTAAATAACGCCACGGCAAGTAATATGATGAAAACACTTATATATAAGAAGTACCAGCGGCGTATCTACCATGTTTTCACCACATTACCCCCGTCTCGTTATCTAAACACTTAACCAAGACCAGTCGTTTATCGAAATCGTTTAACATCGTTTCCAAATCGTTTACTCGTTTCCAAATCGTTTACTCGTTTCCAAATCGTATTCGTTTTTAACAGTGAAACTACTTTTGGTCGTCTCGTTAACAACATTCAAACCTTCGTGACTCGTCTAACTCGTTTCTCGTTTCGTATTAACAAACCACCAAAGGGTAAGTTAACAATCATCAGATTCAGTCGTTACCCACAACCCCCACACATAATAGTGGGTGCAGTGCAATAACGGGATTTGTCAGACCCTATGGTACCATAACCTAATACTGGTCGGCTTGATCAATGCTAATGAATGTCATTCGTTATGTATTTACAACCAACAAGTCGTGTACACCTTATCGAAATCGTTATTAGTTTAGTAAAATCGTTATAATCGTTTTTGAAACCATCGTTTAAGCTTTGAAAACATTTGGTACATATGAATCACCCCAAAACATTTAAAACAGTAAAATAGGGGAACTATGTACTCACATGTAGTGCAAAGTATCCTTGATCAAATAGAACATCAACAAACTCGAGCAAACCAGAGAAATCAAATAGCCCCTAGTAATCGAACCACTAGTCAAACAATAGACGCCTAAATCGGGAGATCGGATAGAATGAGGTCTTGTAAACCAAATGAGTATTGGAACTCGTGTGATATGGTTTAACAAAGCCTACATCCTAAATCGGAACCTAACCTAAGTGCTTTCGACCCATCGCGACCCATTAAGGTGGCTTACGCTACTTAAACGCGTCGTGCGCGCAAAAGCGCGTTCGAGACGTCTGACTAGTCCTATGACGAGTATTATATGCCCATACATGTTTAATTATGTTACATAATCAGTTACGTGTCAAAAATTTAAGTTACATATGCTTAATTACCAATTATGTATAAAGAGGGTATTTTGGTAATTTACCAAGGGCACATAAACTACTTATCATGCGACTAATCAAATCTAAGTGACCATAAGGTATATCCCCGGAAGGTTATTCCCTACGCTACTATGGTCACAACACATGTTTGGTCGAATCCTAATGATCGACCAAACGGGTCGTGTTCGAAAGTCTAAGCGGGTGTTTAGTCCGCTTGACTTACGACTCTACATAAGCACAAAACTAACAAGTGACGAGCTAAACATGTCGAAACATGTTTAGTTAAGTTAGAAAACGGGTTTGGTATCAAAACAAACGGTTTTGATACCTACAAGTAGCTTGGTTACAAAATACGCGAGAAAACGCATTCTGGCCGAAGCTATGACTCGTCACTGAGCCTAGATAACGTGGTAATCAGTAGGTATAGTCACTAGGGACTATAACCATCGTGATTACGCTCACGTTATGAAGTTCAAATGAACTTCGCGTTGACCATAAACTGGTCAAAGCAGAAAGTCAAACACAGTTTGACTTTAACGCTAAAACGAATGAAAAACGCGAAAGAATACTTACAGAAGGTCCCCGCAAGATTGAACTTCCGAGTATTCTCAGGTATGAAGTGCTAAAACACCCCAACTTAGAGAACAAACTCAGAATTCAAGTGGGGAGAAATGAAGTTGGGTTGGGTATTTATAGGAAATTCACAACCGTTAGGATCGTTTCTTGTTCCCCAAGCGTTTAATCTCGGCCCTACACTTGTACCCACTGATTTGGAATACTATGGGCATCCAAAACCAGCCCATAGATTGCTCAAACCATGTGCAAAACAATGGGGAACAGCTGGGTTTTAAAAATAAAGTTTGTTGATCTGGGGAGGCTTTACGGACCGTAAGCACATGCCCATACGGTCCGTAAGGGACCTGCAGACCAGCACTTTCATAAAATGACAGTTTAGCCCCTGAACTTGCAAAACTTGCATTTCGGCTCATTTTTGACACGTTTAAGCCCCGTTAACCTCATTTCAAGGCTCTAAAATGGAGTTAAAGTATAGGGAACTCAAAACATGCTCAAAAATATCTCGGATGTCGGTTCGTTTGGTCGTACGGTTGCGTTGTTCGGTTAATTACGACGAGAGTCGTAACGAATGCAAAAACGGTCCAAATTGCGCGACGAATGGATTTTTATTATGCCAAACATTAAAACATAATATTTTAATGCTTACATAAATTTTTGGATGTCCGGATGTATTCAGAACGTAAGATATGCACGAAAATGCAAACTTGTGCACTTTTTGACGCTTTAAGTCCCTATTGATCAATAAGGTTTATTTTAGCATACCGAACCCCTCAAAGCCTATTTCTAAGCTATGTAAAGGTTATTTAGGGTATGTTTAACTTATGATCAAGTTCCGGAGTGTTCGTTACTATACGAATCGGTATAATTTCGCAATTTGACACAAATAGTCCCTGCGATTGAACAAACTTGTTTTCGACACACCAAACCATCCAAAACTTGTTTCTAAGTTATGTGGAGGTTATTTAAGGTATGTTAAGCCTATTTCACTATTCCGGAGCGTTTGTTGCATTAAACTGGTTATATTTACGCATTAGTGCGCGTATAACCTTCCAGAAAGCGATTTAGAGCTTGAAATTGGAATCGAATCGAATTGTAAAATTACCAAACACAAATACACACAAAACACATATAATAACACCAAAGCACATTGTTTTATTAATAATCAACATTGTTTTTCATCGTACGGAGATTACAGAGCACAGTTGTCACATTGATCAAGAGTTGATCTCTGACATAAAAAACCTCGGGTGATGGCAACTACCGATCACCATTTAAGATTAAACAAAAGAAGATTACAACTCGGGATGATAACAAGCTTGTTACAAGGATCACTAATGTGTAATGTGCAATAAGGTGTATGAAATCGCCAAGTAATTGTTCGAGAGCTGACTGAGAGCTGTTACGAGTGTGTGTGGATGCCAAAAAATAGCTATGTGTTCTACTCAAGCTTGTTATCCCCATTTTAAATTAGAAATAACTATATTAACAAACTATCCGACAATTACGCTAGCTCCCCACGATCTCCATAACGTCCATAAAAGCTTTGCACGTGTGGAATATTGAAGGAATATGCTCCAGGAACTTCGGTGAGACTTGGTCCATGCTTTAGCTCCTGCAAAACAACTTCATATTCGAAATCGACAATCGTTAGTTTAAGGATAACAATAATGATCCTGGATCCTGATCCTGCAACACTCCCTGAGGATCACTAATTTGAACAGAATTGAGGATCCCTGATCCCGACAGCACTTGAGGATCCATGATCCTTAGGATTATAAAATCCTCCCCTAACAATTGCCCCCAAAATATAAGGAGTAAAATGTAAATTGTCGAGTTGTATTTTCTTGATCCTATCCGTAACAAACTAACGGATATATAGCCGTTAGGATAGAACTATCCGTTGCAGATCCTACGTCACCTAAAGCGACATCCATGCAAAATCATGATTATAAATTCAAGTTAGAGATAAGGGTTGAGGAGCATTTAAAAATGTGCGTTACATCCTTTAAATCCTCAATCGAAGATCAAGCAGGTACTTCTCTCTCTCCTTCTCTCTTCTCATTCTTGCTCTGTTCCTTCTTCGAAATCTCTGAATCACAATGAAGCTACGATCATCCCCTGCTAAGGATCATCAGAAAGATGATCTATTGAAGAGCCAAGGGATCATCAAGGACTCCCCAAAGGAACGTTGCTGCTTTAAGGATCCTGAAATCGACAGGATTCGCCATTGTTTTCCGGCGGTCTCTGTTTTTAAACGTTTTGATCCTACCGCCCTGAGTGACTTTGTCTCTGAAACTTGGGTTACCTTTCCAGTTACCCCATTTCTAATAGGATACTCTTATCCTTTTCCTGTTTTTACCCAATCTTTCTTCTCCCTCACCGGCATCTCCTATGTCCAGGCAATGCCTATGATTTGGAGGGTTTTGTATACCCTTGAAAGGATCATAGAGCAGGAGGACATAGAATTAGGGATGTCTAAACTCGCTGAACTATACAACCTTGTGAGCCATGGCTCACACCGCTTTCTATTCAAACACAAGCCTGGTGAACCTCATCCAATTCTGAAAACCACCAAGAATGATACCAACTGGAAGAAGCGATTCTTCTTTGTCAGGAGGGATTCTATCCTGGATGGGAAGGATCTCCCTAGAGAATGGGCCACCCATGGTAGGATAAAGGATCCTTATAGAAGGATCATAGGATAAGGTTGTTCCTATAAGGATAACTGATCTCTTCTCTGTGTTTTGCAGCTAATTCTGTCTCTCACCTTATTCCGCCACCTGCAACGAAGGAAAGGATCACTGCTTTTTGGAGTCGTGATCCTGCAATAAGATCATTCCAAGCAATCACTAAGGATTCTCAAGAAGTATCCTCAGGCTCTATCAGAATTTCAAGTAAGTATCCAAGTTTATATGTAATTAAACATTTTAAATGAAATAGAACAAGAATACTTATCTGTTATTCTGGATTAACAGGCGCTGGAAAATCCTCAAAGTCTGCCTCTCGTTTCAGTGTTAACGACCTTAGCAACGTTGGTCCTCCATCGGCAAAGAAGAAAGCTGCTGCTAGCCCTAGTGCTATAATCCCCAAAGCTACCACCTCCAAAGGGGGGAAGAAAAGAAAGACCACCGAAGCTGACAAGCTGGAAGGATTGCCTCTTATCCGCCACCAATTTCAGGAATACTTTGCTGACGTAAGGATCACCTACTTTGCTTCATTATCCTGCCCACTTGAGGATCACTGATCCTGAATTTTACCTTGTCCTTTTGCAGAAATTCGCCGAGATTGAAATGCTCTTTGATGCATATACTGAGGAGGCGGAGCAGAAGCAGCTGGAGTTCAAAGGTTCTTCCTGGCCAAAGATCAAACCATCTCCTCCCTCGAGAAAGACCTCAACCTG
The DNA here is from genome assembly GCF_002127325.2 of Helianthus annuus. Lineage (NCBI taxonomy): Eukaryota > Viridiplantae > Streptophyta > Magnoliopsida > Asterales > Asteraceae > Helianthus > Helianthus annuus. The sequence continues at coordinate 96,640,930 of NC_035449.2, read as the reverse complement.
GCGAAAAAGTAAGTGGTCATGGCCCAAGTTGATGTGGATCATGAGAAACACGAGCTGCTGGAGGATGCCAAAATCTCTGCCGCGATCACTATGTACGACATTCGGCTTCAAATGGCTCAAGAGGCTGAGGATCCTGACTTCGACAGGAGCACTTGGGATAAGGAAGGCTGGAAAGCAAAACAGCTGAGCTCAAGGATGAGGAGGAGGCTACGAAGGTCCTGGCAATTGAGGCAAGTGGCAGCGGGAAGGATCAAGCTGGAGGTGATGCTGGTGGTGATGCACCCAAGGTGTGAGCTGCAAGGATGGGCAATGATGGACATTTCTAGACAAAGCCGGAGCCCATTTTTTTGAAATTTAGTAGTATTTTTTGTGGTTGTTGATGTTTTAAACAATGCTGGGTTGTATCTTGAACAGTAGTATTAGGTTTAAGGATCATTGATCCTTTGGACAATAGGTAGGATAATAGGTGATGTAGGGATCCTCTGTTTGGGGGATGAAGCCACTTGTTATCCTGTTGTCTTTTATTTCCTACACTCTTATGACCTGTTAAACAATGGACACCCTTTGCCAACCCAAGTGGACGGGCCACGTATTGCTGGTAGAAATTTGGGTTGGCAATTTTGACAACCTTAAAAGGGTTTAAATATTGTGAATAAATAAAACTTTAACTTTTTGGCTATTTTTCGCGTTGTGATCCTTATGAATTCTTTGTTTTTCTACTGTTGTTATATACTTTCTTTGAATTTGTAGATAAAGGATAAAAGTTTAATAAATCATGTCTAAAAGTTTTAGGATATGACCAAGGATCAAATATCCTATAGTTAACAAGTTCAGAAAAGTTATGTAACTTGAGGATCATTAGTTCTGTTGTCAAAGGATAAGGGTCACATAAATAATGAACAAAATCAAAGTAATTAAGGATCATACCTGAGGATCCAAGTTAGGATCCTAACCTTCAACATTTGTAATCAAGACAACCAAAAAACAAACCTTAGTAAAAGGCAAGGATTAAGGATCCTTAGTTGTTCAACTTCAAAGACCTGAAATAGAATATAGTTTGGGACTAAGCCAATATAAGAGAAAAGTTAGTAACTGGGGACAAGCCCAAAGGATAACTGGGGACAAGCCCAAAGGATAACTAGGGACAAGCCCAAAGGATAACTAGGGACAAGCCCAAAGGACAATGATGTGCACAAAATGCAACATATAAATTACATCAATTGTGGCATAAAACTAACCCTTTTTTAGTACTAATGTTGGAAAAAGTGTGTTTTTGTCTTCCTTTTGTATTTTCAGGATTAAATGAGCTCAAATGAACAAAAGAAGGAAAAATACAGCTAAATCTAACATAAATACAAGAAAAGGAACAAACGTGGCATGCTCGACCTCCCGACAGCATCTTCCCAAAGCAAAACAAGAAGACAGAAGACTGAACACGCCCCGTGCTCAATGAGCACGGGGGTGTGCCCAAGTGTCAGCAGAAAAAACAAAGAGATAGAAGTTTCTACTGCCCACCACGGGGCCGTGCTCAGCGGACACGGGGGCATGGTCAACTGTTGTAGACGCATTTAATGAAACTGCGAATTGCAATTAATGAAGAGTGAGAGAGTCGGATGGACACGGGGCCGTGCCCAGGCTTCTGTTCAGCCTATAAATAAGAGTGCTTGGAGCTCTTGCAACTCATCCATTGGCACACCACCTCTCTCACACTTCACCCGCCACCCACCACCATCACAACACCATCATCCACCACCATCATCCATTGTCCATCATAGAGTGTGTGAGTCGTCTCGGGATCCAAGATTGATCGTAAGAGTTCTTGACAATCAAAGGCCATGTTTGCCTAAGTCTCTTACATCACTTGGTGAAGACAAGTGTTCAGTGTAATACTTTTTATTTTTAATCTTTTGCACTTTTTAATTGGTTTTGTATTAATGACTTTAATTACTAGTTTCTTATGTTGAAGGTGATTCTTCCTTATCGTTTGTCTGTGGTGTCTTGGCATTATTTTACTGTCTATATAAAATAAAAGATTTTCACCATTCATATCTCCACGGTCTATATGGAGGTATGTTGGCTACCTGGTCGGGGTTTAAGGGAACAGTTTGGTAAGAGTCTTGCCATTGTTCATTGTACAGATCCTGCAAAGGACCTGGATCAAATTTAGTAGGATCTCCTTCAATACCCAACGGTATTGGATGGCGGGGGTCCAAACTCTTTGATCCCCTCATAAGTTAAACTACTATTAAAACTTTAACCCGGCTACTTTGGACTGTATCCCTACTGACTCAGACTACTTAGCCGAGGGTAACGTCGCCTTCAAAAGAGTGGCCTACCACATTATGCATTAATAACTTAATTAATTATCTTTCAAGAGTTAATAGCCAAAATGGTCCCTGAGGTTTGCTCACTTTTGCCACTTTAGTCCAAAATCTAAAATTTTTAAATATGGGTCCCTGAGGTTTGCAGTTTGTTGCCATTTTAGTCCAAATTTCAAAACCCCCTTTTTTTACTGTTGCAACCAGCCTATTTTGTCGTTTTGTGTAGGGGTATTCTAGGTTCTTGATCTGAGTTTGTTATAATAACTCATAAAAATGACCAAAATACCCCTGCACAAAAGGACAAAATAGGCTGGTTGCAACAGTCAAAAACGGGAGTTTTTGAAATTTGGACTAAAATGGCAACAAAATGCAAACCTCAGGGACCCAGATTTAAAAATTTTGGATTTTGGACCAAAGTGGCAAAAGTAAGCAAATCATCTTCAATAATCCGACCCTTTAGGATTGTATCCTTGCTGACTCAAACTACTGGGTTGAGGGTAACGTCACCTTCAAAAGAGGGGCCTACTACAATAACTAAGATAATCTCTTAAACAAGTGCAAAATTGCGAAAATAATCAAAGGTTACACTACACACGAGTCAGATCCAAGTGATTCATCTGGTCTATCTGTTTTTGCTTTTATTTTCTTTTTCAGCATTTTAGTTAGTTTTACTTTTCTAGTTTAAAAATCTTTTTCTAACATTTTGATTTGATTAGACTTTGAGGATAATCCGGTACTAAAAGCTCTTGTGTCCTTGGACGACCTCGGTATCTTACCAACACTATACTACGTCCACGATGGGTGCACTTGCCCATATGTGTGTTTAGTGTTAGTGAATATCGTGTTTATAAATTTAAAACTTGGCTAAAAAGTGTAAAAAGGGCTTAAAATATATATCTAAAACATATTACACCTAATGCACATCAAGTTTTTGGCGCCGTTGCCGGGGACACAAGGATTTTAAGAAAGTTAGGAATCAGCGGCCTAATCATTTTTCTATTTTATTTTTAGGATTTTCTTAGTTTTTCAGCTTCTACAGAACTCAGCACGGGTCGTGCCCGTTGAACACGCCCCGTGCCCAATCATTGGGACTGACAATCCTGTTTTAAGTCAGACAGTAAGCTGAACATGGGGCCGTGCCCACTCAACACGCCCCCGTGCCCAAGATTCAGTTGCTGAAAACAGAACCGTAAGATCCCGACGGTTGGTAATTTCTGACACAAACATGAGTAATAATGATATTTTTTACTTTCGGCACTCTTATGGTACGTGGTGTCAATTATGTGGAGGCGGTCATAAAGAATTAGAATGCTATTTTCTAAACTATAAGCCCCACTATATAGACCCATCGTTTTCCTGTAGCCTTAAGAGGGGCGAAAGTAAAAATAATCCTTATCTCTCCCTCAAATGCGCTCAACCAGAAATTCTAGGAGAAATGCTCCTCGACGAACTATTTCAACTAGAAGATCTAGTTCTTAATTGGTTAAAAGAACTTAAGATGGATTTCCTTAATTCATCTCAAAACGATGACCAAGAAGAATTGTTGGGTTCGCATTCAAATAAAAACAACCTCGTTGCTCCCAACAATACCTTCCACTCTAGCGAGGACTTGGACGATAGTCGTCCCTGTGCCGATTATGCCGTGAAGGACTCCCTATCGACTTCGTTCGATGCATGATTCGGCATACACCTTCTTTAACGAGAGCCCGGAAAAAGGTTGGACTTGTCCACCTACATTTAGCATAGGAATCACCCTCACCGACAACCTCTTGCGTTCTCGTCTTAATCTAGAGCAATTAAGGTATTTTCGGCACTTTGGAGTTGTTCCATCCAGTAAGGAACCGCCCGATCCAGATAAGTTCCTTAAAAATAGACAATCTTCATAATCAGTCTTTCAACACGGGGCCGTGCCCAGCCAACACGCCCCTGTGTCCACCAAAAGATTCCCTTCTGACTTTACGTCAGAGTACGGACAAAATGTATCAGGATCTTGCCTGCACACGGGGCCATGTCCAGCGGACATGGGGCCGTGTCCAGCATGCTGTCGTTTTCTATAAATGCAGCCAAGAATCCTGCACATCTGGACCATCCAGGGACAGAGATTTGAAGGGATCTTCTCTCCTACCATCCTAGAATGTCAAGTGAAAACAGTGGAACATCTGTTGTACATTCAAGAAACAGTCGAAGAGGGAGAAGCCCTTCCATTGAAGCTACCCTTGTACACTACGTCATGGCACTATGGGAAGCTCTCGATGAAATGACTTCAGTGGAGGAGGTCCTAATAGACCGTATAAATTATCTTACTATGGGGCTGGAGAATAGTTTTCAAGAAATTAACCTCTTGCACCAGAGGTTAAATATTCTTGTAACACCTCCCATGGAACCAATCCTCCCTCAAGCGGATTGGAACCTAGCACTTGGAGTCAACAACCCTACCGGATGGGATGACATTCCAGCGGAGCCTCCCCTTGAAGATCTACAAGAAATCCCGGTGGAAATTGTACCTCCTTAAACTGACGCCAACGAGCCCGCCTTCCTCCTCCCAAGGGAGGTAGAGGAATGGCTCGCCGACGTATGAGGAACCCATGCCCGGAGGAAGGAGTTCTTTGAAGCCACATCTAACCGAGAGAATTATCTCTTCGGAAATTTTGCTAATTAGAATAACTTTTAGGCTAGAACTCCTTGGTTTAAGCTTCTTGTGCTCGCTTATCTAAAATATTAACTTCCTAGGATTATGTATTTCTCTCTATGACTTCAATGAAATGATGGTTTTAATGTTTGGATGGTGTTGTAATGAATAAAACACACTCGGGATGGTATAGGATAACAAGGGAGACGAGAAACATCACCCCATGCACGAAAACAGGGCCATCCGACAAAAATTTCTTCATTACAGCAAGTTCAGCACGGGCCGTGTCTGCCCAACACGGCCCCGTGCTGCACAATCTGCAGAAATCGCCCAGTTCAGGTAACTGGACATGGGCCGTGTTCGTGTTCACTGAACACGTCCCTGTGTCCAGACTTCTGTTCCTCTTTATTAAATTTTGTCAGTGGCACCTGAACACGGGGCCGTGCCCGGTCACCACGGGGCCGTGTCCAGAGTGCCAGTAACATAAAACTTTGCTTTTAACACCCTTTACACATTCAATCAACCTAAAAACTTATTTTTGGGACACATTGAGGACAATGTGTAATTTAAGTGTGGGGGGATGCTAAAACTTTGAATCTTGCAAGTCCTAATTAACAAGCCTTACACAAAACTCTATTGGAACCGCTAATCACCCCAAATTTTTTCAAAAAAAAATTTCATTTTTACTTGTCTAAGTTTAAGTTGGGAATTTCAAGTTCTAACAAGGTTATATTTTTACAAGTTTACAACCGATAGCATCGTGATAAAAAGAACCAACATAAGAAAATTATGAAACGGCATGACAAGCTTAGTTAAAATTTGATTATATATACTTGATCACATAAAAACCCATTCCTACAAAAGTGAGTTTTGAGCCTTTATTGAGCATACAAATACATATCTTTACACTAAATGCTCATTTTTCGTTTCTTGTGTGAATAGCCGCTTGGTTCGTACGACTCTAGAACTTGCCACGACAATGCATTCCCGGTCCTTACCAACTTAAACCCGAGTAAGTAAATGATGGAGGCATTAGGACTAACCCTTTGTTTTTTTTCTACACCATTACTTTTCATTTTTTTTACCACCTACCCAAAATCCCCCTAGTTAACCCCTTTGAGCCTAAACCTTTTCATTTCTTAACCCAAAACAATCACCCTTTTTACCCACCTAAACCTTTTTATTTTAACCCTTTCTTTTAGTAACAAAGCTCGGTTCTTCTTATGACTTTTCAAAAAAAAATTGTGAAAAATAAAAAGTCTTTAAAACTGAGGCTTTTTACGCTTTTCGCCCTTTTACTAACCACTAACCCAACCACCCACCTTTACCCCAAGCCTAACCCTTCACCCAAAAAGTCCTCTTGATATTTACAAAGGTATATAGTTAAAAAGGAGTAGGATTGATTGCTTGGCAAGCCTATGGTAGGAGTAAGTTCCATGCCGCTCTCGAGTGATCCACTAAAAATCCACCTTCGGCCGAGTGTTGAGTGATCCCCCGTGAGGTATGTGAACTTGTATATAAATGGAATTTTAAAAAAGCATGTTATGCCCTAATAAGTAATTTATCTTATGAAACGTTTTTAATAAATCATGACGAATAGGATTGTAAATAAATAAAAATAAAACTTAAAAAGAATCTTGGAAATCCCGACACTCTATGACAAGTCCAAAAACCTTCTTTTCTACCCATTCCATTTGGGAGTGAAAAAGCCACATTATAAAGAGTTTTGCTTGAGGACAAGCAAAGATTCAAGTGTGGGGGTATTTGATGTGCACAAAATACAACATATAAATTACATCAATTGTGGCATAAAACTAACCCTTTTTTTAGTACTAATGTTGGAAAAGGTGTGCTTTTGTCTTCCTTTTGTATTTTCATGATTAAATGAGCTCAAATAAACAAAAGAAGCAAAAATACAGCTAAATCTAACATAAATACAATAAAGGGAACAAACATGGCATGCCCGACCTCCCGACAGCATCTTCCCAAAGCAAAACAAGAAGACAAAAGACTGAACACGCCCCGTGCTCAGTGAGCACGGGAGCGTGCCCAAGTGTCAGCAGAAAAGACAAAGAGATAGAAGCTTCTACTGCCCACCACGGGGCCGGGCTCAGCGGACACGGGGGCGTGGTCAACTGTTGCAGACGCATTTAATGAAATTGCGAATTGCAATTAATGAAGAGAGAGAGTCGGATGGACACGGGGCCGTGCCCAGTGGACACGGGGCCGTGCCCAGGCTTCTGTTCAGCCTATAAATAGGAGTGCTTGGAGCTCTTGCAACTCATCCCTTGGCACAGCACCTCTCTCACACTTCACCCACCACCCACCACCATCACAACACCATCATCCACAACCATCATCCATTGTCCATCATAGAGTGTGTGAGTCGTCTCGGGATCCAAGATTGATCGTAACAGTTCTTGACAATCAAAGGCCATGTTTGCCTAAGTCTCTTACATCACTTGGTGAAGACAAGTGTTTAGTGTAATACTTTTTATTTTTAATCTTTTGCACTTTTTAATTGGTTTTGTATTAATGACTTTAATTACTAGTTTCTTATGTAGAAGGTGATTCTTCCTTATCGTTTGTCCGTGGTGTCTTGACATTATTTTACTGTCTATATAAAATAAAAGATTTTCACCATTCATATCTCCACGGTCTATATGGAGGTATGTTGGCTACCTGGTCGGGGGTTAAGGGAACGGTTTGGTAAGAGTCTTGCCATTGTTCAGTGTATAGATCCTGCAAAGGACCTGGATCAAATTTAGTAGGATCTCCTTCAATACCAACGGTATTGGATGGCGGGGGTCCAAACTCTTTGATCCCCTCATAAGTAAAACTACTATTAAAACTTTAACCCGGCTACTTAGGACTGTATCCCTGCTGACTCAGACTACTTAGCCGAGGGTAACGTCGCCTTCAAAAGAGGGGCCTACCACATTATGCATTAATAACTTAATTAATTATCTTTCAATAATCCGACCCTTTAGGATTCTATCCTTGCTGACTCAAACTACTGGGTTGAGGGTAACGTCACCTTCAAAAGAGGGGCCTACTACAATAACTAAGATAATCTCTTAAACAAGTGCAAAAGTGCGAAAATAATCAAAGGTTACACTACACACGAGTCAGATCCAAGTGATTCATCTTGTCTATCTATTTTTACTTTTATTTTCTTTTTCAGAATTTTAGTTAGTTTTACTTTTCTAGTTTAAAAATCTTTTTCTAACATTTTGATTTGATTAGACGTTGAGGATAAACCGGTACTAAAAGCTCTTGTGTCCTTGGATGACCTCGGTATCTTACCAACACTATACTACGTCCACGATGGGTGCACTTGCCCATATGTGTGTTTAGTGTTAGTGAATATCGTGTTTATAAATTTAAAACTTGGCTAAAAAGTGTAAAAAGGGCTTAAAATATATATCTAAAACATATTACACCTAACGCACGTCAATAACTGGGGACAAGCCCAAAGGATCTTCTGTAAACTGGAGTATGGCCCTCACTGGCGACTATCCAATCTTAGTGACATGAAAATGCCAAAACCTTAGCTAACGTGAAAACGTTAGAAACCTTAGGAACGGATGTATGGTACGTCTACCATTATACGTAGGATCCCGGATACAGCCAGTACAATGAAATTGTCAGCCCCTAAAGCGAGTACTGGTCCCATTGCTATGAACTGTACCAGGATCATCGTGCGCTACTGGGGATACTGGGGACATGCCCAAACAACTGGGGTCAAGCCCAAAGAACTGGGGTCAAGCCCAAACAACTGGATACTTCTGTGGATAATCAATCCTTTGCTAAGGATACCCAAACCTTCTGCAAAACTTAGAAACAAGTGAAAGGAGGATAAAGGATCCAGGATCCTTATCCTTGTATACAGGATAATTAAAGAACTAAATAGTTTGAGATTAGATTATTACCAAAACGAGGATCCTTCGTCCTGTAAGGATCCTTAAAGGATAATTGTCGGCTAAGGATCATGGATCCTTATCATATGAAGTATTTTTTCAAGTGGACAGCATTCCAAGCTCTGGGTAGCAAGTCACCTTCCATTGTTAGCAACCGATATGCCCCCTTTCCTGCTTCAGCTTCAATCAAATAAGGTCCTTCCCATTTTGGTGCCAACTTTCCATCAGTAGGGTTGGTGGTATTCTGAAATGCTTTCCTCAACACGATATCACCAACTTGGAATTTCCTGATCCTGACATTCTTATTATAGGCTCCAGCCATCTTTTGTTGATAATTGGCCATCCTTATCCTTGCCAAATCCCTGAGTTCTTCTATAGTATCTGTTAGGGCTTGATTTTTATGACCTATGATCCTTACTTGGTATCCTAACAAGTGATCCTTGGCAGATAGTGATCCTCAGAAGAGCTCCAGGATCAGGATCATGGATCATCCTAAGGATCCTAGTACTAACGATTGTTCTCTTGGGATTTAATGTTGTTTCGCAGGAATTACGAGTTGGACCAGGTCTTAGCAACGTAAACAAGGAATCTGTCACGCTAATTTCGCACATGCATAATCAACGATGGACGTTATGGAGAATATGGAAACTCAGCACAATTCAAGGGCAATTAATTAGGCTAAATTTACTTCTATTTCTAAAGGGGTAACGAGCTAGTAGTTAGGTGATTTACCTAAAATACGACCACACACACTTGTATAAAGGGCACTCTTCGGCATTTGGAAGACACAACACATTTCTCACACGCTTTAGCATACGATACTATAGTGATCCTTGTACCTAGCTCGTTACCATCCGAAGTTGTAAACATTGTTTGTTATATTGAAGTTTGGTGATCGGTAGTTTCCATCACCCGAGTTTTTTATGCCGGAGATCATTCATTGATCAAGGGCTTTTTCCTCGTACAAATCCTTATGTCACTTGTGCAATTTACATTTGAGTGATCCTTTACTTTGTTAATCACACCAAGCATCATTCCCCGTTTACAAAGAGTTTAGTTGCATTATCCTTGTGCGATTTTTGACCAAAATAGTTTGGCGCCCACCGTGGGGCAATTGGTGCTTCATTCATAAGAAAATTTTTCTGTTGATCATTCCGGAAGTGTTGCATGGCTTCATCGTTGAAAAATACTTCCACAGCGATGTCTACAGTCAATTCATCTAATGGCATTCCACCTTTGCCTCCACCACCAGCTGGATCTCAGAAAAATGCTGAGAAGAGACCAACTCCTATCTTCTCTAAACCTTCATCTTACTAATGCCAAAATCTTTGAATTTTGATACTCCGATGATTACTTCTCAGCCATCAGAGGTCCCAGACATTCAATATCTGGGTGGATCAAGAGGAGTGCATTTCGGCCCAGCAATAGTGACTCAGGCATCAGGATCATATTTCCAACCGGCAGGATCCTATACTCAGCATATGGGATCCTTCATGAACTCAGGATCCTCCTTCGTTCCAGGATCATCCCAGGTTCAAGGATCCTCCTTCGTTCCAGGATCATCCCAGGTTCAAGGATCCTCCTTCGCTCCAGGATCATCCTAGGTTCAAGGATCCTCCTTCGTTCCAGGATCATCCCATGTTCAGGGATCCCTTCAGATACCAGGATCCTTGAAGAATTTGCAAACAGGAAGTCCAGGTGTCCATCAAGGAGATTTTATTCCGATGCAGACCATTGCTTCCACTGGTCCCTCCATCATCCAAGAATCCCAGCAATATGGATTCACATCCAATGTTCCTAACTTGAACCCGATGGGAGGTAACACTTTTAATAATTCTCTTACCACTAACCATGGATTCATGCAGGATACAGGTATCAATCATGCTATGGCCAGAGAACTACAAAAACTTAAGGATATGATATCAAGTGTTCCAGGGGTAGTCAAACCTGTCCCGGAGATTGCAGATGGAAGCCATAAGGTATCTCGTTTTGCACCACCAATTTGTGATGCTGAGATACCCAAAAGATTCCATATCCCTACTATGAAGCTGTATGATGGTACGACGGATCCTGAGGAACACATAGCACAATACAGGGAGAGGATGGAGATCAATCCAATTCCAGAAAGGTTAAAGGAAGCATGCCTGTGCAAGGGATTTGGATCCACTCTTACTGGATCAGCTCTTAACTGGCTGCTAAGTCTTCCCCCTTACTCTATTACTTCGTTTGCTAATTTAGTTAACTTATTCAATAATCAATTTTCTTGTAGTAGAAAATTTGAACGATTGACTAGCGATTTATACAGGATAACTGAGGTTCATAATGAATCATTAAGGGATTATATAACCAAATTTAGTAAAGAATCCTTAGATATTCCTAACTTGGATGTGGCCACAGCTGTTGAGGCCTTCAAGATGGGATTGCTTAAGGATTCATTGTTCTATGATGATCTTGTTATGACACCATGTAGGAACTTAGACGAAGTAAGGACCCGGGCACTCAGGTTCATCCGGCTAGAGGATGACAAGAGGATCCAGGAGAGACAAGTAGGATCCTCAAAAAAAGAAAAGCAAGGATCCTCTTTCAAAAGCAACAAATTCAAATCCTATAACAGAACTGACAACCAGAATGTGCATGCTGTTGACCAAGAAGAGGATGATGAAGATTATCCTCCGATTTCTGAATACTGTTTTTCCGTTGATAACCATGAACTAATCCTTGCAATGCAGAATCTCGGAGAAAAGGCCAGATGGCCCAGAAAAAATGACAAACCAGCCGCAGCTAAAGATAAATCAATGTGGTGTGCATACCATGAGGATTTTGGGCATTTGACAGAGGAATGCATCGAGTTACGAAAGGAAATTGGATATCTGCTGAGCAAGGGGCATTTGAAAGAATTGTTGGGAAGAAAAAAGCAAAGGACTCAGGATCCTGAAAGGATCCCTGAAAGAGCTCCAGCTCCTCCGGCAGATGCACAAGTGATCAACTTTGTTTCTGGAGGATCAGACATCTGTGGTACATCCTTCTCAGCAGCTATAAGGCATGCAAAGGAAGCTAAAATGGATAATGGAGAAAGACCTATTCGAACATCTGTGTCTCGGAAGGAAAAATCATAACCTTTGATGAGGATGATAGAATCAACATCCAGGATCCTCATCATGATAGTTTAGTTATTACTCTTTTTATTTCTAACCACTTTGTCCGCAGGATCCTTATTGACGGAGGAAGCTCAGTAAACATTATCCAGCTTGATGTTCTGAAGAAAATGGGTATCCCTGAGTCAGATATCACACCAAGATCCTCCGTGCTTGTGGGATTTAGTGGCGAAACTAAGAAAACCCTGGGGGACATCAAACTCCCAATTTATGTGGAAGGATTACATAATTATCAAAAATTTTGTGTTATTGACTGTTTGTCTTGTTGTAATGTTATCCTTGGCAGGCCCTGGATACACGATATGAAGGCAGTCCCATCCACCTACCATCAGTGTGTGAAGCTCCCTAGCCCATGGGGAATAATCAAGATCGATAGTGATCAACAGGAGGCTAAGGATTGTTACACCTCATCAATGAAACCAGCCTCGAAATCAAGGGAGCAATAGCAATTAAAGTATCCTCCAAGGGGTGTCTTGGAGGCAAGAGAGCAGGATGTGGACGAAATCGTCTTGGATCCTGATGATCCTGAATCCAAAATCTACATCGGATCAGGGATCCTTGATAAAATGAAAGAAGACATAGTATCCTTCCTCAAAAGAAGAAAATCTACCTTTGCATCGAAACATGAGGATATGACAGGTATATCTAAGGATATTATCACTCATAAACTTGGCATTGACAGGTCAGTTAAACCAATCCATCAAAAAAGGAGGAAGTTTGCACCAGAAAGAAATGCCATTATCCAGGAAGAGGTAGAAAGATTACTACGAGCAGGTATGATCAGAGAAGTGAAGTATCCAAAATGGCTGGCCAATGTGGTTGTTGTTCAAAAGAAAAATGGAAAGTGGAGGGTATGTGTCGATTTCATTGATTTGAATAAGGCATGTCCCAAGGATCCTTTCCCATTACCCCACATTGACTCCATGGTGGATGCAACGGCGGGTCACGAACTGTTAACCTTGATGGATGCATCATCTGGATTCCAACAAATTCAGATGGAACCATCTGACCAAGAGGATACAGCCTTTATGACACCAACCGGTTTATATTGTTATATTGCTATGCCTTTTGGATTAAGAAATGCAGGTGCAACATATCAAAGGCTGGTGAATATGATGTTCAAAGATCAAATTGGACAAACTATGGAAGTGTACATAGACGATATGGTGGTGAAATCAAAAAAAGCTGAGGATCACCTAAGGGACTTGGAGGAAGCATTTGATATCCTTGATAATTATAACATGAAGCTTAATCCTTCAAAATGTCACTTTGGTGTTAAAGCAGGTAAATTCTTAGGATATATGGTAACCCAGAGGGGCATTGAAGCAAGCCCGGAACAAATAAAAGCATTGGTGAATATCAAATCCCCTGCCAACGCTAAGGATGTGCAAAGGCTAACAGGCAGGATAGCAGCTCTAAACAGATTCATATCCAAATCCTCAGAAAAGTGTAAAGAATTCTATGATATCCTAAGAAAGAACAAGAAATTCGAATGGACTGAAAAGCATGAGAATGCTTTACAAGCCCTAAAAGAATACATGTCCTCAGCACCAGCATTGATGAAACCAGAAAAAGGAGATGTGTTATCCTTATACCTTGCAGTATCCTCAAAAGCAGTAAGTGCAGTCCTTGTTAAGGATCATGAAGGTACACAATATCCTGTCTATTATGTAAGTAAGAGTTTACTTGATGCTGAATCCAGGTATTCACACCTTGAAAAACTTATTCTTGCACTGATTATGGCATCTACTAAACTAAGACATTATTTTGAAACCCACGTTATTGTTGTTAGAACTAATTTTCCAATTAAGAATGTCCTTAGGAAACCAGAGATGTCCGGAAGAATGGCTAAGTGGGCAGTAAAGCTTAGTGCCCATGATATAAGATATGAGCCTAGAACAGCCATCAAATCCCAAGCATTAGCCGACTTTGTGGCTGATTTCAGTAGTGATTTACAAAAGGAAGCCGAATTGGAAGTCCAGCAGCTGGATGAAACCAAGGATCCTTGGATACTACATACTGACGGATCCTCAAATGTTAAAGGCATGGGGCTTGGTATACTACTAAAATCGCCACAGGGGGACATAATACCCCATTCCATAGCTTGTGAGTTCCAAGCCACTAATAATGAAGCTGAATATGAAGCCTTAATCGCTGGTTTGCAAATCGCTAAGCATATGGGGATCAGGTATCTTGAGGTATACGTGGATTCATTGTTAATCACTAATCACTTTAATGGATCCTATGCGGTTAGTGGTGAAAAACTAACCAAATATTTAGAGATAGTCAAAGAATTGGCACTCTCCTTTGTTTCCTTCAGTTTGACACAGGTACCAAGGGAGGAGAATAAAGAAGCTGATGCATTGGCCAATCTAGGATCATCTTTGAAGATCCCAGAGGATATAAGTATCCCCATCATCCATATCCTGGCTCCTGCTATTGAAAATCAGGTGGCCATGGAAATAGAAGAAGATACTGCAATGATCCCTAGTGAGGATACTCAATCTTGTTCAGGATCATGGATCTCACCAATCATGAGATACTTACAACACGGGGAGATTCCTATGGGAGAAAATCTTAGGGCTTTCAGAATTAAGGTATCTCAATTCACAATCTTAAATAATATGCTGTATAAACGATCTCTTGCAGGACCATATTTAAGATGTATCGAGGATCCTGAAGTTCAAGAAGTTTTAAAAGACTTCCATGAAGGAGATTGTGGAAACCACACTGGGGGCAGGGCATTGTTCTCAAGGATCTTAAGGACATGATACTACTGGCCAACTATGAAAAGGGATGATGTGGAGTATGCTAAGAAGTGTGATCCTTGTCAAAGACACAACAATATCCTTCATCAGCCGGCTGAATTTCTACATCCTATACCATCCTCTTGGCCATTCATGAGATGGGGGATGGATATAGTTGGCAAGCTCCCTAAAGCACCTGGTGGGAAAGTGTTCATGCTTGCTATGACTGACTACTTCTCCAAGTGGATAGAGGCTGAAGCTTTTACCCAAGTTAGAGAGAAGGAAGTTATATCTTTTATTAAGAGAAACATTATAACTAGATTTGGCATTCCTTCTGAAATTGTATGTGATAATGGTTCCCAATTTATTGGGAGCAGGACTACTAACTTTTGTGACAGTTGGGGGATTAAGATGATAACATCAACACCAGTCCACCCACAAGCCAATGGTCAAGCCGAATCATCCAACAAGATCATCATCAACAATCTGAAGAAGAAACTTGGATCCAAGAAGGGGAAATGGGCAGAGGAATTGCCTTATGTGCTTTGGGCTGATAGGACAACCCCCAAGAATGCTACTGGTCAAACACCCTTCTCTTTGGTGTTTGGGGCAGAATCAGTGATCCCAACAGAAATGGTGGTTCCAACTGCTAGAACCAATACCCGTGATCCTGAGGATAATGATGCAAACTTGGCTCAAGACTTGGATACCATTGAAGAAATCAGGGATCTAGCTAGGATAAGGATGGCTAGCTACCAACAAAGAATGGCTGGTGCTTATAACAAAAATGTCAGGATAAGGAAATTCCAAGTTGGGGATATGGTATTGAGAAAAGCATTCCAAAATACCACCAATCCTGCTGATGGGAAATTGGCACCAAAATAGGAAGGCCCTTATTTGATTGAAGCCGAAGCAGGAAAGGGGGCATATAGATTGCTTACCATGGAAGGTAATCTGTTACCAAGAGCCTGGAATGCTATCCACCTGAAAAAATATTTCATGTAAGCAGGATCCTTCTGGCATGAATGATCCTTACATTGGAAGTATCCTTCAAGGATCCCTGAAGCATCAATGATCCTTACTCTGGTAATGTCCTAAGCTTGAACTCTTATTTACATATCTTCTTATTTAAGGATAAGGATCATGTATCCTTCATCCTTCTCTCACGAGATTTTAAGTTCTGATAAGTCCAGGTATCCTTAGCATAATGTCGACAATCTTCAGAAGCAACTCAGATCCTTGGGCTTGTCCCCAGTTTTCGCCTGTAGCGCACGATGATCCTAGTATAGTTCACGTCTTTGGGACCAGTACTCGCTTTAGGGGCTGATAACCCCATCTTACTGGCTATACCTAGGATCCTACGTATAATGGTGGACGTACCATACATCCGTTCCTAAGGTTTCTAACGTTTTCACGTTAGCTAAGGTTTTGGCATTTTCATGTCACTAAGTTTGGATAGTCGCCAGTGAGGGCCATACTCCAGTTTACATACGATCCTTGGGCTTGTCCCCAGTTATCCTTCGGGCTTGTCCCCAGTTACCCTTCGGGCTTGTCCCCAGTGATCCTTTGGGCTTGTCCCCAGTTACTAACTTATCTATGATATTGGCTTAGTCCCAAGTTGTATTCTATTTTTCAGGTTTTCGAAGTTAAACAATTAAGGATCCTTAATCCTTATTACCCATTAAAGTTTTACTTATGGTTATCCTGATTAAAGGTTAGGATCTTAACTTGGATCCTCAGGTATGATCCTTGACTATTGCTAATTTCATTCATTATTCATTTGAATGACCCTTAGACCTTGACGACGGAACCTATGACCCTTAACATGAACTACTTTTTGGAAGTTTTCAACTATAGGATATTTGATCCTGGATCATATCCTAAACATAATTTGCTTAACCTTTCTTACTTAGACAAGTATAAATAAAAACAATTGAAAGTTCAAAAGATATACAAGGATAACATCACAGGATAAGTCAAAAGTTAAAAGTTTTATTCATTAAATATTTAACCCCTTTTTAAAGTTGTCAAAATTGCCAACCCACATTTCTACCAGCAAAACGTGGCCCGTCCACATGGGTTGGCAAAGGGTGTCCATTGTTCATGCGGTCATAGCAAGTGCAGGAAATTAAAGGCGGCAGGATCACAATGGCTTCATCCCCCAAAACAGAGGATCCCTCCACCATATGTAATCCTACCTATTGTTCACAGGATCCTAGATCCTCAACCCTAAAACTATTGTTCGAATTACAGACCATAATTGTTTCAAAAAAACATCATCAACCACCAAACAAAAAATTGGGCTCCGGCTATGTCTAGAAGTTTCCTTCATCGCCCAATCCTGCAGCTCAATCCTTCGCTGCACCATCACCACCGGCTCCACTTACCTCTCCACCCTGATCCTTGCCAGCATCTCCACCCTCAAGCATCGGGATCTCCTCAGCTTCTTCATCATCCTCCAACTCTGCCAGCCTCGCCCTCCAACCCTCTACATCCCATGTGCTCTTGTCGAAGGCAGGATCCTGAGCCTCCATAGCCATCTGCAGCTGGATCTTATACATGGTTATTGCAGCAGAGACCTTGGCATCCTGGGTGATCTCATGCTTCTCATAGTCAAAGTTGATCAGCATATTGGCAGCATCATCCTTGGTGGCCTGGAGCTCCTTCTGAAGGTCAGCTATCTTAAGATCCTTCAGCACACCCATTTGTTGAAGGTCAGCAATTTGGCGGTCATGATCCTCGACGTGGCCAACATACGTCTCTATCTCAGCAAATTTCTGCAAGGAAAATAAGGCATAACATCAGAAACAAGTGATCCTCAAAACTGTCAGGATACACAAACAGGGGCAGTGATCCTTACCTCGTTAAAGTAGTCCAGAAACTGTTGGCGGAGCAGGGGCAGACCTTGCAAATCCTCAGAGGCCTTTCTCTTCTTACTTCCTTTTCCCCTGATTGGTGCTTTAGGGGCTGAAGCAGTTGGGCTAGCAGCAGGAGTCTTCTTCCTTGCAGATTTGACATTAGTAAGATCATCGATGCCGAACTTTGAAGCAGACTTAGAGGATTTTCCAACACCTACACAGCCAAAACAAGATAAGTATCTTAATATTATTTGACTCTCATTATATAAATACTCCTTAAATAAGGATACTTACTTGACATTGTGACAGAGGCAGAGGATACTTCCTGAGAATCCTGGGTGGTAACCTGGAAAGTTCTTGTTTTAGGATCAAGCTTCTTAAAGGCCAGGAGCCTCTCTTTTGCAGCAGGTGTCAACTTCAGATGTGAAACGGAGATAGCTGCACAACAAGAAAATAACAGAACATCAGTGATCCTTATCCTGAGGAATAAGTTCTATGGTGATCCTTCTAGGATCCTACAATGGGTAGCCCACTCCTTGGGCAAATCCTTCCCACTAGGGATGGTATCTCTCCTTACAAAAAAGAACCGCCGCTTCCAGTTCACATCATTTTTGGTAACCTTGAGAACAGGGTGCTCCTCTCCAGCTTTTCGTTTGAACAAGTACCGGTGGGATCCAAAAGTTGTAAGATCATACATCTCACCCAACTCCGCCATACCCAGATCAATCCCTTCTTGTTCGATGATCCTTTCAAGGGTGTATAAAACCCTCCAGATCATCGGCATAGCCTGGATATAGCAGATGCCGGTAAGGGAGAAAAAAGACTCGGTGAACTGAGGGAAAGGATATGAGTATCCTATCATGAAAGGAGTGACCGGGAAAGCTACCGAAGTCTCAGAGATATAATCGCTCAAAGCGGTAGGGTTGAAAGATTTAAAGAAGGTGTTCGCCGAAAAACAATGACGGATTTTGTCAATCTGAGAATCAGTAAAACAACACCTCTCGGTGGGGGAATCCTTGATGATCCCTTGACCCTTCAAGGGGCTATTATTCTTAGGATCCTTACTAGGAGAATTCCGGAGCAACATTTTTTACAAGACGATGGAAAAAGAAAGAAAAACAGAGTAAGCAAGAGAGAAGGAGAAGGGGAATACCTGTTCAATCCTCTGATCGCGGTTATAAAGGGAAGAGTTCTTGAATTTAAATGCAAACGATCCTATCCCTATTTCTATTTATAATGATGATTTTTGCAGGGCTGTCATCTCCATGACGTCAGATCGCAACGGATAGTTCATTCTTAACGGCTATATATCCGTTGAGTTAGTTATAGATAAGATTCGGAAAAATATAACTCATTAATATTACATAATTACTCCTTATATTTTGGGGGCAATTGTTAGGGCTGGATTTTTATGACCTATGATCCTTACTTGGTATCCTAACAAGTGATCCTTGGCAGATAGTGATCCTCAGAAGAGCTCCAGGATCAGGATCATGGATCATCCTAAGGATCCTAGTACTAACGATTGTTCTCTTGGGATTTAATGTTGTTTTGTAGGAATTACGAGTTGGACCAGGTCTTAGCAACGTAAACAAGGAATCTGTCACGCTAATTTCGCACATGCATAATCAAAGATGGACGTTATGGAGAATATGGAAACTCAGCACAATTCAAGGGCAATTAATTAGGCTAAATTTACTTCTATTTCTAAAGGGGTAACGAGCTAGTAGTTAGGTGATTTACCTAAAATACGACCACACACACTTGTATAAAGGGCACTCTTCGGCATTTGGAAGACACAACACATTTCTCACACGCTTTAGCATACGATACTATAGTGATCCTTGTACCTAGCTCGTTACCATCCGAAGTTGTAAACATTGTTTGTTATATTGAAGTTTGGTGATCGGTAGTTTCCATCACTCGAGGTTTTTTATGCCGGAGATCATTCATTGATCAAGGGCTTTTTCCTCGTATAAATCCTTGTGTCACTTGTGCAATTTACATTTGAGTGATCCTTTACTTTGTTGATCACACCAAGCATCATTCCCCGTTTACAAAGAGTTTGGTTGCATTATCCTTGTGCGATTTTTGACCAAAACAGTATCCAGGTCTTGAACCAAGTTTTCAGCATTTCCTTCAGGATCACGGATGCTTGTTCTTACGGTAGGAACCACCATTTCTGTAGGGATCACTGATTCTGCTCCAAATACCAAAGAGAATGGAGTTTGGCCAGTAGCATTCTTGGGAGTTGTTCTGTCAGCCCATAATACATAAGGTAGCTCTTCTGCCCATTTTCCTTTCTTGGATCCAAGCTTCTTTTTCAAGTTGTTGATGAGGATCTTGTTGGATGATTCTGCCTGGCCATTAGCTTGTGGGTGGACTGGTGTTGATGTTATCATCTTAATCCCCCAGCTGTCACAAAAGTTAGTAGTTCTACTCCCAATAAATTGGGATCCATTATCACAGACAATTTCAGAAGGAGTACCAAATCTAGTAATAATATTTCTTTTGATAAAGGATATCACTTATTTTTCTCTGACTTGAGCAAAGGCTTCAGCCTCTATCCACTTTGAGAAATAGTCAGTCATAGCAAGCATGAATACTTTTCCACCAGGTGCCTTGGGAAGTTTACCAACTATATCCATTCCCTATCTCATAAATGGCCAAGAAGAGGGTATAGGATGCAAGAGCTCTGCTGGTTGATGAATTATATTACTATGTCTTTGACAAGGATCACATCTTTTAGCATAATCCACAGCGTCCTTCTTCATAGTAGGCCAATAATATCCTATTCTCAGGATCCTTGAGAATAATGCCCTGCCCCTAGTGTGGTTTCCACAATCTCCTTCATGAAGATCCTTTAAGACTTCTTGGGTTTCAGGATCCTCAATAAACCTTAGATATGGTCCTGCAAGAGATCGTTTATATAACATGTTATTCAATATTGTAAACTGAGATACCTAAATTTTGAAAGCCCTTGGGTTTTCTCCTGTAGGGATCTCTCCATGTTGGATATATCTCATGATTGGAAGGATCCATGATCCTGAATGAGATTGTGTATCATCACTAGGAATAATTGCAGAATCCTCTCCTATCTTCATAGCTACATGATCCTCAATAGCAGGGGTTAGGATATGGATAATAGGGATTTTGATATCCTCTGGGATCTTCAAGGATGATCCTAAATTGGCCAATGCATCAGCTTCTGCATTCTCTTCTCTGGGTACCTGTGTCAAACTAAAGGAAACAAAAGAGAGTGCCAATTCTTTGACTATCTCTAAATATTTGGCTAGCTTTTCACCTTTAACAACAAAGGATCCATTAAAGTGATTAGTGATTAATAATGAATCTACATGTACCTCAAGATACCTGACCCTCATATGCTTAGCAATTTGCAAACCAGCTATCAAGGCTTCATATTCAGCATCATTGTTGGTAGTTTGGAACTCACAAGCTATAGAGTGGGGTATTATGTCCCCCTGTTGCGATTTTAGTAGTATTCCAAGCCCAGTTCCTTTGACATTAGAGGCTCCATCAGTGAAGAGTATCCAAGGATCCTTAGTTTCCTCTAACTGTTGGACTTCTAATTTGGCTTCCCTTTGCAAGTCACTACTGAAATCTGCCACAAAGTCAGCTAAGGCTTGGGATTTAATGGCGGTTCTAGGCTCATATCTTATATCATAAGCACTGAGCTTCACTGCCCACTTAGCCATCCTTCCTGACATTTCAGGTTTCCTGAGAACATTCTTAATTGGAAAATTAGTCTTAACAATAATGGCATGAATTTCAAAATAATGTCTTAATTTAGTAGATGCCATAATTAAGGCCAAAATAAGTTTTTCTAAATGTGAATACCTGGATTCAGCATCAAGCAAACTCTTACTTACATCATAGACAGGATGTTGTGTACCTTCGTGATCCTTAACAAGGACGACACTTACTGCTTTAGAGGATACTGCGAGGTATAAGTGTTAGGGCTGGATTTTTATGACCTATGATCCTTACTTGGTATCCTAACAAGTGATCCTTGTTTCTTTGGCAGATAGTGATCCTCAGAAGAGCTCCAGGATCAGGATCATGGATCATCCTAAGGATCCTAGTACTAACGATTGTTCTATTGGGATTTAATGTTGTTTTGCAGGAATTACGAGTTGGACCAGGTCTTAGCAACGTAAACAAGGAATCTGTCACGCTAATTTCGCACATGCATAATCAAAGATGGACGTTATGGAGAATATGGAAACTCAGCACAATTCAAGGGCAATTAATTAGGCTAAATTTACTTCTATTTCTAAAGGGGTAACGAGCTAGTAGTTAGGTGATTTACCTAAAATACGACCACACACACTTGTATAAAGGGCACTCTTCGGCATTTGAAAGACACAACACATTTCTCACACGCTTTAGCATACGATACTATAGTGATCCTTGTACCTAGCTCGTTACCATCCGAAGTTGTAAACATTGTTTGTTATATTGAAGTTTGGTGATCGGTAGTTTCCATCACCCGAGGTTTTTTATGCCGGAGATCATTCATTGATCAAGGGCTTTTTCCTCGTATAAATCCTTGTGTCACTTGTGCAATTTACATTTAAGTGATCCTTTACTTTGTTCATCACACCAAGCATCATTCCCCGTTTACAAAGAGTTTGGTTGCATTATCCTTGTGCGATTTTTGACCAAAACAGTTTGGCGCCCACAGTGGGGCAATTGGTGCTTCATTCATAAGAAAATTTTTCTGTTGATCATTCCGGAAGTGTTGCATGGCTTCATCGTTGAAAAATACTTCCACAGCGATGTCTGCAGTCAATTCATCTAATGGCATTCCACCTTTGCCTCCACCACCAGCTGGATCTCAGAAAAATGCTGAGAAGAGACCAACTCCTATCTTCTCTAAACCTTCATCTTCTGCTCTAACTTCTTCTGCTCCCAGTACTAGTGATATATTTACTTTGATTTTGCAGATGAGGGATCGTATGCAGCAGCCGGATGAAACTAATGACAGGATCCTCAAGGAAATCAGAGATCTCAAAAGGCAAAAGAAAACGGCAGAGGATCATTCCCCACTAATGCCTAAATCTTTGAATTTTGATACTCCAATGATTACTTCTCAGTCATCAGAGGTCCCAGACATTCAATATATGGGTGGATCAAGAGGAGTGCATTTCGGCCCAGCAATAGTGACTCAGGCATCAGGATCAAATTTCCAACCGGCAGGATCCTATACTCAGCATATGGGATCCTTCATGAACTCAGGATCCTCCTTCGTTCCAGGATCATCCCAGGTTCAAAGATCCTCCTTCGTTCCAGGATCATCCCAGGTTCAAGGATCCTCCTTCGTTCCAGGATCATCCCATGTTCAGGGATCCCTTCAGATACCAGGATCCTTGAAGAATTTGAAAACAGGAAGTCCAGATGTCCATCAAGGAGATTTTATTCCGATGCAGACCATTGCTTCCACTGGTCCCTCCATCATCCCAGAATCCCAGCAATATGGATTCACATCCAATGTTCCTAACTTGAACCCGATGGGAGGTAACACTTTTAATAATTCTCTTACCACTAACCATGGATTCATGCAGGATACAGGTATCAATCATGCTATGGCCAGAGAACTACAAAAACTGAAGGATATGATATCAAGTGTTCCAGGGGTAGTCAAACCTATCCCGGAGATTGAAGATGGAAGCCATAAGGTATCTCGTTTTGCACCACCAATTTGTGATGCTGAGATACCCAAAAGATTCCATATCCCTACTATGAAGCTGTATGATGGTACGACGGATCCTGAGTAACACATAGCACAATACAGGGAGAGGATGGAGATCAATCCAATTCCAGAAAGGTTAAAGGAAGCATGCCTGTGCAAGGGATTTGGATCCACTCTTACTGGATCAGCTCTTAAGTGGCTGCTAAGTCTTCCCCCTTACTCAATTACTTCGTTTGCTAATTTAGTTAACTTATTCAATAATCAATTTTCTTGTAGTAGAAAATTTGAACGATTGACTAGCGATTTATACAGGATAACTCAGGGTCATAATGAATCATTAAGGGATTATATAACCAAATTTAGTAAAGAATCCTTAGATATTCCTAACTTGGATGTGGCCACAGCTGTTGAGGCCTTCAAGATGGGATTGCTTAAGGATTCATTGTTCTATGATGATCTTGTTATGACACCATGCAGGAACTTAGACGAAGTAAGGACCCGGGCACTCAGGTTCATCCGTCTAGAGGATGACAAGAGGATCCAGGAGAGACAAGTAGGATCCTCAAAACAAGAAAAGCAAGGATCCTCTTTCAAAAGCAACAAATTCAAATCCTATAACAGAACTGACAACCAGAATGTGCATGCTGTTGACCAAGAAGAGGATGATGAAGATTATCCTCCGATTTCTGAATACTGTTTTTCCGTTGATAACCATGAACTAATCCTTGCAATGCAGAATCTCGGAGAAAAGGCCAGATGGCCCAGAAAAAATGACAAACCAGCCGCAGCTAAAGATAAATCAAAGTGGTGTGCATACCATGAGGATTTTGGGCATTTGACAAAGGAATGCATCGCGTTACGAAAGGAAATTGGATATCTGCTGAGCAAGGGGCATTTGAAAGAATTGTTGGGATGAAAAAAGCAAAGGACTCAGGATCCTGAAAGGATCCCTGAAAGAGCTCCAGCTCCTCCGGCAGATGCACAAGTGATCAACTTTATTTCTGGAGGATCAGACATATGTGGTACATCCTTCTCAGCAGCTAAAAGGCATGCAAAGGAAGCTAAAATGGATAACGGAGAAAGACCTATTCGAACATCAAGTGTCTCGGAAGGAAAAATCATAACCTTTGATGAGGATGATAGAATCAACATCCAGGATCCTCATCATGATAGTTTGTTATTACTCTTTTTATTTCTAACCACTTTGTCTGCAGGATCCTTATTGACGGAGGAAGCTCAGTAAACATTATCCAGCTTGATGTTCTGAAGAAAATGGGTATCCCTGAGTCAGATATCACACCAAGATCCTCCGTGCTTGTGGGATTTAGTGGCGAAACTAAGAAAACCCTGGGGACATCAAACTCCCAATTTATGTGGAAGGATTACATAATTATCAAAAATTTTGTGTTATTGACTGTTTGTCTTGTTGTAATGTTATCCTTGGCAGGCCCTGGATACACGATATGAAGGCAGTCCCATCCACCTACCATCAGTGTGTGAAGCTCCCTAGCCCATGGGGAATAATCAAGATCGATAGTGATCAACAGGAGGCTAAGGATTGTTACACCTCATCAATGAAACCAGCCTCGAAATCAAGGGAGCAATAGCAATTAAAGTATCCTCCAAGGGGTGTCTTGGAGGCAAGAGAGCAGGATGTGGACGAAATCCTCTTGGATCCTGATGATCCTGAATCCAAAATCTACATCGGATCAGGGATCCTTGATAAAATGAAAGAAGACATAGTATCCTTCCTCAAAAGAAGAAAATCTACCTTTGCATGGAAACATGAGGATATGACAGGTATATCTAAGGATATTATCACTCATAAACTTGGCATTGACAGGTCAGTTAAACCAATCCATCAAAAAAGGAGGAAGTTTGCACCAGAAAGAAATGCCATTATCCAGGAAGAGGTAGAAAGATTACTACGAGCAGGTATTGTTTTGGTCAAAAATCACACTAGGATAATGTAACCAAACTTTATGTAAACGGGGTATGATGCTTGGTTAATTATAAAAAGTAAAGGATCACTTCTATGAGAAATATGCAAAGACACAATGATTTATACGAGGAAAAAGCCCTTGATCAATGTATGATCTCCGGCATAAAAAACCTCGGGTGATGGCAACTACCGATCACCAACTTCAATATAAGAAAAATATAGTTACAACTTCGGATGATAATGAGCTGAGTACAAGGATCACTATAGTTTCGAGTGTCTAAGCGTGTGTGAATTGTGTTGTGTGTTGTCGTGTGTTCTTCCAAATGAGGAAGAGTGGTATTTATACAAGTGTAGGTGACCTATTTTAGGTAAAAAGACTAATAATCAGCTCATTACCCCTTTAGAAATAAAAGACAATCTAGCCTAAATTGCCGCCCTTAAATCAAGCTAAGTTTCCATATCCTTTGCAACGTCTATCTCCGATTAAGCTAATGCCATAATTGTGAAGACGCGTCCCTTGGTTATGATGCTAAGAGCGTATCCTGCTAGATGTTCCTGCAAAATAAAATTGTATTAAACGAAGGTAACCGTTAGCACGAGGATCCTATAATGGTCCATGATCCTGATCCTGAAGTCCTGCTGAGGATCACTGTCTGTCAAAGAAACAAGGATCACTGGTTAGGATCACGTGTAAGGATCATGCATAATAAAAATCCAGCCCTAACAATTGCCCCCAAAATATAAGGAGTTGATTGTAAATTAACGAGTTGTATTTTGTTTTGATCTTATCTCCAACGGGCAACTCCGAATAACTAGCCGTTAATATCGAACTAGCCGTTGCGATCATTACGTCATAGATGTGACAATTCCTGCAAATCATGATTATAAATAGGAGATAGGGTTAGGATCACTCTGCATTTAAATTCGAGATATCTTCCCTTTATAATCGCTACCGAATATTGACCAGGTATCCTCTTCTTCTCTCTTTCCTTTCTTCCTTCTTTTTGCTCTGTTTTTTCTGCTTTTACTCTGTTTCTGTTCCACCACGAGTATGTTGCTTCGAAATTCTCCACATAAGGATTCCAAGAAGAGTAGTCCCCTAAAAAGCCAAGGGATCATCAAGGACTCTCCTACGGAGAGATGTTGCTTTACTGATGCTCATGTAGACAGGATTCGTCATTGCTTCCCGGCGAATGCTGTTTTCAAATCCTTCACACCTACTGCTTTGAGTGACTTTGTTTCAGACGTCTG
The DNA here is from genome assembly GCF_002127325.2 of Helianthus annuus. NCBI lineage: Eukaryota > Viridiplantae > Streptophyta > Magnoliopsida > Asterales > Asteraceae > Helianthus > Helianthus annuus. The sequence goes on along the minus strand of NC_035449.2, from coordinate 96,614,394 downwards.
GGTGGCCTTTCCTGCTACTCCGTTCACCATAGGGTATTCGTATCCTTTTCCAGCCTTCACCCAATCCTTCTTTTCTTTAACCGGCATATCTTATATCCAAGCTATGCCGATGATCTGGAGGGTCTTGTATACCTTCGAGAGGATCATCGAGCAGAAGGGAATTGATTTGGGGATGGCAGAGTTGGCCGCACTTTATGATCTTACCACGTTCAGTTCTTGCCGATATCTGCTAAAACGGAAAGCTGGGGAGGATCACCCTGTCTTCAAGGTTACTAAGAATGACACAAACTGGAAGCGTCGCTTTTTCTTTGTTAGAAGGGATTCCATCCCAGATGGGAAGGATTTGCCCAAGGAATGGGCCACTCATGGTAGGGTAGAGGATCCTGGAAGGATCACTATCAGACTTGTCTCATACGATGAGGATCACTAACGTCTTTTTTATTTTTTGTGCAGCTATATCCATTGCTTATCTTAAGTTAACCCCTGCTGCAAGAGAAAGAGTCTTAGCTTTTAAAAAGCTCAATCCTGAGGTCAGAAGTTTCCAAGTCACCGTCCAAGATTCACAGGAAGTATCCTCCGCATCTGCCACTATGTCAAGTAAGTATCCTTGTAAAAAGTAAGTTATATGCTAGATTGTCTAATCAGTAAGGGAACTTATCTTGTTTTGATTGTGTAGGTGTTGGGAAGTCTGCCAAATCAGCCAAGTCTGCCTCCAAGTTTGGGATAGATGATCTCACCAACGTCAAGTCTCCGAGGAGAAAGACTTCTGCTGCCAGTCCCTCTGCTTCAGCCCCTAAAGCATCCATTAGGGGTAAGGGAAAGAAGAGGAAGACTTCCGAGGATCTCCAAGGATTTCCCCTGATCCGCCAACAGTTCCTTGACTATGTCAATGAGGTAGGGATCATTGCCCCTGTGGGTTATCCTTCTCTAATATCCTGCTTGTATATTCTGCCTGTATATCCTGCTTTTTTGAGGATCACATGTTCCTGAACTTACCTTTTTTTCTCTTTTGCAGAAACTTGCTGAGATTGAGACCTACCTTGGCCACGTCGAGGATCAGGAGAGCCAAACCGCCGACCTCCAACAAATGGGCTTGTTAAAAGATCTCAAGATAGCCGATCTTGAGAAGGAGCTCCGGGCTACAAAGGATGAGGCTGCTCAAAGGCTAATTGACATGGATGGCGAGAAGCAGGAAATCATCCAGGATGCCAAGGTCTCTGCCGCAACTGCTATGTACAAGATACAACTACAAATGGCTGCGGAGGCTCAGGATCCTGCCTTTGACAAGAGCTCATGGGACGTGGAAGGTTGGAAGGCAAGATTGGTGGAGCTGGAGGATGAGGATGAGGCTGAGGAGATCCCCATGCTGGAAGGTGGTGATGCTGAGAAGGATCAGGGTGGAGCAGCAAAGGTGTGAGCTGCTGGATTGGGCGATGATGGATATTTCGAGACTAGGCCGGAGCCCAATTTTTTAGGATTGGTAGTGGTTTTTTGTGGTTGTTGATGGTTTGTGAACAATTTATGGTCTGTAATTTGAACAATAGCTCTTAGGGTTAAGGATCCTGGATCCTTTGGACAATAGGTAGGATTGCAAAAGGTGGAGGGATCCTCTGTTTGGGGGATGAAGCCTTTGTGATCCTGCCGCTTTCACTTTCCTGTACCTGCTAAGACCGCATAGACAATGGACACCCTTTGCCAACCCATGTAGACGGGCCACGTTTTGCTGGTAGAAACGTGGGTTGGCAATTTTGACAACTTTTTGAAAGGGTTAAAGATCCTTTTGTTAATAATATAACTTTTAATCTTTCTGGCTTATCTCGTGTTGTTATCCTTTATTTATCTTCTTATTTTCCAGTTTGTTTTAGAATCATATTTGTTAGAGTAACGAGAGTTGAGCAAACCATGTTTAAGAATTTTAGGATATGATCCTGGATCAAATATCCTAGAATCGAAAATTTTCAAGGTAGTTTATTTAAGGATCGTAGGTTCAGTTGTCAAGGTCTAAAGGTTATTCAAATGAATAATGAAATTAAAAATAGTTAAGGATCATACCTGAGGATCCAAGTTAGGATCCTAACCTTTAATCGGGATAACCATAAGTAAAACTTTAATGGATAATAAGGATTAAGGATCCTTAATTGTTTATCTTCGAAAACCTGAAAAAACGGAACATAACTTGGGACTAAGCCAATGTAAGAGATAAATTAGTAACTGGGGACATGCCCAAAGGATAACCGAGAATGATCCCGGAGGATCACTGGGGACAGGCCCAAAGGATAACTGGGGACAAGCCCGAAGGATAACTGGGGACTAGCCCAAAGGATCGTATGTAAACTGGAGTATGGCCCTTACTGGCGACTATCCAAACTTAGTGACATGAAAATGTCAAAACCTTAGCTAACGTGAAAACGTTAGAAACCTTAGGAACGGATGTATGGTACGTCTACCATTATACGGAGGATCCTGGGTATAGCCAGTACGATGAGGTTGTCAGCCCCGGAAGTGGGTACTGGTCCCAAAGACGTGAACTATATCAGGATCATCGTGCGCTGCTGGCGGAAACTGGGGATAATCCCAAGGATAACTGGGGTTAGACCCAAGGATCTGCGTTGCTTTTGAAGATCTTCGATGATATGCTGTGGATACCTGAACTATCATAACTCAAATGGTTCGTGAGAAGAGGATGAAGGATACAGGATCCTTATCCTTTGGTAAAAAGTAAGGAAATGTAACAGTTTTAAGATAAGGACATTACCAGAGTAAGGATCACTGACATCACTGGGATTCTTTGAGGATACTTCACTGTAAGGATCGCATGCTTGCAGGATCATGTTCACATAAAGTATCTCTTCAAGTGAACAGCATTCCAGGCTCTTGGTAATAAGTTTCCTTCCATAGTTAGCAATCTGTATGCCCCCTTTCCTGCTTCAGCTTCAATCAAGTAAGGGCCTTCCCATTTTGGTGCTAATTTCCCATCAGCAGGATTGATAGTGTTTTGGAATGTTTTTCTCAACACCATATCTCCGACTTGGAATTTCCTTATCCTAACATTTTTGTTGTAAGCACCAGCCATTCTTTGTTGGTAGCTTGCCATCCTTATCCTAGCCAGATCCCTGATTTCCTCAATAGTATCCAAGTCTTGAGCCAGGATTGCAACATTTTCTTCAGGATCACGAGTACTTGTTCTAGCTGTTGGGATCACCATCTCTGTTGGGATCACTGCTTCTGCCCCAAATACTAAAGAAAAAGGTGTTTGACCAGTGGCATTCTTGGGAGTTGTTCTATCAGCCCATAGCACATAAGGTAACTCCTCTGCCCATTTTCCCTTCTTGGATCCTAGCTTCTTCTTTAGATTGTTGATGATGATCTTGTTGGATGATTCCGCTTGGCCATTGGCTTGTGGATGAACTGGTGTTGATGTTATCATCTTGATTCCCCAACTGTCACAAAAGTTAGTAGTTCTGCTTCCAATGAATTGGGAACCATTATCACATACAATTTCAGAGGGAATGCCAAATCTAGTTATAATGTTTCTTTTGATAAAGGATATAACTTCTTTTTCTCTGACTTGAGCAAAAGCTTCAGCTTCTATCCACTTAGAGAAGTAGTCAGTTATGGCAAGCATAAATACTTTTCCACCAGGTGCTTTAGGGAGCTTGCCAACTATATCCATCCCCCATCTCATGAATGGCCAAGAGGATGGTATGAGGTGTAGCAATTCAGCTGGTTGATGAAGGATATTGCTGTGTCTTTGACAAGGATCACATTTCCTAGCATATTCTACAGCATCCCTTTTCATGGTTGGCCAGTAGTATCCTGTTCTAAGGATCCTTGAGAATAATGCCCTGCCCCCAGTGTGGTTTCCACAATCTCCTTCATGGAAGTCTCTCAACACTTCTTCAATTTCAGGATCCTCAATACATCTTAAGTATGGTCCTGCAAGGGATCGTTTATATAGCACATTATTTAAGATTGTAAATTGAGATACCTTGATCCTGAAAGCTCTAAGATTTTCTCCCATTGGAATCTCTCCGTTTTGCAAGTATTTCATGATTGGTGAGACCCATGATCCTGAATAAGATTGAGCTTCTTCACTAGGGATTACTGCAGTATCCTCTTCTATTTCCATGGCCACCTGATTTTCAATAGCAGGAGCCAGGATATGGATGATAGGGATACTTATGTCTTCTGGAATTTTTAAGGATGATCCTAAGTTGGCCAATGCATCAGCTTCCGTGTTATCCTCCCTTGGTACCTGTGTTAAGCTGAAAGAAACAAAAGAGAGTGCCAATTCTTTGACTATCTCTAAATATTTGGTTAGTTTTTCACCTTTAGCAGCATAGGATCCATTAAAGTGATTGGTGATCAATAATGAGTCTACATATACTTTAAGATATTTTACCCCCATATCCTTAGCAATTTGCAAGCCATCAATTAAGGCTTCACATTCAGCCTCATTGTTAGTTGCTTGGAACTCACAGGCTATGGAGTGGGGTATTATGTCCCCCTGTGGCGATTTTAGTAGTATCCCGAGCCCTGTGCCCTTGACATTTGAGGATCCATCAGTGTGTAGTATCCAAGGATCCTTGGTCTCATCCAGCTGTTGGACTTCCAATTCTGCTTCTTTTTGTAGATCACTACTGAAATCAGCCACAAAGTCAGCTAGTGCTTGGGATTTAATGGCTGTTCTTGGCTCATATCTTATATCATGGGCACTAAGCTTTACTGCCCACTTAGCCATTCTTCCTGACATCTCTGGTTTCCTGAGGACATTCTTAATTGGAAAGTTAGTTCTAACAACAATAGTATGGGTTTCAAAATAATGCCTTAACTTAGTTGATGCCATGATTAATGCAAGAATAAGTTTTTCGAGGTGTGAGTACCTGGATTCGGCATCAAGTAAACTCTTACTTACATAGTAGATAGGATATTGTGTACCTTCGTGATCCTTCACAAGGACAGCACTTACAGCGGTTGAGGATACCGCCAAATATAAGGATAACACATCTCCTTTTTCGGGTTTTGATAATGCTGGTGCTGAGGACATATATTCTTTAAGGGCTTGTAAAGCATTCTCATGTTTCTCAGTCCATTCAAACTTCTTGTTCTTCCTTAGGATATCGTAAAATTCTTTACATTTTTCTGAGGATTTTGATATGAACCTGTTCAGAGCTGCTATCCTGCCTGTTAACCTTTGCACATCCTTAGCATTGGCAGGGGACTTGATGTTTACTAGTGCTTTAATTTGCTCCGGACTTGCTTCAATGCCTCTCTGAGTTACCATATATCCTAGGAATTTACCTGCCTTAACACCAAAGTGGCACTTTGAAGGATTAAGCTTCATGTTATATTTATCAAGGATATCAAATGCTTCCTCCAAATCCCTTAGGTGATCCTCAGCTTTCTTTGACTTGACTACCATATCATCTATGTATACTTCCATAGTTTGTCCAATTTGATCTTTGAACATCATATTCACCAGCCTTTGATATGTTGCACCTGCATTTCTTAATCCAAAAGGCATGGCAATATAACAATACAAACCTGTTGGGGTCATAAAGGCTGTATCCTCTTGGTCAGATGGTTCCATCTGAATTTGTTGGAATCCAGATGATGCATCCATAAAGGTCAACAGTTCATGCCCCGCTGTTGCATCCACCATGGAGTCAATGTGGGGTAATGGGAAAGGATCCTTGGGACATGCCTTATTCAGATCAGTGAAATCGACACATACCCTCCACTTTCCGTTTTTCTTTTGGACAACGACCACATTGGCTAACCATTTTGGATACTTTACCTCTCTGATCATACCTGCTCGAAGTAGTCTCTCTACTTCTTCTTGGATAATGGCATTCCTTTCTGGTGCAAACTTCCTCCTTTTTTGATGGATTGGTTTGATAGACCTGTCAATGCCAAGTTTGTGAGTAATGATATCCTTAGATATACCTGTCATATCTTCATGTTTCCAAGCAAAGGTAGATTTTCTTCTTTGGAGGAAGGATATTAAGTCTTCTTTCATCTTGCCAAGGATCCCTGATCCAATATAGATTTTTGATTCAGGATCACTAGGATCCAAGAGGATTTCGTCCACATCTTGTTCCCTTGCCTCCAAGACATTCCTCGGAGGATACTGTAATTGCTATTGCTCCCTTGGCTTCGAGGTTGGCTTCATGGATGAGGTATAACAATCCTTAGCCTCCTGCTGATCACTGTCGATCTTGATTATTCCCCATGGGCTAGGGAGCTTCACACATTGATGGTAGGTGGATGGGACTGCTTTCATATCATGTATCCAAGGTCTGCCAAGGATAACATTGCAACAAGACAAACAGTCAATAACACAGAATTTCTGATAATTATGTAATCCTTCCACGTAGATTGGGAGTTTGATGTCCCCCAGAGTTTTCTTCGTTTCTCCACTGAATCCTACAAGCACGGAGGATCTTGGTGTGATGTCTGATTCTGGGATACCCATTTTCTTCAGAACATCAAGCTGGATAATGTTCACTGAGCTTCCTCCATCGATAAGGATCCTGCGGACAAAATGGTTAGAGATAAAGAGAGTAATAACTAGACTATCATGATGAGGATCCTGAATGTTAATGCGATCATCCTCATCAAACGTTATCATCTTCCCTTCTGAGACACTTGATGTCCTAATAGGCCTTTCTCCATTATCCATTTTTGACTCCTTTGCATGTCTTTTGGCCGCCGAGAAGGATGTACCACAGATGTCTGATCCTCCGGAAATAAAGTTGATCACTTGTGCGTTTGCCGGGGGTGCTGGAGCCTTTTCAGGGATCCTTTCAGGATCCTGAGTCCTTTGCTTTTTTCTTCCCAATAATTCTTTTAGGTGCCCCTTGCTTAGTAGATATCCAATCTCTTTTCTTAAAGCTATGCATTCTTCAGTTAGATGCCCGAAATCCTCATGGTATGCACACCATTTTGACTTGTCTTTAGTCCTGGATGGTTTATCATTCTTCCTGGGCCACCTAGCTTTTTCGCCTAGATTCTGCATTGCAAGGATTAGTTCATGATTGTCAACGGATAAACAATATTCTGAGATTGGAGGATAATCTTCATCATCCTCTTCTTGGTCAACAGCATGCACATTCTGGTTCTCATTTCTATGGTAGGATTTGAATTTGTTGTTCTTGAGGGAGGATCCTTGCTTCTCCTGTTTTGAGGATCCTACTTGTCTCTCCTGGATCCTCTTGTCATCTTCTAGCCGGATGAACCTGAGTGCTCGAGTTCTTACTTCATCTAGATTCCTGCATGGTGTCATAACAAGATCATCATAGAATAATGAATCCTTAAGCAGTCCCATTTTGAAGGCTTCAACAGCCGTAGCCATATCCAAGTTGGGAATGTCCAAGGATTCTTTACTAAATTTAGTTATATAATCCCTTAATGATTCATTATGATTTTGAGTTATCCTGTACAAATCACTAGTTAATCTTTCAAATTTTCTACTACAAGAGAATTGGTTATTGAATAAATTAACTAAATTGGCAAATGAAGTAATAGAGTAAGGGGGAAGACTTAGCAGCCATTTAAGAGCTGATCCAGTAAGAGTGGATCCAAATCCTTTACATAGGCATGCTTCCTTCAACTTTTCTGGGATAGGATTGATCTCCATCCTCTCCCTGTATTGTGCTATATGCTCCTCTGGATCCGTTGTGCCATCATACAGCTTCATAGTAGGGATATGGAACCTTTTGGGTACCTCTGCATCACAAATTGGTGGTGCAAAGCGAGATACCTTGTGGCTTCCATCTGCAATCTCCGGGATAGGCTTGACTACCCCCGGAACACTTGAGATTATATCTTTAAGCTTTTGCAATTCCCTGGCCATAGCATGATTGACACCTGTATCCTGCATGAATCCATGGTTAGTGGTAAGATAATTATTTAAAGTGTTACCTCCCATTGGGTTCAAGTTAGTGAATCCATATTGCTGGGATTCTGGTATAACGGATGGACCAGTGGAAGCAATGGTCTGCATTGGAATGAAGTCCCCTTGATGGACATCTAGACTTCCTGTTTGCAAACTCTTTAGGGATCCTGGCATCTGGGAGGATCCTGGTATCTGGTAGGATCCTGGTATCTGGGATGATCCTGGAACGAAGGAGGATCCTTGAACCTGGAATGATCCTGGAGCAAAGGAGGATCCTTGACCCTGGGATGATCCTGGAACAAAGTAGGATCCTTGAAACTGCTGTGCTCCCGGATAGGCTCCCGAATTCATGAAGGATCCCATATGCTGGGGATAGGATCCTGCCGGCTGAAAGTGTGAGCCTGATGCCTGAGTCATTGCTGTCGATTCGAGGTGCAATCCTCTTGATTCTCCCATAATTTGCACGTCTGGAATTCCCGATGGCTGAGAAGTGATCATTGGAGTATCAAAGCTCAAGGATTTGGGCATCAGTGGGGAATGATCCTCTGCCGTTCTCTTTTGTCTTTTGAGATCTCCAATTTCCCTGAGGATCCTATCATTAGTTTCATCCTGCCGCTGCATACGATCCTTCATCTGCAAAATCAAAGTAAATACATCACTAGTACTGGGAATATAAGAATTCATAGCAGAAGAAGATGGAGGTTTAGAGTTAGTGGGAGTTTGTCTCTTCTCAGCATTCTTCTGGGATCCTGCCGGTGGAGGAGGTAGAGTGCTTTGAGACGAGGTGACTGCAGACATTGCCGTGGACATGTTTTTCAATGATGAAGCCATATAATTCTTCGAAATGATTTTGAACAAAGAGTTTTCTTATGAATGAAGCACCAATTGCCCCACGGTGGGCGCCAAACTGTTTTGGTCAAAAATCACACTAGGATAATGTAACCAAACTTTATGTTAACGGGGTATGATGCTTGGTTAATTATAAAAGTAAAGGATCACTTCTATGAGAAATATGCAAAGACACAATGATTTATACGAGGAAAAAGCCCTTGATCAATGTATGATCTCCGGCATAAAAAACCTCGGGTGATGGCAACTACCGATCACCAACTTCAATATAAGAAAAATATAGTTACAACTTCGGATGATAATGAGCTGAGTACAAGGATCACTATAGTTTCGAGTGTCTAAGCGTGTGTGAATTGTGTTGTGTGTTGTCGTGTGTTCTTCCAAATGAGGAAGAGTGGTATTTATACAAGTGTAGGTGACCTATTTTAGGTAAAAAGACTAATAATCAGCTCATTACCCCTTTAGAAATAAAAGACAATCTAGCCTAAATTGCCGCCCTTAAATCAAGTTAAGTTTCCATATCCTTTGCAACGTCTATCTCCGATTAAGCTAATGCCATAATTGTGAAGACGCGTCCCTTGGTTATGATGCTAAGAGCGTATCCTGCTAGATGTTCCTGCAAAATAACATTGTATTAAACGAAGGTAACCGTTAGCACGAGGATCCTATAATGGTCCATGATCCTGATCCTGAAGTCCTGCTGAGGATCACTGTCTGTCAAAGAAACAAGGATCACTGGTTAGGATCACGTGTAAGGATCATGCATAATAAAAATCCAGCCCTAACAGGTATGATCAGAGAAGTGAAGTATCCAAAATGGTTGGCCAATGTGGTTGTTGTTCAAAAGAAAAATGGAAAGTGGAGGGTATGTGTTGATTTCACTGATTTGAATAAGGCATGTCCCAAGGATCCTTTCCCATTACCCCACATTGACTCCATGGTGGATGCAACGGCGGGTCACGAACTGTTAACCTTGATGGATGCATCATCCGGATTCCAACAAATTCAGATGGAACCATCTGACCAAGAGGATACGGCCTTTATGACCCCAACCGGTTTAAATTGTTATATTGCTATGCCTTTTGGATTAAGAAATGCAGGTGCAACATATCAAAGGCTGGTGAATATGATGTTCAAAGATCAAATTGGACAAACTATGGAAGTGTACATAGACGATATGATGGTGAAATCCAAAAAAGCTGAGGATCACCTAAGGGACTTGGAGGAAGCATTTGATATCCTTGATAATTATAACATGAAGCTTAATCCTTCAAAATGTCACTTTGGTGTTAAAGCAGGTAAATTCTTAGGATATATGGTAACCCAGAGGGGCATTGAAGCAAGCCCGGAACAAATCAAAGCATTGGTGAATATCAAATCCCCTGCCAACGCTAAGGATGTGCAAAGGCTAACAGGCAGGATAGCAGCTCTAAACAGATTCATATCCAAATCCTCAGAAAAGTGTAAAGAATTCAATGATATCATAAGAAAGAACAAGAAATTCGAATGGACTGAAAAGCATGAGAATGCTTTACAAGCCCTAAAAGAATACATGTCCTCAGCACCAGCATTGATGAAACCAGAAAAAGGAGATGTGTTATCCTTATACCTTGCGGTATCCTCAAAAGCAGTAAGTGCAGTCCTTGTTAAGGATCACGAAGGTACACAATATCCTGTCTATTATGTAAGTAAGAGTTTACTTGATGTCACACCCCCAAAATCCACCCGCGGAGTACCACCGCTTGGGAGCGTGACATGACCAGGATCAAGCCATCAATCATATCAAACATAGCATTTAATAATAATAAAAGTCATTAAGTAGTTCATCCTGACATGATCGATGTTTCAAAAACCAAGCATTGTTTAAGTAGCGGAAGCATTGTTATAAACCCAAGTTAAAATACTGAAATGTCATAAGTGTCTAATCAAAGTAATACGATCCTTGTCCACAACGACCGGCTCCTCTTTGTGCAAGCTCCATGTACCTAACGATCTGCAAGGCATGTAACAGAATGATCAACAAACTAGTTGAGCGAGTTCACAGTAAGTAAGTGCGTAACAGTAAGTAAAGGATGGCTCTACTGGGCCGTTAGTACGTTGTATAGGTGGGGGCTTCCCATGTTATGTGACCACTAGACTATTCGTATCAACTACTCGTATCATCCCTGTTCTTCTTCCGAGAACAGTAGCGCGTATGGGGTGTACGTAGGTTTTACGTACGTATCCTTCACAACCGAGGATAGGAGACGCGGGGGGGGGGGTGTACGTGGGTTTCACGTACGTATCCTTTGTACCGAGGATAGAAGTAAGTAATGCGTACACGTAGGTTTTACGTGCGTGCCTGACATCCGAGGCAGTAATTGGCATATGACCACGTAGGTGTTATCCTAACCTACGGAACCGTCCTGACATCCGAGGATCATGGTAGGTGATAGTCTAGGAAAAACGTTTGTACGTTCTAAGTCAATTGAAACCTTTAACCCATTCCCACGACCCGGGAATCCCATGCCTTAGTAGGAGTGTGAACTCACCTGGGTTTGCTCGGCAGACAGTATAATGCTCAAGTATACAAGTAAGGGATCAACCACGTCCTATCATGGTTACTATGCAAGTTAGGTTCGTATGTAGCACGTTTGTATCACGTATGGTATCAAGTATGATCATGGCAAATCACATAAACATATCAGCAGTTCATATCAAGTAACGAGTCCAAGTAGTCGGCCCAATTAACATAAGCAGTCCAATTAGCAACTATGTAAACAAGTCCAATAACATAACAGTCATAAGGTTGGGCCCGTGACAGTGTAGGCCCAAAACAGTGTACGTGCAAAGGAGGTCTCGAGTCGCAACCAGCGATCTCGAGTCGCAACCAGCGATCTCGAGTCGCAACCGGTGGTTACGAGTCGCAACAGGTGGTCTCGGTTCATCATGGCCCGGTTACGAGTCACAGCCGGAGATTACGAGTCGCAACAGGAGGTTGCGAGTCGCAACTGGTGATCTCGGCTCATCATGGTCTGGTTACGAGTCGCAACGGGACTCGCAACCATGGTTCCGGCTTGTGCTGTTGTGGTCTCGAGTGGGGTTCCGACTCGCAATGAGTGGTACCGAGTCGCAACCGTGTGTGTAACTGGTTTCCATAATTCCTGTAACAATCATCCCGTGATTCTAGCAAACAACTTAGGCAGTTTCACAATTCAGATCAAACCTAGTAATTAGCAGATTTTTATATCATATTCAACGTGTTCATCTCAAGAACATCAATATACTAATACACAGAATATATAATCGGATCTATGTGATTACAAGGATTACCAATTATCATGCAACTTAAGTCTAAATCCCTTATCAATTTACAGCCGGTTATTCAACATGTATTCAAATAAAAACAATATCGATAACAGTGGCCTTCGATTCCGATTACTATGCATTCAATATAACTAGCATAATTCCCTAATTCATACATGATAGGATCATCTAGCATGGTAAACATAAAAACATAATATTCATAACACACAACCAAACAAACATACTAACCGATTACGAGTGAAGAAGGGTGATCCGAACAAGAGGAGGATCGGATGGTCTTGCCGTCGGGTTCCAAGCAAAACGAGGGAGAGAGAGCAAGAGCTTCTAGGGTTGTGTGTGTGTTATGTTTTGTAACAATAATGAGAATCAAACCCTTACCAAAGGGTTTAGTGTTTGCGAGTGGGGAGTGGGCCGAGCCCAACTTGGTTATCTAGTGGGGTCCGATTTCAAAGTGTGGCCCAAATGGGCTTGTGTGACCGGTTAGCCTTGTGCGATCGGGTTTTAGTGTGTGGTTTGGGTTCGTGCAACACATAACATACATACACATAATGCACATAAACGTAACATACCCAAATATTCATTCAATTAATAACGTTCTCGTAAACACGTATCGTTACTCAAAATAAGTCTAAAGTTCAAGTTGTCACATTATCCCCAACTAATTGGAAATTTCGTCCCGAAATTTGGTATGCACTCACTGAGGAAGCTAGGTAAGTTATAGCATTCACTGGTTTTCCTGGGGTGTCACATCCTCCCCCCGTTGATCTGGAATTTCGTCCCGAAATTCCGAAGTAGTAGCTTCAGCCTCAGTAGTGGTAGCACTGGTTTCGAATAACTGGGGGTACTTTTCTGTCATCCTGTCTTCGCGTTCCCAGGTGTACTCTGGGCCACGTTTGGAGTTCCAACGAACTCGAATAAGAGGGATTCTCTTGCTTTTGAGGACCTTCACATCCCGGTCCGTGATTTCTACTGGTTCCTCGACGAACTGCAACCGCTCGTCGATAGTGAGTTCCTTAAAAGGAATGATGAGGTTTTCATCTGATAAGCACTTCTTTAGGTTCGACACATGAAAGACATTGTGAACTGCTCCGAGTTCAGCTGGTAGGTTCAACTTGTAGGCTACCTTGCCAATCTTTTCTAAGATCTCGAATGGTCCGACGTACCGCGGATTCAGTTTGCCCCGTTTGCCAAAACGTACCACACCCTTCCAGGGTGAAACTTTCAATAAAACCCGGTCTCCGACCTCAAATTCCAAAGGCTTTCTACGCTTGTCCGCGTAGGCTTTCTGACGGTCGCGTGCTGCCGCCATGCGTTGTCGTATCTGTGCTATCTTTTCTGTGGCGTCCACTACAATCTCTGGACCCGTAATCTGACTATCCCCCACCTCTGCCCAACAGAGAGGTGACCGGCATTTACGCCCGTACAATGCCTCGAATGGAGCGGCTTGAATGCTGGTGTGATAACTATTATTATACGAGAACTCCACCAAAGGGAGGTGCTTTTCCCAGCCGTTGCCGAAATCGATAACGCATGCCCTAAGCATGTCTTCGAGTGTTTGAATCGTTCGCTCAGACTGCCCATCCGTCTGAGGGTGATATGCTGTGCTCATGTCTAACCTTGAGCTGAAAGATTTATGCATCGCTTGCCAAAGCTCTGACGTGAATCGTGCATCGCGATCCGAAATGATGGATGTGGGCACCCCGTGCCTCGAAACAACTTCTTTAAGGTAGACGTCTGCGAGAGTGGAGAACTTATCCGTTTCCTTTATAGGTAGGAAGTGTGCAGACTTGGTGAGTCGATCCACGATCACCCATATCGTATCGTTCCCACGCTGGGATCTAGGTAGGCCTGTAACGAAATCCATGGAAATTTCTTCCCATTTCCACTGTGGTATCTTAGGCTGCTGAAGTAGGCCAGCTGGTTTTTGATATTCAACCTTGACTCTCGCACAGGTCAAGCATTTTCCAACGTACGTAGCGATGTGGGCCTTCATACTAGGCCACCAATAAGTAGTGCTGATGTCGTGGTACATTTTATCCGACCCTGGATGTACCGAATAGCGAGACTTGTGTGCTTCGTCCATCACAAGTTCGCGTAGACCGCCATAGAGAGGGACCCAAATCCGGCCCGTTACATAGTAAGCACCGTCTTCCTTTTGTTCCATTTGTTGTCGTGAGCCGCGTAAGGCTTCAGCCTTGACGTTTTCGGGCTTCAGTGCTTCTACCTGAGCATTTCGTATCTGCGCTGGAAGGCTAGACTGAACCGTAAGTTGTAGCGCTCGCACGCGCTTCGGTAAAGTGTCTTTCCGACTGAGGGCATCAGCCACAACATTGGCCTTGCCTGGATGGTACTTGATAGCGCATTCGTAATCGTTAAGTAACTCGACCCATCGTCGTTGTCGCATGTTCAAATCCTTCTGCTTAAGGATATGCTCGAGACTCCTGTGATCGGTGTAAATCGTGCACCTGGTGCCGTACAGGTAGTGTCGCCATATCTTAAGCGCGAAAACGACAGCTCCCAGCTCTAAATCGTGCGTCGTGTAGTTCCGTTCGTGAATCTTGAGTTGACGAGAGGCGTAAGCGATAACCTTGTCGCGCTGCATTAACACACATCCAAGTCCCCGAATGGATGCATCACAATAAACCACGAAGTCATCTGTGCCCTCTGGCAAAGAGAGGATTGGTGCACTGCAAAGTCTATCCTTTAAGTGCTGAAAAGCAGTCTCCTGGGGTTCTCCCCAGCGATAGGTAACACCCTTCTGTGTCAGTAGCGTAAGCGGCTGAGCAATCTTTGAAAAGTCTCTAATAAACCGTCTGTAATAACCTGCCAGACCCAAGAATTGGCGTATTTCTGTCGGCGTACGCGGTGCAGGCCAGTTCCTGATCGAATCTACCTTGGATGGATCGACATGGATCCCATCCTTGTTCACTACGTGGCCTAAGAAGTGGACTTCACGAAGCCAGAAGTCACATTTAGAAAGCTTGGCGTACAGCTGTTCCTTCCGAAGGAGTTCCAAAATAAGGCGAAGATGCTGCTCGTGTTCCTCCCGACTCTTGGAGTAAATCAGAATGTCGTCGATGAAAACAATGACGAACTTGTCAAGATAGGGTTTGCACACTCTGTTCATAAGATCCTTAAATACAGCAGGCGCGTTCGTTAACCCGAATGGCATAACGAGAAACTCGTAGTGACCGTAACGAGTTCGGAAGGCTGTCTTGGAGACGTCCTCATCCCGGACTCTCAGCTGATGGTACCCCGACCTCAGATCTATCTTCGAATAGTAGCACGACCCTTGCAACTGATCGAATAAGTCGTCTATGCGTGGAAGAGGATAACGGTTCTTCACCGTCACCTTGTTCAGTTCACGGTAGTCGATACACATCCTGAACGTACCGTCTTTCTTCTTCACGAAAAGTACTGGAGCTCCCCAAGGCGAAGAGCTTGGACGAATAAAGCCCTTTTCCAAGAGCTCTTGTAGCTGCTTTGACAGTTCCTCCAATTCTGATGGAGCTAGACGATATGGTGCGCGAGCTATGGGTGCTGCTCCTGGAGTGAGCTCGATTTGGAATTCGACCTGACGATGAGGCGGTAAGCCAGGTAAGTCTTCAGGAAACACCTGAGGGTAATCACGTACAATTGGAATATCCTCCAATTTCTTTTCTTTTGCTGATGCATCTGTAACGAGTGCCAGAATGGCAGTGTGCCCCTTACGTAAGCATTTCTGAGCCTTCAAGAAAGAGATGATGCCAACCACAGCACCACTCTTGTCGCCTTGAACTTCTAGAGGTTCCTGACCCGAACGAGGAATGCGAATTATCTTTTCACTACATAGAATCTCTGCCTGGTGTTGGGATAACCAATCCATCCCAATCACGACGTCGAAGTTACCCAAAACTATGGGAATGAGATCAATAGAGAAGGCTTGACCAGCTAAGATAAGATTACAACCTTGAACTACGTGCGTGGCTTCTAGACTTTTACCGTTAGCTAACTCTACTACATGTTTGGTGGGTAAAAGTGTTGGTGCACGTTTTAGCAGTTGACACATTTTCACAGACATATAGCTTGTATCCGCACCCGAATCAAACAAAACAGTAACGTAAATATTGTCGAGGAGAAACTTACCCATAACAACGTTGGGATCGTTCACTGCGTCGCCACGACCTAGTACGAATGCACGGCCCCTTGCCTCGTTGCCGTTGTTGTTTCCCCCATTGTTGTTGTTGCCATTGCCCTGGTTGTTGTTGTTGTTGTTCTGGTTCCTGTTGAGCTGTGGGCAGTGTCTCTTGATGTGGCCTTCAGCACCACAATTGTAGCATCCCTTGTTGCCCTGTTGTTGGTTAGGCTGAGCGTGAGGCTGCTGCTGATTTTGGTTCGCAGGACGAAGGCTTCTACAGTCTTTGGCCTCGTGACCCATCTTGAGGCATCTTTGACAACGACCCTTGTTACACTGACCGTTGTGGTGCTTGTTGCAGTTGTTGCACTTTGGAAGATTTCCGCGATATCCACCCTGCCTGTGGCTACCTGACGACTGCTGGTTAGGGCTTTGATAGTTGTCAGTCTTTCGCTGCTGATTCTGGGACTGAACCGAAACTGATGCTTTGCTTGAATCCCCCTCCCATTTCCTCTTGTTGTCACTGAGGGTAACGGGAGTAGCTGAAGGAGTGACTGTAGTAGTATCGCTGACACGCTTAGGCAGTTTATTCTGTTCCACTGCCTGATCGGTGATGCGATGAGCGAGACGCTGGATTTCCTGGATGTTGTCGAGGTTAGCCGACGTCACGTGGCTCTGAATTTCTGGCGCCAATCCCTTAAGATACAACTCAATGCGCTTGTATGGAGGGTCCACCATAGTTGGACACAGAACGGCCAGCTCATTCGACCGTTTAGTATACGCTTCGATCTCTGACCCAACCATCTTCAGATTATACAGCTCGTCTTCTAGCTTGTGAATATCTTCACGCGTGCAATACTCACGCTTGATGAGTTCCTTAAAATCGTTCCATGGGGTGGCGTTAGCAGCTGCCAACCCTAAGATTTGAACTTGGGCGTTCCACCAAGTCAATGCTATTCCTTCCAAAGTACCGGTGGCAAACTTGACCTTGCGAGCCTCAGGGCACTCGCACATTTCGAATACTGATTCTAGCTTTTCAAACCAATGGAGGAGTCCCACTGCCCCCTCGGTGCCGCTGAAGGAATTTGGACGACAGTCCATGAAGTTCTTGAATGTGCAGACAGGCTGCTGCGCGTGTTGACCTATTGTGTACGAATAGGACGAAGTTAAATACAAGTGTTAATGTAGGATCTAAAGATCCTAGTGTGTGCCTATACTGCAGGATTTACTACCTGCTTGAGCTGCTGCAACTGCCGCAGCAACTTGAGCTTGAACGAGAGCCTCTAGCTGGGCTTGTGTCATGTTGATTCGTCCAGACATGATCTTCATAGTAACAAGTAGCATACGTAAGAATGGTTCGCGAGTAGGGCGATGACAGAAAAGTGTAAGCACGTAGGGTTTCTCATGCTAGAGTATCATGTGTATCTAAGAGTAATGCGAGCAAAGTTCTAAGCAGTTCTAGCAAACAGGCAATAAACATAAACCTTATTACCTAGGATGTCGAGTCTTGCACGTGGAGCGAAGCGTCGTTGTGGATCGTTGAGAGCACTGTTCTGGTTATAGTCCGGTTTTAATAAAAACGTTTTCCCATATTAAAACCAAGTTCTCTATAACCTGGCTCTGATACCAATCTGTCACACCCCCAAAATCCACCCGCGGAGTACCACCGCTTGGGAGCGTGACATGACCAGGATCAAGCCATCAATCATATCAAACATATCATTTAATAATAATAAAAGTCATTAAGTAGTTCATCCTGACATGATCGATGTTTCAAAAACCAAGCATTGTTTAAGTAGCGGAAGCATTGTTATAAACCCAAGTTAAAATACTGAAATGTCATAAGTGTCTAATCAAAGTAATACGATCCTTGTCCACAACGACCGGCTCCTCTTTGTGCAAGCTCCATGTACCTAACGATCTGCAAGGCATGTAACAGAATGATCAACAAACTAGTTGAGCGAGTTCACAGTAAGTAAGTGCGTAACAGTAAGTAAAGGATGGCTCTACTGGGCCGTTAGTACGTTGTATAGGTGGGGGCTTCCCATGTTATGTGACCACTAGACTATTCGTATCAACTACTCGTATCATCCCTGTTCTTCTTCCGAGAACAGTAGCGCGTATGGGGTGTACGTAGGTTTTACGTACGTATCCTTCACAACCGAGGATAGGAGACGCGGGGGGGGGGGGGTGTACGTGGGTTTCACGTACGTATCCTTTGTACCGAGGATAGAAGTAAGTAATGCGTACACGTAGGTTTTACATGCGTGCCTGACATCCGAGGCAGTAATTGGCATATGACCACGTAGGTGTTATCCTAACCTACGGAACCGTCCTGACATCCGAGGATCATGGTAGGTGATAGTCTAGGAAAAACGTTTGTACGTTCTAAGTCAATTGAAACCTTTAACCCATTCCCACGACCCGGGAATCCCATGCCTTAGTAGGAGTGTGAACTCACCTGGGTTTGCTCGGCAGACAGTATAATGCTCAAGTATACAAGTAAGGGATCAACCACGTCCTATCATGGTTACTATGCAAGTTAGGTTCGTATGTAGCACGTTTGTATCACGTATGGTATCAAGTATGATCATGGCAAATCACATAAACGTATCAGCAGTTCATATCAAGTAACGAGTCCAAGTAGTCGGCCCAATTAACATAAGCAGTCCAATTAGCAATGTAAACAAGTCCAATAACATAACAGTCATAAGGTTGGGCCCGTGACAGTGTAGGCCCAAAACAGTGTACGTGCAAAGGAGGTCTCGAGTCGCAACCAGCGATCTCGAGTCGTAACCGGTGGTTACGAGTCGCAACAGGTGGTCTCGGTTCATCATGGCCCGGTTACGAGTCACAGCCGGAGATTACGAGTCGCAACAGGAGGTTGCGAGTCGCAACTGGTGATCTCGGCTCATCATGGTCTGGTTACGAGTCGCAACGGGACTCGCAACCATGGTTCCGGCTTGTGCTGTTGTGGTCTCGAGTGGGGTTCCGACTCGCAATGAGTGGTACCGAGTCGCAACCGTGTGTGTAACTGGTTTCCATAATTCCTGTAACAATCATCCCGTGATTCTAGCAAACAACTTAGGCAGTTTCACAATTCAGATCAAACCTAGTAATTAGCAGATTTTTATATCATATTTGTTAGGGCTGAATTTTTATTATAGGTGATCCTTACACATGATCCTAACCAGTGATCCTTGTTTCTTTGGCAGACAGTGATCCTCAGCAGAACTTCAGGATCAGGATCATGGGACATTATGGTGATCCTCATACTAACGGCCACTTCCGCTCAATACAATATTGTTTTGCAGGAATGTTTTGGTCAAAAATCACACAAGGATAATGTAACCAAACTTTATGAAAACGGGGTATGATGCTTGGTTAACTATGAAAGTAAAGGATCACTTCTGTGATGAAGATGCAAAGACACAATGATTTATACGAGGAAAAAGCCCTTGATCAATGTATGATCTCCGGCATAAAAAACCTCGGGTGATGGCAACTACCGATCACCAACTTCAATATAATAAAAATGTAGTTACAACTTCGGATGATAATGAGCTGAGTACAAGGATCACTGAGTGTCTAAGTGTTCGAGAGTGGTGTCGTATGTTGTGTGTGTCCTTCCGAATGAGGAAGAGTGGTATTTATACATGTGTGGGTGACCTATTTTAGGTAGATAGACCACTAATCAGCTCATTACCCCTTTAGAAATAAAGATAATCTAGCCTAAATTGCTGCCCATTAATCAAGCTAAGTTTCCATATCCGGTACAACGTCTATCTCCAATTTTGCTCTTGCCATATTTGTGAAAACGCGTCCCTGGATCATGATGTGTAGGGCATATCCTGCTAGGTGTTCCTGCAAAACAATTTTGTAATAAGTGGAAGTGACCGTTAGTGTAAGGATCACCATATCGTCCCATGATCCTGATCCTGAAGTCTGGCTGAGGATCACTATCTGCTAAAGAAACAAGGATCACTGGTCAGGATCACGTATAAGGATCATTTATAGTAAAATCCAGCCCCAACAATTGCCCCCAAAATATAAGGAGTTAATTGTAAATAGATGAGTTATATTTTGTTTTGAGCTTATCTCTAACGGACGATTCCGATTTACTAGCCGTTGCACATGGACTAGCCGTTGTGATATTTACGTCACTGATGTGGCGATCCCTGCAAATCATCATTATAAATAGGAGATAGGGTTAGGATCATTTTGTATTTAAATTCGAAGTATCTCCCTTTATAACCATCATTGAAGACTCTTGATCAGGTATTATCTTCTTCTTTCTCTTCTTTGCTCTGTTCTTTCGTGCTTTTACTCTGTTTTTTGTTCAAATATGCTGCTCCGTAATTCTCCGCACAAGAGTCCCAAGAAGGAGAGTCCCTTAAAGAGCCAGGGAATTATCAAGGATTCTCTCGTGGAGGGATGCTGCTTTACTGATGTCCACATAGACAAGATTCGCCATTGTTTCCCAGCGAATGTTGTTTTCAAACCCTTTGATCCTACTGCTTTGAGCGATCTTATCTCAGATGTCTGGGTGGCTTTTCCTGCTACTCCCTTCCTCATTGGGTATTCATATCCTTTTCCGATGTTCACCCAATCTTTCTTTTCTCTTACCGGCATCTCATATATCCAAGCTATGCCGATGATCTGGAGGGTTCTATATACCTTCGAGAGGATCATCGAGCAAGAAGGGATTGATCTGGGGATGGCAGAGCTGGCCGAGCTCTATGATCTTACTACGTTTGGTTCCCACCGGTATCTGCTGAAACGGAAAGCTGGGGAGGATCACCCTATTTTCAAAGTGACCAAGAATGATACCAACTGGAAACGTCGATTTTTCTTTGTTAAGAGGGATTCCATCCCGGATGGGAAGGATCTGCCCAAGGAATGGGCCACTCATGGTAGGATAGAGGATCCTTGAAGGATCACTATCAGTTCTGTCTCATATGATGAGGATCACTGATGTCTTTTCTTTTTTGCAGCTATCTCTGTTGCTCACTTAAAGTTGACCCCTGCTGCCAAAGAAAGAGTGTTAGCCTTCAAGAAGCTTAATTCTGAAGTCAGAAGCTTCCAAATCATTATCCAAGATTCTCAAGAGATATCCTCTGCATCTGCCACAATGTCAAGTAAGTATCCTCATAGCAAATAAGTTTTATGTGAAAGTATTTAATTTAACAAGGGAACTTATCTTGTTTTTGAATTGTGTAGGTGCCGGAAAGTCTGCCAGGTCTGTTAAATCCGCTTCTAAGTTTGGGATAAGTGATCTTGCCAATGTCACGTCCTCGAAGAAGAAGGCTCCTGCTGCCAGCCCTTCAGTCTCAGCCCCTAAAGCACCTGCCCGAGGCAAAGGGAAAAAGAGGAAGGCTTCAGATGACCTTCAAGGATTTCCTCTTCTCCGTCAGCAATTCCTTGACTATTTTGATGAGGTTAGGATCACTGCCCCTGTTAATTGTCTTCGACAAGTCCGAGGATCACATGTGTCTGATGTTGCTTTCCTGTTGTCTTCTTTAGAAATTCTCCGAAATGGAGACTTACGTCAATCAGGTTGAGGATCAGGATCGTCAAATTGCTGA